>NC_089796.1:43180398-43805398 GCF_040412425.1 Macrobrachium rosenbergii
TCATTTTATATGGCTTGTTGTTAGACTTGCATAATCAACTTTATTTTTTATAAGCTAGGTTCTGATTTACATAACTTAGAAATAGGAACAGAGAGAGAGAGAGAGAGAGAGAGAGAGAGAGAGAGAGAGAGAGAGAGAGAGAGAGAGAGAGAGAGAGAGAGAGAGAGAGAGAGAGAGAGAGAGAGAGAGACTTAACTGGAAAGGATGCCACATTTGTATGGGAAAACGAGAGAGAGAAGTCTTCAAGGCCACAGCTACCAGGGTGGCAAGGTAAGTGTTCCCCTGTCCTAGGTGTTTGGGGGGAGGGGGATAACTGAATCATGAAAATGTGGGATTTGATGAATGTATAAATAAAGACAAAATCGACAAAGGAAAGAGAAACAATGGAGAGCTTCAAGGCCTTTCAAGTGTCGTCCTTTACTTAGCAGATTGAAGAAATATGAAAATACGTTTACTAAGAAAGCTCATATAAATGACAGATGGGGATTACGAAGGAAAAAATATGTACCTGGAACCCAACACAATTGAAGAATTAGTAGAACTGCCAAACCGGGTTAAATATTTAAGAGGTTTTGCAAAGGATTAGGATCAACCATTCAAAAGCAGGGACAGGACAATTAAAAGATTATACAAGGAGGTGACTGACCACCAAAAAAATGTTATAAAAGTACAACTCAATAATTCTCTACTTTTGTAAACAACAATTTTTGCAAGATCATTTTTACAAATAAAAAATTATATTAAACATACAAATATATAGAAAATATATATAAGGTAACTAATTTGTAATTAAGTCAGTGATTTTATCTTTTGGGTCATTCTTGAACATTTTTCTAATACAGGGGTCCAAATAATACATGCCAGGCCTAAGGTTCAAATTACAGCTGGAAGTAAGCTGTATAATAGCAGATTCCAAAAGATTTCTTGAAGGGAAATCTTTCCATCTGGCAATCACTGAACTTTCAGTCCAATCCAGTCCAATTTATCCTGTGAAAGTTTTCACTTAAATGAATGAATATAAATTAGCATTGGATGTTTGTCCAGTTTTGACCAAGTACTTATGTTGCTACTTATGTTCCTTAATATGTACATCTAAATCTTCACTAGATTGGCCAATATAAAAAGAAGGGCAGTCCAAACTTGGAATTTTATATATTATGTTGTTGTTTTCTTTAGTGCTATTTTTTATTAACATTCCTTTTAGTGTGTTATTATAGGAAAAAAACAACGTTGACATTAAAAGATTTTAACAATAATTTTATGTTTTTTAAACCACTAACATAAGGCAAACTAAGAATGTTCTTAGGGGTTCCTTTCTCCATGTTACTTTCACTATAAAACTTTTTGTGGGCTTTATTGTAACAAATATCTAGCGTATGTGAAGGATAACATAAATCTGTCCCTATTTTTCTTATGTGTTCGATTTCTTGATCCAAATACTGGGAACTAACAATGTGCAAAGACCATAAAAACATAGAAGAAAAAAATGATATTTTGATATTAAGGTGATGGCCTGAATAAAAGTGGACATAACTTGTTGGTTGGTTTCCTATAAATACTGAATTTGCATTGAAATGGTTTTCTATGCATTAAAACATCTAAGAAAGGGAGGCAATTTTTTTTATATATTTCTAAAACAAACTTAATGGATGGTACCTGGTTATTTAAATTAAAGAGTAAATCATTTTTCATCAATACCAGTAGGCGAAACAGCTAAAATATCGTCAACATATCTATACCACTTTAAAGGGATGTAAATGATATTAGGTAAACATGTTTTTTCAAAGAATTCCATATACAAGTTTCAGAGGAGCGGGGATAAAGGGTTGCCCATTGCCATACCAAATATTTGTTGGTAAAATTCACCAATGAATATACACTTACAATCACAAATGCACAACCTAGTGGGTGAAATAACCTTACAGGTGAGGGATTAGTTCAACTAAGATACTCTAAAATACAATCTATAGGGACTTAAGTAAAGAGACAACAAACATCAAAACTTTTGTGCACAACCTAGTGGGTGAAATAATATGACTTACAGGTAGAGGTAATTCATGATGGATTAGTTCACTACTAAGATACTCTAAAATACAATCTATAGGGACTTAAGTAAAGAGACAACAAACATCAAAACTAACGAATTTATCAGTGGGGCAAAAAGTTATTTTGTTTAATTTATCAACTAAATCTAGAGAATTATATATGTGAGAATCAGAGATAGTTCCAAGTAACAGGGACAAGAGCCAGGTAATGTATTTCGAAAGTTTATATAATATTGAGCCAACAGTACTGATAACAGGCCACATACGATTATTTTCTTTGTGCGTTTTTACTAATCCATACAAGTAAGGTAACGAGGGAAATTTTACTAACAACTGACCTGTTAGTTCTTTTTTATCTTTAAGGATTTTTTTCACTGTGCTATTGAAATTTTTTTTTTATGACCTGATCAAGAGGATTTTTTGTTGGTTTTTTGTAAGTCATATCATTATCCATTAGGGCTTGCATACATGATATGTAGTCAACTTTATCTACAATAACAATACTATTCAACTTATCAGCTTTTGTGATGTGGATTGTATTGTCTTTTTTAAGCTTGGTCAAACTTTTCTTATAATGAGCAGGGAAAATTACTTTCATGCCTAACAATGGCAACTCCATAAACAATACCTTTAATTATGTCAACATGATTTTGAGGAAGATCACAATATTTTTCAAATATACATAGGGACAACGCAATCATTAAAGCAGAGGGTCTATTCAGGCCATCACCCTAATATCAAAATACAGTATCAATTTTTTCTTCTGTGTTTTTATGAGCTTTGCGTATTGTCAATCCACAATATTTGGATCCAGAAATTGAATACATAAGAAAAATAGGGACAGATTTGTTATCTTCCACATATACTAGATATCTGTTATAATAAAGCCCACAAAAAGTTTTATAGTGAAAGTAACATGGAGAAAGAAACCCCTAAGAACATTCTTGACTTGCCTTATTTTAGTGGTTGCAAAAACAAAATCATTGTTAAAACCTTTTAATGTCAACCTAGTTTTTTCCCATGATAACACACTAAAAGGAATTAATAAAAAATAGCCCTAAAGAAAACAATATCATGTATACAATTCCATGTCTGGACTGCCCATCTTTTTATACTGGCCAATCTAGCAAAGATTTAGATGTATGCATTAAGCAACATAAGTATTCTGCCAAAACTAAGAAGGGTGTGGGAATGGGTGACATGTACAAAAAAACTGAAAATGACAGATATTAGTGTCTAATCCATAGTTTTTGAGGTCGCTGACATGAGTAGTGACACTCCTGATGCCCTTCAAATCCAAATTCAGCCCCAATAGGGAGTGAGAAGGGGGTGGCGTAAAAATAACCGAAAACAACAGATATTAGTGTCTAATCCATAGTTTTCGAGGTCACCGAGATGAATAGCGACACTCCCGATGTCCTTCAAATCCAAATTCAGCCCTGGTAAGGAGGAGAAAAGGGGGTGACGTACAAAATAACCGAAAACAACAGATATTAGTGTTTAATCCATAGTTTTTGAGATCGCTGAGATGAACAGTGACACTCTTGATGCCCTTCAAGTCCAAGTTCAGCCCCGATAGGAAGGGAGTGTGAGAAGGAGTGGGAAGGGGTGACATGTAAATGTAACCGAAAACAACTGATATTACTGTCTAATCCATAAACACTTCCATACTTACTGGTCAAGAAAACAAATAAATACAATGACTTCACTGGTGGGATACAGTGCAACTGCAAATCAAAATGGTCACAAAAACAAAATAAATCTTTAAAACAGGTAAAAATAAAACCGGATGCTACAGTCTGCGTGAAAATCAAGGGACAGGGAAACCTCTACTTGATAATAACTTGAAAATGCCTTTGATGGTAAACAAAATCATTAAATTCCTTTCCACATTTATTTCTTGATCCCTCTGATATTCAAGTTCGGTCGTGCCATAGTTACAAGGCAAACTTCTAACTTTGCAGCTTTATTATTATTATTTTGCAGCGGAACAAGAATTGTAGGGTTTGCCTGTTTCTGTAAAGAATATTAGCCCACAGTGGGAATCGGAATCCCCTAACAGAAGTGAAACGGTGTAGGCAGCTGACACCAACTACCAAATCAGAATCCCCTAAAACAAGCGAAACAGCGTAGGCAGCTGACGCTAACTCTACCAACTTAAATTCCCTAGCAACTTTATACTCTGGGAACCCTTTGCATTTATGTTTTCTAAATCCTGTCTTTCCTGACTTACCCATTTTTCTTTTACAAATGGAATTGAACAATATCTTTTCTTTTCTAGTCTATTGTGTAAAAATAAACAACACTTTCTACCACTGAAATGAAAAATCATTCCAGAGTATCTATTGCACACCAAATACGAACATCTATTCCACTGCTTATGAATATCAACACGATTAACCACGCTATATATAGTTACATAATTTTTGCGTCAGGTCTTCTCCTTTACGGGATTACATGTGCAATGTAACAAGCTCTCTTCACTCTTCTTCTCCTTTATGGGATTACATGTGCAATGTAACAAGCTCTCTTCACTCTATCTCATCCTTTTAGTACTTGATTCCATACCCTCTTTCCATTTTAAGTATACTGGCAGTTACTACAGTTCCGCGTTTTGTGGCTGAACAGAAATTTAATATCCGAGCAGCAATATGGCAGATCACGTAACCATTCACAACCCAGTTACCATAAGTACACAATCGCCAGGAAAGCAACTACAGATACTGATAATATTTCAGAGTAATTAGAATAACAAGGAGTTCATGCAAATGAACTTCCTGGCTACAAAACTAAGAAAAACAATAGGATCTAATATTCAAATCTAATACTGCAAAACACATGATACTTTGCAATGTGTAAAAGTAAAGTATATATAATTAAAAGTATTCCAACATTTTGTTTTTTGCATGTATTTTTTTCGTAGCCTGGTTTTCCAATGTGAGTCAAGAATTAATTCATTAATGTATACACAGTTACTTTACAAACAGCCACAGAAATGGTTATGCAGTAGTTTGAATTACAGTTTTTTTTATATGATATTTGCTCCATAATATATTTAAAATCAAGTTCTTTAACGTCAGGGTTATTTTTTGAATAACGTTGCTTGACAGCTAGTACTATTGGGCTGGGTAGGACACTGGGTAACATGCAGAGCACTGTTTATGACGTGCAAGCAGCTTGCCCCAATCTTGGGTAATATCTGACTGCATCAGTCAGCGACGAATAATTATACTGTAATGGGGATACTCTCCTCCCATCGCTTTTGTTGCCCCTAACTTACATGAAGTCATTTCGTAAAATCTTTCAATAACTGGATGGGTTATGAATCTTTAAATGAACATCAAACAATGCATTTTGATGCAAAATGCAAATTCTGAGAATATATCTGAAAATGTAAAGGGGTGCGAGGCGTGGTTGCTAAGCTGAGAAAGGCGTTAAGAGCTTTTTGGTTCTTATGTGAAGTTGGACACTAGGGTGTGGCCAGGTAGAAAAAGCTGCACAACCACACCTATTTTGCCACTTAAATCTTTCCTGTAACGTTAATCACTTGTTTATAATTTTGCTAGAGACCTGTCATTTACTGTATTTCATTTTCTTAAGAAATGGCGTTTAGGATATTTTGGATTCATGGCAGTGCTTTTGAGGAAGAGGAATAATAATAATAATAATAATAATAATAATAATAATAATAATAATAATAATAATAATAATAATAATAATAATAATAATAATAATTAGGTAGTAGACCCTCTTTTAAACAAGTGGTGTTCAAGGTGATAGCTGCATCTGCAGCATTCAGTTGTATAGTTTTCTCTATTTTTCTGATATCTGACTTTTCTGGTTACTGCATTCTGCCAGTAATACGCCAATGTTTGTCATTCTTGGAGAGAAAAACCACTTGCGAACTTAGGTAATTTTATTTCAGATGAATACACTACAGTAAACACCGTCTTCGCGGGGGATGCATACCACACACCCCCCGTGAATAGCTAGAACCCGCGAATACTTAGAACCCTTCTAAAAATACTGCTTATTTTGATAGCTCAAACACACACAAAAAAAAAAAAAAATAAAAATGCTTATACAGGTATTATCCTACTTACGATGGGATTAGGTTCCAAAAAACCCATTGTTTGTTGGAAAAAACGTATCTCAAATATAGCCTAGCCTACACTAGGGTATTTGGTACTATGTATACATATATGGTAGCCTAGCCTACACTATAAAGTATACTCTATATATACATGGTATAGTAATTATCAATATCAGCTAATTCTGGAGGTTCATGCAGTGACTTATGTGAATTCAATACAAAGAGACACTGAATAACAAAAAAGAATTAGCTTAGCCTACACTATGGTATATCGTATACATATACGGTAGCATAGCCTACATTATACTGTACTCTATATTCACATATCATATTATACAAACATCAACATAACGAATATGCATCTTTTGCATGGATATTTTAAAATGTTATGCCCTAATTCACTGTATCCAATAATATTGTATATATTCTTATACTGCCTTTGTATTATAAATTAGGATCATAGCAATTAATGTTTTGGTTTGGAAATCGTTTACGCAGTGTTAATTTTGCCATTTTAACTTAGTTCACAGCGCCTTTCTTGCTTCTAGTTAGCGTAAATGAGTCTCTAGATACTTTATTTGTATGGGGCAAGGTTATATTTTGTTATACTGTACAAAGTGTTTTAAAGTCGAAATATATCTTAAATACGTCTAGTTGTGAAATTAATTTAGCTATTTTTTCCGTTAATAGATGACGTTGGCCATTTGGGGGCTTTTGTTCTATGTAAAAAAATCAAGATTCCTTTCACTATTTTCACTTGATTTCATCAAAATGTGAGCTTTATGTATTTATCATTTGTCGGCGTAAAAATAGCAGTAATGTGTACTTTCATGCCCAGTAGTTTTGACTAAAATACTTTCTCTCCAATTTTAATTACGGTCGAGTTTCATCCATGCTGATGCACGATAATTTATAGTCATTAGCAGCTTGAACATTGTTTTCTCAGCTTCAGTTGCAACTTGCAGCACAAATTTAGCAGTGTATTTCCTTGCCGATCTTTTATCCAACCTGAATAAGGGTATAATGTAAAAATATATCAGTCCTATTCTACTTAACGTTATTCATACTATAACCTACAGTAATTGTGTATTACCGTATGATGGTTGAAATACAAGCAAAAGGGTTGTTGTTATCCGATTCGGTGATAAACAAAACAACAGTTTCTCAGTTGGCGGTTTATGGCTGTACGCATTCATGCAAGAGTATAACGTTACTAACAATACTTTTATCATTCTCTGTTATTTTTTTAAATGAAAGATGGGATAAAGAGTTGGAGGAAAAGAAGCTGGTTTATTGTAATTTGGTCTCTCTCGTTGCCTGATTGTACGCTACTGCCTGCGCCCATGAAGAATTTAAAAATATTTTATAAAAATATTGTCATATCGGTATTAATTGCTTACCACATTGCAAAATCGAATTATCATAAGGTGAACTATTGTAACTTGAGAACTACCTGAGTATTTTAATAGTTTTATCACAAAGAGTGCATTTAATCATGAAAATGAGACGAAAATACAGTAATTAGTGAATGTTTCTCAGTGAAAAATACTGTGAATGGGCGGATTTTCAGCGAATAATGCGTATATATGTTCCATAGAGAAATCCGCGAATAGGTGAGTCCACGCATCATGAGACCACGAATACGGGGGGTTTACTGTATACCAGTTACAGAGTATGATGGTAACTGAAATCAGGAGTTCATCTTACGTGGAGTTGTCTTCCGTCAGGAGAAAGTTTTCTTCAGGCTCCGCTGAGCATGATTATGGCGAAAGATGGGAGTAGTCTGTCATTTGTGGTGAGTATTGCACGGCTGTTTTGATAATAAATGACAAGGTCCAGCGGGGTTTAAATGTTGGTGGTGAAGATGTTTTCTGTGACGATCTTCGAGTGCATCCTCGCCTTATAGTAAAGTCTAACACTTTTTTGTGGATCGGGATGCGGCTGTTCGCGATTGTTGTACCATCAATCCAGTGCCATACGTATTTCTTTATTAACTTGTTTTGTTTATTATAATATCCATTATTTACAAGTACTTGGGATGCGGTCTAATTCTTGGTGTGAGCAGCACAAGAAACCTGATCATGAAAAACAACTCAGCCCCACTAACAAGAGAACCTAATAAACAGACTAATGTGGTTTACCAAATCAAATGCCCAGTCCATAGGTGTTCTGGCTCCTATATTGGTATGACCACCATGAAACTGGAAAAGAGGATCTCTGTCATGCTTACAAAGGTGCCATAAAAAACCACATGAGAGATGCCCGCCATACTAGCATCACAAGGAATGCAATAGTGGGGATACAGAAGTACTGTAATCAGAAAGGCAACCGATCCAAGGTGTCTACGGATGCTAGAGGTACTCTTAATACAGCAGGAGAAGCCCTTATTAAATACCACTCAAGAGGTGTTTCTCCTGCCTGCCAGCATGAAGCGGATTATTGCTCACGTAATATAGAGGGATCAGAAATTTGTTTTTATTTAGCATTTCCCAACGTTTTGTGAGAGAGAGAGAGAGAGAGAGAGAGAGAGAGAGAGAGAGAGAGTGTAATTGTCATTGTGAGTGGTCTGGTTGTTGGAGTTGGTTTTTACGGCTGTCTCTCTGTCTGTCGGTCTGTCGGGGAGTTTTTCGGTTTTTGGGGAAGTCTTGGGCAGTTGAGGTCCAACTTGAAAGTGAACGGGAGTTCGTCTGTTTTTTTGGGACCACATTAATGGTTCATGTGTCTCTTCTTTTTTTTGTTGGTTCGTTGTTGGTGGAGGGTCGGTTTAAGTTTTTTTGTTTTGTGGGTGTGTGCTGTGATTGGCGACCATGGACCTTATCCATCTCCAGCAACCGAAGATCAGGGTGAGTGTTGCGTGTTGTGTTGTTTGTGGGTGTGAATACCGCCACATAATATTTGGCGCCCAACGTGGGGCAGCTGGTATTGCAGCTGCAGGTGAGATTGGTGGCTGGTAGTGTGACTGAAGAGAAGGATGGAAGAGGAACTGGTGAGGTTGAGAGAGGAGAATACGTGGTTGAGGGGTGAGAATGAGAGATTGAGGAGTCAGTTGGAGGAGATGGGGGGAATGCTAAGAAGTGCGAAAGAAGAAATGAAAGGGGAGATGAAAGAGTCAGAAGAGAGAATGGAAGAGAGGATGGAAGAGAGGATGGATAAAAAGTTGGAGGGAATGATGAAAAGTGTGGAAGAAATGATGAAAGGTATGTTCAAGGGTGTTTTTGGAGAAGGGGCTGTTGGAGGCAGGTTCTCTGAACGTGTGAAGGGGCAAGAGAGAAAGAAAAGGAGGAAGAAATGAATGGAAGCGTGAGTGATGAAAGTGATATGGGAATAGGAAGTAAGAAACGAGGGAATGAGAGGCAGGGTAAGGAAAAGGGGAATGAAAAGCAAGGGAAGGAACAGAGGGAAAGTAAGGATAAGTCAGGGGAAGAAAAAGGGAAGAAGGGAAAGGGAAAGGAAACTGGTAAGAAGGGTAAGGAAGTGGGAAAGGCAGGAAAGAAGGGAGAGGGGTGAAGGCAGTAGTGATAGTGAGGTGGATGGAGGTGAGTGGATAAAAGTGGATAAAAAGAGGGGGGAAGAAGAGTGTAATGAGTAAGATGAATGTAAGTGCAGAAGTGGACTCTTTGTATTCGGAAGAGGGTATGAAAGGACAGAGCGAAAGTAGCGGAAGTGAGAGTGAAAGTGAGAAAGAAGTGAGAAAGGCTATGTATGTGAGGGAGGCACCCGGTGTGAAAAGTATAATGAGTATGGAAGTAGGGATGTGCATGATTTCTTTAGGGAGTATGAAAGGTTTTGTCAGGATAAGTATGGGGAAAGTAAGAGAGTGTGGGCACGAGAATTAGGAGAGTATTTGACTGGGTTTCTACTTGATATGTACAGGGTTATTATGAGTGTGGGGGATGTTGAGTATGACAAGGTGAAAGCTAGACTAGTTGAGCAAGCGAGGCGTATGAAAGCGAGTGTTAAGTATAAGAGGAAGAATGAATTTGATGAGGCAAGAATAAAAGCTGGGGAAACCTTGTCACTGTATGCTTGTAGGCTGGAGACGTTGGCAAGGAAGAAGTTTGGGGATGATGGGATAGATGAATGTAAGGAGTTAGTACGGAAGTTGTTAGGGACAGTGCCAGATGGAGTTAGAGAATTTGTGAACTTGAAGCGGAAGGAGAAGCAAAGGTGGACCTGAATGAATGAAAGGTTGACTTGGGGAGAAATTTTGGAAATTGTAGAAGATTATGAGCTTGACAGGGTTATAAAAGAGAGCAGAAGTGTAAGTGTAAGGGCTGGGGTAGATGAGAGAGTACCAGAATTTGGAAGCTTTAGGATGCAGTGTTGAGGGGCCCAATGAGAATGGCCGATAGTGTAATAGATAGGAGTGTAAGAGCAAGTAATGTGGAGGTGCCAGTGAGGATGAATGGTGGGTTTGTAAGGGAACAACGGGTTGGACGGGTTAGGGATAGTAGTGTACAAAGGGGAAGGTCGATGAGTGGAAGTCGAAATTCCAAGTGTTTTAGATGTGGAAAGGAAGGACATACAAAGAATGAGTGTAGGTGGGCTTTAGGAGCGTGTTTGGGTGTGGGCAACCGACATTTGCAAGGGAGTGTACGAAAGATAGGGGTTAAATGCTACCGGTGCGGACAGATGGGTCATGTTGCTAATGGTTGTAGGGGTACCCAGTGAATGTAATATGGGTAACTGTGGTAAGAATGGGCATTATGCGAGAATGTGTTCAGAACCGAGAGCGAAGTGTGACGAATGTGGAATGGAAGGGCATGTATCAAGTGTATGTAGACGAAAGAGGGTGACTGTGACAGCGAATTCGGGAAACTGAGTGTGAAGGGGGTCCAAATGGGTGGATCCTCCAGGATGCAAGCGGTGCGTGTGATGCATGTACGTGAGGGGTTGTTGCATGAGGGAGGTTTTGCTGGAAAGACTGACGAGTGCATGAAGCAATTTGTTTTGATAGAGTATGGCAGAAAACGTAAGAAAGGGAAGAACGTAAGTGAACGGAATGATCGTAAGTTGTGTGATAGGGTGTGAGTGCCAAAGTGAAAATGAGTGATAAAGCGTGTAATACGGATGAATGGGATGGTATGGATAGAACGATAGCATATGCGGGTTTGATATAACTGAGTTGACTGAACGTGTAGGGTTAGTGAACGTTGGAGATGAGCGAAAGTGTAAGAGTAAGAGAGCGTAGCAGTGATAGACGAGTGATTGAAAGCATGAATGAATCGTTGCAAGAATTGGAAAGGTCAATGAGCGAATGGGATGGGTTAGTTGAAGAATTGGGGGAGGTATTTGGGAACGAGTTAGAGGGTATAGATGAGATTGTGGATGAAATTGAGAGTGGTAATAGTGAAGAAGATAGCGTGAATCTGAGAGAGAATGGAGGAGAAAATGTAAATCTGAATGTTGCTGGAAGAGAAAGCGAGTCTGACAGAATGATTGCGTGCCCATCGCCAACGCGATCTAGAGGACCTGCTAGGGAGCATCCGTGGGTGTTATGTAGAAGGCGATTTGAAAGAGGTGTGAAAGGTGTTGGTTGGGAAATGCTAAAAGGGGGAGAAATATAGAGGATCAGAAATTTGTTTTTATTTAGCATTTCCCAACGTTTTTGTGAGAGAGAGAGAGAGAGAGAGAGAGAGAGAGAGAGAGAGAGAGAGAGAGAGAGAGAGAGAGAGAGAGAGAGAGAGAGAGAGTGTAATTGTCATTGTGGAGTGGTTCGGTTGTTGGAGTTGGTTTTACGGCTGTCTCTCTGTCTGTCGGTCTGTCGGGAGTTTTTCGGTTTTTGGGGAAGTCTTGGGCAGTTGAGGTCCAACCTTGAAAGTGAACGGGAGTTCGTCTGTTTTTTTGGGACCACATTAATGGTTCATGTGTCTCTTCTTTTTTTTGTTGGTTCGTTGTTGGTGGAGGGTCGGTTTAAGTTTTTTGTTTCGTGGGTGTGTGCTGTGATTGGCGACCGTGGACCTTATCCATCTCCAGCAACCAAGATCAGGTGAGTGTTATGGTTGTGTTGTTTGTGGGTGTGAATACCGCCACAGTAACTGATAGACTAGTGCCAGACAATCCCAAACGAGAAACGTACGATAACGCCCAAGATTCTGGGAGCCGCCCAGCAACCACTCAGAATATTCACCATGTAATACCAGTGAATGACATCACACACCAGCTCAGCTGCTCAGCAAGGCTGCAGCAGTAGTGAGACCATCAGCGATGAGTTTTTGGCTTACAAGTAAATCTCACCAACCTATCAGCAGCGCCATTTTTCCTCCTCAGCCAACCAGCGGTCAGCCTACGTTCGACCCCCTGCTGACCACCTCGTATATAACGAGGAAGACTCACCATGAATGACAGTCTACTCCTGTCTTTTAGCGATCTGAGAGTTTCTGAGACTAGAGAACAAAATACCAATAGTATTACAACTTTGTCGACAGTTTGCAGCTTACGAGTCTGCGTCACCAATAACTGCTAGGAGGATGACCAAGATGTGTCAGGTAGTCATGGAAGAGAAGGGGAGGCTCTTATTCACATGGGTCCAGAATAGAGATGAGGAGAACCAGCATATTCACCCAGATGTAAAAGGCCTCATCTTTTATCTGCTAGTCTGAAGATTCGACCTGTAGTACTTGACAAAACGGAGACATCTGCTGCAGCAATACATGGTAAGAGAGCTTTACGTAGGGATAATAATATGATATTTTAATGATAAAATAAAGTTTGTTCATACTTACCTGGCAGATATATATATAGCTGTATTTCTCCGAAATCCGACAGAATTTCAGAACTCGCGGCACACGCAGTGTGGCCAGGTGGTTAGTACTCATTCCTGCCGCTGGGAGGCGGGAATCGGGAACCATTCCCATTTTCTATTAAGATTTTCTAGTGCCACTGTCTCAAGAGGGGAGGCGGGTGGGCACTAAAAGTATATATATCTGCCAGGTAAGTATGAACAAACTTTATTTTATCATTAAAATATCATTTTGTTCATGACACTTACCTGCCAGAAATATATATAGCTGAATCCCACCGTTGGAGGTGGGAAGAGACAGAATAGGATTTAGGAAACAAAGAAATGTAGGCGATTGACGCCTTGGTTCCTTACCTGTTAGCATAGCTGACTTCGAGGTTACTGTCACCCAAGCCTGCTTCTGCTTTTCTTGAGTCTCCAGCAAGGTAGGGACCTATAAAGCTGAAGAGATCTAGATGACCTGTCCACGGGGGCGTGACCACAATAGGACTAGATCATGCGACCATACAGAGGGAAAAGGAGCAACGACCAACCACCTGACCGGCCTATCTAAGGCAATGAACCTAACATAGGCTAAAAAATTGGGACGTCCATCTCAATGGCCACCCAACAACCAAAAACACAACAACAAGATTAAAAAATACTACCTAACCCCTAAAGGATAGGATGAGTATTGCCCTCTTCTCCCAACATCGTGTCTGCAGAAACGTATGGTCCCAGCGAAGAGCAGTCTTCAAATGTTGTCTTCACATCCATGAAGTAATGCGGCGAACACTGAATTACTTCGCCAGAAGGTGGCACCAAGAATATCATTAAGGGACATATTCTTTTGGAAAGCCACCGAAGTCGCGATGGCTCTTACTTCATGAGCCTTTACTTTCAGAAGTCTCATGTCACCTTCTAGGCAGGAGGAATGAGCCTCTCTAATAGTGCTTCTTAAAAAGAATGCTAAGGCATTCTTAGACATAGGAAGATCAGGTCTCTTCACCGAACACCACAGACTGTCCGATGAGCCTCTAGTCTCCTTGGTCTTGGCTAAGTAGAACTTGAGAGCCCTGACAGGACACAGGACTCTTTCTGACTCTTGCCCAAGCATCTCCGTCAAACCTTTGATTTCAAAAGACTTGGGCCAAGGGTTTGAAGGATTTTTGTTCTTAGCTAAGAACAAAAGGATTTAGGGAGCATACAGCATTAGGACCCCTAAAGCCAATATGTTTGCTAATGGCTTGCACTTCACTAATCCTCTTAGCTGTCACCAGAGCCGTTAGGAAGACAGCCTTCCTAGTCACGTTCTTGAGGGAAGCTGAAGACAGAGGTTCGAAAGCACTTGACATAAGGAACTTCAGGACAACATCCAGATTCCAAGAAGGCGTCCTGAGTCGAGGAATTTTGACAGTCTCGAAGGATCTCAGGAGATCGTGAAGATCCTTGTTGTCGGACAAGTTCAGGCCTCTGTGTCTAAAGACTGCCGACAGCATACTCCTATAGCCCTTAATAGTTGAGACTGCCAGTTTATTCTTTTGCCTGAGATGAAACAGGAAGTCAGCTATTTGTGGTACAGAGGTCGTGGTCGAGGAAATTCCGTTGCTCCTGCACCATTTCCTAAAAACAGCCCACTTGTACTGATAGACCGCATTCAAAGAAGGTCTCCTGGCACTGGCGATAGCCTTTGCCACTGCTCTCGAAAAACCTCTTGCTCTTGCCAGCTTTGTGATAGTCTGAACGCAGTCAGACTCAGAGCGGGAGGTTTTTGTGGAACCTTTCGAAATGCGGCTGCCTGAGAAGGTCCACCCTCAGTGGAAGGGTCCTTGGAAAGTCCACCAGGAAGGCCAAGGTCTCTGGGAACCAATCCGCTGCTGGCCAGAAGGGGGCTATTAAAGTCATCCTTGTTCCTTCCGACATTGCAAATTTCCTTATCACTTCTCCCAGAATCTTGAAGGGAGGGAAAGCGTAAAGGTCGAGGCCTTTCCAGTCCCAGAGGAGGGCGTCTATAGCTATTGCTCCTGGGTCTAGGACAGGAGAGCAATAAAGAGGGAGTCTTGTCGTCCTGGACGTAGCAAAGAGGTCCACTAGAGGACGTCCCCATAACCTCCACAGTTCTAAACATACCTCCTCGTGAAGGGTCCACTCGGTTGGTAGGAGCTGATGTTGCCGACTGAGAAGGTCCGCTCGGATATTCTCCACGCCCGCAATGAACCTTGTGAGGATCGTGACCCCCCGTGCGTGAGTCCAAAGCAGGATCTCCCTCGCTAGGCTGAACAGGGAACGGGATCGAGTACCCCCATGTTTTTTGAGGTAAGCTAGAGCTGTGGTATTGTCTGAATTTACTTGGACAATTCGGCCTGAAACTCGGTCTTCGAAGAATTGAAGGGCCAGCAGGATAGCCCCCAATTCTTTGAGATCTATGTGCCAGGACACCTGTTCCCCTCTCCAGGTGTCTGACACTTCCTCCCTCCTAGTGTTGCTCCCCATCCTTCCCTGGGACGCGTGCCGGAAAACAACACTAGGTCGGGGCTCTGAAGACGAAGAGAAACCCCTTCTGCAAGTTTTAAGGGGTCGAGCCACCACCTCAGGTGATCCTTGACTAATGGAGAGATCTTCAATGTCTCTTCCAGATCCTCCTTGTCCATCCAGTTCTCCGCCATGAAAAACTGGAGCGGTCTGAGATGAAGCCTTCCCAGGGAAACAAACTTCTCCAGCGAGGAAATGGTCCCCAGCAAACTCATCCATTCCCTCACCGAGCATATTTCCTTCCCTAGAAAGGACGAAACTTTTTCTAAGCAAAGCAGCTGACGTTCTCGGGATGGAAAAGCTCGAAAAGCCACTGAATCCATCTGAATCCCCAGATAGACGATGGACTGCGCGGGATCAGATGGGACTTTTCTTGGTTCACAAGAAGTCCCAGGGACTTCACAAATTCAGCGTCAAAGTCAGGTCCTCCAGACACTTCCCCCGAGAAGAGGCTCGGATGAGCCAATCGTCCAGGTAGAACGAAACACGAACACCCGCCAGGTGAAGCCACCTCGCGACATTTTTCATGATCACCGTGAAGATCATGGGAGCAGTGCACAAACCGAAGCAGAGAGCTCTGAACTGGAAGACTCGTCCCCCCAGCACAAACCTCAGGTACTTCCTTGACTGAGGATGTATGGGAACATGGAAGTACGCGTCCTGTAAGTCCAGAGAGACCATCCAATCTCCTGGCCTTAAAGCCCCGAGAACCGACTGGGGCGTTTCCATCTTGAATTTTTCTTTCAAAATAAAGCGATTCAAGATGCTTACATCCAAGACCGGTCTCCATTCTCCCAACTGTTTCGGGACTAAGAATAGTCTGTTGTAAAACCCCGGAGAATCCAATTTCAGAACTTGTTCCACGGCTCTCTTCTCTATCAACTGCTCCAGGAGGTCTAAAAGAATCTGTTGCTTCTCTCGATGGTAAGAAGGCGACAGATCCCTGGGCGACGTGCAAAGGGGTGGCAACACGAGAAAGGGGATCTTGTAACCCTTCTCTAGAACACTTAGAGACCAGGAGTCCGCCCCTTTCGTTCTCCAGGCTCCCGCAAAATAAAGAAGCCTGGCTCCTACTATTGTCTGGAGGCGTAAGGAGTCACTTTTTTCCCCTAGGTTTTGAGGGGGCCGCTCCTCTGGTGAAACCTCTTCCTCGCGGAGAGGATCTAGAGGAAGAAGTTCCTCTGCGAAAGGGCTTCTTCTTCCTGGCGGACAAAACTAAAGCTGAAGAAGAAGGAGCTGAAGGACGTCTCGAAGAATGTGCCAGAAGATCTTGCGTGGCCTTCTCCTTAAGACTCGAAGAGATGTCCCGAATCAAAGACTGGGGGAAAAGATGGTTGGGCAAAGGGGCGAACAATAACTCTGCCCTTTGCGAAGGAGAGACTGATTTAGAGGTGAAGTCGCAAAACAAGGCCCTCTTCTTTAAGAGGCCCGTACCAAAGTGAGAAGCCAGTTCTTCTGATCCATCCCTGACTGCCTTGTCCATACAGTTAAGGACACTAGAGAGCTCCCCCAGGCTGATCGAATCGGAGCTCCTAAGCTTAAGGTCTAAAGCTCCCAAGCACCAGTCCAAAAAATTAAACACCTCCATGGTGCGGAAGAGACCCTTGAGATGATGATCTGTCTCTGACAAAGTCCAAGAAACCTTAGCAGTAGACAGATGGGACCTTCTGGGAGCGTCGACAAGGCTGGTGAAATCCCCTTGAGAAGAAAAAGGAACTCTAGGACTGATATCCTCTCCTGTCTCATATCACATACCAGCCTTGCCTGAAAGCTTAGACGGAGGCACTGCAAAAGAGGTCTTGCCATGGGACTTCTGTTCCTCCATCCATGCGTTGACTTTCTTAAAAGCCCTCTTGGTAGCCAACGAAGAAGTCATCTTCATAAACCCTGGCGCTCTCCTCGCTTTGGAAGAAGCTAACTGTGAAGGAGGAGAGAGAGGAGCCGAGGGTTTAAACTTGTCTCCGAACAAGTCTTTAAGAAGTCCGGTTAAGACTTGATAATCGGAAGTAGAGGAAGCAGACAAGGGCTCGACGTCAGCAGGATCCGAGTCGCCAGAAACCTCTCCCACAACAGCTGGAGAAACAACCGAGTCACCCAACACTTTAGGGGAACGAAGGCCTTGAGGTCCGATACGAAGAAGGGATCTTCTTTTCCCAGACAAAAGAGAATGCTCCGTAACGTCTCGAAGAGCAACAGAAGGGACGTCCTGGGGAGCGTTCTGGTGAGCGTCCTGAAGAGCGTCCATCCGGGAGTCCAGCCCAAAGTCCAGAAGAGTGTCCTGCCGAGCGTCCTGCACAGAAGCGTCCTGAAGAGCGGCAACCGAAGCGTCCTGGGAAGCAGCTCGCGGCGTCCACGTTGACGAGCGCGCCACGACGGGAACTTGTGAACCAAGAGGCGACAAGGCGACGACGCAGGAGACGGAGACGAAGAAAAAGGAGCAGGAGAGGGAGACTTCCTGGACTTCTTGACGGGCAAAGTCAAGTCCTTGCGACGACGAGGCGCTGAGTCCCTCTCAGCAATAAGAGAAGACAACTGCCGCTGCATCTCCAACAAAATCTTCTTAGACGGAGAAGAATCAAGTCTGGGGGGAGAGACAATCCTATGAGAAGACGAGGGGCGAGGGGACGCCTTCTACTTCCTCACAGGAGCAATAAAGGTTCTCTCCTTAGAGCGACTGGGGCGCTCACAAACGTCCTCATCAGACGAAGTCCTAGTCCTCTTCTGCGGTGGGAAAGCTTCATGATACCCAACAGATGAAGAAGACTGACGAGAAGCGTCCTCTTGAACGAAGCTCCTCTTCAGAGGACGAGAGTCCTTCCGAGAGTTCCACCCCTAACGAGGGGGGACGCCGGAGGACGAAAAAGCAGTCCTTCAGAATACGTGCGGCTTACGATCCCTGGCAGCCTGGGAAGTGACAACAGGACCTGCCGAAGGGACATCAGACCGGTGGGAAGCCCCCGTAACCTTCTTGCGGCTTTCGACATGCCTTCTCCCTGAGTCCTGGGAGTCTGACAGCGGTCCAGGCCTAGAAGCATTATGGGGCGATCTGACGCCCTCCACAACACTGGGGAGCACTACACTTCACAACACTTTGAAGAGATGTCACTTTATTTTCGAGCGCACGGATGGAGTTCATGATCTCCGCCAGAGCTAAACCCTCCGCAGACACAACATAAGGGCCCGAAGGCAAAACCACAGGGACAGGTGCAACATTATCTACTTTAGGATTATCAGGAGAGGAAATAACCTGACTCTTGCACACACTCCTGGAGGAGGACCTCCTAACCCTGTCACGCTCCAACTTGCGAACATACGAATCATACGACTTCCAGCTCGCATCAGACAAAGGTTCACACTCCTTACATCGATCATCTATCAGACAAACATGCCCCCTACACCTCAAGCAAACCGAGTGAGGGTCTACCGAAGCTTTCGGTAGCCTCACCTTACAATCACTCATGCAACATACACGAAAACTAGCAGAACTAGATCCAGACATATTTAAAGAGCAGTCATAAGCAAAATCAAAAACAGTCCAGAAAAAAGCATGTGCCAATCCACAGTCCAAGGTCCAATACCAAAAGTCAAGAGAATACTTAAGTGGAAAACTATGCAAGTTATCGAAATCCAGAGGCGGAGGTACTGTAAACAGATGTTAACAGTACCGGCGACAGAGAAAATCTGAATAGCAAATGGGAATGGTTCCCGATTCCCGCCTCCCAGCGGCGGGAATGAGTACTAACCACCTGGCCACACTGCGTGTGCCGCGAGTTTTGAAATTCTGTCGGATTTCGGAGAAATACAGCTATATATATATCTGGCAGGTAAGTGTCATGAACAAAATTTTCTTTTTAACATTATCAGGTAAGCACATGTGCATACACAAATTCAGAACAGTCAAAATAGAACGTGCAAAGAAATACAGTAAAGCCCCCGTAATCACGGTCTCACGATTCGCAGATTATACACATTATTCGAGGAAAATTCACCCATTCGCAGTATTTTTCACTGAAAAATATTCACTAATTACTGTATTTTCATATTTTCATGACTAAATACACTTTTTGTGATAAAACTATTAAAATAATTAGGTATAAGCATTTTTAGAGGGTTTTTTTTTGTGTTTAAACTATCAAAATAGGCAGTTCTAAGTGTTTTCAGAGGGGTTTTAGGTATTCATGGATTTTACCTATTCGCAAGAGGGTGTGGTACACATCCCCGCTGAAAACAGGGGGGTTTCCTGTAAACGTTAATACAATGCTATATGCAATTTTTAAATGTCTTAACATTTTACAGACCACTTGAAATGACAAATTTTAAAAGTATTTTTACTTTTCTTAACTATACAAACCTAAGGTCTTTACATGAGGAAGATTGCTTCAACGTAGCTGGAGACCAGCCGTTCAACTTTAAACAAGGTGGTTAAGTATGTCATTAACTACCAACTTTGGGTGGGAGTCCCCCCAAACCCAGTCAGTATGCAGTCACTTTGCCTTTTAGCCCAAGGAGCAGAATGAGGAATGGCTTGAGGTGGGCAGCAAATGTAGAGACCTCAGGTTTATATGTTAGGAAAAATACAAATTACTTTTAAAATTTGACATTTGTTCCTACACAATATACAAACCATCGTCTTAACATGAGGAAGACTTACTTCCTTAGTGGGAGGATTCTGAGTGAGCTTCTGAACTGAGTGGTAGCTCGCCTCACCTGGGCCTCCTTCCTGGTCATGTAAGAACAAAGGAAGGAGATCATGCCTCCGACATGTTGAACAAAAGTGTGAACAACCATGTGTTCAGCTGTCAGACTTCTGGGCCTTTCAAATGAATGTGTTTGTACAGCAAAAATTCTTTGAAAAAGGCTTGGATGAACCCAGAGCATCAGAGACAATAAAATTAGAGATAACAACAGGTTTGATTTATTGTCAGCCCCCTTTCCCCTTGCTAGAGAGAGGGGAGGACCTGCATATATTATTCGATCTCAGATTGTAGACAGAGCGCCCAGTTAAGTAGGCTCACCTGCATGGCACGCCTGACCAGAATGAGATGGATGGCTACTCGCCTCTCTCTGCGAGAGGGTAAAGATAAAAGAGAGAATGGAGGAGACCAGTCTCCCACTCACATTCGCTCTTTGCCACCGAACACCTTAGGCGGGATGCAAACTGTCCACTATGGGAGCTTGGCGAGCTCCACAACTTGTTGAGCAGCCACCACAGGACCCAGGTAAAAGGTGTTCCAGGGCCTGTGGGCAAAAAGGTGTCCCAGGGCCCGTGGGCAACGTCCTGAAGGTAGACAGACGTGAGAGTGGACAGCCTAGACCATTTCTGTCCTAATACCTGTAAAACCAAGAGGTTCTTCCAGAGTGCAAGGGACGGACTAAAGTCCCTATCTTCGTGAGGTGCTCAGAACAAACTCCTGGCCACATGTAGGGTGTAGAGTCCACTCAATTGATAGCCTCAGGAGGCTAGAAAGAAATCATGTTCTCAAACACTTCTTTCTTAGTCAAGCCAGTACTAATGAAGAGCCATCGACACTCAGGCCTGAGATGTTGAGTCCTCTGAAGATAGTACCATAGCACTCTAACTGGACACAGTAGTATCCTGTTAAGATCACTATCAACCAGTTTATAATTGGGACTGAACGCGACTCAAAAGTCTTCGCTACGAGTTCCAGGACAAACTTGAGAGTGACAGAACCTCATCTCCACAAGTGCTGTAGTCTTCCTCAAGGCTGAGGCCTCTACAGACAAGAAGACTAAGTAGGAGACCTCCTTCTCTGGGTAAACTTACCTTTGGGTTTGCATCACCTTTCTGGGGCCCTGGCACCGTTCTCATGTGAGAAAGTGCAGGGAGGTGAGCCCGCGCCTGTGCGCTATTCCTTCACTCTCTCTCAATAAGTGGTGCCTGGGTCGGTAGACTAGGGAACCTGACTGGTGTCATGGGAGTCCATGGGACTCTGCAGTGGCAGAAGAACGTTACCTAGCAGGGGAAATTATTTCCCCGGGCCGATATTGGTGACACATGGTCCATTGGAGACCCGTGCACCTCTGGTGACACAAGTGTCTGTGAAGAATCGTGCACCTCCGGTGACACATGCATCCACGGAACTCGTGCACCTCCGGTGACACGTGTATCCACGGAACTCATGCACCTGTAATTCCCATGGCACGGGATTTCGTGGAACCCCGTGCAACAGTTGCTACCGATACATGGGGGTCCAAGGAGCCCTGTGGAGTGGTGGAAGGTTCTTCACTGGCCCGGGAAGGTGACTTCCGGGGACCAGTGTCAGTGGCACGGGTGTCCACGGAGACCTGTGCTTCTGTTGCTCCCGCGGCACAGGGGTCCAAAGAGCCGGATTCAACGGTCCGTGTCCACAGACAAGTGAAAGCAATTGAGAGACCCCTTTTACCTCTTCCAAGGCTTCAAGATTGTTCCATGGGTGTTGGGAGATGTTTCTACTAACGACCAAGGAAGTGGAATGATGGAACAGCACACTGACAGCTTTTGTTGAGTAGATCTATCGTTGGGAGGTTCCAAAGACTGGGAAATCTGAGTAATGTCTGGGTGTAAGGGCCAAATTGCTGTCACCTGACACTGGTGACAGCTTATTTGCCATTACGTTCCAGTTCCCTAGAATGTACCTGGTTAACAGCTCTATTGAGCGTGAAACCAACCACTTATACATTTGCACCATCAACACGTAGAGTTGAAGGGAAACCAGTCCCCCTTTGTTTGTTGACAAAAGCTACTCTCGTGGAAATGAGGGTACTGATACTCATTGGCACCACAGAGTAGCTTACTAAGATCCTGAATCTCTCGAAGCACTAAGGAAGCTGTCTTTAGTTCCAGGATATTAATGTGGAGGCGTTTGCTGTTCTGGTTCCACTCACCTGAAAGCAGCAACTCTCCTAGGTGTGTGCCTCATCCCTTGGTCAATGCACCTGAGAACAGGGGCATGACAGGAGGGGAGTGTGAAGAGACACTCCAGCCAGGTTCTTGTCATCTAGCCACAGGCTAGTTCCCAATTCTCTTCCTCCCCAGGAGGAATGGAAAGGAATAGGGGGTCCCTTATCAGAGACTAGAACTCCTGCATTCTTCACTAAAGGGAGCGAAGGTGGAGCCGCTCATGAAGGCCTGGCTTCTCCAAGGGCAACAGGTTGAACAAGGACGACTTGTCACTGTCAAGCTGGTTGTTCCTTTAGAGACAGGAATAACCGTACTCTTCTCTGCACCTGCTGATATGGAACTGAGACCATAACACCAGCATTTCAAGACACTATGTGTACTGCTTGAGTGTGAGATCAGGCTTCTCAAACTTGAACGAGACTGCCAAGTCCCGCCAAATTAGCAGTCTCCCCTTGTCCCCAGACAAAAAGATGGATATGTATTCCGTGATATGTATCCTAACAAGTAATAACAGTAAAGCCTTCAGCAACGCTTCACCTCTTCTCAAGGGCGAGGTTGACGACGAGCCGAGAACTGAAGTTTGGAAATGGACCTCGTATTAGAAAGGGGTGGCAGGAACTCATAGGTTTCCGCACTGTATGGTGCCATGTTGGTTCGTGACTTGTCAGGTATCCCCTCTTCAAAGTGGAAGGTGGAAAAGAACTTTATCGTAGCGTCCTTCCCCTTTCTCATACCTTTGCCCTCTTCCAGGACGGACAGGGGGGCTAAAAGGAGTGCTACTGCATAACCTCTTGGTAGTGTAAAAGATGACTAAGTGTTCCTTCGCAGGCCATTGGAAGCCCGGGTCTTCCTTGGAACCAGAGAGAAAGGGATAGGCTGGCCTGAAGGAAGAATTGTAACCAACAAACCTGGTACCCAGAGTCAAGACAGTGCCTCTCCTCTTGGCACAAGGTTTGAACAAAGGTTAGCTGTCTGGTGGGGCTAGATAGAAAAAGGTTCTACCTCCAGACAGTGTCAGTCTCTTGACTGTGACTTCCTCTTCAGAACTATGAGAACCTGAAGAAGAAGAAGAAGTGATCTTGGCCATGTAATGAAACAAAGTTCCATCCAGGGAACTGTATGGAATGTTGCCAAGACAGTCAATTCCATTGTCACTGCCCTGTGGTAGGGAGGCTCCCTCTGCGGGAAGGTGTTCAGCAATGGGGCCCTAACACCGGGTCAACCTGTTCGGTTGGTAAGAGGCTCTTTGAACTATTGAGGAATTCTTCTGGTGATTCAGAGGCTGAGGAAGTGTTTTGCATGATGCGTGAAACCTGAGTGAATTGTCTTGTTCATGCAAGAGAAAATTCACCAGGTTCAAAACTCCTTTGGCAAGTTGCAACTATGACGAGTCCATTGACTTTGGTTTCCTTCAGGGGTCCCCAAAAAACTTAAATGGCCAATGAACCATCACAGGGAAAAAAGTTTTTGAGATCATAAAACTGTCGAATCATATGGGCAATCCCTGGAAAAAACTTCCAAAATGACCCAGTGATCTCTCTACCATTCGAGTATACAACTGGTTCGGTCTGCAAGTTGAATCCAGAGTATAATACTTCTGTGGCTGGGAAAGGATGGAAGCATCAACATTTCTAGTCTCAAACCCAAAACTTTCTGATACCCGGTTCTTGGAAAACTCTGAGGGGGTAAGAGAGCAGGTGAGAGAATATACCACCCTTACCATACCTGCCGGAAGCCAAGGGCCCTGCAGGTGAGTAAGGCTGTGGGCGGTCGTCAATTCTTGTTGAGGACAGCTATACAGGTCTGGGAGCGCAAAAGTATTCACGCGAACGTGAATGGAGCTAACCACTGGTGAGCTGCTCCGTTCTTGCGAACATGAACAAGGGCTCCCGGGCAGAGTAATCATTCACAATGGCATGAACACAGCTATCCTGATGACCTGCTATATACTGGAGTATTCTTCAAAGTTGTGCCTCTGCAAACAAAGAAGACCGAACTAACAAAGCTTTGGGTTCCTTCTTTGGTCTCCCAAAAAATCTTTGAGGGCAGACTTACGATCCAAGGAAGCAGCCATGGTCTCTTCCCCAAGATCACTGAGCTGAGAGGTCAGCTATGTGATTTCCGAGTAGGTCCTCTGTAGATCGGGGGTGTCTGTGTCCTGAGGAAAAGTGACCTCTCCCTTCAGGTCACAGTACCCTCAGCCTACTCTCTCGGCAAGAGAGAGGCCTTGACAGAACCCCAGACTCTCACTGAGAGGGGCAGAGCACCTTTCCCGGACCTGTCAGAAGCCGAAGCCCTGACAGAAGAGGAAAGTCATGAACGGTTGTCAAGACGATTGCTGCACGGGTCTAGGAGAGCGAACCCGCTCATGAGCACATGGGGCGGGGGCTGTCCCGAGGAGAGTGAACGATTCATGCAAACATGCGTGGAAGCTATCCCCAGGTTAAAGGCTTGTACGCGCGAACGCAGGAGAGGGCTCGCCCGGGTAGAGCGATCATGCACTCTTGGGCATGAACTCTGGCTATCCTCATGACATGCCCGTCTTCTTCGAGGCCCTGGCCTCTAGACACGAAGAAGACTGTATGGGGAACTTATTCTTAGCTTCTCCAGGTGTGTTGACTTGCAAGTTGGCTGTACCTGTATGGGACCCTGGCAGCGTACTCGAGCAAGCACTGGCAAAGCATGAAGCAGCACTTTGCATACTGTGTGCTCACTCTCTCTCTTAACAGTGTTGTGTGGAAGTTCAAGGACCCCATGCAGCAGTAGAGGGGCCTACACCAGCCCGTGGAGGTGACTCCATGGTACTCGTAAAGGTAACCTGGGGCTCCTAAGAACCCTGGGGTGACACAGGTCTCCTTAGAAGACCGCACACCTGAACCTCCCAAATCACGAATCTATCATGCATCAGCTGCTCCAGCAACCCAAGATTTCAAGGAATCTTGAGCAGAGGTAGGCTCTATACCAGCCCGCAGAATGATTCCATGGTACGGGTAAGGGGTAACCCATGGTTTCGAAGAAACCTGAGTACCCGTGGTGACAAGGGTCCTGTCAGAGACCATGCACATGGAACTTCTGAGTCATGAGTGGATCAATAATGAATTGCTCTTTCTACTTGCTCCCACTCAGAGATTCCGAGTCTTGTACAAGATGATCTTCGGTTGCTCCCTCTACCTGAGTGTCCGAAGAAAAGGGCAGAGGTATGTACTGGTCTGGGAAGCTGACTTTCTGGAACTAGTATCGGTGACACGGGTTACCTCTTCGACCTGTCGTATCTGAGGAGACCACCGCACCTGGTGCTCCCGTGTTGCAGGGTCTCTGAGAGACCAGCAGCACAGTTCCCAAGTCCGAAGACGTGCGAGTGCACCCAGAAGAGATAGCACAGAAGTAGATGAAGGCAAAGACGACGATAATTCGATTCTCTTCTTCGACTTCTACCACAAGTTATTGCTGTCCCGGGAACCTTGCAACATTCCCATGCAGGACTGGGAAGGTGCGAATAAGTGCACACACACTCTGGACTCTCTCTCTCTCTCCACTGGAACCCCAAGTTGAGCCATGGAACCCAAGCAACAGCTGCTTCATGCCTGTAGACAAATCAGAATGAGCAATCGGCAACTGACAGTGCAATACTGCAGGTAGTATTGCTAGTAAGAGAACCCGAATTTCCCAAGTCCCTGGAGCTCTACAACATCTGAAATTAAAACATTACAAATGTCAAAGTAATTTTCAGCTTACAAACCTTCCTTTGCACTGGGAAAGAAAACATTTCTCCCAGAGGAAACAAAAGTGTTGTAGACCAATAAAAGTTCAAAAGCGAGGCAACGTTAAAGCAAGTTTGGCACATTCAAGACTTATAAAAGTCGTAGGGTTTGCGTTATATCAGTAAAAACAAATATATCAGAATACTGAATGCACAAACACAAGAGTAAAACAAGGTGTTAGATCTGCATATATTAAATAAATACTCTGTATCCAAATATATGCAAAACAACAACACGCTAATATATATAAACCAAAACAAACAAACAAAGTCAAATGGCAGGCACAGAGGGAAGAGCGTCACATCTCTCTCTCTGTTAGCGGCCAAAAGCAAAGTGAATGCATACTGACTGGGTGGGCAGGACTCCCAACCATAGTCGGTAGTTAAGTACATGCTAAACCACCTTGTTTAAAGTTAAACAGCTGGTCTTCAGCTACACTGAAGCAATCTTCCTCATGTAGAGACTGATGGTTTGTATATTGTGTAGGAACAACTCATTCTTAATTGTCATACAGTTTAACCATGATTCTCTATCCAAGTAAAATGAGTTTATCATTCTTAATATACATGTTGTTAGGAGTTCTCATAGTTCATACTATTTTTACTTTAGTTTAGTTAGAAAGCTGCCGGAGTCAGCTAGGCAGTTGGCCAAGACTGAAATAGAGAGAGAATATACTAAGGGAGAAAGAGACTGTTTGTCAGGAAGTGTCATGTTTCCTTGGGCCGTAGAAAGGGACCCATGAAAGAAACAAGTGCTACCATAAATCTCTCTTGTCTGTCAAACAAAGCACAGCCCAAGTCTCAAGGGCGGCACCAAAACTAATGACCCATGAAACAAATTCCATCTGGCTATGCCCTTCTGAACCTGTGAGGATCTTCAAAGGAAAGGCATCTGAAAGTCAGAACATGGGAAAACCCCCACCCCTGTTTCTTCAGGGGCAAGTCCAGAGGATAAGTCCCTCCTGCAGGGGCTGGTTTAGGCCATTCTGGCCAATCGAGTGCCAGTAATGACATAGGCCTAAGGAAGTTCTGCAAAGTGCTGGCACCCAATGATCAACAGGGATTCCTGTAAGCCCACTTCCAAAAGTTGGAATGAAGCAGTTGAAGGAGTGCCTAAGAAGAGAGCAACAAGTCTGGAATCGTGACATCACAGCTGACATCGGAAGAAGACATGGGATATAAAGAGAAGACACAGAGAGACAGACAGGGAAGCACAGACACAGAAAGACATAGAGAAATGGCGATAGGTGTGTGCGTTGCGGTGAAGTGATTAAGAAACTCTCTCATAAAGACACTGTGTAAGGTCAAAGATTAAATACCCAAAGGCAGCAAGAAAGGTGGAACCTGTGCAAAGTTAGTGGAAATAAACTATAACGGGAAATTTTCCCCCCTTAAGTAACAAGAACCTTGGTAAAAGAATTACTCGTTCCTAAGTCATTGCCAGCTGCCTCCCCAGTCATCCTACCTTAGAACCAGTCCACAAAGAAGGCAGACTGGTAAGTGCTGACAACAGTAGTTACAGCATCAAGCAAGTTTTGAACAAAAGAGACATGCCTCTTCTGGGAGACTTCTAACAAGTTCATCCCTAGGAAGGGGACTGTATTAGCATTCAATAAGTTTTGAACAAAAGAGACATGCCTCTTCTGGGAGACTTCTAACAAGTTCATCCCTAGGAAGGGGACTGTATTAGCATTCAATAAGAAGTGTATCATCCTTGTATTAAGTTATGATTTGTACCATCGACGGATGGTCTCTTGTTTGTCACTTTTTCATTTCATAAGTTGTTTTTTAACAGATATCTTTCAGATTCACAATTGATCCCTGATCCCCTTTTCCTGCCAAAGCAACTAAATTCACTGAACAGCAGCAACAATGCCCAGTAAATGTGCCCCACTGTCGAACTTCTCTGTTCCAGAGGTCCTTCATTCCTCACACCATTGGACTGTGGAACAGCCTCCCAGAGGATTTCACACAACTGGAACTTCCAACTGGAACTTCAGATGTTCAAGCAAAGATGCAATTCATTACTACCAAATTTTACTCATTTTTATTTATTTACTAACTTATATGTTTTTCTAATAACTGATCTCCTCTTCCTGTGTTTCCCATTACCTTCTGTTACTTCTTTCAAATGAGCACCATACTCTTTGGATTATTATTACTATTCTTATTATTATTATTATTATTCAAAAGATGCACCCTACTTATATGGAACAAGCCTACAGGGGTCACTGACTTGAAATTCAAGCTTCTAAAGAATTTCAAGTCAATGGCCCGTGGGCTTGTTCCATACGAATAGGGTTCATCTCCTGAATACTGTAAAAATAACAATAATTTCAAATCACAAAGAGATTTAAACTTACACCCTTTTTATTTATCTATCAAAGAATCCAAGAATAGTGAAAGGACTGACCTATGAATAGCTGTGTGATATCTGTAGGTACAATGATAATGACAAGCAGAATAAAATTCCAAACAAGCCTCCTCCACATAGTTAACACTCTTAATCATCCAAAAGCCATGGAGGAGGACTGTAAGAACATTGGATTATTGTTTCCTTCTCTCATCAGCCTATGGACACCATCATTACTTCCACTATCAAAAATACTATCAGAGGCAGACAATGATGAATGGTCCAATTCCTGAAGGCTACCCCTGATATAATGCAAAGTTTTAGTCATTTTCCAAGTTGGAAATATGACTGACGCTTGGGTGAGCTGAAGTCATTAACAATAAATAATTTGTAAAGCAATGCATCCAAAACTTCACAGGCTTCCTTTCTGTTTAACGACTCTGTACAGAACCACCTCGCTGAAGCATGAAGTCGGGTTTGAAGAGATGAATGAAGAGGTTGTTGTTGAGTTGCATGAGGAATTGATGGTATCCAACCAGGAGCAAGAAGTGAAACAAGAGGTTTCGAAAGAAGAGGTATAAACTCCCAAGGTGTTACATACTGCCTTGCAAGGTTAACAAATTCCATTAATCATATCAAATAAGTTGATACTGTACTAATATTTCCAGGACCACCAGCACTTCTGCTTTTTTGTTAACAAAGAACAAATGAGAGCATGAAACACACCGGTTTCGTTTTTACTTAGACCCATTCATACTCATCATCCTTCTTAATTCACTGCTTCCCCTCTTTTATATTCCAATATTCTCCCAATTTACACTGGCACAGAGCCTCTTACATGTCAATCTAAGTCCTGGAGCTTTCTCTCCCTTACCTTCCATGTGGTCTAATGTATATCATTCACAAACCATGAAATACCTCTTACTTTCTCATTTCTGGAGTTGACAGCTTTTGACAATAAATATATCCTTATCAACTTTACAAAAGGGGAGAGGGTAATTTTAGATAACTGCCTGAAGGATGACGTCTTTATATCGGTACAGTATTTACTTATTTTCTCTCAATTTTTTTGTTAACAGAACAGTTTTCATGCTTTGTTAAGATATGTTATTCTTATTACATGAAGCTCATTCAATCTATGAGCAGTTCCCAGCATTACATCTTTCATGGAAGACTGAAGTGCTTAATGACACAATCTCAAGCACCAGGGTAAGTCCCACACAGGTGGTTTCAAACTTCTAAGTGGTGCTCCTCATTCAAGTCCTGCTCCTCATTCAAGTGCTGACACTTGGATAAAGCTGATCTGTACCCCTTTACTGCTGACATGAAAGCTTCCTTGATCTTAAGAACAGCAGGAATTACCTCTTATGGGAACAAGAGGCCTGAAGATCAATCCTTTTTGAATTCCACCTGTTGCAAAATGTGTCCCATTGGCCTGGTACAATCTGCTCATAAACTTCTTCCCTGGTTTGTAGATGAACTTTGCAACCTCTGCTAAAAACCCTTACTTGGAATATATGTAACCTGATAACCTGTAAGTTGCAAATTCTTGAGAAAGATACAAAAGTGAGGCGGCCACAGAAGCATATCCCATAAAAGAGTGGCTCTTTAAGATCTACCAGGAGGTTTAGCGGGTGAGAAACCAAGCCTGCAGTGGCCACATGGGTTTGTTCAGAACTGGCCTGATGAGGGAGAATGGAAGGGAAGTGTACATTTCAATGTTGTCCCAGACAACCAAAAACCCATCTACAGTAAATCACACGTATTCGCGGTCTCACGATTCACGGACTCACCTACTCGCGGATTTCTCTGTGGAACGTATATACACATTATTCATGGAAAATCCACCCATTCGCAGTATTTTTCACTGAGAAATATTCACTAATTACTGTATTTTCATATTTTCATGACTAAAGGCACTTTTTGTGATAAAACTTAAAATACTCAGGTATAAGCATGGTATAAGCATTTTTAGAAGGTTTTTTGTGTGTTTGAACTATCAAAATAGGCAGTTCTAAGTGTTTTAAGAGGAGTTTTAAGTATTCACAGATTTTAGCTATTCGAGAGGGGTGTGGCACACATCCCCCAGGAATAAGGGGGTTTACTGTACTACTGTACATGCCTCCTTGATCTGGTCAACTGGTGGCAAACGAATCAATACTGTTAAAAGGACCTGGTCATTCAACTTGGAACCTGCCAGAAAACTGTTTTCTTACATTAAACCCTGGGATTAGGATAACATTTCTTTCCTCTGCCCAAGAAATATTTCCACTAATAAATGTGAAATGTGATACTGCAATACACTCCCTGAACACCTGAATTCACCCTTAATCCCACTAGCCCGAACAACCTCAATTACCAATCCCACCATTGGGAATTTTAACAGCCAGCGTTATCGACGCTGCAGGTAAAATCTTGTCACTGAGCTACCACAACAAATAGTTGGTAACACTGACACAGGTGTGTGCCGACATGCCCACTTTCGTCAATTGCTTTATGTTCGTGCTACTGAACTGCTGTTCCCTTCAGCAGGACGAGATTTAAACCTGCTGCCAGACTTCTCTTTGGTACTTGGGATTTCTGGACTGGATTTACTGGGTTTTCTCCCGGATTTACGACCTTCTGCTTGGATTTCTCAGCCTTTTCTGGATATTTCGTCATGGAACGTCTTTGGACTTGGATTCACCAGTTCTTGAAACTCGACTGGTCATCATGGACAAGTCTTCCTCTTCTCCTGCCACTACCGTGCCTTTGGCCTAGACTTCGTCTGCCCCTATGACTGCGGATGCTAGCACTCATCCTGTTCTTCCTGCAAGAAACAGATGAGTACTTTGAGACATGACAGACACTCTATTTGTCAAGCATGTAGGAAGGTTAAATGTAATGTACAGATGCGTTGCAATGAATGCTCCCATTGGACGGTAGAACAGATGGAGGATTACGTTTGCCATCGCAAATCGTTGGCTAGCAAGGGTGGCAAACGGTGGTCAGATTCTTCATTGCCTCAAGGACCTCGGGCTTCAGTTTCAGATTCAGCGAGCTCAGAGATGGTTAAACAGATAGAAGATAGGAGCATTCATTGCAACGCATCTGTACATTACATTTAACCTTCCTAAATGCCTGACAAATAGAGTGTCTGTCATGTCTCAAAGTACTCATCTGTTTCTTGCAGGAAGAACAGGATGAGTGCTAGCATCCGCAGTCATAGGGGCAGACGAAGTCTAGGCCAAAGGCGCGGTAGTGGCAGGAGAAGAGGAAGACTTGTCCATGATGACCAGTTGAGTTTCAAGAACTGGTGAATCCAAGTCCAAAGACGTTCCATGACAAATTTAGTAGCTAGTCTTTTCCAACAATTTTCAAATGAGGATAGTAGTAGCATTAGGATGTCTAATCTTTCTTCTTTTTCAGCTCCCCTGTCTGTTCCAGAACAAACCTAAAAAGTGCTGAGGGTAATGGAGAACTGCAAGCCTCCGAGTGGGTAGGTTCTGCCGGCCCCCTCAGCGCGGAGCAGACAATGAAGAACCCTCCCCCCAAAAACCCCTTGTAGTGTTGTTGAAAAATTCAATGTTGAAAACATTAGTCAGGATCAGGAGCTAGGCATGACTAAGACAGATAGGTCGGGGTTAGCTAGCGAGGAGAAAGTATCAAGTGTGCAGAGTCGTTCTCCTGTTGGGGTTTCGGTTTCAGTTTCTAGTGGAATTTATGCTCCGGCAAAATTTTCGCCTTCACCACTTCAGTTTCGATCTGGCACAAGGTCACCTCCATCTAGTAAAGCGGATTTGGGTGTGCCTCTTTTGGCTTCCAAGAGTGGTTTGCGTGATCGGTATGGGGATATGGCAGAATATAATACAGATCTGTTGGATCTTTCCAAAGGGTACAGACTTTTGGTGAGAGGTTGTTGGTTGAAAGGGTTTTCTAACATTAGAGAATATGTGACTCAGGAGTGTCCGGAATTTATGTCGGACATGCTTCAGGATTATCAGGGAGGGGCGGATTCGGTTTACCTTTTGTCCCTTCGTTCTAAAGATTCTGCTTTTTCTTCTGGGTTATCTGTAGCTTCACCTTCCTCACCCACATTCTCTGTTGCTCCCTTTTCAGTCTCTTCTTCGGCTTCTTCTTCTTCTTCTGTCCTTCCTGCGGCTTCCGCATCTTCCACTTTCCTTCTTTCTACGAACCCCGGCATCTCCTCTTCTCAGGTAACTCTTTCCTCGTACACCATTCCTCTGTCTTCTGCCTTCCCTTCCGCTGTACAACCTTCTTTGGTAGGAGGATCTTCTGGTCAGGTGAGAACAAAGTTTCGGCAAAATTTGGCCACAGGTGCTTCAGGTTCCATCCCTTCGGGTATGCGCAACCCCTTGCTTCCGCTTCAAGCATCAGGTATTCCAGGTATTTCCCAGGGTTTGCCAGTCGCTTCTAGTTCGTGTTTGTGATCCACGGCTCTGACTGGACTTGTGGTACCTTCTCCAATCGGTTCGTGGTTTTCATCACCTACATTTTCCGCTGTGGAAACTTCGTTGGTAGCTCCTACCTCTTTCATTCTCCCTTCTTCTTCTTCATCTTCTTCCGTTCCTCCGCAAGCGGTTTCACTTGCGCATCCTCCCGCAGGGTTTACTAAAGTGGGTTCGGCTTCTCTCACTTGGCTCCCCTTTGGTAGCAATGTGGAATCGGTTCTGGGTCTCTCGGTTCCTTCCTCTCTTCCTCCCTGCAGAATCAATAACTTGGATCCAGCTCCGGGTACTGGGTTAAGTGTAGGTATTCAGCATTCTGGCTTTGGCGGTCTGTTTGCAGACTCTTCATCATCGTCTGGGCTCCGTTTGGCTCCTCCTCCTTTGTCTGTCTTGGACCGTTCGAACATGGCGGAACAGGATTCTCATCCGGAGGTTCAGGAAATTCTGGAGGATTCCGGAGGTTCAGGAAATTCTGGAGGATTTGGAATGTCCTCTTTCCAGACGTATGCTTGAGTATGACTTCCTTGTACCCTCAAGCAAGAGCTCCAGACCAACTGCATGCATTAAATCAGTCCCTATTCAAGTCGTTTTATGCCACTAAGCCAGCTCCTGCTCCCTTTTCATGCAGGCTGGTTTGGTCTGATCGGGTTAGGCAGGGCTTGGAGGAGGCGGACAGTCATCTGGCATCAGTGGTACTTCTAATAGGCAGGACATTTCTCTTCTTTCCCCATGTGAGGTGATCTATTCAGTTCGTGGTAATCCTTCGGCAGGTGTTAGGTTGCCACTCAACAAATCTGTCTAGGTCTCCGGCATCATCTCACCTTGTAGGGATTTCCCTTAGGGAAGCGGCGGCTCTAGAGGACGTGTTGCATAATCAGACCGAGGTTCTTACGCACTCTATGTGGATGCTATCTGGGTTAATGGGTTTCTTAAAGAATGACGGATATGTCCCTTCGTATCTGGGGCTGTTTGACAGTTTAATAACTTCTGTGTCGATGGGTCTGGCGCACTAGGCGATTGCCTTGGCTTCGTCGACGACATTTGTGAGTAAGAAGAGGCGGGATTTCTATCTTAGTCATCTTCCCCCGCATTATCCGGACGTCCATAAGAGGGTTCTTCTCAGAGCTCCTTTAGCCTTAGCCAATTCCTCGTTCAGGGAGGAGGATGTGGCCAGTATGGTAAATTTTGTTGCCACCAACTCAGCTGTAGAATCACAGCAGGCTATGATAAGGGTAGCAACCCAGGGTTCTCGTTTCCCTACAGGTGTTTGCAAGTCTTCTTCCAAGAGAACATCTTCGAAGTCTCCCCCTGAAACACCCAAGAGGGTGCGTTTTGCAAACAAGGCTGTATCGATGTCTGCTTCTAGACCCTCGTCGTCTCAGGATTTTACCACGTAGGAAATATGTCCCTCGTCCGTTCCGGTGGGAGGTTGTCACGCTCCATTCTGGCAAGTCTGGAAGGAGTGGGGGGCGGAGGACTGGGTTGTAGAGGTCCTGAGGATGGGCTATCGAATTCCTTTCCATTCCCTTCCCCCTGTCCTCCTCCCCTGTCAACCTTCTGAGTTATTCCCTGTCTTCCATCAGGGGGATGGCTCTAGCGAAGGAGATTCAGGCCCTGTTGGAGAAGGGTGTGTTAGAACAAGCTCCTCCCTCTCCAGGATTTTACAGCAGAATTTTTGTCACATCGAAAGCAGGAGGTGCGTGGAGGCCCATTGTGGACCTTTAAAGCCTCAACCATTGGGTGGTTTCGGTGAAGTTTCATATGGAGACTTCACAGTTGGTGCCTCGGTCAATTAGGAGGGGGTATTGGATGGTGTTGGTGGATCTAGAGGACATGTACCTCCAGATTCCTGTTCATCAGGATTCTCGGAGGTACCTCAGGTTCGTGTCTTCCGCCGGCACCTTCCAGTTCAAAGTTCTCACCTTCGGGCTGACCACATCACCACAGGTGTTTATGAGGGTCATGTCTCCAGTGTCAGCAATTATGCCTTGTCGGGGATACAGGATGTTGAGGTCTCTGGACGATTGGCTGATCCTTGCCTCCTCTCTAGAGGAGTTAGTAAGGGCGAGGGACTTCTTTTTAAAACTACGCAGGGTACTAGGACTTCGACTAAACCTTGCCAAGAGCTGCCTAGTGCCAACACAATCCATGACTTATTTAGGAATGAGGATTCTCTCTCTTCCTTTGAGGGTTTTCCCAACCCTGGAGAGGATCCAATCAGTCCTGCAACAGATAGAGGTGTTCCTGTCCAGCAGGGAACAGCTGGTATCAGCTTGGAGAAGCCTCTTAGGGAGAATGTTTTCTCTCTCTCTCTTAATTCCAGGGTCTCATCTCTGGATGCGCTCTCTGCAGGTATGTCTCAGGAATCGCTGGGAATTCCGCAACGAGAACGTGTTCATAGTCTGGAATGATTCTTGCCTGTCGGATCTTCTGTGGTGGTCAGAATAAGGGAATCTGACATCCAGAAGGTCTATCGACACCCCTCTTCCCGACATTCATCTGTACACAGATGCCTCAGGTCAAGGTTGGGGAGCAACCTTGGAGGAAACCCAGGCTTCGGGCCTCTGGGGGAATCGGGAATGAGAGGAATCAATCGATCTTCGGGAACTCAGGGTGGTAGAAGAAGCCCTCGGGTGTTTTTCAGATCTAGTGCGCAACAGAGTAGTGGTTCTGTTTTGCGAAAACATGACTGCTGTGTTGTATCTGAAGAACTCAGGGAAACGAGATCAACAGAACTCAATATTATAGCTCAGAGAGTCCTGAGATGGTGCGAAGAAAGGAAAGTGTCTCTTCTTCCTCAATTCGTATCGGGGAGTCTCAACGTGCTGGCTGATTCGTTAAGTCGCTCTCATCAGATATGGGGGGGAGAGTGGACTTCGGCTCAGGACACAGCGCGTCAGGTTCTCCGGAAGTGGCCAGCAAAGGTAGATTTATTTGCGATGAAATTGAACCATCGTCTTCCAGTTTACTTCTCACCAGTGGTGGACCCCATGTCGATAGGCACCGATGCTATGCTACAAAATTGGCATCGAATGCACGTGTATGCCTTTCCTCCATTCAGGCTCACTAATTAAGTACAGTAATCAGGAAATTGCGGGAGAGTGTCATGACGGATATGACTCTAATAGCTCTTGGCTGGCCCCAACATCCTTGGTTTCCTGAACTCCTTGAGTTCCTCACGGAAGTTCCAATGTTCCTACTCATGCGGAAAGATCTTCTCAGACAACCGCATTTCCACCATTATCACCCAAACCCTTGCGTGCTGAACCTAGTTGCAAGGCGACTAACGAGCGAGCAGCTACACAGACTGGACTCTATAAAGCTGTGGCTAGACAGATTTCTTTCAGCTTGAGAAAGTCAACCCACAACCTTCACCAGGTCAGATGTACAATGTACAGAAGTTGGTGTCGTAAGGTAGGTCACTGCATCTCTAGACCTTCTATTGCTAAGATAGCTGATTTTCTGTTATTCCTTAGGAAAATCAAGGGACTTTCGTATTGGGCTATTGCCAGCTACCACTCAATGATTAGCAGTACATTTAGCTTCCATCTCCCACAGATTTCTAGTAGCAAAATCATCCATGATTTATTACGTTCTTTCAAGACTGAACATCCTGTCTTGCCGACTAGGGCCCCTCCGTGGGATTTGTCGAAGTACTTCATTTTTTGCGTTCCCCTGCTTTTGAACCTATTGAAGCTCTAACGTTGAGACAGCTGATTAAGAAGGTGCTTTTTCTTATGGCTTTAGGTACAGTGAAAAGGGTGGGTGAGCTTCAGGCGGTTTCTAGGCTGGTCTCCTATGCAGGAAATGATATGCATTTGTCTTTTCTTCCATAACTCTTGGCGAAGACAGAGTCGGAAGTTAACCCTCTTCCTCGTTCATTTAGAGTTCTTTCTCTGCAAGAATTTGTTACTGGCAATCCAGCGGAGATGCCTTTATGTCCAGTGTGAGCATTAAAAGTCTATTTGTCAAAGGTTGAGAAACTCCGTCCTCGTCTGTGTGCTTTTTTTGTCTCTCCGTGGAATCCTTCCCATCTGCTGTCAAAGAATGCCATCAGTTACTTTCTGAGGGAGGTGATTTCCCAGGCCTCTCTGGGTTCTTCTTCTTCTTCGTCGTCTTCAAGCCCTGTCTTACCCCGAGCGCACAGCATTTGGAGTGTTGCCACTTCATCTTCCTTTCTAAAGAATTATTCACTGTCTTGTATTCTGGAAGCGGCTACTTGGAAATCAGTCTCAGTATTCACCTCCTTTTACTTAAGAGACATTCAATTTGCCTCGTCGGAGGGGTATTTGCTAGTCCATGTGTAGCGGCTAACTCTATCATATACAGTGCGTTCATTTTAACTGAGGGGGTATTCTCTTAGTCTGCATGTAGCAGCAAACTCTAGCATCTAGGGTGCGTTCAGTTTACCCGAGGAGGTATTCTCTTAGTCCGTATGTGCGGCTAACTCTTCCAAGTACTGACCAGACCCAAAGTTGCTAACTTCACTGACTGGACAAGAAAATATGCTTTTAACATGGTATGGCCGTTGGCTCAACATGGAGGTCTAGGTCCGTCGAAGTACCAGGAGAAGGCAATTCAAAAGATACTTGTTTAGCTCCCTGTAAAAAAAAGTCCAACACCCAACTCCTAGGAGACTTTAGGAGGAAGATGAAAATGCTAGAGGTGGGAGCTTTCTTCAATAAGCAAAGCCGCCTTGACTTGAACATGAAATGAAGTTGGAATAGACTGAAGAGAGACAAAACGCTCATAAGCTGGCTGTCTGGTCTGATACTGGAGAATTGGTGTCCGGTGATCAGGGACAGTTGCTGGCCACTTGAAGATTTGAGTTGTCTTAATCCCTGTTCAATCGGAACTGGCGCTCAAGAAATGCAACAGTACATTCTTAAAAGGAACAGGTGCCAAGCCAAAGAGGACTGGTGTCAGTAACCAACAGACTGGTGCCAGATACCTGACAGCTCGTGCCAAACGAACAGGAGATGGCATTCAGACATTGCTGGGCACTCAGACAAGGCTGTATGCTCGGACACTTAACTAGTAGGCTGGTACCAAATGCCTGACAGCTGGTGCCAAACGAACAGGAGATGGCGCTCGGACATTGCTGGGCACTCGGACAAGGCTGTATGCTCTGGCACTACTGGTTGCTCAGACAATACTAGCAGAGAGCTTGGCGCCAAATACTGGCGCTCCACAACCAAAAGCTAAGGAGACCAGCATCAAGACTGTCCCAGAGGCTACAAGATGACTGTGGACTCTGAGAAAGCCTCTTCGACGGCTGATGTTCATCAGAAAACACACCATCGGTGACTAAATTACAATGTTCTACTCCACACTGGAGTTTGTATCACTAGATGACAATGTAAGCACATCCTTCTGGAGACCTTTCCAATGGCTATCTGTCGACACCTGCAGACAACAGGCTCGACCAAGGGGACAGGTGCATGGGAGTCTGACAGGGACTGGGTTTAGGAGATTCGAGGGGCCAGATAGCCACCTCCTTCACTACACGTCCAGCAAAACGCCTTTCCAGTGGCTGTCTGTCGATACCTGGGACCAGACAACAGGATCGACTACCTGTGAGTAAACCCTGACCTCCCTTGGGGTTTCAGTATGCCTCCTCCCTGATGCATGGGAGTTTGACAAGGACCTTTGTCTAGGAACATCAGGGGATGAGTAATCACCTCCTACACTGCACAGCGCTTCACGATTACAAGGTCAACTTCTGTTAACCCAGACACAAGACTGGCAATGGCATGGGAAGGAAGCGAGGGAACCAGGTGTGGTGGGAGCAAGTGTAGAAAAATAAGAGGGCTAGTAGCAGGAGAGGAAAAATGATATTTTAATAATAAAATAAGGTTTGTTCATACTTACCTGGCAGATATATATATAGCTGTATTTCTCCGAAATCCGACAGAATTTCAAAACTCGCGGCACACGCAGTGTGGCCAGGTGGTTAGTACTCATTCCCGCCGCTGGGAGGCGGGAATCGGGAACCATTCCCATTTTCTATTAAGATTTTCTAGTGCCACTGTCTCAAGAGGGGAGGCGGGAGGGCACTAAAGTATATATATCTGCCAGGTAAGTATGAACAAACCTTATTTTATTATTAAAATATCATTTTGTTCATGACACTTACCTGCCAGATATATATATAGCTGAATCCCACCGTAGGAGGTGGGAAGAGACAGAATAGGATTTAGGAAACAAATAAATGTAGGCGAATGACGCCTTGGTTCCTTACCTGTTAGCATAGCTGACTTCGAGGTTATCTGTCACCCAAGCCTGCTTCTGCTTATCCAGAGTCTCCAGCAAGGTAGGGACCTATAAAGCTGGAGAGATCCAGATGACCTGTCCACGGGGGCGTGACCACAATAGGACTAGATCATGTGACCATACAGAGAGGGGAGAAGGAGCAACGACCAACCACCTGACCGCCCTATCTAAGGTAATAAACCTAGCATAGGCTAAAAAATTGGGACGTCCATCTCAATGGCCACCCAACAACCAAAAAACAAACAACAACAAGATTAAAAAATACCACCTAACCCCTAAAGGATAGGATGAGTATTGCCTTCTTCTCCCAACATTGTGTCTGGAAACGTAAGGTCCCAGCGAAGAGCAGTCTTCAAATGTCGTCTTCACATCCCACAAGTAATGCGAGCGAACACTGAATTACTTCTCCAGAAGGTAGCACCAAGAATATCATTCAGAGACATATTCTTTTGGAAAGCCACCAAGTCGCGATAGCTCTAACTTCATGAGCTTTTACTTTCAGAAGTCTCATGTCACCTTCTAGGCAGGAGGAATGAGCCTCTCGAATCGTACTTCTTAAAAAGAATGCTAAGGCATTCTTGGACATGGGAAGATCAGGTCTCTTCACCGAACACCACAGATTGTCCGATGAGCCTCTAGTTTCCTTGGTCTTGGCTAAGTAGAACTTGAGAGCCCTGACAGGACACAAGACTCTTTCTGACTCTTGCCCAAGTATCTCCGTCAAACCTTTGATCTCAAAAGATTTGGGCCAAGGGTTTGAAGGATTTTCGTTCTTGGCTAAGAACAAAGGATTTAGGGAGCATACAGCATTAGGACCCCTAAAGCCAATATGTTTGCTAATTGCTTGCACTTCACTAATCCTCTTAGCTGTCGCCAGAGCCGTTAGGAAGACAGCTTTCCTCGTCACGTTCTTGAGGGAAGCCGAAGACAGAGGTTCAAAAGTACTAGACATAAGAAACTTCAGGACAACATCCAGATTCCAAGAAGGTGTCCTGAGTTGAGGAATTTTGACAGTCTCGAAGGATCTCAGTAGATCGTGAAGATCCTTGTTGTCGCACAAGTCCAGGCCTCTGTGCCTAAAAACTGCCGATAACATACTTCTATAACCCTTAATAGTCGAGACTGCCAGTTTATTCTTATGCCTAAGATAAAAAAGGAAGTCAGCTATTTGTGGTACAGAGGTCGTGGTCGAGGAAACTCCTTTACTCCTGCACCATCTCCTAAAAACAGACCACTTGTACTGGTAGACCGCATTGAAGAAGGTCTCCTGGCATTGGCGATGGCCTTTGCCACAGCTCTCGAAAAACCTCTTGCTCTGGCCAACTTTGAGATAGTCTGAACGCAGTCAGACTCAGAGCGGAGAGGGTTTTGGTGGAACCTTTCAAATGCGGCTGCTTGAGAAGGTCCACCCTCAATGGAAGCGTTCTTGGAAAGTCCACTAGGAAGGACAGGGTCTCTGGGAACCAATCCGCTGCTGGCCAGAAGGGGGCTATTAAAGTCATCCTTGCTCCTTCTGACGTTGCAAACTTCCTTATCACTTCTCCCAGGATCTTGAAGGGAGGGAAAGCGTAAAGGTCGAGGCCTTTCCAGTCCCAGAGGAGGGCGTCTATGGCTAACGCTCCTGGGTCTAGGACAGGAGAGCAATAAAGGGGGAGTCTTGCCGTCCTGGACGTGGCAAAGAGGTCCACTAGAGGACGTCCCCATAACCTCCACAACTCTAAACATACCTCCTTGTGAAGAGTCCACTCGGTTGGTAGCAGCTGATTTTGCCGACTGAGAAGGTCTGCTCGGATATTCTCCACTCCCGCAATGAACCTCGTGAGAATAGTGACCCTTGAGCATGAGTCCAGAGCAGGATCTCCTCGCTAGGATGAACAGGGAACGAGATCGAGTACCCCTGTTTTTGAGGTGCGCTAGAGCTGTGGTATTGTCCGAATTGACTTGGACAATTCTGCCTGCAACTTGGGCTTGAAAGAATTGAAGAGCCAGAAAGATAGCACCCAATTCCTTGAGATTTATGTGCCAGGACACCTGTTCCCCTCTCCAGGTGCCTGACACTTCCTCCCCCCTAGTGTTGCTCCCCATCCTTCCTGGGCGCGTGGAAAACAACACTAGGTCGGGGCTCTGAAGACGAAGAGAAACCCCTTCTGCAAGCTTTAAGGGGGTCGAACCACCACTTCAGATGATCCTTGATAAAAGGAGATATCGTCAAAATCTCTTCCAGATTCTCCTTTTCCCTCCAGTTCTCCGCCAAGAAAAACTGGAGTGGTCTGAGATGGAGCCTCCCCAGGAAACAAACTTCTCCAGCGAGGAAATGGTCCCCAGCAAACTCATCCATTCCCTCACCGAGCATGTTTCTTTCCCTAGAAAGGACGAAACTTTTCTTAAGCAAAGCAGTTGCCGTTCTCGGGATGGAAAAGCTCGAAAAGCCACTGAATCCATCTGAATCCCCAGATAGACGATGGACTGCGTCGGGATCAGATGGGACTTTTCTTGGTTCACAAGAAGTCCCAGGGACTTACCAAATTCAGCGTCAAAGTCAGGTCCTCCAGACACTTCTCCCGAGAAGAGGCTCGTATGAGCCAATCGTCTAGGTAGAACGACACACGAACACCCGCCAGGTGAAGCCACCTTGCAACGTTTTCATGATCACCGTGAAGATCATGGGAGGCGGTGCACAAACCGAAGCAGAGAGCTCTGAACTGGAAGACTCGTCCCCCAGCACAAATCTCAGGTACTTCCTTGATTGAGGATGAATGGGAACATGGAAGTATGCATCCTGTAAGTCCAGAGAGACCATCCAGTCCCCTGGTCTTAAAGCCCCTAGAACCGACTGGGGCGTTTCCATCTTGAATCTTTCCTTGAAATAAAGCGATTCAAGACGCTTACATCTAAGACCGGTCTCCACTCTCCCGACTGTTTCGGGACTAAGAAAAGCCTGTTGTAGAACCCGGAGAATCCAACTTCAGAACTTGTTCCACGGCTCTCTTCTCTAACAACTGCTCCAGGAGGTCCAAAAGAATCTGTTGCTTCTCTCGGTGGTAAGAAGGCGACAGATCCCTGGGCGGCGTGCAAAGGGTGGAAACATGAGAAAGGGGATCTTGTAACCCTTCTCTATGACAGTTAGTGACCATCGTCCGCCCCTTTTGTTCTCAGGCTCCCGCAAAATAAAAAAGCCTGGCTCCTACAGGTGTCTGGAGGTGAAAGAAGTCACTTTTTTCCCCTAGGTTTAGAGGGGGCCGCTCCTCTGGTGAAACCTCTTCCTCGCGGAGACGATCTAGAGGAAGAAGTTCCTCCATGAAAGGGCTTCTTCTTCCTGGAGGACAAAACTGAAGCAGAAGAAGAAGAAGGAGCTGGAGGGCGTCTAGAAGAATGAGCCAACAGATCTTGCGTGGCCTTCTCCTTAAGACTTGCGGAAATGTCCCGAATCAAAGACTGGGGAACAGATGGTTAGACAAAGGCGAACAATAACTCTGCCCTTTGCGGCGAGACAGACTTAGCTGTGAAGTCACAAAACAAGGCCCTCTTCTTTAAGAGGCCCGTACCAAAGTGAGACGCCAGTTCTTCAGATCCATCCCTAACTGCCTTGTCCATACAGTTAAGGACACTAGAGAGCTCCCCAGGGTAATAGAATCCGAGCTTGAGCTCAAGATCTAAGGCTCCCAAGCACCAGTCCAAAAAATTAAACACCTCCATGGTGCGGAAGAGACCTTTGAGATGATGGTCGGTCTCTGACAAGGTCAAGAAACCTTAGCAGTAGGCAGATGAGACCTTCTGGAAGCGTCGACAAGGCTGGTGAAATCCCCTTGAGAAGAGGAAGGAACTCTAGGGCTGAGATCTTCTCCGTCTCATACCACATACCAGCCTTGCCTGAAAGCTTAGACGGAGGCACAGCGAAAGAGGTCTTGCCATGGGACTTCCGTTCCTCCATCCACACGTTGACTTTCTTGAAAGCCCTCTTGGTCGCCAACGAAGAAGTCATCTTCAAAACCCCGGCGCTCTCTAGCTTTGGAAGAAGCTAACTGAGAAGGAGGAGAGAGAGGAGCCGAAGGTTTAAACTTGTCCCGAACAAGTCTTTAAGCAAGCCGGTCAAAACTTGATAATCGGAAGAAGAGGAAACAGACGCGAGCTGCTCGGCGTCAGCAGGATCCGAATCGCCAGAAACCCTCCGCCACAGCCGGAGAAGCAACCGAGTCACCCAACACTTTAGGGGAACGAAGGCCTTGAGGTCCGATCTGAAGAAGAGATCTTCTTTTCTCAGACAAAAGAGAATGCTCCGTAACGTCTGAAGAGCAACCGAAGGGCGTCCTGAGGAGCGTCCTGGAGAGCGTCCTGAAGAGCGTCGACACTGGCGTCACGCCCAAAAAACCGGAAGAGCGTCCTGTCGGCGTCCTGCACAGAAGCGTCCTGAAGAGCGGCTACCGCGGCGTCACGGGAAGAAGCTCGCGGCGTCATGTTGACGGCGTCACGGCGAGGAACAAGAGAGCTAACAGGGCGACAAGGCGGCGACACAGGCGAAGGAGACGGCGAGCGGAGCAGGAGAAGGCGACTTCCTTGATCTTTTGACAGGCAAAGTCAAGTCCTTGCGACGACGAGGAGCAGAGTCCTTCTCTGCAATAAGAAGACAACTGCCGCTGCATCTCCAACAAAATCTTCTTAGAAGGAGAAGAATCATGTCTGGGAGGAGAGACAATCCTATGGGAAGACGATGGGCGAGGGCGCCTTCTTCTTCCTCACAGGAGCAAGAAAGGTTCTCTCCTTAGAGCGGCTGGGGCGCTCGAAACGTCCTCATCAGACGAAATCCTAGTCCTCTTCTGCGGTGGAAAAGCTTCAAAATAACTAGCCAACGAAGAAGACTGACGAGAAGCGTCCTCTTGAACACAGCTCCTCTTGAGAGGACGAGAGTCTCTTACAAGAATTCCACCCCTTGCGAGGAGGGCGCCTCGGAGGACGAAAAGCAGTCCTTGAGAATGCGCGCGAAGCACGATCTCTGGCAGCCTGGGAAGGCGACAACAGGACCTGCGAAGGGGCGTCAGATCGGTGGGAAGCCCCGTAACCTTCTTGCGGCTTTCGACATGCCTTCTCCTGAGTCCTGGGAGTCTGACAGCGGTCCAGGCCTAGAAGCATTATGGGGCGATCTGACGCTCCCTCCACAACACTGGGGGAGCACTACACTTCACAGCACTTTGGAGAGATGTCACTTTGTTCTCGAGCGCACGGATAGAACTCATGATCTGCGCCAGGGCCGAACCCTCCACAGACACAACATCAGGGCCCGAAGGCAAAACCACAGGGACAGGTGCAACATCAACTACGTTAGGATTATCAGGAGAGGAAATAACCTGACTCTTGCACACACTCCTGGAGGAAGACCTCCTAACCCTGTCACGCTCCAACTTGCGAACATACGAATCATAAGACTTCCAGCTCGCATCCGATAAAGGTTCACACTCCTTACATCGATCATCTATAAGACAAACATGCCCCCTACACCTCAAACAAACCGAGTGAGGGTCTACCGAAGCTTTCGGTAGCCTCACCTTACAATCACTCATGCAACATACACGGAAACTAGCAGAACTAGAACCAGACATATTTAAAGATAGGTCATAAGCAAAATCCACAACAGTCCAGAAAAAGCGTGTGCCAATCCACAGTCCAAGAATCAAAACCAAAAGTCAAGAGAATACTTAAGTGGGAATAAGCAAGTTAACAAAATCCAGAGGCGGAGGTACTGTAACAGATGTTAACAGTACCGGCGACAGAGAAAATCTGAATAGAAAATGGGAATGGTTCCCGATTCCCGCCTCCCAGCGGCGGGAATGAGTACTAACCACCTGGCCACACTGCGTGTGCCGCGAGTTTTGAAATTCTGTCGGATTTCGGAGAAATACAGCTATATATATATCTGGCAGGTAAGTGTCATGAACAAAATTGGATGCAGGGAGAGTTGGCGCCAGACCATCGGGAGCTGGCACCAGGCGCTGGGTGCTCCCAGGTCGGAGGCAATTCTCGGCTGTCAAGAACGTCTCTTCTTCCAAAAACCCGACCTCAACCAAAAATAAAGCACAATTTCTTTACTTACTATGTTCTGCCCTTACACTTTTTCAGTTCTCTGCAAAGGGTAGCATAATAATATGTTTAATTATTTCTTTCTTGACAAATGTTATGAAGTACACATAGTACCACCATACAAACATATCTCAACTCCTATCGGATATAATTCAAGACTGCAGATATGTATTCATTACCGAAAATATCGGTTTGGTAGCAAACGCAACATTTACGTTATATTACGCTACTCTGTAAAGGAAAATTAACCACCTGATTTCAAATTTGCTACTGTAGCAAAATTTATGATAAACTTGAATCAGATCTTAATAACAAAGCAATAAAATAATGAAGGCTACAAGAAATCAGCAATAATACTTCACCGTAATCCAGTTAGATAACTGGCAAATAATGAAAAAAGTTGCTGCAAAGATCGGATGGTTACACCGAGACCGGCAGAAACAGAATGAGATTGTCTGCTAAGTCGTCCCTGATATTCCAGTTAGTGGGCAGGGCTAGTCACCTACACAAAACAATTGAAGCATAGCGCAAATTTTGAATTTAGGCTGCCATGATAGTCTGAAACTATTGCTATGTAATTACTTGATAAGTTACTTAAATAAAAGTAGCTAACTCCTTTGAGATTGCACTTAAGGCTTGCAATAGGCAGTAAAGCATCTCATCAGGGTCCCCACCAACAAAGTCTCAGAGGAAAAGGATTTAGAAACTCTCTTATCTATCAACAAGAATTGACAAATTCTGAGTTTTGCTGCTGCAAACTCAAGAGTGAATGAGAATGAGAGAGATCTCAAGACACTCCAAGTGCCAGACTTAGGGGTATAAGCCATGTAACTCCCCAATACGCTTTGCAGAAACTAAAACTAGCAAAAAGACAATCTTCAGTGCAAGCTCCCAGGCCAATGCTTCCCCCAAAAAGCCTTGTACAACACCTGGGTTAGACTCCAGAGAACGAAAGTCACATCCCACTCAGGAGGATGAAGTTCCCAAGGAAAACAAGACTGCTCAAAGTTCTTCATGATAATGGATGGATAACTTTATCGAAAATGACAGAATGAACACCTGGTTCCAGGGAGATGATAACCTTTAACCAAAAGACTGAGAAAAGCTTGTCTCTGTGAATGTAAACTAGGAAGTTGCAATCCACCTAACAGAGTTCCAACTGGAGAATGAACCCTTCTGCAATATCAATAAAAAAAGATGGGTCTAAATCACAACATGGAGTAGGATATGCAGCTATATCCCAGAACAAGTCATATCAGTTATCTTTGCCTAATAATGCCTCAGTCTTCACAGCAGAGTTATGTGCAATCGCAGTAGCCATCAAAATTATAAAGCAAGTAACATTCAATAATTTTGTTATTTTTAGTCACTCAAGAAGCGCTATAGAAGCCGTTCAAGGTTACTACTCAAAAAATAATATTGTACAAGAAATTAAATATGAACTCCACAAATTGTATAATAATGGAAAAAATATTGAAATATGTTGGATCCCTGCCCATGTAGGGATTAAAGGAAATGAGGAAGCTGATAAAGCAGCTAAAGAAGCAGTCTGCATGGTAAGAGCAAATATAAAAATCCCAATTAGTGATTACATAAGAGATATAAAAACAACCATTACAAATAAATGGCAAAACATATGGAATGTGGAACCTATAAATAATAAGTTGAAACAGATAAAATCCAGCGTTGGAAAATGGAGCTCATCATGTCAGAGAGAGAGACAAACACAAGTAATTCTGCACGTAATGTCTGCGAATAGGCCATACTCATTTGACACATGGACACTTGATGAACAGTCCATGTGGTCCTCCTCCCAATGCCCAGAATGCTAAGTGTTGATAACAGTCAAACATGTGCTGTCGACTGTCCAAAATATAATCAACAGCGAGTATCAACCTTTGGAAATAAATCAATGGGGGAAATTTTATCAGAATCTTATACATTTTCAGTCATCCCAATTTTATCTTTCATTAAAAAGTGTAACTTGATAGACAAAATATAAATCCAAGTAAATAATGAAAATATAGAAGCCTGTAGGGCGTTTAAGAAAAAAAAAGATGGGGCTCTTTCACTGGTACATGTTCAAAGAGAAACAGTGCAGGCAGCCAGACATCTGTGCAACCTGGGGAAAAAAAGTCTCTTGCAGAATCAGCTGGATAACCTCCTCAAGAGAAGCTGGAGGGTGTCAAAACTGTCTGGCAGTAACCCTGGCATGTAGCTAACAAGGCACCACGAGGGTTACAGTATCCTGAGACCTGGTGTGATCAAAATACAAAGAATCAGGCAGAAAATCAGAAAGGCAAGCACATCCAGATTTCCCCACAGATATTGGAAGGCATACTGATCACCTCCCAGGGTTCTGGAATGGGAAAGCAAAACACCTGGCCACGTGGCAAACAGATCGATTACCAGTGTTTCCTCTAGCTAAAAAAGCATTTCCACTACCTGAGGGTGTAGAGACCATTCTGTCTCCACTATTTGACCATGCAGCTCAGCTCCTCTGCCATCACATTCCGCCTGCTTGGATTTTATCTGGCAGACAACTTGACAGTGCAGCAAACTGCACACTCGTTCATCTGCCTTGCCAACTGAAAGAGGAGAAGGGAAAGTGTCACCCCTGCTTGTTGACATAAGCCACTACAGTGCATTACCACTCATCAACATGACCAAGTGACCCATCAGACATTTCTGGAATGCTTGCAGGGCTAGCAACACTGTTTATATTTCTGGCAAGTTAATGTGTATATGAGGTTTGTCCTTTGCCCAACAGTCCTTCAATGTGTCTGTGAACAGCTGTATCTTGGGAGGGAGAGAGTTCAGTGGAACTCCCACCAAGAGGTTTCTGTCATGCACTCACCAAGCAAAGGTTCCCTTTGATCTCCTCTTACAAAGGTAAGAGCTGAGAGGGAAAATCATTTGGGGCTGACCAGTACTGCTTCATTTGCCACTGAAGCCAGTGCAGATGGAGACATCCATGTGGAATGAGCTTCTCCAAGGATGACAGGTAGCTGACAACAACATAAGCTAAGCTGGCTGTTCCTGTTGAGACAGGAACTGTACTGTCACCTTCCTGAACTGGCTCATGTGACAACAGGAACTGTACTGTCACATTCCTGAACTGGCTCATGTGACAACAAAGAAGGAAGATTCGCTTCTGCCATGTCTATGAGCATGCCAAAGTGCTCTGCATGGTATCTTAGTAAGAGATCAAACTTCGCCCAGTTTATAATGATCCCCAGTTCATGACAAAAGGTGATTTATACTCTGGAGCAATTGCACCTTAACACATTGTGTAAGGAACACAGCAAGCATACATTGTACCCTGCAAATGGGCACAAACTGAAACCAAGGTGAACACCCAAGTGAACACATATGGGACCATCACTTGCCCAAAGCACAGTGCTTTGAAACGACAAATTTTTAATTTGTATTTTTTCTAACTATACAAACCTGAGGTTCTTTACATTAGGAATTACTTTCAACAAAGCTGAAACAGCCATTTAACTTTCGAACAAGGTGGTTAGGCAGTTATCTACCGTCTGGTTGGCGGGGGTCCCGCCTGCCCAGATATAAAAATTCCAATTTGCCTTTTGGCCAAGGTAACAGATTGAGGAGAGCCACGAGGTAGGCATAAAACTGTAAAGCACCTAAGGTTTGTAAAATTAAGGAAAATACAAATTACTTTAAAAATCTGTCATTTGTTCCTACACAATATACAAACCATAGGTCCTTTACATTAGGAAGACTTACTCATTGGAGGGAGGAATCTGAGTGAGTCTGAACTGACTGGAGTTCGCCACAACTGGGTTCTCTTCCTGGTCGATTATAGCGAGGAAGAGTACCGTGCCTCTGACATGCTGAATGGAGTGTAAGAACTGCTTGTTCAACTGCCAGACTTCTGAGCCTTTTCGAATGAGAGGGAAAAATGCAACATCATTTTGAAAAAGGGACAGGAAGAATCCATGAGTCAGAGACAACAAACAAATATAAACATTGGGTTTGTTTCATTGTCAGGGTCCCCTTCCTATAGAAAGGGGCAGGATTACTTCTGTAAGTCTAAACATAGAAAAATAGAACGGGTGCTCGATGTGACACCTACCTGCATCGGTCGCCAGTTCCAGCACGTGACAGCTCGTTATCCTTCTCTCTACCCACAGAGAGAGAAAGTAAAGGATGAAGAAGGATGAGGAGTGGAGGCCAGCCACTCACACAGATGCAACCTGTCCTCTTGGAGGAGCCAGAAAAGATACACAATTTGTTGAGCAGCCACCACAAGACCCAAGGAAAAAGTGTCCAAGGACCTGTGGGCAATGTCCCAGAGGTTAAAGGACATGATAGTGGTCTGGAGCGACCACACCCCCGCCTTCAGTACCTGAGGAATCAACAGATTCTTCCGGAAAGCGAGAGATGGACCAATGCCCCTAACTTCATGAGCTCTCAGATGGAACATGCTGGTGTCGTCCTCATCAGCAGCAGAGTACACTCTCTTGAGTGTCTCTCGAAGCCAGAAAGAGATGTTCTTAGACGAGCCAGTGCTAACAAAGAGCCATCGACACTCAGGCCGGAGATGTCGAGTCCTCTTAAGACAGCACCACAGCACTCTACCAGGACATAGTAGCATCTCGTCTGGATCATTAGCAACAAAGTCCTCGGGATGGGGGGATAATGAAAGACTCGAATCTGGCATCAGGGACAAATGGATTCTGAGTCTTTGCTACAAATTCCAGAACAAAACTGAGCGTAACTGATCACCAACCCCTCGAGAGTCAAATCCCTGTCTGACGACTCTCGTATAGGCTCATAAGGTGCACAAGTAAGGCTCCTCAAAATGAGTCACGTTCCACTCAGGGAGCCTGAGTTCCCTGGGAGGGAAAGTCCTCTTCAAGCTTCTCATCGGCAGAAAAATCGTCTTATGCCTAAGGGGAGTAGATATCTCTACTCCCCTTAAGCATAAGACTAGGCCTAAGGACGGCCCTGTAGCCTTTCACAGCAGAGACGCAGAGAAGCTTCTCTTGGCGAAGAAAGAGGAGGAAGTCTACCACCTGTTGAATAGTAGCTCTGAACCGGAGAGAGATGCCGTCTAAGACACCAACCACTGAAGACAGCCCAGTTTCCCTGGTATACTGCTGCAGAGGACGTCTGACATACCCACCCACCTCTGTTGCTGTGCGGCGAGAAAAGCCTCTTGCTCGCAAGACATGCTGGATAGTCTCCAGCAGTGAAGACACAGGGACTGTACTGCCTGATGAAACCATTCTATATGCGGTTGACACAGAAGTCGTGTCTGGGGGGAATCTGTCTCTCGGTGCCTCGGAAAGCAAAGTTAGCTGGTCCAAGTACCAAACAGCATGTGGTCACTTGGGAGCCACCAGGGTCATTCTGAGATTCAGGGTGATCAACACTCTGTTGATCCCCTTGCGAATCAGACAAAACGGAGGGAAGGCTTAGGTATCGAGGTTGTCCCATGGGTGTTGGAAAGCGTCCTATGCAGCTGCCCATGGGTCTGGTACAATGGAACAGAATACCTGGAGCTTTCTGTTGTGCCCGGTAGCAAACAGGTCGATGGAAGGGAGACCCCACAACTTGAACAGCCTTTCCATAATGTCAGTGTGAAAGGGCCAATCTGTCCCTATCACTTGATCCTGGCGACTGAGCTTGTCCAACACTATGTTCCTCTTGCCTGGAATGTATCTGGCTGACAGTTCTACTGAGTGAACTACTGCCCACTTGCGCACCTGTATTGTCAACTGATAAAGCGGAAGGGATACCAGACCCCCTTACAGATGCCACTACTGTGGTGTTGTCACTCATCAACACCACCGAGTGTCCCATCACTTGACCCTGAAACTCTTGGAGGGTTAGGAAGCCACCTGGAGTTCCAGGATGTTGTGTAAAGGTGCTTGTCATTTCAGTCCTACACACCTGAAACCAGCAACTCTTCCAGAAGTACACCCCATCCCTCACTCGTGTGTCCGAGACAGACGTGTGTCGGGAGGGGGAGTATGGAGTATGCACATATATGAAGTTTTCATAATAAAACTAATATTGTAATACTTACCTGAACACCTGAATTAGCCCTGGTCACTGACCAGCCCGAACTACATCCCCATAGCTTTTACCCACTAAGTGGGTAATAAACTGTCAGCATTACCAACGCTTACAGGAAAATCTTGTCAAATGAATTACCTGAAGTACCGTTGGCAACACTGCTGCAAGTCCCGGCCGAGTGAGGCCGAGATCTAATTCGTTATCCACTATTCAAATTGAAGTGGGGAGGAGGGTGGGAATCATTCAGGTGTTCAGGTAAGTATTACAATATTAGTTTTATTATGAAAAACTTCATATTGCAATACACTCCTGAACACCTGAATTAGCCCGATTAACAAAATTTAGTGGAGGTGGGATCAATCTAATTCAGCCTAACCTGCCATCAGGAAAGCAGGTAACTCATTATTCGCCTACTCTGTATAAATGAACCTGGTTATCCCACCTGGTTGAAATGTCTGTAAAGAGAGTACCCCGATGTCAGTCTCATGTCTAGGTACTGTCTGAGAATGTCTGTATTCAAACCTCCTCATGGATAGAGAGTAGCAAAATAAAAACCAACCTACCATGTGGCTAATCTCCATGATTAGTCTCCCATGTGGCTAATCAAAGCACTCTCACTTATGGAGGGTCTGAGTCGAGCTACCTCTCATGTGGTATTCAAACCTCCTCATGGATAGAGAGTAGCAAAATAAAAACCAACCTACCATGTGGCTAATCACAGCCTCCCATGATTAGTGGAGAACAATGAACCTCCCATGTGGCTAATCAAAGCACTCTCATTTATGGAGGGTCTGAGTCGAGCTACCTCTCATGTGGTATTCAAACCTCATGGATAGAGAGTAGCAAAAAAAAAATAAAAACCTACCTACCATGTGTCTAATCACAGCCTCCCATGATTAGTGGAGAACGATGAACCTCCCATGTGGCTAATCAAAGCACTCTCATGTATGGAGGGGTATGATGAACCTCCCATGTGGCTAATCAAAGCACTCTTCTGTATGGAGGGGTACGATGAACCTCCCATGTGGCTAATCAAAGCACTCTCATGTATGGAGGGGTACAAAGAACCTCCCATGTGGCTATTGTAGCCTCTCATGTATGGAGGAGAAGTTGAGTGTGCAGGATCTTCGAGTTCTTCGCCGTCCGTTGCCGCCGATGTCTGCGCAGAAGAGGTTGAAGAAATCAAACCTGTCCACTGGATCTGCCTATCTTCACAGTACTAAAGTCAAACTTAATATTCTCACTATGAACCCCGACTAACAGAGAATCCAAAATTCCAAAATTCCAAATTTCCTGACTACATTCATTACCTATAGTTCCCCCCACCCTTAACATTACTACGTAATTATAAGATCGAGTTGGTCTTCGCAAAGGGAACAAGCGAGAAATTCTTCGAAGAAAACTGAATGTCCTTAGGTAGAAGTCGTGAAAAACGAAACCGACTTCCAAGTGGCCGCCACTAAGAACCTCCGCACTATGAGAGTACCCCCTTAGCTAAATGAACGCACCCACGATAGAAGGGTTAGCAGCTACACACGGACTAAGAAAATAACTTTCATGTAAAAAGGAGAACGATGCATCTCCCAAGTGACTATTCAGAGCCTACCCATTAAGGAGGGAATGAGGCAGTGTGCCGAGCCAATGACCCTCCGCCCTGCAGATTGCGGCAAAGGCCGATGAGTGCAGAAGTATCCCAGCGCCGACGAAACAACCTAGGTTAGCCTATAAGAGCACCTCTTTGGACTCTCGTAGGGAAACTATCAAAGACTAGGATACTTAAGATACTCTGAACTTAAGTTCATGTGATTATACTATCACTGTTGCTTAAGATTCTAAAGCCTAAAAAGGAATTTTTCTATCTGGTTAACCTAATAATCACCGCACTACGTGAATACTACCTTAGCTAAATGAGCGCACCCTAGATAATAGACTTCGCCATTAAACGTGGACTAAGTGAATAACCTTCCGAGTCTTCGCACGAAGAGAATACCACCTCAGCTAACTGAACGCACCCTAGACAGGAGAATTCGCCACTATACACAGTGGGGCGAATTGAACGTCTCTTAAGTGAAGGAAGAAAACAAAGACGGACTCGCAAGCAACTACCTCTAGAATAGAAGACTCTGAACCATTCCTTAGAAAAGAAGATGAAGTGGACATACTACGAATACTGTGCGGTAAGGCATAAACCTCGCACCACACGAGAATCGTGAAGTGTGCCCGCAACTGTGTTTGTGTAGTGAGCGCTTATGAACAAGGAACCAGGAACCATTTCTCCGACAGTAACTAACCGCTTCCTTCGACAGCGGACGGGAAGGATTCCACGGTGAGACAAGAAGTGTACACGGAAGCGGACGGAGTCTGTCAACCTTTGATAAATATTCGCATCGGACATAAAGACATCCCCGCTGATGCCGGAACCGAATACTTGCAGATAAAGAACCTCAACCGAACGAAGCAGAGTTTAAGCCTCGGCCACGACTTCTGGAAGAAGAGAAATACTTATCATTTCCTGCCTAGGAACTGGCCTAGGAAAACTTCCCGAAGCTCGCCCATTGTTTTATCTGCAGCTAAGCCGAAAGAAAGAAATAAAACACACCCTAACCAATTATCTTAACATTAGAACTTCCGACAAATCTCACGAGGGAGCCCGAGGGAACGTAACAAGTCAAAGAAGATCTTACTGCTAGCGATTTCTTTTTTTTTTTTTTTAGGAAAATAGAAAAATGTACTACAAAGTGCTGAGCGGTAGCCAGCAATAGCCGAAAACGGAAGAATCTTGACTTTCCGAAGGAATAAGAGAAAACCAGCTATTTCAGTTATGGCAGGCCTAAAGATGAATGACCTTTCTTACGACACAGACTTCCTCATGCCAAGTTGACTTGGTAAAGTTACGGGTTGACTTCTGAAGCTGAAGGAAACACTGTCTAGACATAGCTTTAGTGTGTCTGGACTGTCAGCTGTTCGCTCGGCAGTCGCTTGCAATTAGGTTCATCACGCAAGAGTTTGGATGACAATGGTGAAAATGCGGTTGTCTAAAAAATCTTCCGCATGAGGAGGAACATCGGAACTTCCATAAGGAGCATTAGGAATTCCGGAACCGAGGGTGTTAGAGCCAGCAAGGAGCTAGAGTCACAGACGTCTTGACACTACCGCAATTCCTGATTACCTGATGAATGAGACCGAATGGCGGAAGAATACACCTCTCAGTTCTAATGATCTTGTTCCCCCCGAGTTCTCAGATACGACACGGCAGTTATGATGTCGCAAAGCAGACCCACTATTCTGTTGCGCACTAGGACTGAGAAAACACCTGAGGGCTTCCTTTATAGCCCTGAGGTTCCTGAAGGTTATGACTCCTCTCGTTCCCGATCCCTCCAGAGACCCGAAGCCTGGTTTCCTCCAAGGTTGCTCCCCAACCTTGATATGACAGATGAACGTCGGGAAGAGGGGAGGCTATAGACCTTCCGGATGTCAGATGCGCTTCTTCTGACTATCACAGACGATCTGACAAGCGAGAATCGTTCCAGATTATACCTGCATTCTCGATGTGGAAGTCCCAGGGAGATTCCTGAGACATACCTAAAGAGAGAGAAGAGAGAGAGAGAGAGAGAGAGAGAGAGAGAGAGAGAGAGAGAGAGAGAGAGAGAGAGAGAGAGAGAGAGAGAGAGAGAGAGAGAGAGAGAGAGAGAGAGAGAGAGAGAGAGAGAGAGAGAGAGAGAGAGAGAGAGAGAGAGAGAGAGAACATTCTCCCTAACAGGCTTCTTCAAGAGGGTACCGGCTGTTCCCTGTTAGACAGGAACTCTCTACTTCCACATTTTGTACCTTCAACGATGCATATTTGCCAACACTGGAGACATGAGTTAGAAGCAACAAGTTTGTTATACTGGCCACATACCTTGAACCCGGAGCACCCACACTAATCATAGCTTGCTGTGACGCTACTGCTGACAACCGCTACACGAAATAGACCATGGAGGAGATATCCTCCTCCCTAAAAGACTGTTGCAGAGCGCAAAAGGCGCCCACAACATAACCCTCCTCTTCTGCCAAAGAACGTTGTATTGTCAGGCAACATGTTAACCTGGTATGCCAGCCTTACTGACACCGAAGTGATGAAGTGTCAGGCAGTACCGGACCGGAGGGAGTATATCATCTTGTTTGAGCAACTACCGGTTCTGTTGCATATAGCAACTCGAACATCGTTGCTTCGGTAGTGTACGCTCCTCCGGAACCTTGGAATGAGGATAAGTGAGGATGAAGTCTACCATCCGCTTATACTCATTCTCATTGGCTGAAGGAGAACTAATATCTGGTACCGGATCCTCTTCTTCAAAAGAACAATCTTTGTTGGACTGGTTCGACCGAGCCGGAGGATTGTCGGACTGTTCCAACCGAGCCGGAGGATGAAAGAGCGCAGGCCGATCCCTGGCAAACGCCGAACTCGAAAACCTGGAACTTGCTACACCTGGGTGCGTGAGACAGACAACTGACATATCAATCGCGAACATACGGGAGGCACCAAAGTAGGTTGCGCAAACCCCGCACCACCCAACGGGGATGATGCAACACCTGGGCGGACCACGCCCACTCCTGAGAGCGAAGAGGCCGCAACACCCGAACCACTCAAATCCGGATGTATCAAAACTGCATGAGAATGGGAATCCGGAACTGAAGACCCGGAATAAACCCCGAACTAACATGGATGCCTAGACGGAGGGACAGAGAAAACCTGCCGGAAAAGTTGAGAAAGAAGAAGCCGAAGGAGGGAAGAAGGAAGAAGCCACACTCGGAGTAACCACCGGAGCGCCCAACGCCGACATTGGGCAGATGGAGAAGGTCCCAACCAGACCGAACTCAAAGGAGTATTGAAGGGGAAGTTACGAGGTACCGAACCGAAGGTAACAGAAGAAGGTAATTACCAACTATCCTGGAGAATGGCAAGGCTGCGGAAACTATCAGTGCTGATGCACTGAACATTGGCACAGGCGAATCGCCAACTGCCGTAGCATCCGCAAGAATCGCGGATACATTACAGTTAGGAAACTATCGGTGCTGATACACTGAACGCTGGCGCAGGCGAATCGCCGACTGACGTAGCATCTGCAAGAATAGCGGAGGATACATTACAGTTAGGAAACCATAAAGAATGAAATAAGGAGTTGCTGATGCCTCTGCAAACACCTGAGAAGCAACTAGACCGGATGCCTGAGAAACTACGGTTTGCAAAAGGTGATAAGACAGCGGATCCGTAAAAGGTACCCCTTCCCTTAACCTCGAAGAGAGGGCTGCTGAGCTCTAAAATACAGGGTTGAAGCAAGAAAGCCTTGCTCTGCCGAGTTAAAAGCCAAGAAAAACAGGATGCGCAACAAAGACCCCAAGTGCCCTCCAAAGAGCGGACCGAAAAGAAGATTGAGAAGGGCAAAAGAAGAAGGCTTAGAAGAAAAAGGGGAAAAAAAAAACGGGAAATTTCCGTAGCGGCAGAAGAGGCCATAGATTTCAAAGAAAATAGACTGGTTCTGTTCCCCCCGGCCCTGATAATCTTGATAGACATTATCAAATCAGAAAATTCTTTAAGACATGATCATGAATATTGGAAAAATTGGATCTCCAGAATTACCACCATCGCAAGACGAACGAAATTTTAAACCCCCAAAGGAAAAGGAACCTTCGAAGGAGGAGTATTCAAGGAAAAAACAAAAATTCAGAACCAGATACATCAGAAACCAAATCTGAACGACCCTCCGTGGATCTGGAAACCTTTGTTGCACAAAGCACGAAACAGGAAATAAAACCGACAATTGATCTAAATGAGAGACCTAAACCCAAAGAAGAAGACCAAGCTCAACTACTTTTCCTGAATACTTCCTAATTAGAATTCCTACCCTTCTGAGTGATTCCTAATTGTAAATCCACCTTAGAACTTACACTTTTAGAGGGAAGGGGGAAATCTGCTGCCAACACTGGCTGCTCCGCGCCGGGGGGGCCAGCAGATCCTACCTTCGAGGTTTGCGGTTCTCCATGACCCCCGGCACCCGTTAGGGCTGGTTCTGGAACAGGCAGGGGGGCTGAAAAAGAACGATTAGTATCTACAACACTATTACTACTATCCTTATCTCTATTTTCTGTTAATTTAGTCATAAAGCTAGAAAAAGACTAGACATACTCAGCTAATAACTTGTCCTCTAACTTTTTGAATAAATCTTCCATCTGATCTACCGACCAAGACTCGCCGCCTATCTGACTGATACTACACTGTCTTCCTACATAAAAACACAAACAGAATGTCGATCGTGTTTGAGGGTACTCATCCTACGCTTGCAGAACGTGTTGGGCCGATGAGCGTCAGCATCTCCTGCAGAAGAAGGCTCTGTCGTCGAAGATGTAAACAAAGTGGAAGCATCAGCGTTAGCAGATGGCGACGTCTTCTTGTTTGACTTATCCAAACGAGTCCAAAGTCAAAATCGGGAGAGAAGATCCAAATCCTATCAATAAAGTATCCATCCAGGAGAAAATGCGTTGCAAACGTCCAAATCGTGATCTGATGTCCAAAATCTTGAATGGGGGTTGGGCTAAATGACCAAAAGTTCGCCTGATGTGGGACACACCCACACAGCATGGCGAACAAAAAGCAATTGGGATCTCGGCCTCACTCGGCAGGGACTTGCAGCAGTGTTGCCAACGGTACTTCAGGTAACTCATTTGACAAGATTTTCCTGTAAGCGTTGGTAACGCTGACAGTTTATTACCCACTTAGTGGGTAAAAGCTATGGAGATGTAGTTCGGGCTGGTCAGTGACCAGGGCTAATTCAGGTGTTCATGGAGTGTATTGCAATACTCCTATTATGAGGTTACTGTCGTCCATCCACCAGCCTAGGTCCCTTGTTCGAAAATTAAAAGACAGTTCCAGATTCGCTGAAAGTAATTCCCAATGTACAGGACTGATGGTCTGTATGCTGTGTAGGAACAACTGGTTGACAGTCTTGTCGCTGACACAGTGGAGGTACTCTTGAGAGGCCTGATGGACAGGTACTTGAAAGTATGAGTCCTTCAGATCTACCAAAAACTTGAAGTTACCCACTCTGATTATATCCTCAACTGACTGTGCCATGATTCATCAATCATAACTTTGAAGCCTGGTTGATAAACTGCCTGAAATCTTCCATTTAATATATCAATCAAATGCTGTACAGTATTTTGAATAACTTGTTCCCTTACATAGTAATGGTATTATCAGAAAAATGAACGAATCTCATCAAAACTTGGAATTTCTCTTGCCATATGGTCCCTACACAGGAGTAAAGGTAATTATACATGCCCTACTTTGACCAGTACTTGCCGGTTTCCAGCTCCCAAACTATCCTCTGTGCAAATTATCATGGCAAAAAAACTTTTAGCTCCTCTCTCATCATAAGATACCAATTTTTCAGCCTTCACTTTCTTGTCAATATTTTACTATCAAATATTTCTTGCATATTTACTCATTCCATTATGAATGGAGTCAATGGTTTCATCTGTAAGAAACCAGCTTTACACATCAAAGGACAATACTATAATTCCTTAACATCTTTACCACCATCAATGCATAAGTCTTCTTTATAACAGTAAAATGGAATTGCCATGCTTGTTTTGACACTGGACTCCATTCCCCAAAACTTGATGCTCCTGATAATGAAACAGTTTATTCTTCTTATGAAAATAAAAGTCTCTTCAGCTGTCCCACCAAAGTTACTTGATGACATTTCATGGTCTTGCTCTGACTCTGCTTCCTTTATAATCTTCCCTAGACTACTTCCTTAGGCTACGTCAAGTTTTCATTTGACTATCATCATTTTCCTGTAAGAATTGTTGACAAGATGAACTACATCATGGTATGATATGGTGGAGTTTTCCTTAAAATTCCTTGGAATCCATACCTTTTGAGTCTCTCATTCACAAAAACACTCATACTAAGAGTGTAAGAGAGATAGAAATGGGGGCATTTGAATTTTGCAATTTTATAGTCAAAACAGTCTAGGAATGCATAAAAGTTTCATAGATATAAAAATTTCACTTCTTTATTGGAATGACAACCAGTGGGGTACTTAGCCACACCTGGTAAAATGTGAGTTGAACTGCGGCATGCACCACTAGTGGTTACTCACAAAAGTAACCACCAATGAGGCAAGCAGCAAAGAATAACACAAAATCACTACAACTGCAAGATGACAAACTTATGATACAAGTGTTTTCACATATTCTGCTGGTTCTCTATTGTCACAATACATTTCATATAAACTCCTACCTCAATATTCCCAAGAACATCAGAATGACAAGGAATTGAAAATTCAGCAACAATAAAGACCTAGCAGCCTGAGCCCTCACCAAGAATTTGTTAACCATCAGTTAGCTACCTTGTCAAGTTTCAACAACCAATTTCAGCTCACACTGAGACATTCCCTTACATAAAAGGCAATGGTTTGTATTTCTGTTTCAAAAAACTTATCTTCATAAGATATGACAAACTTTCATACAATAGACAAGCCTATCTCATACAAAAGACCTATGCAGCCTAGGCTATTACGCAATTTAGATCTCTGAAATATGAAAATTTTTACTATGATACCCAATTCTTTGGTATTTATAAATAATTTATCAATATTTCTAATGAATTTAAGATATCTATCATTTATAAACTCATGTGGTTAATCTGAAATCTAAAGACTTCGAATTTTGCTCACACTGTGACGACACATTCAATTATTCTTCTCATCTGTACCATTCCAGGCTACTTGTGACATCACTGCAGTCATACATATACCATGGGCATAATTTGCTAAAAACAATCCTTTTCTTTCTTTACTTATACTGTATGACACTATTCATTCTCTGTTTGACCAATCCTAGTGTGCATGTGAGGTGCTGGTGTTGACGCTTCTGTTCCCATTTTGACAAGAGTTGTTCTTTGCCCATAAAGCTAAGGAGTGCCGCAGCCTATCCAGTATCAGTCGACTGGCTTTAATAGCTTTCAACAACAGTTCACTGCTAAAACTGCTCCCAATGGGATAGGCTATTATGGAAGTTTTATGTATGATTCTGATATCTACTTTCAAGTAAACTGTTTGGTCAAGATTAACACATTACTAGCCCCATATGTGACAATATGAGGGAGACCAGTGAAAAGGCCTACCTGCCTTGGTATTCTTCCAACACCCAAATACTACAGTTTTTCTATCACAATCCACATTACTGTTTGATACAGAAGCTGTGATATATCAAAAGCCCTTTGTTAGCTGAGTCGGTTGAGCTTCAGACTGTCATTCGATGGGCCGGAGTTCAATTCCCGCCGCCGGCTGATGAAGAGTTAGAGGAATTTATTTCTGGTGATAGAAATTCATTTCTCTGTATAATGTGGTTCGGATTCCACAATAAGCTGTAGGTCCCGTTGCTAAGTAACCAATTGGTTCTTAGCCACGTAAAATAAGTCTAATCCTTCGGGCCAGCCCTAGGAGAGCTGTTAATCAGCTCAGTGGTCTGGTAAAGCTTAACTTTTTTTTTGTGATATATCAATCAAGTGTACATGATACTATTACCATCAAAAATGCTCCACACTCAAAAACACTAGTCGAGATCCAGGCATTTTGTCAGTTTTTTAATGAATGATGAGGTTGTAGGCCTAGACATTTACCAGCAATTTTTTTTTAGACAAGTTACCGCTACCACTTTCCCATATAATTTTAAATAAGGAGATTACGTAGCCTAATCATAACTCGAGTAACGGACTTTGCATTACAGGCCTACGATAGTTTTGCTCACATAGGTCGAGCCTAGGTCTACAGTTCTTGGTTCTGAAAGTTCACTGGATAAAGTAACCATTGTGGAAGGCAAACTGGAAAAACTTTTCATGTTAGATGTCTAAGACAACCACCAACGATCTGCATTAAGGAGAGAAGGCAGCTAAACGGCATCAAGTAATCCACTACAGTACAGTTGCCACTAGGCCTACAGCAGCTGCAGCTCTGACAAGCCGAAAGGTGCCGAGAGAACGACCTCCGTTCCTAACCTCACCAACAATCCCAACATGTCAGCTGTGTTCCCGTACAAACACCAAAAAAAGATTGGCACAATTTTTCAAGAAATTAATTACGGTGACCAGTCAGAGATGTATGAACGACGTTATAACATAACATACAACACATCACAAAACCAGCAGACGATGTTCTATGGTCCGAACACCGCTGCGGCAAGTCGTTGAACCTCAGTAGTGGCAGCCATTGGCATTTTATGTTTATACTGGCGCTTTTAAAACTGATTCCTCTGGTAACTTCAATACTCGCGTAACCGCTGACAATCCATGTTATTAGCAAGGGAACAATTTAAAAGCTAACATACCTTGATTGTTTTGGAGGTTGGGCTGTGCCTGAACTCCATCCGCCATTTTTGGTTGAACACTAATTTGTCCTGAAATTGGGAAAAACACTTAATTTGGAACATGTAATTTCACCTGTAGTATTTTAAACCATACATATTTCACCATACATAACATGTTGCACCAAATATTGCGGCTTATATACAATTTTTAGCTGTCAGTTCTTACTCGAAAGTTGGACTTTTCTACACTTCCCACTAGATGGCACTATTTTCAAAACAATATGGAAGAGGATGAAGCGCGAAATTTTGTTGATGGGACACGAGACGTGGAATTGGGAGCTTGTCATGATCCACATCTCTTATCTAACTTCGTTTAGTCTATAAGGCAGAGCTATTTTTTATCAGCAGTTTATATATATATATATATATATATATATATATATATATATATATATATATATATATATATATATATATATATATATATATATATATAGTATGAAGAAAGTAAGCCCACCAAAAACTTCAGGTAATGATAATTATGTATTAACTTTCGGTGAAGAATATTCCCATCACTGTTTTTGGTCGGAAAGAAGGAAGGGAATGTTCCTTCCGAAGGCTAATAAAATATTTTCGATTACTCGAAGATTTCAGTAGGCTTCCCTTCTTGTTATGAAAAACATGGGAAGTGTGTTTATCGTCTATATATATATATATATATATATATATATATATATATATATATATATATATATATATATATATATATATATATATATATATATATATATATATATATATATATATATTCGTGGACGTAAATAAAACCTTTTCTTCTATACTGGTATGTCTCCTTGCTTCTTGAGTTCCTTTAAGTTTTCACTTCATTTAATAGCTAATTTAATAGTGTGGGTGCCGTCTTCTCTGATTTTATATAATTATTTGGCTAGGTTCATCATTATAATCATCTTTATCATCATTCTTGTTTATTTCGTGATGCCCCCCCTTTCCGCCCCAGATAAGCCCATCATCCATTTGTTTGTCGGTCGCAGTTTACAGTCTTCTTGGATAACTATATAGTTCTTCCGTGATATAACTGATTTTGAGTAGACAAGATTTTGGCTTCTTGTTAAATGTCGTTAAGTTCTACATCTTTGTTCTTGGGTCACTAGTTGGGTGTGTGTATTCTAAAGCTATTTTTCCAGTTTCTTTGACCCATCTTAGTCTTATCAGTATATATTTGCCCCGTGCTCATCTGTATAATTTTGCTTTCGATTATATGTTACTGCACGATGTCTTTTGCATAGTACATTATTCTATTCTTTATCGCGGTGTACATCAAAACGCATATTTAAATTAGTCCTTTGAAGCAACCAATGAGAATCGATGAGGATGACATCAAGACTGTCCCGTGGGTACTTATTCACTATTAACATAGTCATATTTAAGTATTCCTTTGTAGGTTCCATTTCTTAGGTGACAGCGTGTCATATCGTATTTGATCTGTCGCATTTAGATTTTCATTCCTTAGAACATTTATGTAGCTACTGTCCCAATATTTTCACCTCTGTATCTTTCCTTTTTACTCTTTTAATACCCAGCTCCTCTAGGTTTTATTTTAACCCTACAAGCGCACACTGTTTTATCTGCTTTTGGTCCTGATCTTTTTCTGTTCATCCATTTCTTTGTATCTATTGTGTCTTCTATTGTGGCCATAGTATCTTCAATGCTGTCCGAAACTAGGCAAAATTTGGCATTATCTGAAAGCAACTTAATTTGAATTCATTCTTCTTCCTTGTGTGAATGGGTGTCGGTTCTAAGCCGCTTCCTTTTATGGTATTTCAGTTAGCAGAATTTTTTAGGTAAATTGATAGTTTTTTATTCATACCTTGGCAGTTCTATTAGGTGACTCTTTGAACTATTCTAGTTCATCATCTTCAGTGCCCATCCATTTAACAAGCCCATGCTCACTGCGATGTGATGTTATTTTTGAGCGCCTATCGTATCCATTTATTTCAAGTCGTTTATCATATAGCATAATACTGTTTTGGTGGAGTGGCTTTTTTTCTGAAACTGATTGATTTTCTGGCAACATATTGCATCGTTCAAGATGTTCAAATAGCCGCTGGTCCCACAGTGCTCCAAGTAATTTCTGTTATGTCAATGAGAGAAATGATTGTGTTGTAATAATTTACCCACAGTTTTTTCTATTTAATTATTAATTTGATCATTAATTTTACTTTTCTAAAAATTGATCTCTTCCTTTTGTATTTCCTATCACCTTGTGCTACATCCTTCAAATGAACACCATATTCGTTGGAAGCTTGAATTTAAAGTATTGTTCCCTGCGGGCTTATTCAGACGAATAGCGTTCATATTCTGAATAATAATAACAATGATGGGATAATAATAATAATCGCTTTTTTCCCCATGGGTGAATATTCAAAAGACACATTATAAATTACAATTGTTTTTATTCATACCTCATACATGATTTGTTTCTGTAAGGTTAGCCCACACCAGCACATATTAACCCACATTTGCACCACATATATAGGCCTATTTTTAACCTTTGACTCTGCCCACAGCTTGGACATATTTTGTTCCCAGTCTAGTTGTTTGGGTTATATCCGAATTTCAGATATTTGCAGTATTAGTGTCGCCTGTCATAGATGTTGCAACATATACTGTGATATTTAGTTTGTCAATTAGTAGTCCAACAAGTCTCTGCACTCGTGGCCAGCATTTATTGCGAAGTGTTTTTGTAATTTCAGGTCGTCAGCTTCAAGTTATGACCATCGTAAAGTCATCCCCGTTACTGTTCTTATCGCCGAGCCAGTTATACATGTCCGAATTCGTGTATCTTATGATGTCTACTTCATTATCACCTGGAACAGTAGCTGTGATAAGCATAGGGTTATTTTACCGTTTTTATCGTATTGTAAAATCCTGTTTGAAATGTTCCTTTGTAAAAAAAATTTGTAAGATAGGGCCACCTTTTCCCGGTTTATTAGCTTGGTCTTAATGTTTCAAAAAGCTTACAGATTACGCGATCGTCCACCACCATTTGCTCTCAGCCTCAAACTATAGAACACCTGCGTAACTCCCGTCATCTCTAGCAATGCAAATCAATCGAGACACGCATTTAAGCATCAGTTTCACAAGTTCATAGATATTCTGCTGGATGTACCAAGATACAATTCTACAGGTTATTTCATTTCACTAACTCCGGTACAGGGTGCAACTGTCAGAAGGTAAATCCAAAGAGTAAAGAGAAGTAAAGAGAGGACACTCGTGCCTCCCCTTTGTAACTGCGGGCGACGGTGGTGCCTCTACCGGCGGGCGCGTATTTGGAGTTGGAAGATGTCAGCAACATAACTGGGACACAGTTCTGTGCTGCAGTAAATTGCCGTAATTCAAGAAAGAAAAGGCCCGAGTTATCATTTTTTCGATTCCCCAAAGACAAGGAAAGGTGAGTGATATGCTTTCAGTTACATTTTATCAAAACTAAGTCCACGAAATTATGAGATATGTCGATGGTTATTCTCTTGTTGTTCCTTTGACCAAAGAGTATGCTGTATTCTAAACTCTCTGCTTTGGTTGTTTCATTCACCATGTTTTGTCTAGACACTACAATGGTTACTGAGTGTTGGTTTAGCAAATCAGGCATTCCCTTACTGCTCAAGCTATTTCATATAGCAGTGTTTGTTTGTTTAACTGGGTTTCCCAGGAAACTCGCAGTCATAATCGCTTAGATTTCTTCTTTCATGATTCTTCTTTGGGTGGTCTTCTTTCTTGATTCTTCTTTGAGTGATCTTCTTTCTTGATTCTTCTTTCTTGTCTCTTCTTTTGTTGTCTTCTTTCTTGAATCGTTACATTATTCTTCTTCTGCTTCTGTTGTCATACAAACTTACCTGTAAAAATTGAGCACTGGTGTTGTAGTGTGGTATGAGGAGAAATGTGCTAAGTAAAAGTTTGTTTAAATTATTTATTTATTATATATTTAATCAATTTGGTTGATACGACACCCTTTCACAAACTGTCAAATGCTCATGATGAGGAATGTATTGTGTGTTGATTTAAGAGTACACAGACTTTGTTGAGAAGATGGACCCATTGTTCAACTGTTTCAATTGTGGAACTCGTACCAGTAAAGCAAATATGCGATATGCCATGAGTCTGAAATCCTGTCACAAGGAGTTCCTAGTTAACTGCCTCACATGGCTGGGTGGTATCAAATCACTTTGTCCACAAAAGCTGCCTTGCCTCTCTGGATGGCAGATGGCAATCAAAGGTCTGTTACAGTTGTAGGACGAGTTACATTTAGAGTACAAGCTGTCTTACCTATTAACCAACAGACTCAATCAAGATTGTTTGGAGAATTTATTTTCAACAATTTGAGGGGAAAGGTGGGCACAGGGACAACCCAGATGCATTTCAGTTCCGCCAAGTCATGGTGGATGCTATTATGGTTCCAAGCGCTGGTGCTAAGTGCAAAGAAGACATTCATACCGTCTTGGTAATTCTGAACAATATAGGGACTTCAGGTTTTGCAAAATCTGCAGTGAATATCACACATTCCTCTCTGCCAATTCCTGTATCAGTACAGTCAGTAATGACCCTCCCCTGGGGAGACTACCACTCGAGGAATGCAGTGGGTTAGCATGTATTGTAAAGTGTAGGTTATTTGGGGCCTCTGGCCCCTCATCGTGAGACATTATCTCCTCAATATTCAAACTTTCTCACGGGAGAGAGAAAAACGCGCTCTTCCTTCAATCGTTTATTTCCTCTCACAAAAAATTCAAAATTCAAACAGCTTGGGAGAACGTAACAGGTTCCACAGTTCTTTTTATAATTCCCAGTTCAATCAAAAATTCACAATAACGGTACAAACAAGATACAAAACACAATTGGTACATCAATTTACAACTTCAATATAAAAATAGCAAGAAACTCTGAAAAGAACGGGCATAAATACGACACAGCACAGGAATGGGGAACTTCAAAAGGCGTCACCCTCATAAAGGGCAAAACAATAATTGTTTTACAACACAAACACATATATACCTGATTAAACACACTCCTCAATTGTCATATAAGTAAATTTTAGCAATACTCAGTAAATCTACTTAAATTTCCACATACTGATACAATGTAAACAAATAGGGAGCGTTCTTTTAGACGCTAAACGTACATTTTAACAAACGTAAACACAAGATTGAGAGCGTTCTTTTGGACAAAAAACATACATTCAACATAAAGTCCCCTCTCAACGGGTTTTCTATGAAGAACCTCCCGTTTTCTACGGTGCCTTCACACCTGACCCTAGGTCAGGATACTCAGCCCTATTTTCATTATGTAATTGTACATTTATTACCTATTCATTTTTGCCCTTATATATTGTGTATGTGTCAGAGTATTTTTGTGTCTAATCTACTATTTTAAATTGTCACGTTATCTGTATGTACCTGTCCTGTTTTGCATAGAGAATGGTTGACCTCGGGTCACTTGCATGTCTTTGTACTGACGTCCGCACACTGATTTATAAGCGGGCGGCCTCCTCAATAAACCAACCCCCACCAAAATCACTTTCATGCATCATAATAAAGTTTTCATCCAACCTACCCATCTCACAGACTCATCATCAACATAGAGTTACGGGCTGCTCTAGGAGCAAGAGCCCGTGCTGGCACAAGGCCAGCTAAATCTAAAACAACAACAACAACATCAATAAACTAGCAGTACTTGTCTACCTGCTCTTTCTTTCGCACCCTTTCAAAGTATCACAGGTTCCATTGTGCGTAAGATTCGTCACAAGGTTTGTAGAGAATGCAGGACGTAGCTTCAAAGTACTCTTGATCCCTGTTCATGTTTTCCTTTTCAAGAAGACTTATGGTAACACACTGGGAGAGGAGCTAATTGTGCCAAGTGCAGTCCTTTACGTCACGATTACTCAGATGGAAAACGAGTACAAAAAAATGGTTTCTGACATTTACTACATAAGCAGAGTTCACTACAGACTTGCGAAGGCCCTGGAGAAGAAGCTGCAGGGAAAATTTTTGGCTTGTTCTGTGTGCAACTGCAGGTTCTTCATTGTCAACCTCTTTATACGTACCCGCCTTCATCACACTTTAAAAGATGCAAACAAAAGTCTTTTAGTTGCAGGTCGAAAGAACCGAAAACTCATGAAGTTCAGTCTGGCCTAGATGTGCTAATCCTTGAAATAATATTCCTGTTTTCCATTTAATTTCTGAATATGGTTAGAAACACATTTGTATTTGCCAACAGTCGCAGAAAAAAGTTATTACGATCTGGTATGTCACTATGTAATGTTGAAAAAACCTTAAGGAACCCAAAAATGTAATGTGACGAACAAAAACTTAACTAGTTTACACCATCGTAAATGCTAGCACATCCGGGCCCAGCTAGTAAAATAAAGATGTCTCAATATGATAAAATAAAGATATCAATTTACAACGGAGGAGTTTGTTTATTTATAGTTTGGCCTGATATTTCTTATAAATTTATTTATTTTCTTATTCATGTTTTTCCTTTCATCCACAATTTTCAACCTTTAGAATGAAACCTGGTTTAGCACCAGTAGTTATAGATAAAGAGAGGATAAGCTGTATGTATTTACTCATTTATTCCGATAGAATACTTAAGTAATCACTCCAGATTAGTGCATTGCTATATAAATAATAATAAAATATCAGAAGATAGCGTTACAACCCACAAAAGTGCTAGCATTCGTCTCAAACATTAGTGTGGTGCATGCCAGCACAAACAAATGCTATCACAGTTTACGCCCTCACCGTCGGATGGCGCCACCGGTCCCGCAGTTAAAATTTTCCCTTAAGGACACGCGCGGCTGTCCACTCTTTACTTCTCTATACTCTTTGGTAAAACACTGGATTTAATTTTTTGGAATAATAAAATCTTTTCGACAGGTTACAAAATATATAAATGTGGCAATGGCTCAAAGACTAAGGAAAAAATATGAAAATAAACAAAATATTCGATTTTCACACGCCTTAGTCTATCAGAAAGAAAAACAAAATATATTGTATAGAGGCGGATATAAAAACAAACTGTAACGTCCCCGCTTAACGGGTTCTCTGTAATGAACATCCCGTTTTCTGCGGTGCCTTCACGTGCGACATAGGGTCGGACGGACACAATATTATTACCATTATATTATGAATTGCATATTTATTATTTGTTCATTTGACCTTGCACCACGTATATATGACAGAGCATTTTTATGTCTAACCAGTCATTGTTAATCTGTATGTACCTGTCCTGTTTTGTGTAGAGAGAAATAGTTTGACCTCAGGTCACCTGTAAATTTTTGTACCCGCGGTCTCTGCGTTATACGCAGACGTCTGCACGCCGCTTTGTAAGCGGGTCACTTCATCAATAAATTTACCGGCTCCTCTAGGAGCAAGAGCCCGTGCTGGCACAAGGCCAGCTAAATCTAAAACAACAACAATAACAACAACTCAATAAACCATTAGGACCGGACAAGGAATATGGCTTTAGATCATCACGAATACTAGCTACCTGTGCCTACTACTCAAATTCTCCTTTTTCCCCATTTGTTGGCCTCTCCCACTAGCCAACACTCACTGCTATCATACTTTTGTCCTCATGTGATGGGTACCTCGGGGTTCAAAGAGGTTGCAACCTTGCCTGTTAAACCTTTTCACTTCAAAATCACCCCTACCAAAATCACTTTCATGCATCATAATCAAGTTTTCGTGTAACCTAACCATCTCACAGACTCATCAACATAGAGTTACGGGCTGCTCTAGAAGCAAGAGCCCGTGCTGGCGCAAGGCCAGCTAAATCTGAAACAACAACAACATCAGTAAACCAGCAGTACTTGTCTTCCTGCTCATTATTTCGCACCTCTCTCACAAAACAGCCAAATCATTTTACTTTTGAAGATATCGAAAACAAAGAGAAGCTCTGACAACCATGTTCTTGGGATATAACCACAACAAGCTCTTCGACAGCTGTGGTAATAAGAAACAGCATAGAAATTAAGAAGAAATCGCTCATTGTAATATAATTTTTAATGAGATTGCAGCAACACGAAATTTATGTAAGGTATTATTATTATTATTATTATTATTATTATTATTATTATTATTATTATTATTATTATTATTATTATTATTCAAAAGAGGAACCACTATCCATATAAAAAAAAAAAGGTCCACAGGGGCCACTGACTTGAAATTCAAGCTTCCAAAGAAGTAAAAGAAGGTAACAGGAAATACGGAAGAAGAGATCGGTTACTAGAAAGGAAAAAATAGATTAACAAACTGATAAATATGGGGGTATTTTCTCCTCTTTAAGTTCTGTTGTATGTTTGTATGATTTTTAGTCTTTCTCTTCTTACCTTGGTTTCTTTTCGATGTGTCCCTCAGATCACTTCACGGATGATGTGCTATCTTCTTTAAATTTATTAATTTAAGTATTGATATCTCTCAGAAAGGCGTATAGAGACGAGATCTGTAATTTCTTCACTTTAATTAGTATTTAGTATTATAAGGATCAGTACCAAATTAACAAGTTACAATGACAGAAAATGAATGACTCTTGACTCAGTCTCTATGGGGGACACTGAAGCGAGGGGAGACGTACTCTCCCTTGAAGGTCGTTCTCTAGCTTGTTGAGCCCCTAGAAAACTTGTTATCTGCAATCTCCACCTCCTTCTAGCCTTATTGGAAGAATTAATCAGCAAGGCCTCCCCTTCAAGTAGCTGATTGGAAGGACTGTAGTGGGTGTGATTCAAATCTCTCCTTAGTGGACTTGATTGGAGGTGATCTTAGGAGGGTGTGTGAAAGACCCCTCCCAAGTATAATTGATTGGAGGTTGAAGAAGTACATCACTTGGGCCAACCCCCAAATTCCTGGAACTTCCACGAAAACGCCTCCCTGAGAAGGCGGGGCTATAGAACCAGCTGCTGTAAGCATTTAGGCTGTGCTGACTCATGAATTGGGTAGCTTAATCGCGAGGCCATTATTTCTCACTTTTACGACTGTTTTTATGGCTTCAACACGATATACTGCTTATGGTTCATGCAAACATCCTGCCTCAATCAGCGTATTGATAACACGATACAACAACAGCTTTTGGGCGTTATCACTGTGTTCTTTGCCTCTCTCTTTATTCTTACTTCTCTCTCCTTCTCTCTCCAAACTTTTTCTCTTTTCTCTCTCTCTCTCTCTCTCTCTCTTTTCTATCTAATTTCCCTATCTATTCTACACCACAACAAATAAATAGATAAAAATTTAAATTATAAAGTACGAGAATTGCTTTATGGTAGCATTGCATTGCATCACTGTTGACACAGCTTTCAAAGGCTGGAGAAAAGCAAAGTTTTTAGTGCTATTCAGAAACATGAGAGATTTCAACAAAGAAATGCACAAGAAACGCAGAGGTGGAAAAGTCACGAAAGCTTCAATTTAGTAGCTTGAAGATTTCAAGAGAATAAGGAAGCTTTAGCGTTCGCGTCTTACAAGCAGCCATGTAGAACATTTTCTTTTTTGATGTCTAAAATAAAGTGCACCAAGATGTAAATCACTGTAGACAGGGAGATGACGAGTGTAACAAAACACAGACCGCAAAAGGTAATCTTGAACATATGAGAGAGAGAGAGAGAGAGAGAGAGAGAGAGAGAGAGAGAGAGAGAGAGAGAGAGAGAGAGAGAGAGAGAGAGAGAGAAATTAGCCAGCGTTTGTGAAATATTTGAACATACTTTCTTCTCTAAATGTCAAATAAACTTAAAGAACGACTGGGCCTGTAAAGGTTCTGAATCCTTTTTCTAGCAAAGGCTAATAAAACGGGCAACCAAGGCTTCTTTTCTTGCTCAGACCCACAGGAAATAAGAAAAAATGAAATATGCAAGCAGAAGCAATAGACCTTGGTTGGTTGACCTCCTAGTGATCCAACTCTGCTAATATTAGGCCTTTCTTGGATTTGTTGTGAGTTTCAGCCATTTTTCTTATAAAAATTGTAAAAGTAATATAATATGCCATAGTTGGAATTATCGCTGTCAATTTTCACTAGGAATTTGACAAGAGGTTTGCGTGAAGATCTGAATTTTCCAAACACTAACATAAAATAGAATTGTTTACATTACATTCAGGTTCGACCGTTGAAAGGATATATCCCAAGACAGGCGCACACACACACGAGTTGCTCATAAGGATTGACATACTGGTCCGGAGGGTACCTTTGCACCGATGGTGACAGACAGAAAGTGGCTAATACCAAACTTTAAAATTTCGTGACACCAAAATACCACCTTTCATTGCACTTGGCAATTTATGAACCTTAAGCTTTTGAAACCCAGTGATAATTACATGAACGGACCTACGAAACGCGATAAATATAAAGAACACATAAAATGATTCGAAGGGGAATTAAAGGCTACCGTATGACAAAACTGGATAATATTCACAATGCATATCATCATCAAAGGGCAACATACATATAAAACATAAATTCCAAAACTGATCATAAAATTCCCGTCATTCATCGCAACTTTCTCATTCTCTTCCATACTTGGAAGGCGTTTCAAGTCACTTCAACCCTCGCAAATCTTCTTTGGTCATTGTCAGCAAAGTGTGCCAAGATATAATAGTAAAACATCTTTTGAGCATTTTAAGAACTATAGATGTACCTTTTATACTTATATAGGTCAGGAAAGTGTACCAAGATATAATAGTAAATTTTTTTTTTGCATTTTTAGAACTATAGGTATACCTTTTATTCTTACATGGGTCAGAAAAGTAGTTCTTCGTTGGACTGGTCGGTACCATCTCGGGTAGCACTCAGCGGGGCCCGCGTTCGAATCTCCGACCGGCCAATGAAGAATTAGAGGAATTTATTTCTGGTGATAGAAATTCATTTCTCGGTATAATGTGGTTCGGATTCCACAATAAGCTGTAGGTCCCGTTGCTAGGTAACCAATTGGTTCTTAGCCACGTAAAATAAGTCTAATCCTTCGGGCCAGCCCTAGGAGAGCTGTTAATCAGCTCAGTGGTCTGGTTAAACTAAGGTATACTTAACTTTTTAGGTCAGAAAATTGTGCCAAGATATAATAGTAACAATTTTTTGAGCAGTTTTAGAACTATAAATGTACCTTTTATGCTTATATATAGTTCAGAAAAGTGTGCCAAGATATAATAGTAAAACATCTTTTGAGCATTTTTAGAACCAGAGTTGTATCTTTTATACTTATACATGTGGTAGAATGGAATGAGTCACGCTGTTGGCATACAAGACCCCTTAACTATCTATAGGGGGCATTATATGATTAGATACAAATCTTTTCCAAAAATCCTTATTAATAAATGGAAAGTTAAGGTCTTTTTCAGCCATTACATCTAAATGTGGGATGAATCCAAATATTACACATACATGCATACATACTCTTACGTTCTGGGGTCTGTTGGAGGAATGTACAGGGACTTCTTATTCTTTATGCTGCTGTAAGGGCCAACATACGAGTATATCACCCAGAATGTAGTAAATGAATGGGAAAAGGAAAGCCTTCACCATTAATTAACCAGGGAGTGGAAGGTCGCCATGGGAAATGAGTATCAGATTACGTTAAATTGAATTTATTTACAGATGAAGCAATTAGGAAATGAATCTGAAACGGCTGATGGTACAGCAAGCAAGCACGTACAATGTGCACTAGTATTAAACAATGAGGAGCAAATCTCTGAATATGAAAAGTGACTACTGCTTGAACGAAGTTCAGGCTCTCTTCTGTGCAATGGGTTGAGGGGGACTGATTAGTGCCCCAGGACTGCATATCAGGAAATTCTTGCATATATCAGAAATGGCAGTACTTCTAAGAGGAATTGATTCACAAGGCTGGGACCGACCACTTGGGAGCGCAGTAGCAGGATTTCTGGAAGAGAATTCCAGGTTAGCATTCAAAACAAGGAGTTTCTCTCACACGAAATTAACTAGGCACCTTGGAGGAATTGATCAATTAAATTTAATTAGCGCTTGGTAACACTGTGGAGGGAGTAATCTAATTCTTATCCCTGAGTTAATTTAAATGGAGCTTAGGGGCGAATCATGGGGCAACTTGGTTGGTAGGTTTGATTTAACAAAGGGGGCTTTGTTTACGAGGATGAAAAGTTGGAAATATTGAAAATATGGAGAGAAATTCACAGGAAGAAACAGGAACTGGCTTGGGACCAAATGCTTTCAGACATACCTTATTCCTTATGCGTAGAGCTCTTAGCATGGGATGAAAATGACCGCCCGTCTCGCATTTTGTTCCACCCAGAGAGACAGGAAGAGGCCCAACAGACACAGTGGCATCGTGTCTGCCTTGTTGTTTTGCTTCAAATACAGGACATCGGTCATCTGAAAGCAGTCACACAGCCAACAAAAGGTTTTGGGGAAAATAGGTCTTATAGTTAAGGACTTAAGTGTTAGGATCATAGCCTACCTACAACCCGGATTCATCCCTATTCACTAACGGCTACCTGAAACCCCAAAACATCCGAGGGGGGGCTTAAGGAGCGGTATTGTTTCCCCCCAAATCAGGCGATCTGGGGGGTTTAGGCCTACCTAAGTTCAACCCCTTCATGGCGTCTCCTTCCTGCTGCTAATTTCCTACTCATAGTTGACGACTGAGAGACGAATTTTAGAAAATGGGTAAGAATACATATACAGGGTGTTTCGAAATTAGAGCGCCCCCCCTCTACAGCATAAACTAAAATTGATATGGACAAAAACAAAAGTAATTCAGAATAGATATTTATTCTAGTTTCTCTCTGAGTATTTAATATTTTGTGTGGCCTTTATCTGCCTGTACCACAGCCTGCATTCTTGAGGGGTATGATTTCAGCAAATCGCAAAAAAGCTGAGACTCAAACTCCATTTCCCTGAGCACTTCGGTCCCTCTCTTTGCAGGTCGTTGAGGCTTGGTATACCATCATAGTTCACTGTGCATGCTTCAACACAATCCTTTAAGATACTACCAATGTTTTCACACACATTAAGGTCAGGGGAGCTACCTGAAAATTCACTTGACGAGAAGAAATCGATACCACTGTTTCAAAGCAGCTCCTGTGTCTGAAGAGCCTTGAAACATGGTGCCTTATCATGCAAAATTGTGACTTCTTCAACAGATAACACATTTTCAGGATCTTTGAGGAAAGGAAATACTCCACCAGTAAGCACAGTTTCTCTGAAGTATTCGTCATCCCATGACTGTCCTTTTTCTTTGATGATCCACATTAACTGTTTGGCTGTGAAACAGAGAAAAATTCCCAAACATTCAGGAAATTTCACAACTTGGTGACAGCACACGTCATCGCTGATATCATCCAACTTTGCAGCCCAAATGATATCATTTTTATGATTTGGCTTCCTGACTGTGTAAATAAAGAATTTATCTGATGCGGCAACATGGAGAAAGTCAGCTTCATCCCAATCTTTAAGAAATGAACCACAAAACCATGCATGGTCTTCTCTCTGTTGCTGAGTGATGTTGGGCTTGCTGATAACATGAAATAGCTTGATACCAGATTTTTTCAACTCACAATATACAGCACTATAACTTCTCTTTTTCCCCTTTTTGTTTCTAGCTCCAGTGCCAATTTCCATAGAGACTTTCTTGGTCTACCCACTGCCCCAGCTATGATGTCTTTTGACTCCTGAGAAAGGACTTCAGACCTTCCAAGATTCTCACCCTTTTTGCGATGACAGTCATATGGATTTTTGTTCCAGTTTCTTTTAACAAAGGATTCAACTCTTTTAATGTATTTAGCTATCCAGGAATGTGAAACAAAGGATGTGCCAGCATCCCTGGCCTCTCTGAAGGTTATAGCCCGGATTCGGTCAGTCCTTCTGATTTCCTCTGAGTCGTTAGCTATGGCTGTATCTAACTCCATCACTCAGTCTGAAAATACAAGAAATGTAAAATGAAAAATAGCTTAATAGAAACTTAAAATAATGTACTTGGAGATAGGCTATAGCAGAAAACTTCATAAGTTTCCATTTGTTCTGTGGAATCTCTAATTTCTATAAACACCCGAATATATATATATATATATATATATATATATATATATATATATATATATAAATATATATATATATATATATATATATATATATATATATATATATATATATATAAATAATCACAACCTACAAACGTCCTTTAATATCAATTCACTCTACCTAATCAGTAATATATTTTCATATATATTTTACATTCTTGAAAAGGAATTTTTAATTGATAATAAGTCCACCGTCCGTGCATCTCGAACCAGCAATTGACTGGTTAGTGTGTCACTGTAGTCCTGATTCCTTGTCCGTCGCTGGTTCGACCCCACGGGACGGTGGACTTATTATCAATTAAAAATTCCACAACGAACATATATAAAATATACTATACAAATAGAGGAAATTGGATATTAAAGAACGTTTTAAATAGCTTTCTGATTGTATATGAATCACGGTGATGATAAATAGTCATATATATATATATATATATATATATATATATATATATATATATATATATATATATATATATATATATATATATATATATATATACTAGCTAACCTGGCACTACCTGGGAAAACTCTGAATGACAACCGATAAACTCTCTCTCTTTCCAGCTCTCCCTCACTCTTTCCCTCTTTCTCCTCCCTAACACCCCCTCTACTCTCCCTCACTTCCTCTCCCTCTCACTCTCTCCCTTTCCTGTTAAGATAGTTGCTTTCAAACATTTTTTGCATTTTATATTTCACCCCATCTCACCCCCATTCCTACTGGGTGTGAAACTCGACTTAAAGAGTATCGGGAGTGTCACTATTCATCTCAGCGATCTCGAAAACTATGGATTAGACACTAATGTCTATCATTTTTGACATTTTATTTTTCACCACTTCTCAGCTCCCCCAATTCCTATTGAGGCTGAACTTGGACTTAAAGGGCATCAGGAGTGTCACTATTCATGAAAACTATGGTTATTTTTGGTTATTTTTACATGTCACCACCTTCCCACACCCACCCCCTTTGGTGCCAGTGATGTCTTAACCCCCACAGTATTCTTTGCCAGATAGTAAGTCATATGCATACCAAAATGAGGTATGATAAACCTGTAGAGTTTGTTTAGTTACTAAGTCTACGCACAGAACCAGCCCTGTTTCAGGGAAGCCCTTCCCACCCCCACCCCCTTTGGTGTCCTTTAGTGCTAGTGATGTCTCACCCACACAGTATTCTTTTCCAGATAGTAAGTCGTATGTACACCAAGTTTGGTTGTAATTGCTCAATGCATCTCTGAGTTATGCTGGAACATAAACACACACACACATGCATGCATACATTCATTTATATATACATATATATATATATATATATATATATATATATATATATATATATATATATATATATATATATATATATATATATATATATATATATATAAATGAATGTATAAATGCATATATATATATATATATATATATATATATATATATATATATATATATATATATATATATATATATATATATATATATATATATATATATATATATATATATATATATATATATATATATATATATATATATATATATATATATAATAAAAGGAGCCCATAAAAATGCCAAAATATGGAAAATTTTTGCTATATTTCAGAGAACAACTGTCTCCCTCTTCAGGCAGGAAATGATATAAGAGTTACAGAAAAGTGGTATTTATACCAAGAGATCCAGAGTCAGCCGGTACATCACTCCAGTTGACAATTTTTCCTTAATCTTCTTAACTGCTGGTTGGAGGAAGACTTTATTTATAATATCTGAGTTCCAAAGCTCCTTTTGAGAGGTTCATCATATTTCTTTTTTTAATCACTGCTGATTCTACCATCTGCTGCTATAAATTATACTATGTAAGATGTATTAGCTCATGAACCTGCTAGCAGCGCCTAAGCGCCGCCCATATAAGTGACGTCATTGTCACGAGCTATCTGTACTTCCGTCTTCTGCTGTGAGTCAGTTGTAATGAAGATACGAAACCATGATGAGTATCATTTCCTGATCCTGCCTAGCATTAGACCCACCATGGCGCAGTGAATGAAGAAATAGGACCTACAGCCATATCCATAGTACAGCATGGCACCACCGCCGAGACGACCCTCGTTTGCATCCCCCAGGGGCAGAATTGCAAGGACAGGAAGTTCAGGAACCGGCGTCAGGATATCGCCGGCTTCAATGCTGCAGGCTCAACACGTGTTACAAACCCAGCAACAGGCCATCCAGAACCTTCAGGCTGAGATAACAGCGTTGTCACTCCGGGGCAGCAATGTCCCCAACCAAGGATCCCTTCATCAGCAGCTCCAGAAAAGTGCGAGGCTGAGGTGTCCCCTGCAGCCTTCAGGTCTTGGAAACGGTCAATGGAGTGTTGGTTGCAGCTATGCAAGGTGAAGCCTAACGAGGCTGTTCATCACATAAGGCTACATTGTGTCCCGATATTGCAACGTGCACTTGATTCTAGATATACCGACGCGCGCAATCAATGGAGTGCCCTCTCTACTGAAGGGGCATTCAATGCAGTTAAGCAATTAGTGATAAAAGCTTCTAATCAAGCAGTGCAGTGGCTAGAGTTTTTTGATTTGGCCCAAGAGCCTAGTGAGTCCTTTAATGATTTTTTATTAAAGTGTACGCAAAATGCTACCGATTGTGCATTCACTTGTCCTAATTGTAATCATGATTTATCTGAATATATGCTATTTAGTAAGCTCATGGTAGGCCTAAGTGATAAAGTGCTAAAAAGGCAAGTATTTCAGTCGTGTAATGATATTCGTGATATCGACTCCTCAGAGTCATGTGCAGTGCGTTTGAGGCCGCCCGTGACGGCGCCCTTCGTAATAGGGCATGGCCTAGCAGCTTCCCTAGAGCAGCTGCTGCCGAAATGTGTGAGGAAGAACCGAGGTGGCTGCCCCCTGTAATAAATATGACAAGAGTGCCCCTGTGAAAGTACAATCACGCCCCTGTGGTAATTGTGGTATTCGTCATGCCTCTGGGTATTCCTCATGTCCTGCAAGAAACACGACATGTCACGGGTGCGGTAAAACTGGACACCTGAAGAAGTGTTGCAGAGGGGCGGAGCGCCAAGAAAACGTCAGTGGTCTGGCAGAGGAGTCGGACATAGTGAGTGCAGTGACTGCAGTTGTCGTAAATGGCAGAGGCAAGGTTGCGGAACGGGCAGTCCTCACAACCCACTATTCGTGTTGATGTATGCTTGGCCAACTCAACTGAGTGGTCCGGTGTTACGAGCAGTGCCGGACACTGGTGCCCAGGTTTGTGTTGCGGGACCGCTGTTCTTGCAACGTTGAGCGTGAAACCTAACCTGCGTTGAGGTTGAAGGGAGGGTTGCGAGACTTTGCCAACCTACATCTGAAGTGTTTAGGGTCGACCTTGTGTACTATAGAATACAAGGGGAGGCACACAACCCAGGAAGTGTATTTCATAAAGTCTTCCATTGACTTTTATCTATCCTTGGACGCTTGCAAAAACTAGGTCTTGTGCCAGAAACGTTTCCAAACCATGCCCCCTTCTCGGACTCCGCCCCACAGCAGCAAGTGCGACCCATCGTCAGTCGAAACAACCGATCAACCTGCAAGACCGTCGACCATCCCGTTTTCCCTACTGAGGAGAATATTACAGATTGGAAGACTGGTTATTAGCCCATTTTTCAAGCACGACCTTCAACACCGAGAGAGCCCCTCCCGGTAATGGAAGGAAACCCCACCGTATCCACCTATTACCTGATGCAGTTCCTTATGCCTGCCACACACCTGCGTCAGTACCCAAGCACTGGGAAAAGAGGTGAAAGCCCAGTTGGAGGAGGACATTAAGAGAGGGGATATTACAACGAGCTCCCCTGGGGAGCCCACAGAATGGTGTTCACGTATGGTGGTCGTGGCCAAGAAATCGGGCAACCAAGACGTACAGTCGACTATCAACCAAGCTCAATGCAAGTTGTAGGAGGAGACCCACCATACCCCCACGCCCTTTGATATGGTATCCAGCATTCCCCTCTGCTCATACAAGACTGTGGCCGACGCCTGTTGGGGATTTCACCAGGTGGAACTGGACAAGGAGAGCATACCCCACTAACTACATTCATCACACCTTGGGGCAGGTATCAATACCGAAGGACACCAATGGGGCATTGTTCTGCATCCGACGCATATACGTCGTTTCGATGATGCCATTGAAGAAGTACCCAGGAAATTCAAGTGTGTGGACGACACACTCCTCTATGATTCAAGCGTGGAAGGGGCCTTTTGGCATGTGTATGACTTCCTCGCAGTCTGTGCATCTAAAGGCATCACCTTAAAACCAGAAAAATTCAGGTTCTGCAAGAAAGAAGTGGAATTCGTTGGGTTTGACGTCGGTTGGGACTCCTACAAGCCTTCAGAAGATTGTCTATCCGCCATCAGAAGTTTCTCGATGCCCCAAAAACCCACAATATCTGACATTAGGTCATGGTATGGTTTCGTCAATCAGCTGGCCCCCTTCCTGACAACAGCGCCTATCATGACCCACTTTAGAGACCTACTGAAGAAGCCCTCGGGCAAACAGGTCTATTGGGATGAGCACCTTCAGGAGAGGTTTCGTCAAGTGCAAAACACCGTCTGCAAGTTAGCCAAGGATGGCCTCACCTACTACGACAAGCTGCGACCGACTGTTGCAGTCACTGACTGGAGTAAAGAGGGCGTGGGATTCGTCATCCTCCAGCAATATTGCAGCTGTACATCTGTCGACACCCCCTTCTGCTGTAGAGATGGTTGGAGAATAGCGCTTTGTGGCAGTCGTTTCCTCACGCCCGCCGAGTCTGGGTATGCAGCTGTGGAGGGAGGCCCTTACGGTGGCCTGGTGTTTAAAAAAGGCGCGGCTGTTCTTATTGGGCTGCCCGAACTTGACAATTGTCACAGATCACCGCCCTTTAGTTAAGTTACTAGGCAATAGAAGTCTCGGCGATATTACCAACCCCAGACTGTTTAGATTGAAGGAGAAAACATTATTGTATAATTTCCATGTTAAATACCTACCAGGCAAGAGAAATCATGCTGCTGACTTCCTCTCTCGATTTCCTACCCTGAGGACCGCGCCAGATAGACAGGATGAGAGCTTCAACGAAGAATTAATGATTGCCATGGTGTCAGCAATCACAGAAAACCTACAGGAGCAGTGCACCATAGATGAGAAAATTGTTGAAGAGGCCGCCCTGGACGACCCAGCATATCAGCTACTAGTCGCTCGAGTGACTGCAGGGGACTGGAACCATGAAGAAATCCCAAGAAATTGCATGTTTGAGGCCCTTCTACAGCGTCAGGGAACGTTTGTCTACATCTGGCAACCTGATCACATACTGTTTCAACGACAGCTGCATCCGCCTTGTCATTCCCGAAGGGCTCCGCCATCAGGTAGCCGCCAACCTTCATGCTGGACATCAAGGCCTTGATACAATGTTGAGAAGAGCGAGACATTCAGTCTGTTGGCCGGGCATCGAGGGCGACCTCCAGCATCATCGTTCACAGTGTACATCGTGTGATGCCCATTCACCATCACTGCCTGCCGAAGTCATGAGGATGACCCCTGCCCCAGAGTATCCGTTCCAACAGACCGTCATGGACCTGTTTCAGCTTGCAGGACACACGTACATGGCATACTGCGACAGGCTTACAGGCTGGCTAGAAATAGCCCACTTCCCTAATGGCACCTCGTCTGCAAAGGTCATGACAAAACTTAGGAATTACTTCACTCGGTGGGGAGCACCTGAACAATTGTCTACGGACGGCGGCACCAACCTAGTGAGCGAGGAAATGATGGCCTTCTATAGGAGATGGAGAGTTGACATGCGCCTATCATCTGCCCACTACCATGAGTCAAATGGGAGAGCGAGGCCGGTTAAGTCCAAGCAAAGAGGATAATTAGAACAAGTATCAGTGGGACTGGGAGCCTCGAGAACGACAAGGTGTCATTGGCCATGCTACAGTACCTGAACACGCCCTTGAGGGTATAAATAAATCTCCGGCACAACTGGCAACTGGGAGACAGCTACGCGATGGTGTTCCGACCGCAAAACTCAACTATATGGTAGACCGCCACTGGAGAAAATCCATTAGAAAAAGAACGTCAAGTAGCAAAAGAAATAAGAAGATAATTGACAGCGGCACCAACAGGAGGCTCACGCCCATACAGCCAGGCACACATGTTAAAACGTTCAGAACCAGATGACTAAGGCCTGGGACAGGCTGGGAATTATAGTCGAGCAACGACCTCATAGGCAGTACACAGTAAGATTAGATGGCAGTGGGCGTTCATCAATAAGAAACAGACGACACCTCAAGGTCATTGAACTGCCCGCCAGTGAGCCAACAGGAGCCACTCCTACCGAAGACGAAGTGGCTCATAAGCCAAAGTCTTCCCCATCAACGCCAAAGTTTTGGCCCTCAAATTAGCGAGGGCCCCTGCCTGGATGAACGATTATGTATAATTAACCATGCTTTGATTCTGCATTTTACAAGATGAAAGTGTTTTTTTTTTTTTTTTCTTTTGCTGAGTTTAAATGTACCTTGAGTTCGTATTTGCTGATGTGGTGATTATTTCACTTTATATGTTATTGCCACTGATGTTGAACTCTCTCTCTCTCTTTCACTCTCTCTACTTTTCCATCATCTTGATGTTGCCATTACACTTTATGATTGTGGTTTGCCATACCTGTCTCGAATATTTTTCTTTAAAAGTGTTGGTCATTTCGCTTGTCGCATTGTCTGTCTTTGGTGTTGCCAATGTGTTGTCAATGATAAGTTGGAAAATATTACCCTCTTCGTAATATTTTGGGAGGGAGATGTAAGATGTATTAGCTCATGAACCTGCTAGCAGCGCCTAAGCGCCGCCCATATAAGTGACGTCATTGTCACGAGCTATCTGTACTTCCGTCTTCTGCTGTGAGTCAGTTGTAATGAAGATACGAAACCATGATGAGTATCATTTCCTGATCCTGCCTAGCATTAGACCCAACATACTAGATAAATCCCAGTTTATTCTGTGATTATGGTTATTTATGTGGTTAAAAATAGCTGATCATGGACAGACTTTTACCTTGACAAAATCAACTAGCTCCTGTTAATCAGCGGTCTGGTTAAACTAAGATATACTTTTTTTTTTTTAACTTAGTGACACTAAGACTTATGACAAATTAACAAAGAGTCCCTAAAGCTCATAAAGATAATCTTCCATTCAGACCTATTATCTCATGTGCCAGAACTTTCAATTATAAAATTTCTAATTGGTTAGCTGGCCTCCTTTCCCCAATCTTAGTCACACTTTCTCCCAGTCACATTGAACATTCTGAAGGTTTATGTCATAAATTCAAAGAAGCACATATACCACTTCACAACATAAAATTTTTAAGCTTAGATGTAGATTCCCTATTCACAAAAGTATCAGTACATGATGTTCTACAGTTTTTGAGAGAAAAATTAGCCACCCATTCAGATCATTTCCCACTAGCCCTAGATAAAATAATAAAGTTAGTTGAATTATGTGTATCAAAATAAAGTTAGTTGAATTATGTGTATCAAATAACATCTTTTCATTTGGGGAGTCATTCTATAAACAAAAATTCGGGTGCAGCATGGGCAGCACTTTAAGTCCTGTGTGAGATTCAAGATGACAGGTCTGGGTATGACTGATTTATTTTTTCAGAAGCAGGTATACATCGAGGAATGCGGACGGAAAGGTGGTCACCGACCTGCGGATCCCATGCCACGCATTTGGGCAAGAATTTGTGTTTGTTAGATGACATATAAATGAGAATAATTCGTGTTACAATAAACGTACCAAGGTGGTTACATACATTGGCGGAAAGGCCGGACAATAATACATATGGAGAGATATATAAAAATATGAAATAATAACAGGTAATATACATGACGTGATTAATGCAGAAATGAAGAGGCGCTTGATGCCTTTACAAGTACTCCCCCCACAAGCCAATGATTACAGAAATAATTATTGGATGACATGAAAATTAATCACGGAGGTGCTGGAGGAGCAGGAGGCCACCCCTTCTCTTCAAGAACTGTGGGTGGGGGGCAACATCAACTGCCGGAGCTTCCACAGCGCGGCTTCTGGGGCACCCACGGCCCCTCCTTGGGGGGATGGCAGGTATGTCTGCAGGCGTGTTTTGAAGGGGGACCCTGGGACGTCTGCCTGCCTCCTCTTGGATTTTTCTGTCTAACAGGAATGCTGGTTTCAGCCTGTCGATGGAAACCCAATCCTCCCGGCCATGGATGTCGATGAGATATGCCTTGGGGGTCCTGTCGATGACTCGATAAGGGCCCCTGTAGGGCCTGGTCAAGGGCGGGCAACGGGCGTCTATCCTGATGGAGACATAAGTGCAGGAATCCAGGCCGGCTGGGCTGTGGGTATTGGTTCTGTCCATGAAAGTCTTATGGCAAGACACAAACTTCTTTGCTAGTCCCCTCAACCTTGGGAGGGGGGTGTCTGTGCCATCGTCATTAGCGGACCCACACGGCACGCTCCCAAGCGTGTATTGATGGGAGTGTTCCCTCACACTCCAAGTGAGAGCGCGGAATGAGCATGGACACAGACATCCCCACCCACATACATATTACCGCAAACTTCTCAGAGGCTGATGTCTCCCTTGCACAAACCCCTCCTGAGCGCTCCTCCACGCCGGTGCCCGCTTGCCGTGCAATGCCCCTCCTGACGGACCAACCAAGGGCAGCCCTCAGCATAAAGCTGCCGCCATTCACCCATCAGAACCCAGTGTCCTGACTCTACAGGGTTGAGGGGCAATTCAGGGTGGCAGGCTTGACCGACGAGGTGTTGAAGGCGGACATCGCCATCAACGCCCTACCAGAGGAGATATACAAGAAAGTCGCCCCATGGGTGATGACAACAATGAGCCCTGCCACCTTCCAGGAGTTAAAGGCCACTCTCATCGAGACCTGCTCCCTGCCGGTCTCTGAGAGGGCCGCCCGTGCCCTTGACCTTGCCATCAACCCCTGGCAGGACACGAACCACTGGAGACTTGGTATGCCCTCTAGGACCTCCTCCTCCTCCCCGAGACTGACAGCAGCAGCAGGCGCAAAGAGATTAGCCTGTCGAGGGAGATCCTCCTGCGGCAGCTACTCCCAGAGGTCCGTGGGCAGATCACAGAACCATACACCCTGCCGGTCAAGGACCTGATCAAAGTGCCGCAGCAGCTGATGGACTCCACGAGGGCAGTGAAGTGGGCATCCACGTCCGCACACCCCATCAACTGCCTCCAGCCGGAGGACCCCACCACAGAGGGCATCAACGCCGTCGACAGGAAGAGGCCACCCCATCAGCAGAAGAAGGAAAGGCTGGGCTTTGCTATTACCACCAGAGGTTCGGTAAAGCTGCCTGAAATTGCGAAGCCTTTTCTCCTCTCCAAAAAACGGGGGAAGCGGCGGTCACCCTCACAGGCCACCATGGCAGCAGCATCCGAAACACCCAGGGGCCCCGCACCAGTAGGCTTCTACGTCCGCAACGCTGTCTCTGGCAGGATGATGCTGATCGACACTGGGGCCATGCGGTCAGTGTTCCCGCCTTCCAGAGAGGACCGCAGACATCCGCCGGACCTGGCTGCCTCCCTGACAGCCGCCAACGGGTCCCCCATCCTCTCCTACAGCACCAGGCTCCTGTCGTTCTCTATTCTTAGCTGGAGGTATGAGTGGAACTTCATCGTTGCGGACGTTAGGACCCCACTCCTGGGTGCGGACTTCCTCGCCCACTTCGGACTGGCAGTCGATGTCGGCTGCAAGCACCTGCTGGAAACGAGTCCTGCCGTTCCCTGCCCTTGTTGCCAGGCCCCAGGGAGCCCACAATCTGTTCCGTCGCCCCCCACCAGTACAGCTCCCTCCTGAAGGAATTCCCGGAGGTGTTCAAACCCGAGCTTCGTCAGGTGCCCAGGGCCCCTGCCAAATACGGGATATATCATCACATCAAGACAAGGGGGCACCCTGACGCATGCAAAGTTCCGGAGGCTTCCCCCACGGTGCCTTCAGGAGGCCAAGAAGGCCTTTGCCAAGATGGAATGGATGAGCATATGCAAGAAGGCTCCAGCCCATGGGCCTCCCCCCTTCACATGGTACAGAAAGCAGACGGCACCTGGAGACCCTGTGGCAACTACAGGCAGCTCAACCTCACTACAGAACCCCACCACTACCCTCTACCAAACATGCAGGACCTAATGGCCTCCTTCCACGAGGCCAAAATATTCTCAAAGTTAGATCTCTCGAAATCATATTTTCAGGTACTGGTAGATCAAGAGGACATCCCCAAAACTGCCATCGTCATGCCTTTCGGGTCCTACGTCTTTGCTTTCTCCACCTTCGGCCTGAGGAACGCAGGGGCAACCTTTCAGAGACTGATGGACAGCATCCTGGGTGACCTGAATTTCTGCATCTGCTACGTCAATGATATCCTAATTTTTTTCAGATCCCACAGGGAACACCTACGGCACATCCGGAAGGTCCTGCAGCACCTGCAGGAGAGCGGCCTTGTTGTCAGGTTCAGCAAGTGCACCTTCAGCGTCGATAAGGTGGAATTCCTAGGCCATGAGATATCCCCAGGAGGCGTTACATCAGGGCCGTGCAAGAATTCCTCGGAATGGTCAACTACTATAGGAGATTCATCCCGGGGATCGCGCACACCATGGACCCCCTGACGGAGATCCTCAAGGGCCGTCCGAAGACCTTGGGGTGGGGCCCCAACCAGCAAATGGCCTTCTCCCTGATGAAGGCTGCCCTCGCCATGGCAACAGCTTTGACTCACCAGGACCCCAGTGCTCCCCACAGTTTGGACGGACCAACAGCCCCTGGTCCATGCCTTCACAAAGCGAGGGGGATGCATGGTCCTACAGGCAGCAGCGGCACCTCGCGGCCATTGTGGAGTTCACCTGCACCATTAAGTACCTCCCCAGGAAGAAGAACCCAGTAGCCGACGCCTTCTCAAGGATCGAAATCAACGCAGTGCAGCTTGGGATCGACTACGAGGACCTCGCCTGTGAACAAGCCGCTGACCCAGAGACTCCAGCTTACCGCACCGCCATCACGTCGCTGAAGTGGAAGGATGTGCCCCTTGGCCCTGGAGGGCCAACACTGCTGAGTGACGTAAGCACTGGCCACCCCCACCCACTGGTGCCTGACTCCCGTCGTTGGCTGGTCTTCGACGTCATCCACAGACTGTTCCACCCCTCCAGCAGAACGACGGCCAGGCTGCTGGCGGAGAAGTTCGTCTGCCATGGCATACAGAAGGACGCAACGGCCTGGGCAAGGCAGTGCATACAGTGCCAGGCCAGCAAAGTAGGGCGGCACACCGAATCAGGGGTGGGTGACTTTCCCCAGCTGGAGAGACGTTTCGGGCACATCCACGTCGATGTAGTGGGTCCTCTTCCCCCCGTCAGGAGGAGCAAGATACCTTCTAACAGTCGTCGACTACTCCACCAGGTGGCCCGAAGCTACGCCCATGAAAGAAGCCACCTCCAGTGCATGCGCAGAGGCCCTCCTCTCCAGCTGGATCACCACAGCACCACCGCCTACAACCACGCAGCCAATGGAATGGTGGAAAGGTTCCACAGGTCCCTGAAGGCGTCCCTCATGGCTCGTTGCACCTCCGAGAGCTGGAAGTACCAGCTGCCCTGGGTCCTCCTTGGGCTGAGGACTGCCCCCAGAGCCAACGGCGACTCATCCGCAGCAGAAATGGTCTTCGGGGAGACCCTCGTAGTCCTGGGGGAACTCATCACAGAGGACCAGGACGACTTAACAACGCAGGTCTGTGACAAGGCTGGGAAATTCGTCCCCTGCCGGCGGACATATACTGACAGGACGTCCCCCCTTCATGCCTCCCAGTCTGTCCTCCACCACCCACGTCTTCGTCAGGGATGATGCCGTACATCCACCCTTAACCAGGCCCTACAGGGGGCCTTTCCTCGTGCATGAGAGAAACAAGAAGGCATTCCGGGTGGCCGTCCACAGGCAGGAAGACTGGGTATCGATAGACCGCCTCAAGCCTGCATTCCTGGAGGAAGATGTAGGGGGCACTTCCCAAAGCCCCCTGCAGGAGGTGGTGCCCCCACAGCCCACCCTGTCCACAAGAAAACCTCGTAGGCGCCCCTGGAAGACCCCGGGTCAGGGCAGGAGGACAACCCAACACACCCATCCACAGGGCACCGAAGAAGACGAACACCCCCCAGCTGGCATCGAGAAGGCAGGCCCCCCTCCGTCACCCAAGCAGATACCTGCTGTGATCAGATGTTACCTACGTCTTGGGGGGGAGGGAGTATTGTATAGTCCCTGCTCAACGGGTTCTCTATAATGAACATCCCGTTTTCTGCGGTGCCTTCACAGGCGACCTAAGGTCGCACGTACACAATCTTATTATCATTATTGTGAATTGTATATTGATTACCTGTTCATTTGCCCTTGTACCATGTATATGTGTCAGTATTTTCATGTCCAACTAGCTATTGTTAAACATCATGTTTTCTGTATGTACCTGTCCTGTTTTGTGTAGAGAAATAATTTGACCTCAGGTCACTTGTAAATTTTTGTACTCGCAGTCTCTGCGTATATGCAGCAGTACTTGTCTTCCTGCTCATTTTTTCGCACCTCTCTCACAATACTATTATATGCCATTTATTTTACCACATTTCTGTTGCAAAGGAACGATATATTTTATTATACTTTTGTTTTACCAATGTCAGAGATATTGTATTGTGATGCTTTGCCTTGTACACTAGATATGAGTACTTTGAAATTAAATGTCGCCAATTATGTATAATCTTTATTTATAACAATATGAATGGTCTTTTATTTCCTTAGAATGAGTGTTTGTATCGAAATGTAACACTGAAATGTGATAATCATTTTTATTGAAATGAAGAATTTTTGTCTCCCACTCCTATCTCTGCCTATTAGTTTTTTCTCTTCTCACCTCGCTTTCTCCTCCAGTTTTTCTTTTTCTTTAAAATCTCACTCTCTCTTCTGTTGTTCTTTAGTATTTTCTTTCTCTGCTTAGGATCTCCATCTATAATCATTTTAATTATGTTAACCGAGGGGCCCTACATCGGGGTTTCGTAATTTAAAAGGCCACCCTACCTCTGTGGTTTCCAGAGTCAAAAGATCTTCATCAGGAGTTTATCAGGAGTTGTGTTTCAGATGGGAGGTCCTCTTGGAGACCAAGGGTCATGAATTGGACAGGGTCCCTTCCTTGGAATTTCCTGGAGTTGAGAGTCACTCTTTTGGGGTTTCCTGGGGTCAAGATGTTTTACTCCAGGATTTCTTGGTGGAGCCCATGTGCCACGCTTCGCTAAGGTCAACTTAAGGGATTTCCAAGACTTGTATAGATGTGTACAAGGATTTAAAAACACATTGTAAAGGAAGCCAGAAGAGATTAATCTGTCTTCTGTGTGAGCTAACTGAATATACATTGTAAAGACATCAGACGTCTCTTTTTTTCGCATCAATCACGTCATGCATTGCATTTCTTAATATGTCAAGACTCTCATGTAAATATTCATGTGTAGAATTTTCTGGTCTTTCTGTCGGTATGTATTTCATCATTGTACATTTATTATGTCTCTCAAAATTGCCATTTGTTTGTCTGTTAACAAACAAAAATTGCTCAGAGTGCAGGTCACGGCAATCGAAGGTCGGGCACCACGTTTCCGTCCGCACTCTGCCATGTATACCTGTGCTCAGGTAACAAATAATTTAATACCCAGTTGATCTTTCTTGTCCTCACAAATGGTGACCCGAGGAGCGATGGTAAACACAGAGGTTTTGGCTTCACCATTAATGGACTCACTACGACCGCTTTACCTTCAGAGAGCCTTTAACGGAACCACACAGCGACAGAAGTCTAGGCCTCTGAAAGCTCCTTCCTCGGAGAACACCCACGCCACTAACAGACTAAGAGCAGGTAGACAAGAACTGCTAGTTTATTGAGGCAGCGGTCTGCTTATAAAGCAGCGTGTGGACGTCAGTACAAAGACATACAAGTGACCCGAGGTCAACTATTCTCTATACAAAACAGGACAGGTACATACAGATAACGTGACAATTGACAATAGTAGGTTAGACACAAAAATACTCTGACACATACACTATGTATAAGGGCAAAAATGAATAGGTAATAAATTTAAAATTACATAATGAAAAATAGGGCTGAGTACCACACCCTAGGGTCAGGTGTGAAGGCACCATAGAAAACAGGAGGTTCTTCATAGAAAACCCATTGAGCGGGGACTTTACACCTTTCTGCATCTGCTACGTCAACGACATTCTAATCTTCTCCAAGTCTCCAGAGGGACAGCTGCGCCACGTCCGCGCCTTCCTGAAATGTCTGCAGGACAGCGGACTGGTTGTCAAATTTGACAAATGCATTTTCAGGAAAGAAAAAGTAGACTCCCTCAGCCACCAGATTTCCCCAGCAGGAGTGTGCCCCACAGCCTCTAAAGTAAAAGCTATAGCGAATTTCCCAAAACCACAAACCGTCAAGGCCCTTCAGGAGTTTCTCGGAATGATAAACTACTACTGACGTTTCATCCCAGATGCCACCCGCACTATGTACCCCCTGACATCAATCCTGAAGGGCAAGCCAAAAACACTGACCTGGGAGGCTCCGCAGCAGCAGGCATTCATTGAAACAAAGAGAGTGTTAGAGACCTCATTGTGCCGATCGCAGTCTCTTTCGAGCACACATGTGTGTGCGTCATACCTTCGGAGGGACCTAGACAAAAACAAGAGCATCGCATTTTCTCTCTCTCAAGGAACGCAACTTCTACCATACAATATTTCCGTCTGTTTCTCACTAACCATTGTTGTTTCAATTTATGTACAATCACCACTACTTGCATTGCCATGCAAGCATTCTAATCATGTACTTATAATGTTCCACGAATCTTCTGTATCAAACTGTATGTATGTTTCTGTTTGTGAAGACGCCAAACGTCTCGCCGTTTCACATATATTATGCTACTGCACTGTATTCATTAATCTGTCTCGAATCTCATGCAATTGGCCATATGTGGAATTTCCTGGCCTTTCCATTGATATATGCTTTATCACTGTACATTATTTATGTCTCTCACAATCGCCATCTGTTTGTCTGCCGACAAACACAGATGTCCAAAACATTACCTCTGTTTTGCCCTGTCTGTGTGTAGAAACTACTTTGCGGCTCGCACCAGCCAATAACAACTTCAAAGATTCTGTACATTCATTCAGTAAGGAACCACCAATAAACCAGTCAACACCCAGCCAGTATGTCACTCTATACCATCCTTACAAGAGCCCTCACCAATGCCACTACCTTGACTCACCATAACCCTGCAGCTGCCCTCAGACTGACAACGGACGCCAGCAACATCGCCTGCGGCGCAGTACTTGAGCTACTAGTGAACGGCACCCCCCAACCCTTGGCCTTCTTCAGCCCACCCACCTTAGACTCCTGTGCCCGTGTCTTTGTCAGGGTGGACGCCCATCAGCCACCCTTAACCAGGCCCTACAGGGGGCACCACTGAGTCATCAGGCGGACCGCCAAGGCATACCTCCTTGACATCCACAAGCGGGAAGACTGGGTCACCATCGACAGGTTGAAGCCGGCATTCCTGTTGGACAGTGAAGTACGTGAGGAGGCAGGCAGGCACCCCAGAGTTCCCCCTCAGTACCTCCTGGGAGACACACCCGCTCCCCCACCAAAACGGAGTTCGGGGTGGCCCAGGGGACACTTAGAGCCAACCCCAGATATTGGTTCCACCCCACAACCACAGTTCTCCAGGAGTAGGGGCCCACTCCAACTGCCTCAGCGTTTGCGTGATTAATGTTATTTCACCCAATAATTGCTCCTCTAATTATTGTCTTGGAGGGGAGTATTTGTAAGGGCATCAAATCGCCTCTCCATTCTTGTGTTTCGCTCTTCATACGTACATTAATCATGTCATATATGTTGCTTGTTATTATTTTAGATTCTTTATGTATCTCATTGTATGCATCATAGTATGGCCGGTCTGCCGAGATATATATATCTGCCTTTTACATGTTCTGTAACACATTATATATGTCTTTTTATGCCTGTTAACAAACACAACTTCTGTATGGACGCTGCAGGGGGACCTCAGGTCGCCTGCTACCTTTCTGTCTGCTTTCTGCATCATAAACACCTGTCGAGAATAATAATGAGTCAGTCTTTCACTTCTGACATTTCTTGAACCTCACAATAGCAGTATATACTCAAAATGGAAATTAGTAGTTATATCTGGGACACTTGTATACGCTAAACATGCATTGTGTCGCTCATTTGCTAACAGCTATTCTATTCTTCGTCAGGAATGTTAGTGTCCGGGACTGAGATGTTTGGCGAAAAAGGTGGTAGGCGAATGTGTAGCTTGTATTAAAGCTTTCAAGCCCCTCTACACCATCCACCTCCCCTGCCACTCGCCATTGCATGAACACTGATGACACATCCATTCGCCAATGTAGGCCTTAACCACACCGGTCCCCTCCAGGTGGGAGGGGGAGTAGGCTACATGTTGCTAGTCACCTATGTGAGCAGCTGTGCCGTCTACTAGGATTACTGTTCAACACTTGATGCTGCCATGTTTATTTTGATATTGTTTGCAGCAACACATGGGATGACCTGTAACATCTACAAAGATAACCATCAGACCTACCATGCCGCCAGCACCTTCCTATAGGACGTCTATGATGAAGACGAAGCTCTAACAGTTCCTGCACGAGCATAAGACGCAGTGGAAGCTCCACTCCATGATCACCATTAAAGGGAAGATTCTTTGAGTGTCTAATCGGGGTTGTGAAACGCAACCTCGAGATATCATTCAGGTTAGTCAAAGAGGTAGAAGCAGTAGTAAACAATAGGCCTCTTATGTATACCGGCGATATACCTTACTCTTCCAACCTGATTCGAGGATCCGTGATCCGATTGTCACCTGTTGTGCTACATGAAGATATGTATGATGTCAACGATGAAGTAGATGCATCATCAGTATTTCTGCCTCACCGACACACTGTGAATGTTTCGACATCGGTGGCAGACGGAGTACTTGAGTTCGTTGCAGGAGAGGCATGACTTCTGAGTGGGAGCTAAGAGTAAGACGTCTCTGAGTTTTGGAGACATTGTGTTGGTGATACTCGACCAAAGAAAACAGAGTTAATGGCCACTGGGTAGAATTGTTGCAGTCTATCCAGATAATGGTGACATCATAAGCTCATTTAGTGTACTCTGCGAAGGGGAAGTTGAACATATCGTTCCCCTTGAAATGAGTATGTACAAAGAAAGGAAAATGATGGAGGAGAAACTGAGGAATACATTGACGAAGTGAATGGGAAAGAAGACATCACACAGTGTGTGGGAGGTGAGCAAGAAGAAAGGTGGATTCTCACGAGAATAATGAACTCGCAAAGAGAGATGGATCAGTTTAGTGGATGTGCTGAATAATTAGACACATACAAGTGACCAAGAGAGACCAAAAAGAAGGGCAGCGATAGCCCAAAGACTTAGAAAGCAGGAATAAGTTAGGAATGATAAAGTGTAGATAAGACTTTGTGAAGGGTGTAACGATGTTAGAGAGGACTTGAAGAGATAGGATATGAATGTTATCCGCATTGTTGCTTCGTGCTGCCAACACTAGTGGCTCACGAGTATATTTGTATATTTGTAATATATACATGTTTTGAACTCCTTTGTACGACACAAATTAGGTGTCAGTAAGTTTTCTGAGAGTGATTACTCTCGTGTTTGGATAATGTATCTCTATTGCGAGCTGCTTTCAATTGTAGCCACGATGAACCTCAGATCTTTGAGCTTCACCTGCTTAACTTCCCTACTACTGACCCATTTGGCCAGAATTTCTGGTGTGGAGAATGACGTGAAAAAATTGGATCGGTTTTTTCCCAACAACATTCAGGATGTGCGAAGTTGCAAACAAAGGGAGAAGCGGGTGGCCGAATTCATGGTTCTCATTTGCCTCTAAATATGTTAATATGTTCGAAAGGTATTAGTGTCAGGCAGACTGCCTATATAAGCAATATCTTGAGTATTAGAATGGCTCTCTTTAAGTGATTCAAATGTAATTTTTGATAAATTACCAATGTAGAGGTTTTGAATGGGAACCGAAGTGACGGTGAGGCATGCAGAGAGGCGACAGGAGTCTTTCTTGTGTGTAGAACATAAGGGTAACCCGTGTAAGGGACCGCATTGGCAGTCTTACGGGCACACGTGTGTGTGAGTCATCCATCAGACAAAACAAGACGACAAAGCATCCTGCTCTCTCTCTCTCCCTCCCGTGCGTCAGCGGCCATCGCTCGAAGGAACGCAACTTCTACCATACAATATTCCTGTCTATTTCTCTCCAACCATTGTTGTCTCGATTCATGTACAATCACCACTACTTGCATTGCCATGCAAGCATTTCGATCATGTACTCATAATGTTCCACCGAATCTTGTGTCAAAATGTATGTATGTTTCTGTTTGTGAAGATACCAAACATCTTGCCATTTCACATATATTATGCTACTGCATTGTGTTCATTAATCTGTCTCGAATTTCATGCAAATGCCCATATGTGGAATTTCCTGGCCTTTCCATTGATATATGTTTTATAATTGTACGTTTATTATGTCTCTCACAATCGCTATCTGTTTGTCTGTCGACAAGCACAGATGCCCGAAATATAATCTGTTTTGCCTTGGCTGTGTGTAGAAACTACTTTGCGGCTCGCACCAACCCATAACAACTCAATATAGTAGGTTGGGTGTTAAGATTTGTTGGTAATTGTAAAGCTTCATCCCTTAAAGCTGGTGGTCCCTTGACTTATGGAGAATTGATGAAAGCCAAGGTCAAACTGCTCTACTGTGCTCAAAGAGAGGCCTTTGCAAAAGAAATAAATGCTCTGGCTTTGTCTCAACCCCTCCCTAAGGGGTCCCCTTTGGTCAAACTTGATCCTTATCTAGATGAGGAAGGGTTGCTGAGGATAAAGGGGCGCTTAGAGAATGCCGAATTGAGTTTTGAGAGTAAGCACCTATCATTGTCCCTGGTACTTACATTGCTTTGTTGTTGGTTTGTTTCCAGCATGGATTGCTTAAACATGCTGGTGTTGCTGTGCTTGTTTCCACTCTGCGAAACAATTATTGGATCATTCGTCTTCGTCAGATTGCTAAGAGGGTTTGCAGAGAATGTGTCGCTTGTCGTAGATGTGAAGCCAAGGCCTGTTCCCAGCCGGTGGCTCCCCTTCCTGAGTTAAGAGTTAAATCTGCCCCTCCTTTCACTGTTACAGGTCTAGACCTTGCTGGTCCCTTATTTTGTGTTGATTTCCCCTCCAAGAGGTTGTATATTCTTCTTTTTACTTGTGCTGTTGTCAGAGCTGTCCACCTAGAGCTTACTGAGTCTCTCTCGGTTACTGATTGCAGTTTGGCAATTCGTCGGTTTACGGCTAGACGTGGTGTACCTTCTGTGTTCTACTCTGACAATGCTAAAACCTTTTTGGGTGCCTCCAACCTGTTGAAGCAACATTATGGCCCCATGGCTCCCCAATGGAAGTTTATTGTACCTAATGCGCCTTGGTGGGGAGGCTGGTGGGAACGCCTCATTAGATCAGTGAAGGTTGTGCTGAGAAAGACGTTGGGCACTAAGACATTGTCTAGGAGTGAATTAGAAACCACTCTTCATGAGGTGGAGGCATGTATCAATTCTAGACCCTTGACATTTGTAGGTGAAGAACCTGATGTTGCTAATCCCCTTACTCCATCTCATTTTCTTATTGGTCGTTCAGCAGGTTTTCAGGTGGAACTGGCAGATGACTCTGCCTCAGGTGTGACCTCAAAGGATTTGTGTGTGAGAGAGGCTGTGCGTCTGAGTCAGTTGGAGAAATTCTGGAACATCTGGCAATCCAGTACCTTAGAAACCTGCCTTGCATGGTAAAGGGGTTCAAAGCTAATTGTAATTTAACAAGGGGTTCTGTTGTAATAGTAAAGGAAGAAAGAGTGCCTAGGCTGCTGTGGCCACTTGGAGTTATTACTGAGTTGTACCCTGGAAAGGATGGAATGGTGAGAAGTGCCAAGGTTAAAACTAAACGTGGATTTGTAACTAGACCTGTTCAAAACCTATACAATTTGGAGATTTCAGATATCAGTGAGGAAAGTGTTTGTAATTCCCCTGATGAAATAATAAAGGAAAATCCAGTTGTAGGGGATCCCATGGACCCAGTTGAATCAATCACTGAGTCTACTGTAGGTAAAACCCGAAGGGGGAGATCTGTTAAAGTACCTGTTAAACTTGACTTGTAATTTTCAGTTTATGAGATTGTAGTGGAGGTTCTTATGATGATAGGAGTGTTGAGACACTCCTATGGTGGGGAGGATGTTAAATGTATGTTTTTTGTCCAAAAGAACGCTCTCGATCTTGTGTTTACGTTTGTTAAAATGTACGTTTAGCGTCTAAAAGAACGCTCCCTGTTTGTTTACATTGTATCAGTATGTGGAAATTTAAGTAGATTTACTGAGTATTGCTAAACTTTACTTATATGACAATTGTGGAGTGTGTTTAATCAGGTATATATGTGTTGTGTTGTAAAACAATTATTGTTTTGCCCCCCTTATGAGGGTGACGCCTTTTGAAGTTCCCCATTCCCTGTGCTGTGTCGTATTTATGCCCCTTCTTTTCAGAGTTTCTTGCTATTTTTATATTGAAGTTGTAAATTGATGTACCAATTGTGTTTTGTATCTTGTTTGTACCGTTATTGTGAATTTTTGAGTGAACTGGGAGTTATAAAAAAGAACTGTGGAACCTGTTACGTTCTCCCCAAGCTGTTTGAATTTTGAATTTTTTGTGAGAGGAAATAAACGATTGAAGGAAGCGCGCGTTTTTCTCTCTCCCGTGAGAAAGTTGAATATTGAGGAGATAATGTCTCACGATGAGGGGCCAGAGGCCCCAAATAACCATCATTGCACAAGAGAGACTATAGGTTGGTAGGCTATACTGTTTATGTTGATTAACATGGAAAGAAAAGGAGAGGTAAGAGAATGTCTGTTTGGACAAAACCTCGACTTTCTAGACGACCTGTATTTCAGAAAATTTTTGGAACCTACGATCCACAGCATAAGGACACGAATCCCTGTTGTCTGTCCACAAATAACTTTCCTAGATAGCGACCAGATTGCAAGCTTTTGAGCGTGATTAAACGTTTTTAACTTTGCGATTTCTCCTGAGCTAATTTACAACGAGCTCTAACGAAATCTGAACAACTTCCCAGTGATATCTTTTAAGACTATAATCTCTAAATCATGGGGATTCGGAATCAAATTCAGACATGTATGGTAAGTGTTCAATGGATGGAGGCTCATAATGGTCTTATTTTGTCTATAGGTGTAGGCTATACTTTTATTCGTGTTACAATTGTCTTATGCAAGATTTTGGTTTTCATGTTTTGTCACACCTGTCTCTACAGATTCGCCGAGAGCCCATCATATGGTATGCAGTAGAATTTCAAGATCAAAATATAGTGAAGAATGTAGGCTAAAGAAGAGGAAACTATTAATTTTACAGGTGTTCATACTCATGGGAAGTGTGTTAATGTGGTTTTTCTTAGCAACATTCACTTCAGGGTGTTACGTCCCTGGCTACACGTGTTAGGGTAGAAGAGACCCTTTAGCCTTGGCTGGCAAATCTTTTAGGAGAAGGACACTGAAATCAAACCAGTGGGTAGAAGGAACCCTTTAGCCTTAATATGCAACCCTTCTAAGAATTCAAACCTTGTTCTCCAACCTTGGGCTGTGCCATAGCCAATATGCCGTTTCCTTCCATGGTCTTGGGTTTGAGTTCCTTTGCCTGAGGGTACAATCAGGCATTTTTCCTCTTTTTCGTTCATTTCCTGTTTTTCTGGAAAAGTGTGTAGGACAGGCTGAAGAGAAAGCAAAAGTTGCTTGGTAGATTATCAGGAAAGTGCCTTCATCTTTACCTAATCTATTACTACTTGGCGTTTTATGTCTAAATCCACCCTGACTATCCTCCCTCAGTTATTGTGGCAAACCTGGCGGATTTCATTTGCCTTACAATGTATGCCAGTCCCACCTTGTCGACCAGTTGCTTCTGGCGCTTTTTTCAAAGACTTATGGACATGTTTATTGATACTTTCAGTAGAAATTTTGTAAATAAAGTAAATACTGTTGTTGTTGATGGCATTTTTATGTATCGTTTTGTTGACTTTTACAATTTGACTTTGTTATGAGAGTATCTAATAGTTTTGATATTGATTTCACGTGGTTAATTCTAATTCTTTCGGGAGACATTGAGCTGAACCCTGGGCCTGTTACTTATTACAGTAAGAAAAATTGCAGAGTACTTTACTCAAATATTTTGGGCATAAGGTCAAATTTCTTTGATCTTAGTTGTGCCCGTAACTACGATTTGATGTTTTTATCAGAGACTCTTGTAAGTAGCAACAAGTCAAAGGCTGAGTTTTTAATCCCGGGGTTTGATGGCCCCGACTTTATTAATCGTCGTAACATCCCGCAAGCGCAAGCATCCGTGGCTGCATACACTAAAAGTCCTGACGACCTATTTATCGTAGAAAAATCTGGAGTCTTGTTGCCATGAAGTTCTTTGCTTTAAAATTTTTATTATTAAGTTCTACGAGATATACGTATTTGCTGACCAGCAGCACCGATATGCAGTAAATGTGCTTCGCTGTCGAACTTCTCATTCCAGAGGTCTTTTATTCCTCACACTGTTGGACTGGAACAGCCTCCCAGAGGATATCGTGCAATCGGAATTTCAGAAGGTCAAGCGAAGATGCAATGCATTACTACCCCAATACTATTCTCCTTGCATTAAATATATTTTTTTTATCTATTTATTAATTTATTTTTCCTTTTTTAATAAGTGGGATCTCTCCTTTATGTATCTCCTTTTGTCTCTTCGTACTTCTTCCTAATGAATACCATATTCTTTGGAAACTTGAATTTCAAGTCAATGGCCCCCCTGTTGGTTTGTTCCATATGAATAGGTTTCATCTTCTGAATAATAATAATGATAATAGTGATGGAAACTTAGATTTGTCATGCATCACCAGAATAATCTGCTAATGTTAATTTGATAAAAGAAGTTCAAGTTTAGAATTCTATCTTGATTTCTGAACAGTAATAGTTTCTTTTACCAATCAGTTTTTCAACCTGAAACTGGAATATTTTAATTAAATTTTGTACTAATTTATGATCTTATTTTACGACTGGTACAAGTTTTTAATCCTTCTTCGCCCTTACACAAGGTAGATTTTCTTTCCTGCTAAAGTATTTATGAAATTCGGTTATCAAAATATATGGCGATGGTGCATGGATTTAAAGTTGGGCAATCCGCTCCACACGTTTCTGCTTAATAGCCGAAAAGCAGTTAAACTGTAAGTTCTTAAAGTGAGCAGTAATAACCTAAAACTATAACGAGAACCAGCTCGTAGTAACTATATTCTTAGGTCCTCCATGGTCAGAAACATTCAACAAAATAATACAATCCACACAGCTTTTCCGCACGCAGTGTGTTCCACACTGCTTTCATACACAGTCATGAAATCAAGCTTCCCTATCTGTATAAGAAAAGGAAAGACGTTAAATTCTTTGACGATAACCATCGCATTATGATACTGAACAATGACTCAGGTACAAGGAGCGATCGATCAGTTCATTCATATTTCGATCATTTCTCTTCGTGTCGTTACGGCTGCTCTAGGAGTCAGATCCAGTGCCGGTATCCAGCCAGCTTCATCCCCAGCAACTTCAAGTCGTTATCGGAGTCTGAAGTCGCTTCACTGAAGTGAGAGTTAACGGAATCTCGGAAGGTAGAACTTCCATTGATAACGATTTTTAAGGACTGGAAACCACCTGAAGTAGCTCAATATAAACACAAAAAATAACTGTTGAATGATAAACGTCTTTCCTTAATATGTATAAATGTAAATAAATTATTCTTAATATCGTCAATAAACATTGATTCCCAGTAAAATGGATTTTCTTTATGCAGCCGTGAAATGACACCTGCATGTCTTTTCTGGGTCTTGCGTGGAGCATATTTAAAGTTTACTTTTCTTTCGCCCCAAAGCATTGTTGCCAGATATATTCACAAATATTCCGAGAACATTCTCAGTGGAAAACGTAGGTGTTAGGAAACGACAAGTTAGGAAATGACGTGGTTATTGAAAGTGCATGTATCTGGTGATTTTTAAAAGCATAGTATATATATATATATATATATATATATATATATATATATATATATATATATATATATATATATATATATATATATATTATAATATTATTTGCAATATATAGCCTATCCACACTGACTTCTTGTCTTGTCGATTTCTTCACACTTTATATACAGTTGTCACCACAAAGGTTAAAATCCAAATGAAGAGATAACAAGTCAAGAGGACATGACAAAGTGATGATGGGTCATTGCGCTGTAATTTAGATATTTTCTCTTGGAACATTTCCAATTTAATTCTTACTGGGATGTTTTATCCAGCCAAAGTCACAGCTAATCTGTGAGGTTTTATTGCTTTAGGGTAGACATTTCTCATGAGTTATGAATTCATTGAATTTGTTTATTTTGATGAAAAAAGTTCTGATCACTCAACCAATATAGTACGGAGTAACTGTTATAAGAAATCAATCCCTCGTTTCTTAATTGTGTCTGAGTCCAGCACTATCGTTGTTCATTGTGACTGACATTTGAATAAGAGGTCACCCTCATTTTCAGATATACGCTTTGTTGTCTTTTGCTACATAAAATGACAATAATGTCATAAATAGGACCTAGGCGTTTCAGGTATTTCTGGATGGTTGGCATTCTCTTTCCTTTCAGATCTTTTTCCTTAACCCCGACCAAAAAATGGAGTTAAGAAGCACGAAGATAGAACCGTTACTTCCATGAATTACGATATTTAGCTTGGTAAAAATATTTACGATACGCAGTATAAAATCACAGTCTTGCCTAATTGTGCATTGCTCATTATCTTTTATATCTTTGTTCGTTACCGAAGATGTGTGCATAATTTTAGTTTTAAAATTTTTCATATGGCAATACTGCGTCGCTAACTTGTACTCGCCCATACGTGTTCATTCAAATTTATCATTATTTACGTAATGTTGATTATTATTATTATTAATAATAAACACATAAGTTGAGTTAAATACTTCGTATAAAAAGCTGACAATCTGCGTGCTCAAGTTTTAGTGTTTAATTGAAACTAAACTTTCTCCACTCTCAAATCTCTATGAGCTCCCATAATTCCTTGCGTCAGTGTTTACCAGTTTGAAAATTGAAACTGGGTGCTTGTATATACCGTAACGTTACGTTGTTGGTTTTCGTGTAAATAGGGTTGATGACCAAGAGCCCATTGCGTACGCCATGTAAGGACTTAGCCTAATATGATTACTTAAGATGTGAACGTATTTTAAGTGCAAATTTTTAAATTGTTGAGCTTTTTGTAAACAAAGATTATTGATTAGCCCGTTAGTCTGGTGGTCAATTTCAGTTCGGCAAAGCATTGATTTGAGAATTGTGAATGATTGACATTGTGTGATAAATAGTCGACGAAATGCCGGAAGAAACAGCTAAAGACGTTATTCTCAAATGTGTAAGTATAACCGCTACATTTCTGTTACTGATGTGTGGTAATGTAGGATAACGAACGGACTAGGCTAGGCTACCTGTCGGGGTGACAATTATTATCTGGCAAGATTTGCCACATTTCATTTGATAGCCGAGGCTCTTAAGTAAAACTTGAAAGTTCCTTTCCAAAGAAAAACTTCGGCACATTTACAAAACAAGCTGTGGTTCAGTTAATACAATAAGAACTAGGCTATGCTAAGCGTAGGTCAGTCGTACGTCTGAATAAGATAGCCGGGGTGTTGAAGGAAGTTTTGAATCTAAACCAAGATTAATAGGCTACCCAAGTCTATCCAGTGTGTAGCTTTATTAATAGTAGTGTATGCCTAGCGTAGCCTATAGGCTACAGCCCATAGCCTGCTGCTCTGTGGTACATGTCAAGGAGATGGCCACACAAAGATACCGTTTATTAATATACATTTTTTACTAAAAGTACGGAAAAGGGTGTAACCTGTATGATGCTGTGCAAGGTAATTTGAAAAAATCGACTGAGATTATAAGAAATTTGCCTTTTTTTTTTTTTTTTTTTTTTTTTTACACATTCAAGCTTGAGGGGACTGGTACTTAGCCTAACATGGCAGAAGCTCTGCGGCCTAGGTTTCCAAATTCACTGCATTACATAAGTCAAGATCAGGACACAGATTTATCTGATATATATTGAATCATGGAAAACAATGAAAAAATAAGCAGTTTTTCAGTTTACAGAAGCAGTCTCTACATGATATACAAACCCTTGGTCCTTTACATTAGGAATTACTTTCAGCAAAGCTGGAAGCAGCCATTAAACTTTCAAACAAGGTGGTTAGGCAGTTAAACCGTTTGGTAGGTGGGAGCCCTGCCTGCCAGGATGTAAACATTCCAATTTGCTTTTGGCTGTCGTCTGATGTAGATGTGTGTTGATAGCTCTCTGCCTGATCGCCATTTGGCTGTTTTTCTGGTGGGATCTTTCTTGTTTTGATTGTGTTGGATATTTGTTTGATATTGTTTATTTCTACACAAACTCACAAATCGTCTAATCCTGTGCGGAAGGCTGTCAACCCCAAGTGCTTGTGTCCTGGGGTTGGTGGCAAGGGTTGTACCCGCTTTCGCTATCCAATTGATGGTGACCCTCATGCCCTCTGTACCACTTGCAGGGGGTATGATTGTAATCCTAATTCGACTCGTGCCGAGTGTTGCTCCTTGTCTCCTGTGCAGTGGGCGAAGTTTACTGGGAGGAAACAGTATCAGAGGAAGGCTGCCAAGATGTTGTCGGAAGGATGTATGCCTTGGTAGCTAACCCTTCTTCATTTCTCTCTCCTGGTAAGCCTCCCCCTCTTGCTGTGTCTCCTTCGGGAGAGATATCTCTTTCATCCTCTTTTCTCGCTTTGTTGGGTGAAGATTGGTGGGGGAGGGGCGGGAGGTCAAGACGACCTTTTCTCGGGGGCCTCCGCTGGCTCTGAGGGGGAAACTTTTCCCTTGAAGCAAGAGGAGTCTACCACCACTCACCTGACTTTTACTTCTCCAGGTTTGGTGGCCAAGCATCACGAGGCAACTGATCTCCAGGCAGCTTGGCTCTTCTTGGGACTCTCAGGGACTCCCTCTGTGCAGGGTCTCCTGACCCACCTGATAAGGTTTCCAGTGGTGACACATGCTTTGACCTCAACAATGACCACTTAGACTATGACAGCCTTCACCAAAGTGCCTGCAATGATTTCCACTCACTTTCGGACTCAAGTGACTCGGCAGTGGTGGACCAGACAGCTCTACATGCTCCGGCACTAGTATGCAGTGTCCCTGCCTCCGGTTCTTCCTTTGGTCCCGACGGCTCCTGTTACCCAGCTGCTCCTGTGGTCCCTGCCAACCAGGCCGTTTTTGCTGTGCCTCCTGCCCCGGCTGCCCTGGTTGCTCTCGTTGCTGTTCCTGATGCTCCTGCTGCTCCTGTGGCTCTGGGTGCTCCCTCTTGGGTGGGGGACCTGACTGCCATTCTGAAGATGTCGAAGAGGAGATCGAAGAAGAGGTCCTGTAAGGTGTCGCCTTCTTCAGGTTTGTCTTTGACATTGTCTGCTAACTCCTCCCCTTCTTCTTCCGAGGCTTTTCAGCCAAAGAAGAAGGCTGCCTCCCTCTACAGGAAAGGCAGAGGGATCTCTCGTTGGCTCTTCCCAGCCCTTGGGCGATATTTTTAATTTAGGGTTGTTGCGCGAGGTTAAAGCTATAAAGGCATGACTACTTCCTTTCTACTTGTGCTTAGTGTTGTTTTCACCGTCAGGGCTATGGAGAGTTTGTGGGGGGGGGAAGGTTGTGGTTGTCGTCGGTAAGTTTTGCTTCCATGGTGCCCTTGGTGGCCTCCCCTCCTTTCTCTCTCCTGTAGGTTCTTCCTTATCTCTCCTTTGGTAGAGATCTCTTTCCTTCACCCTCTTTGCTCGCTCGTCGGGTGAAGACCGCAGGGGGGAGGGGGGCCAATTGGGCGACCTCTTCTTGGGCTGCCTCTTGCTGCGTAGGGCAGTTCCCCTCGGAGCGAGAGGAGTCTCCCTCTACTAATCATCTTTGTTTTTTCTTTCAGGTTGGCAGTGAGCATTGTAGGCACAGCAGCAGTTGACTGGATATCTCAGTTGGGATATCTTTGCATGAAGGAGTCCCGACGTTCGTACAGTGTTGCTTCGGGACCGACCACAGTACCTGATCAGGATCGTTCCGACTCTGTTCCCACCGATGTGGATTGATCGCTGTCATCGCTGGCCTTCATGTATGGTGTGGCACTGCCTCTGGCGTATCTGTGGTCCGTGTGCTCCTGCTGTTTCCTGTTTTATGTTCCTGTTGACTCAGCGACAGTCTCTGGGCAGCTCTTCCTGGTCTCCTGCTGTGGCCTCATCCTGATCGTTCCTGTCGCTGCTGGTGACGTTCATGTGACATTCCTGGCCATTGCTGTAGCTCCTGCCTTCCAAACCGCTTCCGTAGCTCCTGCATCAGCTGTCTTGATTGTGCCTGATTGTTTCTCCTGGTGGTCTTGTCCTGAGCCGCTTTCGTTGTGACCCTACCTAGCTGCCCTGGAGGTTACAATGTTTTGTGTCCACCATGCTGTAGAAGATGTCGGAGTGAAGGTGAAGGAAGTCGCCCTGTGGAAGTAGCCGCCACCTTCTGCAACTTATCTTTGATTTCGTCTTCTGCTGCCTCTTCCTTTCTTCTCCCAAGGTTCGAGGGGGTCCCAGGAACCGGATAGACCTCTGTCGGCTGAAGGAAAGGAAGGCTGCTTCTTCCCCCTTGATGCCCTTGGATGTCTAGGGACTGCCTCCTTCCGGGAGGCAGTGGGTCTCTCGTTGGCTCTTCCCGACCTTCGAGTTCAGTAACCGATTCGCATACCCCTGGGTTTTGTGTTTTGGAAGCTGCAGGCGTGCAGACCTCGGTTTGCGCTCCCATTCCCAGTCCTAGAGGTTCCGCCTCTAAGACTGGTGCTGCTTCAGGCACTCGTTCGTGAGCTGCTCTGAGTGCTTGAGATTCTGTGGAATATCGAGTATCCCAGTCTGGTCTGGAGAGTACTCTCCCTGGCCCAGTTCGGGAGCAGTGTGAGAGAAAGGGCCGAGGCACCCAGGTGTCCCAGCTCTTTCTGCCAGCACTACAAGCGCTCCCTGAGTGCTTACCAGTGCTTGGTCGGATTCCCAGCCTGGTCTTGATCCTGTTGGTTCGAACACCAGAAGAAGCAGGGAAGAGATTCCCTTCGGGAGTCCTGTGAAACTTGTAAGGGACTGACTCTCTTCTGGGAGACAAGTTTCTCTCGTTGGCTCTTCCCGCCATCTAGCGGGAACCGATTCGCATTATCCTCTGGGGTCTGGCATTTCGCAGGCCTCAAGAGGCCACGCCCGCTTTGCCAGTCTTAGAAGTCTGTGTCTAAGACTGGTTCTGTGCTTGGCTCTCTTTGATTTCTTAGGAAACCGAAAGCAGCCGCTCCCAATTTTTGAGAGTCTCGGGGTCACTTGAATTTTATGAATCATGAGCGCTTTCCTGGCGAGAGGCACAGGACAAGAGAAAGTGCAGACACCCAGGTGTCTCAGTGCCGAGATGCCCAGGTGTCTTGATACTGCTCACCAATTGCTTTGGTTGCTTGGCCTGGTTTCATCCTCGTATCTTGAACCTTAGGGCTCAAGCATGCAGGGTAGCAGACAGAATTCCCCTTTAAATCTTCTTCTCAAAGGGCCTCGGCCTCGAAGGAGTTTAGAGTTTGGAAAATTAACGATAGTTCACAGTAGACGAGTTCCGCCCTGTCCGGTTCCGATTACGTTTGCGCGATTGGCTCGGCTTCCCCCGCTTGCCTCCCAGCCCACCCCTTACCACCCAGTCTGGATTGCGTTCTTGTGATTGACTCGGTTCAGTGCGGCTCGGCTCTACCCCGCTTGGTTTTTCCAAATCAGGTTCTTGGCACTGTTCGAGTGAACTTTCTGCTCTTCCCAGATAAGCACTTTGGCGCAGATAAGCACTTTGCCACAACACAAGCGCTATTCTTCCCCCGTGTGGCAATAATCTCCTTCGGTTGATTATCGCTCATGGTCTGCTTCTTCTGCTGGCCTTACTGGCAGGACAGGTAGGGGTACCATTTCTCCTCACCTGTTCTCTTTTCCTCTGGGTTGTTCAGAGAGGCGCAAGACAGACAGAGAGGGTTCCGATGAATTTGTCTTTCTTCGAAAGTTCGGCTGGCTGGCGCGCTTTCGGTGTTGGCCCCCTGATTGTCTCGCAGTACAACCAGGTAGCTGAGGAGGGTTTCTTGGGATCTGTCAAGGTCTCCCCCTCAAAGAGAGAGGTACAGGAGTTTCACGCTTCAGAAGCATCAAGGGTCTTCCCCTTCAAATTGCGATCTCCCTTGTTTCTTGGAGAACTTTGCGCTGATTTGTCAGCGTGAGGATCCCTAGGGGCAGGACCGTGGCTCCCCAATGAATAATCATTATCACTCGCAACCCTTGCTGTTCCTGAAGGGGCCAAGAGTTTCGGGGGCCGCAGTGGTCCTTGCTTGCGAGAGCATTCTCAACCAGGTGAATACTTTTCTTCGGACAAGGAGTTCATTCTGACACCAAGCTCCTCCCCTGCCTCGACAGAGTACAAATTCTTACCTCGGAGGGGCTTGCCGACTGCAGGTTGTTCTGACTCTGCTTCACCCGCACTGGGTTCTCTCTCTGCTTCTCCTTGCCATGAAGGGTATTCATTTCTGCAACGAGAGGTGGCGATCTTGGAGGACACCTGCTCGTTTCCTTTAGGCAGTCTCCTGATGGATCCCTGATCCTTCATTTTTAGGCTTGCTCTCCTCGGATATGACTGGTCCTGTCCGGGGGTGGGTCTGCCTATACCAGACGGCAATCTGTTGGCATTTCTGGTGCTAAGAAGAAGGACTGTGTCCTAATTTGGATCTTGGGTTTCGTAAGTCCCGAGTTGGCTCGACCCTTAGGAACAAACCTTTACTTGGTTCTGCCTTTCTCTTTCAGAAATTTGCTAGATACTGCAGTAATCAAGGTTCGTACCAGGGCACTGCCTTGTCCTTTGGACAATGGCCAAGACCTTTGGGTCTTAGTCATCTCAGCTCGACCTTGAATTCAAGCCAGCCCCTCTCAACTTCTAAGAAGTCCCAGGCTTTGGAAGAAGATCGCGGAACACATAACCCTCTTCTTCCCTTCTGGGAAAGTGCACATAACTGTGTTGCTTTCCACCCTCTTTTCCATAAGGGAGGAGGGCAGAAGGGAAGAGAGAAGTATCGACCAGGCAGAAGTTCTGCTGCAGATGCCTGGATGAAATGATACTTCTCAAGTCTCTGGAGCTAGCAGCGACATTGCCAAGACCTGGGAATGATTCCTTCAGGAGAAGTATCTATTTCCCTTGGGTCTCGGCAATTCTTTTCATCAAACTTCCATCCTGCTTCCTCCCATGCTCCTGATTTGGGAAATGCCAGCATGGCTAGAGATAATTGTCTTGGTATCCTGTCATCTTGCAGAAGCTTCCCCATGGTGGAGAATGAAGGAGGTCTGCTTCCATTCCCCCATCCTTCTTTCCTCATCGAAGTATAAGGAAAGAGTCAGGCTAATGGTTGATTGAAGGGATCTTTGAATATGCTTGCATATTCTCCTCACATCATGTGTCTACTTCCAGGTTCACTGATCGAGGAATAGGCGCACAGCTGTAAGACTTTGTCTTGAAGGTGTGTAACCAAGGCGATTAGTACCATCTCATCAACATCCTGAATTCAAGGCAGCCTTTTGGCCTTCCGAGAATTCAGGATGAGTTTAGTGACACTTAGTGGTTTCATTGAACAACAAAACCACACTAGTGGCATACGTCGACAAACAAGAGGGAATCGTTTTTTCCTCCTGTTTCATCTGTTGACATTTGCAAGTATTCGAGTGTTCTATAGCGCACTCGATAGCTCAATTAGCTAGATACATTCCCGGTGGGGATGTATTGGTAGGAGAGCTTGGCCTCGGGTTTGAGTGATCGGGATGGTAAGTACCCTTCACTCTTTTTCTCATGAAGATTCACGAAGAGACTGCTCAGCTGAGAAATCCTTACCGTCTTTCTGTTGCCTCCCTAACAAAGCTGGTAGTTTTCTCGCTCTTTTGTACCAGACCCAGGGGCCGCTATGGTGAGGTAGCTGTGTTTTGGGGAAAATTGATATCTATGTTTTTCCCTCCGTATTTGTCTGCTTCGCTAGGGGTTCACAAGCATTGCTAACCCCGAGTTACAGACAATTGCTGGAAGACTTCCCCTTTTGCGCGACCTGATAGCTCTGCTTCCAAGGCATCGAGAAGAGTTCTGCTTGGTCCAACCTCGTGTAGCAACTACACAAGAAGCTGTTCTTCATGCAGTACTGTACATCCCTGTGTGTTCAGGACTGGGAGACTTCCAGCTTTCCTTGCAAGCATAGGTTTTCTCGCCGAGTGGCAATGGATGTAGCTGGATATCTCTTGAAGTCCTCTGCAACACTGTCCCAGGGACTGGATCTGTCTTCGCTGGTTGGTGTCATTGACGGAACTTCGTCTCGGGTCGGAGTTGCTCTTCAAGCCTGGACTTCATCTTCTCTGCTGAGGGTTGCTTCTCTCCCTTTCATTTGTGAAGAACGTAGGCCCTTGCGACCTATCTTCTATCTGAAGTAGCCTTTTTCTTCTCAGTCAAGATTTAGCTATGGATGAGAAGCTTCTTCAGTCTTGCTGTCCCAGGGAACTGTTCCCTGGGTGGCATGTGACTCTTGTTAAGGGTTCCTGTCCCATGCTCTGCATGCGCCCTTACGAGAGTCGTCAGACAGAGATGTGCCCTCTTAGGACCATCTCTCATCTCGCTCCGGCCTTGGTGTAGAAGATGGAATAACAGGTGAAGGGGATCAATACCTCGACTCCTTCTCAGGTGTTGTAAGTGGACTCCGAATCTCTCGGCATCTATTGTCAGGTTTGAGTTCTTGTTCCCCTCCTTCTTGGACTTTGTATTGATGATCCAGATCAATCATTACCTGGTCCTATTAGGGAGCTGTGGTACTTTCTGAAAAGGCTCAACATTCCTAACCTGGATGTCATTGACGTTTTCGCTAGCACTGTCTCTCCCAACGAAGAAATGTCTAAGGACACATCTTTCTCTTGGCTTCGTGAAGCGATCAGAGGAGGTACTCAGCAGCTGGTGACGACGATACCACAACTTTCCACCCGAGAGCTCACGAAGTCAGTGGCTTGGTCCATCCCTCGCATTCCAGAAGTTTCTGTTGGTGTGGAAGCAAGATGTGGTCTCATAGACCACACTCTTGTCTCCTTCCCGTGATATTGCCCACAGGCCCTTGGAACCTATTTTCCTTGGCCCTGTGGTGGCTGCTCAACAAGTTGTGTTTTCTTACCCGGCTCCTTCAAGAGGACTAGTAGCATCTCGCCTAAGGTGTTGATTCTGGAAGTGAGAAGGATACTAAGAGTGACTGGCCTCTCCTCCTCCTCCTTCCCCATCCTCCTACTTCTCCTCCTGGATGAGAATAGGACTCGAACCAATACTTGCTGGATCTGGCGTCTGATGCAGTAAGACTACACATCGAGCACCCGTTCCATTTTTCTTCTAGAATCATAGAAGCAATTCTGGTCCTTCCTCTAGGAAGGGGAGGAAGGAGAGACTGACAATAAGGGAACCCTATCTCGGGTTTTCCTTACTGCCTCCAACTCTTAAATTCTTCCTAGCCTATTTTGTATGAGTTACATTTCCTCACTCATGCAAAAAGGTCCAGTATCTGACATTTGATCTTGCAGTTCCTACACTCTGATCAATATGTCAGAGGCACGGTACTCCTCCTCGCTCTTTTGACCAGGAGGAGTAGCCCATGTGTGCAGAACTCCAGTCAGTTCAAGAGACTCAGTCAGATTCCTCCCTCCAACTAGTGAGTCTTCCTAATGTAAAGGACCGATGGTTCGTATATTGTGCCGGAACAAATCACAATTTTTAAAAGTAAGTTGTATTTTTCCTAACTATACAAACCTGAGATCCTTAACGTAACATTTTATACCCGCCTCATGCCATCCCTCAATCTGAACCTGGACCGAAAGGCAAACTGGAATGTTTACATCTGGGCAGGCGGGTATTCCCAACCTACCTGACGGTAGTTATTGCCTAACCATCTTGTTCAAGAGTTTAACAGCTGTGTCCAGCTTTGCCGCAAGTAATTCCTAATGTAAAGGACCTTAGGTTTGTATAGTTAGGAAAAATGATCTTGTGGAAATAACTTGGCTTTTCCTGCATCATGCTTCCACCATTGAGTCTATGGGGACCCCAAAGGGAATCCAGAGTTTTGATAGACCTCTCATGGTCTGGGCTTGCTGATGAGGTTTTGGTCCAGGTTAATTCTCCTAGTTCCGGGCAAGAAAATTCTCTCCAGTTCACCGTTCATGCAAACACTTCCTCTGCCTCTAGCTTGCCAGAGGAAATATCTGTGTGTGGAGGGTCTCCCCTTGCAGGCAGAGACAGAGGCTCTGGTATCGACTGCCATGGCAGCATTTCAGTCAGTCTCATAGGTCAATCTTGGCCCTGTTGTTGGCCAAGATCACTTCTTCAGTCACCCATATGCCTGAGGAGAATGCAGCCTTCAAGAGACTTAGTGTTTGGGGGTAGGGTTATTATCTACCTCCCCCACTAGATAGCAAACCTCGGGGGGGGAGGTGAGATGCTGTGCTGCCTCAAACCTCAACGTTTGTTGGTCCCAAGTCGTCTTTGACACTCAGGAACAAACCACTTCTGGGATCTTCCTTCCTCTTTGCTGGATGCGAGGTGGAGGCCATGGTGGACAGGCTTCTAACCTCCAGGTCGTTGCATGGCACTGCAGCCTGATCCTCAAGTCAGGCTGGCTCCTCTTTGGGTTATAAAAAGTCCCAGGCCTTGTAGAGGTACCCAGGTCTCTTCTACCCCTTTGCAGCCCTCCTGTTTCAGGGAGGAGCACAAGGGGAGAAGGGTGAGGATGCCTTTGGGGGGCAGCGTTCCTCCTCTGCTTGCTGTCAGTGGGGGTAGGGGGTTGCCTGTCAAGCCACTGGGCAACTTGGTAGTGACATTGAGCGGAGACCTTGGTAGGGAATGCCTGTCAGGTAGGGTATCTACAGCCCTTCGAGTCTTCACCACCCCTCACCCTCAATCTGGTCTGGTTTCAAATGTTCGTTCCCAGCTTACAGAAGGGCCTCGCCCTATGGGAAGAGGTGAATGCAGTTCTCCAGAAAGGTTTTTTTTTTTTTTTCTCTCTCTCTCTCTCTCTCTCTCTCTCTCTCTCTCTCTCTCTCTCTCTCTCTCTCTCTCTCTCTCTCTCTCTCTCTCTCTCTCTCTCTCTCTCTCTCCAGACTTAGCTGCTCTCCAAGTGTTCACTCGGGTTTGGGTATTCACATTGATCTCGGCTTGAGCTCATTCACATTGGTATGACTATGGAAGTACCTGGGTGTTTGGCTGGTCCTGGCAAGTTTGTTGCTTCTTTGCTGAAGGACAGAGATCAGCATCAAGTTTTTTTTGTCACAACCTGGGAGTAGTGACCAACTTCACAAAGTCAGATCTCCTGCCCAAACAATGGGTAAATTATCTGGGCATGCTGATAGACATGGCAGCCAAGTGCCTTCCCTGCAGGTTCAGAGAGGCAGCTAGAATTTCCTGTCTTGATAGGAACAACCTGCTCAACAGTGGCACGTCATTCTGGGTCACCTGTCGTCATTTTGGAGAAGATGGTCCCTCGTGGGCGGCTTCACCTCCGCTCCCTTTGATGGAGGATTGAGTGTTGGTGTCCGACGAGGGTCCCTCCTTTCTCTCCTGTTCCTGTGTCAGAGGAAGTGAGGAGAGAACTAGCTTGGTTGTTAGATGACAGGAGACTTTTTTTTAGGGATACCATCCCCCCGCCCCCCCCGCATGCGAGCGCGGGTGCTTCTGTTGTCGGATGTGTCTACTGAGGGATGGGGCGTACACCTGGAAGAATTGTTTGTTATCAGGTGTGGGTTTAACCAGAACAACAGACACCTCCTCCACATCAGTGTTCTGGAACTCAAGGCAGCTTTTTTAGCCTCACAAGAGTTTTGTGCCCAAGTGATGGGGCTCTCGGGTGTTGAAGAGTGATAAACATAACAGTACGGTACAGGCAGGGACCGGTTATCGGCGATCTGGTTTTTCGACGCATGTCTAGTAGTGAAAATCGGCAATGTTCGGCCCCGATAATCGTGTATTGGCGCTGAGACATACCTAACAGAGGCGCCGATAACTGAAAAAAGGCAAATTTCGGCGTTTATTAGTGCCGATAAGTGCCAAAAATTGCAGAACAAGCCCTGAGTGCTGATTTTTGGATATCAGCGATTTTCGCTTATCATCACACTGTCGGAATGGAACCGCTGCCAATAACCGGGGACTGCCTGTAGTGGCATAAGTCAACAAGTAGGGGGAGGACTGGTGTCCTTCCAGCTGCACAGGTTGGCAATGCAGGTGCATGAGTGGGCAGTAGCACTCAATGGAGCTGTCAGCCAGGTACATTCAGGGGTCTTGGAATGTGGTGGCAGACAAGCTCAATCGCCAGAGCCGGGTGATACCCCTACACCAAGACATTGCGGAGAGACTCGTCAAGTTAAGTGGAGTCCCAGCCATGATTTCTTTGTGACCTGTGACAACAGGAAGTTACAATTGTTCTGCTCAATTGTGTTGGACCCATGTTGCGATGGAGGACGCTTTTCAGCACCCAGTGGCCAACTTGGAGGCTTACACCTTCCCTGCACTTTATCTGATTCATCAGGTGATCAACAGGGCCTGATCACCCCGAATTTCATATTGACTATTGGCTCCCAATGTCCATGTGATGAGTGCTTCCCAGACTTGCTGGCTCTGTTTCCAAGGTCCTGTGAGAGATTCCTACAAGGCACAGTCTTCTTTGCCAGCTGCATGTCGAGTGTCATCATCAGGCGGTGAAAGTGCTGGCACCTCACACCTAGAGACTCTAGCATCTCTTGCAAGCGAGAGGGTTGTTTCATGATGCATGGAGAAGGTGGTGTCTAGATACTTGCGGAAATCCTCAGTGGCTGTGTACCAGGAGAAACGGGGTCTTCTGTGGTCGGTGTAGTTGACAGGCTATCTCCAGTAAGAGCTTCTCTTCAGCAGGTAGCAGACTTTCTGGCCTTTCTTCGCCAAGAGAAGCTTCTCTCCATTTCGGCCATTAAGGGCTATAAATTTCTCGTCCTTGTGAGAGATATTTATGCTTCTGAGATGTGGGACATGGCTGTTGTTTTATGGAGCCCAGTTCATACGCTGTACAAGCTGTTGAGTCATCAGACAGAGATCTGTTTTCCTTGCTTTCCCTGGCTTCAGCTAAGAGAGTACGCAGGCTTCATTGGCTTTGATGCTAAGCACTTGAGGGGATGGTACCTGTTACGCTTGAGTTGGTCCCAGAATTCGTAACTAAGACTTGGAATCTGTCGGTCTCTGATGCCAGATGTGGGCCTTTTTATCCCCTCCTGAAAGGACTTTGTACATAATAATTGAGATGCTACTTTGTCCAGTTAAGGTGCTGCAGTACTATGTCAAGAGAACTTTGCATCTCAGGCTTGAGTGTCGATGCCTCTTCGTTAGTACCAGCTTGGCCAAGAAAGAGGTGTACAAGAACACAATCTCTTTAGGTGTTCATGAGACATCAAACAAGCTTACTCTTCATCACAAAGTTAGGGGCATAGCCCGTCCTTTGCATTCTGGACGAACTTGTTGCTTCAGCAGGTAATACAAGCAGGTATGTGGTTGCGCCAGACCACATTTACCTTGTTTTACCTTCTGGACGTTGCCCACAAGTCCTTGGACATGTTTTTCTTTGGGTCTTGTGCTAGCTGCCCTACAAGTTGTGCACCTCATCCAGCTCCCCTAAGGGGACAGGCAGCATCTTATCTAAGGTGTTCGGTAAGCGAGAGAAAGAATGTGTCAGCGATTGGTCTCCTCCCTTTTTCTCTTTTACCTATCTCTCTTGTAGGACGGAGAGGCAGGTAGCGAACGTCACTTGCTGGACAAACGAATTTTACAGATGACTTCATGACGGAAGCATCCTGCCCTTTGTCTTTTTGTAGATTGATTGGATGTACTGTATGTCCCCTCTCTATAGACAAGGGGAGAGAGGGATAGACAATGAAACTCATTGGTTTTATTAGCAAGTTGTATATTGTCTCCAACATTTTAGGTTCCTCAAAGTCTTCTTCAAAAGTAATGATGCAAACTTACTACTTTAAACCCAAAAGTCTAGCAGTTGCAGCATCCTATATGTCCAACATGCTAGAGGTGTGGGATTCCTTCCTCAGGTCTTCCAGATCAGAAAGGTATTCGCAGGTGATTAGAACCAGTCACTTGGTTCAGAGATTTGTACAACCCCCCCCCCTTACCAATGGATAAGTCTCCTGTGTAAAGAACAAAGGTTTTTCTATATGTAACTTACCCAGTAATTATTTAGCTAAGAGTTTCTAACTCGACGGCAGCTTCGGTTTTGAAATTTGCAGTAGCAATAGTTTTTTTGTTTATGTAGGTGACTAACCCTGCCCACTTTCAGGGTGAAAGAAGGAAACAACTAAGCCAAGCGCTTCACTTTTGTTTCTGTTGGCTTAACAGCAACATATTGTTAAGTAGCAGCTTGATTTTGGTTTTCAGCTTGAAAGTCTTACCTTTTGGTGATGTATTTTCGGCTCGGCAGCCTTCGGTTTTGTCTTGCTTGACTGATTTATATAGTACTTTTCCTGAATTTGACTGTTGTTCTCTTAGAAGATTGACTACTTTTTATTTCGACTGTTAACTAGTAATTATGTTAGATTCTAGCGCATCGAGTATCAGGTAATTTACCAGAGGTTGCAATACTCGTTTGACCAAGGCATGTTACGATTCACACACCCTTTGTACGACATTCAGAGGACAAATTTATTCAGTTGACTTGACTTGTGAGAATGCTGGGAATGGGACAAAAGAAATTGGAAGACATTAACGTCTCACCTAGCAAAATTAGAAAGGGATCGTAAGAGAAAAGCAGCTGCCAGAGCTGAGGTTAAATTAGCTATTATAGACGTCAGGAATCTAGTGAGGTTAATATTCCTTCTCTCCCTTCTTCTGCTAAAGTAGTTCCTCCTACTTCCAGCCCTCCTCCTGCACCACTGATCTCTGCTCCTGGTTCCCTCGTTCCTGACCCGGATTGCTACACCAGTCTCGAATCAAAATTTGATAAGAAGTTTGATGTTTTTGCTAACACAGTGGCACAGTTGGGTGATTCATTGTGTCCTCGTGGACAAATTTAGTGCATTGTTCTAGTGATGTGTCAGTGGAGGAGATGGCTACCTGTCCCACTGACGCTCCTAGGCAAAGGTCACTGCCGTACTCGCCCAGCCCCGGGAGGAGGCATACTGGAGGCCCAAGGAAGGTCGGTGGGGTCTGCCCGTAGGTAATCGCCCCCTCAGTCGCCCGTGTCGTCCCGGGTGTCAGCCAAAGGCAGCCGTTGGGAAGGTGTGCCCAGTGTTCATAATCTCTCGTCCAGTTCGGGAGATTCTGGCCCTTCTCACCAGTGCCAGTGGAGATTCTAGCCCTTCTCACGGGTGCAAGTGGAGATTCTCGGACGAACCTTGCCTGTTGAAAAGGCGAGTGCCTCCCAGGGACATGCCTCCTCAGTGTTACGGCAAGAGGTTCAGGGAACGGTCCAGTAGTCTGCAGCCGCTGTGCAGCAAATGAGACAGTCCCAAACTTTTTCTCAGTCAATAGCTACCAGACCGTCATGTGTCCAGCAAGAGACTAGTTCTTCAGCCAATAGGGAACCTTCTCGTGATAGCTCACATTCATCTTCCGAGTGCCCATCTGGGATCGAGGATGCCTTTTTAGTGGCCGAGTGCCAGTTGACTGCCAAGCGCCTAGTAGAGACCGAGCGTTCACTAGTAGCTGAGCTCCCAGAAGATAAGAAGCTCCCAATAGTATACCTGCATCGCTTAGCACCAGAAAACCTTTTGGTGCTAACTCACTCTCCTTCGGTCGAGCGCCAGGATTGTTTAACACCCACTTGTTTTACACACTTCCTCATCGAAACACCAGTTTTCTTCACCTACTCATTCGATTACTGCTTCGTCTACTCCAAGATTGGGCCCTTCCATGGCACTGCTGCAGAAGCAGTTAGACAATATTTTGGGTATTCTTAAGAAGTCGACTTCTGCTTCATTAGCGCCTGAAGATCCCTCGTTGCCCCCTTACTGAATTATTTACTGGATAATTTTCCAGATTTCTTTGCTCTGGCAGCCCCTTCTTCTCCGGCTTACTCATTTATGATGAGTGACTTACCCGGAATTCTTCGAGACTTCCCAAAGTGGGTCTATCTTCTTCATCTAAGAAGGCTATGAGAGAAGTGGATCTCTGGGTCTCAGAGAAAAGACGCCAGGGCAAGGTATGCTTTAGTATTCCACCTTCTCGCCTTTCGGCCAGGAGATATAGGTCATATGCGACTGGAGAGAGAGAGAGGTCCCCCCCCCCCCGAGTGGCTGCCTCCTCCCAGGGGGACTTATCTGGCCTCATTGATTTGTTCCATTGGTCGGCTTTTGCTTTGGCAAAGACCATGTTCTCTGCATTGGAGATTGATCATTTGCTCAAGAACATGTTCAAGGTGAATAAATGATAAATCACCAACATAAAAATTGGGCAAAATTAAGAAATTGCAAATACAAGAACACACAAAAATGCACAAAAGTTTATCAACACAAGAGCACACAAAAGAAAATGCACAAAAGATTGATCAACAATAATTTCAGTAAGGCAAAACCTCTCTAATATACCTTATTATACCATGGTAATAATAAGTAAAAATCCACTTTACCTTACACAAGCTTGTGAGAACCTTTGTAAAATTCACAAAAACACACTTTCTATGAGGTGCCTGTTACACTTCTAATACACTTTCCTTATGATCTGATCTCAGAAAGGGAATATTATTACTAGTGACCACAAATATATATTATGATAAAATTTTACTCTTTTGAAGAAAGAGAGGGTAAGAGAGAGAGAGATCCCAACCAACTCCAACAGGGTCTCTGTGAAGAAAGACAATGTTCTGATATTCAGTTTGAAAAGAAACCTATGTTGCCACTAAGGCATTTTGGGAAACGGGCCTGGGAATTTTCCCTGGAGAAGGGGAAATAAAAGGGAACTTTCCCTTGGGTCAAAAAGGGCTATCTAGACCTGTCATCACATATCTCTAGTTGACAGGGGATTTCCTGCCTGAACACTTGTTCAAACAAGAGGGTACCAGTGTTATCTAAACCTGTCATCCCACATCTCTTTTTATGGCAGTTTAAGTAGATAAGGAAACAAACCTTCGCAAAAGGGGGTTACCTTGGTTGAACACCTGCCACCTGTGTAAACATCACCCTAACAGCAAAAATGTATTTTTAAATTCTACTTCACATTATTAACTTATCTAAACCACCAGTCTTGAGATCTGATATCTGATATTTCAACAGTCATTATTATTACACACAACACATGACAAATATAAGAGAAAATATATCAGAATTATAGAAAACATACATACTGTATTACAAAGCCACATCATTAGAATATGAAACTCAATTTTATCACAAAAATACCATATTTTTAAACTGACTTGCCTGGTATACATACTGTATTTGCCCATTTATACACCACAGTCCATTGGCTGAGCATCCCTGCAGGTTTAGAATCTTAAAATAATTTTTGGCTAATGAGGCCACTCACTTGGGAAGGTACTTACGATGACAGAGTAATGAAACAAATGTAATTTTTAAAACTGATATTGATTTTTCCCAATACAGGCAGTCCCCGGTTATCAGCGATCCTGTTTTTCGGCGCCAGTGTGCTCCGATTTCCACTTATCGGCACTGATACATACCTAACAGAGGCACTGATGTCCAGTTGTCGGCACTGATAAGCCGCAAACATTGCCAATTTTCGGTTATCAGCAATTTTCGCTTATCAAAAGCCGTCAGAACGGAACCCCCGCGATAACTGGGGACTGCCAGTGCAAATCTTTACTGTATGTGATGATAATTGGCCCTCCTCACTACCCCTTCACAAACAGTAGCTGGTTTAGGCCACCTAAATACTGTAATGACAAATTTTTGTCACATGGGTGCTCAGGGACCTTTATGTATACTCAGGTAGGTTGAAAGGGAGACCATCTCCTTGGAATCATCTGTCAGTGGGTTTGTATATGACAAATTTTAGTTTTAAAAATTAGGTTTAATGGGAATGTTGATATTGAATATACCATGACTTGTAAGTACAATTGTTGTGCATAGTTACTGTTTTGTTATATGGAATTGCAGAGTTGTACTGAACAGCAGACTTTATCAATTTTTCTCAGTAGCTGCCAGAATGGCTTACTATTCTTGGTTCCTCTTTATGGAATGGTAGAGTGCATGATAGCTGTTAATTTTAATAAAGTTCATTAAGCTTTTTTAAAATTTTAATTACATAATGTAATACATATACTGTTATGATCTGAGCATCATTCATCTTTGACACTGTGATGCCAGATAACCCTAAATAAATATAATCGACTTTGATTTTTTTTTTTTTTTTTTTTTTTCCAGGTAAATGCACTAGAGTTATTACCAGAGGAGACCCCTACTGTCAAGCAACTATCTGATGGGAAGTTTTTCTCTCGAATGATGATATACTTGTAAGTTTAAACAAAATTCTCTCTCTCTCTCTCTCTCTCTCTCTCTCTCTCTCTCTCTCTCTCTCTCTCTCTCTCTCTCTCTCTCTCTCTCTCTCTCTCTCTCTTTTGAGGATACATTTAACATTTTAGCTTAATAAAGGTACATTATATTGTATTATGTAATCCATCATATATATCAAGTCTTTTGACGAACTATGTGCTGGCCTGTGAAAGGCATATCTGGTGCAGGCGCATTTATGTTGACATTGGAGATTTCCACAGTTAGATACAGCGGGTATCTGATGCGTTCATTTGTGCCTTCTGATCATGTGACAGATTGATGGAAGTGGTGTTATCTTTCGAACATTGAACTGGTGTTGTCACGCTTCCGGGGAGGGGTTATCAAGTGTGTGCGTGCATGTGTGCACTCTCTAATGGTATATTATGAGAGGAACATACAATGGCTAAGGACTTGGATTTGCGGCTGGGGGTGATTCACTTTTTGAGCAGTGTTAGTGAATAAGAACAGCCACTGTGAGAAGCGTTTATTTGCGGCCATAGGAAGTGAGTAAGATAACTCATTAACACTTAGATCTTTTCCAGACATTATGTAGAAATACCCAGTTTGTGTCGCGGTGAAACTCCTTTGTTTCTCTCGTTATGCATTTTCCCGTTCTGTTCTCCATTGTGCATTTTTATGTTTTAAATGTCTTTCCTTTATACACCATTCCAGGTTTTAATATATATATTTCTTTTAACAGGAATTCTGGGTTCGTCCTGTGAGGATGAATATTTTGGAAGTGTTCTTTTAACATACTCTGTGACATTTATTTTGGTCTAGAATAATTATGACCTTTTTATTTTGTTTGGTGACCAGGGTGTTAGTCACTAGTATTGGTTGGTCTAGAATCATTAATTCGATTGACTGTGAATCAGAATTTCTTCTAGTTATGATTTCCATTTTTAGGGGGTGTGAGTCACTCCATATCATGACTGTAGCTTTTGGTGAAATACTTTTGTTAAATTTGCAAATACGTAAGTCTAGTTTTGTATCTCAGCATTTCATTCCAGTAGGCCTTTGTTTGAGGATAGATTCAGGGGGAGGAGTCCATGAGAGAGAAGGAATGTGCTGACCCAACGCAGGGCCATCGCTACCAGAGAGTCTTAGGGATGTAAGATGATATGATGCTGTTCTTAAAGCAGATGCAGTAAGAGATTATGACCCTAATTGACCTTCTTTTCATTATTTATTTTTAAGAAAAGAGTGTTGTGGCGCTCTTTCGCTACTAAAGGAGTTACCAGTACCCAGAACTTGGCACTCATGTTCTTTCCTCTGGACAAGTCCCACCTGGTTCCCCAAGATGTCAAGGTAGTTTTGTCAGCTTTACAGAAAAAGTCAACCAATGATCTTCTAGCTCAGTCTGTCAAGCGGCTGAGGGACTCCGCTTCCATATCTGCAAAATCTTTTTCTCCGCTTCAGCCTCAGCCCTTCTGCGGAGGAAAGCAGAAGATCCAACCAAGACCTCGCACCAATCTATGTCCTCCCTCGAAGTCAGTCAAGAAGTCCACCTTCAGATCAGCAAGCAGGAAGTGAGATTTTAGTCCCTTTGCGCTCCGGTTGGAGCAAGACTTCGCCTCTTTTGGAAGGAATGGAGCCACAGAGGTGCAGAACCTTGGGTAGTCAAGTGTTGAGAGAAGTCTACTTCATTCCTTTCAAGGAGAGGGCCCCCCTTTAACCAAGTCGCCAATCGTCTTGCCAGCTTACTTGACAGATTCAGAGAAGTTTGTGACCCTGTCCCTATAGGTCAGCTCTTCTAAGCAAAGGAGCGGTAGAGATGGTCAAGGATCATGATTCAGAGGGATTTTACAACTGGCTCTTCACGGTCCCCAAATCATCGGGGGGCTGGAGGCCCGTCCTGGACATCAGTGCCCTGAATTGGTTCGTTGTGAAAACAGTTTCATATGGAGACAAATCACTCAGTCTTGTCATCCATCCAACAGGGGGACTGGATGGTCACCCTGGACATGCAAGATGCTTACTTTCATGTCCCCATACACCCGGACTCCAGAAAGTTTCTTTGATTTGTCTTCCAGGGCAGGGTTCTCCAATTTCGGGCCTTGTGCTTTGGCCTGTCCATGGCCCCGCAAGTTTTTACTTGGATTCTCACTCCTTTAGGCAAATGGCTACATCTGTTAGGCATAAATTTATGGCTCTATTTAGATGACTGGCTTCTCACGTGTCCTTCGAGAGAGAGATGCACGGAGGACTTCAGCGAGAACTGTTCGCCTGACGAAGCAGTTAAGCATCCTGATCAATGATCAGAAGTCGCAGATGATCCCTACTCAGAAAATTCCCTAATTGGGAATGATTCTGGACTTTCAGACTTTTTGGGCTTCTCTTTCCCCCAAAAGAGTTGCCTCCTGTCTTCAATCCTGCTCACCAGTGCAATGGATGAGCCTCTTGGGGACTCCTGCCTCAGTGGAGCAGTTCGTCAAGTTGGGAAGGTTGCACATGAGGCCACTGCAATTCTTTCTAAAAGCAAACTGGAGCAGGAAGACTCAGCTGTACTCCTTCGTCTTCCCCATCACGTCGGAGATCAAGCAGAATCTTTGATGGTGGTTGTGCGAAGAAAGACTTCTGGAGGGGAATTCTCTTCTTCCGTTGAGCCCAGACCTAGACTTTTACTCCGATGCCTCAGATCTGGGTTGGGGGCCTCTTCTCGGGTCTCACAAAGCATTGGGACATGGTCAGAAGATCTGAAGAACTCCCACATCAATGTAAAAGAGCTGAAAGCCATTCACCTGGGTCTCCAGTCCTCCTCAGCCCTGGTTTGCGGCAGAATAGTTGCAGTCCATGCCGACAACACGACAGCTCTATCATACATTCGGAAACAGGGAGGCACCCAATCTTTCTCTCTTTATGAGTCGGCAAAGAGCTCCTTCTTTGGGTAGATCAAAACCAGATTTTGATTGTGACTTGCTTCAACCATGGGAGACTGAACATCTTAGCAGATGAATTGAGTCGGCTCAAACAGGTTCTTCCGATGGAGTGGACCTATGATCCTCTTGTCTGCAGCGATCTATTGAGGTTGTGGGGCATGCCAGCCATAGATTTGTTTGTGAGAGACATCGAGAAACCATTGTCTTCCTCGCTTCTGTTCCCCCGTCCTGGACCCTCTCGCATCAGCTACAGATGCCATGCTCCTGGACTGAACAGGTCTCGATGTCTACACCTTACCTCCCTTCGGGGTGATCAGGGAGGTGATCAACAAGTTCGTATCCCACCAAGAGGTCTTGATGGCCCTAGTTGCTCCTTTTTGGCTAAGAAAGGAATGGTTCCTGGACCTGTTACATCTGTTAGTGGACTTCCCAAGGCTTGTGTCAAAAGAGGTCACTAACTCAAACAACCCAACTTCCTTCAGGCTGTGAGGTGTCTCATCAGAGCGAAGAGGTTTTCGAGACAGGCTGCGTAAGCTATTATGGATGCAGATGACCTCCTTCTAGCAAGCTCTACTAGTCCAAATGGACAGTTTTCAGAAAATGGTGCAGCCGCTATAACATCCCTTCTTCGGAGACCTCTATAAGCCAGGTAACCAACTTCCTGCTTACCTGAGGACCTCCAGGAAGCTTTCAACCTCCACCATCAAGGATTATAGGTCTATGCTCAGCTCGGTGTTCAAGCACAGAGGTCTAGGTTTGTCCTCAGATCAAGACCTAAGAGACCTAAGCAAGTCCTTCGATTCCGTTAGATAAGAGAAGTCGACCGTTGTCTCCTGGAATTTGGACGTAGTTTTAAAATGGCTCTCAGGCTCCTCCTACGAACCACTTCACTTTGTCTCTTGGGAACCTGACGAAGAAGACCCTCTTCCTTGTGGCTTTGGCTACCACCAAACAGATTAGCGAGCTCCAAGTTATCGATAAGAGAGTTGGCTTTTCTCAAGAGGACACCGTTTGCTCCTTCTCTCTTGGATTCCTTGCCTAGAATGAAGACCCTTCTATCCATGGCCCTGTTCATTCACCATTAAAAACTTAATGGACATCCTCGGGCCGGAAGAAGAGGAGAGACTTCTCTGCCTGGTAAGAATCCTTAGGTATTACCTTCATTGGACAGAGACCATCAGAGGGCTGTCAAACAACCTCTGGTGCTCTGTGAGGAACCCTTCTCATTGTCTTTCAAAGAATGCTGTTTCCTGCTTTTTGAGAAGCTTGATTTCTGAATCTCACTCCCAGAATAATGAAAAGGTCTTACCAGTCATTAAAGTGAAAGCCCTCTAGGTCAGAGTCATTGCTATCTCTTTGGCCTTCTAATACAATGTGTCCCTGTCGAGTATTCTCCAATCTACCTTTTGGAGATGCAAGTCAGTCTTCGCTGATCAGTACCTCAAGGACGTGGAAACTACTTACGAAAAGTACAGTGCTTTAGGACCTTAATCCGTGACTGGCTTGGTTTTGGGAGAGGAAGCATAGGGGGCCTTCTGTACCTCTACTAGTCCTCGCCTTGACTTAAGGTGTTGAGTTTGTGGGAAGCCCCGGGGGTACTCAGTACCTGGAGCGCCCTCCAGTTTTTAGTGGTTAGGATGGTGGTGACAGTGTTGCTGATTTATTCTGGTCCTTACCCAGAGCAAGAGCATCTCTTTTTAACTTTGCTAGCCACGGGTGTACTTCTCTCGCTGCAAAGCTCCCGCTTGTAGGGGTGACTCTGGGCTACACAGCCACTTCCACTACAAGTCAAGAGGAGCATTGGCCAGAAAGGTAAGGAAACAACAAGCATTGTCTCAATGCTAGCAATCGTTCTATGTCAAAGTCACTACCATGTTTAATGTTTTGGTGTAGAATATGTCCATAGATCCCACCCCCTTTCAATGTGGAATCAGCTGTGTAATTACTTGGTAAGTTACTTATGTAAAAAATGATGTTTTAGGATAAAATAGTTTTATATATACAGTACTTACCAAATAATTACATGATCAGCACCCTCCCTTCCCTCACATGGACATAAGGGCGAAAATGAATTGAAGCTCGCTGCTAAGTAGTTCCTCCTGGTCCCCGATAGTGGGCGGGGCACGTACCTACACCAAAACAAATGCGAACATTACCACGAATTTTGAATTGTTAGACTGCTGTAGGTAGAAAGCTCATAGCTATGCAATTACTTGGCAAGTGTCTGTAAAACTATTTTATCATAAGGTGTCATTTTTTTTCTCACAGTGCAATTATATTTTACTTAAGTAACATACCAAGTAATTACATAGCTATTAGTTTCAAACTATCGCTGCACTTTAAATTCAAAATTTGCACTAGCACTTCAATTGTTTAGTGTTTCATGTAGGTGACTAGTCCCGCCCACTACCAGGAATACAGTACCAGGAACAACTTAGCAGAGAGCCTCATTGTATGTCTGCCGGTCTCAATGTAAACATCGGATCTTTGTAGCAGTTTTTTCATTATTTGTCGGTTGTATAACCGGATTTTGGTGAAGGATTATTGTCGATTTCATTAGTCTTCAAGCTTATAACCTTTCAGGTTGGTCCCAGTGCTAAGCTTCTAGCCTAGACCTGTCATTTCATCCAAATCCTTCAGGCCAGCCGTATGAGAGCTGATAGTCAGCTCAGTGGTCTGGTTAAACTTTTTTAATAATAATAATAGTATTTTATCGTTTGGTTGCTTTTAAGATCTGATTCAAGTTCATATTTTCGCTATTCTAGTGAATTTGCAATCATTGATTAACTTTCATTTACTGAGTAACGTAATAAAGTAATGTGTTCACTCCCGAGCCGAATTTTTCGGTAATGAAATGCATACCTAAGTCTTAGATAACATTTGGTAGGAATTAATTAAACATCTTATCACACTTTCCTTTGCAGAGAACTGTAAAGTGTAAGGGGAGAACGTAGTTAGGAGAGAAATTCTGCTTTGTTTTTGGTTGCGATGGAAGTTTTGAGGATTATTTGGCAGCCGAGCTCGCCAGCTACCAAGCTCTTAGCTTTCAAGCTACTAGCTGGCACCAGTTCTCCCTGCATCCAGTTTTTCTCCCCTGCTACTAACCCTTATATTTTATCCACTTGCTCCCTCGCCTGGCTCCTTCATTTCCTTCCCGCGACTTTGTCAGTCTTGTGTTGGGGTTAACAGATAGTTACCTTGTAATAGTGAAGTATTGTGCAGTGGAGGAGGTGACTGCTCATCCCGCTGATGCTCCTAGACAAAGGGCCCTGTCAGACTCCCCTAAACCTGGGAGGAGGCTTACTGGATGTCCAAGGGAGGTCAGTGGGGTTTGCCCAAGGGCCACAGGTAGTTGCCCCCTCAGTCAAACCTGTAGTACATTCCCAGGTATCGGCAGACAGCCACTGAAAAGTGTCTTGATGGATGTGTAGTGGAGGTGGCTATTCGGCTTATCGGATCTCCTAGATCTAAAGTCCCTGCCATACTCCCCTAAACCTGGGAGGAGACATACTGGCAGTCCAAGTGAGTCCGAGGGGGTTTGCCCCTGGGTAGTTGCCCCTCAGTCGAGCCTGTTGCTGGTCCCAGATCCTGGCGGACAGCCATTTGAATGGCGTCCACAGGAATGTGCTTTCCAGCGCGGTGTTTTTTCCTAGTGATTCTCAGTCACTGGAAAGGCCCGTTTCAGCTGCTGAAGTGTCCGAGCACCCATTAGTGTAGACTAGAGGCACCAGTGGTGCTTTTTTTAGTGATTCTCAGCCACCAAAAAGGCTCGTTTCAGCTGCTGAAGTGTCTGAGCGCCCAGTAGTGTGGATTAGAGATGCCGATGACATTGTTTCTAGTGATTCTGAGCTCCCAGTGTCTGAGCATCCATCTGTCCGTTTGGCCCAAGCTGTCAGGAATCTGGTGCCACAATCCGGGCACCAGGCGCCAACTCTTCAGTATCAGACCATACAACCTGCTCACAAGTGTTTTGTCTCTCTCTTCAGTCTGTCCCATCCTTGCCTAGAAACTACAAGGCAAGCCAACACTAGTTCCCTTTTAGCGACAATTATTGTCTCAAAGTCCTGTCTTTTCCATGCAAGGATATTTGCATCATGATTTTGAGATTGTTGAAGAAAGCTCCCACGTGTGGCATTTTCTTCATCCTCAAGAAATCTCTCATGGATATTGGAGTTTGACTTTTGTTGAAAAGGGAACAAGACAAGTATATCTTCTCTTTCCTTTCTCTGGTGTTTCGATGAAATTAGTCCTTGTTGTAGCTTTCATCAAGGTTATGAAGTAGATTGACACAGGATCACTGGCTAAGTAGTTAGAGAACTCCCAAGTGTTCACCGAGAAGCTTCGCCTCGGTTTTCCTCTTAGTCCTGTCCTATGTGGACAAGGACAATTGAGATGGTTTTCAGAGACTTCCGTTTTTCTTTGGAAGCTCAGATATAGAGCTCTAGTGCCCCTTTACTTCTGTGAGAACCACACAGTCGCAATCAGCCTACATTTTCTCTTCCTCAATACAGACTCCGTCGCAAAAATCAACTTTTTTGGATGTCAGTCTCAAATCTTAGAATTTTTTCAGCAAGAGAATGAAGCTACAATAAACCCCCCATATTCGCGGGGATGCGGATACTTAGAACCCCTCTAAAAACACTTAGAACTGCCTACTTTGATAGTTTAAACACGAAAAACCCTCAAAAAATGCTTATACCTGAGTATTTTAATAGTTTCATCACAAAAAGTGCATTTAGTCATAAAAATTATACGAAAATACAGTAATTAGTGAATATTTCTCAGTGAAAAATACTGCGAATGGGCGAATTTTCCATGAAGAATGGGCAGATATGTTCCACAGAGAAATCCGTGAATACAGGGGGTTTACTGTATTTTCAGACTGTCCGCTTATTTCTAGCCCCTTCTTTCTTACTCAGAACATTAGTGGATGAGTCTGCTGGGGTCTCTGTCATCCACAGAGATGGTTTCATGTTAGACTTTGTAAGAGAGTTTTGCATTCTTCCTTTAGTTTTCATCCAGTTCAGAGATTTACGGCAGTCAGGAAACACCATAACGTTTTTTGGTTCTTCATGGCCGCTGAGGATACACATGACACTAGCCATTGTCCATTTCTGTCAAGCAGTAAGGAGTCTAGCCTCATCTCACAGCCTTTCTTCAGTTTCGCTGTGGTTTTTATCTGTCTCTTCTTCGATCCGTCTTCCATTGAAGACCTTACTTGGGCTCCAATCAAGAGGAGAAAGTGCCTTGATCCCTCTCGATCCAGTGCTTCCTAGCAACGCCCCGTTCCCGAATGCCTGGAATCAACTTCCGAGCTTCTGGCACCAATTCCCGAACTCCTGACAGCTTTGTAGCTTCTGCTCATGGACTATTTTTCTATTTACAGTATTGCATCAGACTGCTGGAAAATTTGTCATACCTGGTTTTGGACATGTCTCCATCATCCTGTGACCAAGTATTTTGTGTCTTTTGGATTTTTCAAGCAAATCCAATAAGAGTTGATCCTGCATGGATGTCCTCATGTCTGCACGTCTGTCAAGAATCAGTAGGGTTGGCAATTAGTCTGCTCAGTTGTCCGTGAGTCTGCAAAATAATATGCAAGTTTCCTCTGTTGCTTGCAGTCCGCAGAATCGGCTACAAGGTCTGCATGGCCCATAGTTCTCTCTCTCTCTTTGATTAGAGAACGAAGTTTAGGATGGAGATGAACTAGACAGTCTAGTCCGCCATTCTTCCAGTTCGGGGATTTAGGCTTCAGCCTCTACGGCATAAGTCTCCTCATGAGTCCCCGCTCTTATAGTCGTCTTCGTTTTCTGACCATGAACATGTCCATGTATCCCAGGACAGCTGACATCCTTGTTTTCCTTCGAAGGAAAGCTCGAAGGTGTTGAACACAAAACCAACTGGGGCAGGGAAAACAGCTGGATACTGTGGTTTTTTTTCCATAGGCCCGTTTTTAAGTTTGATATGTAGTGGTGGCTGTCTGAACTTAGTCTTTCAGAAGGGAAGTTCCTTCTGTGAGACTAGACTTAGTCTTCTGCTCAGCGCCTTCATCTAGGTCGGGGAGATGCTTGAGGAACCAGGAGGTTTCTGGACCATGTCCCCAGAAGAACAGAGCCTGCACATCTTTGTCAGAGAGCTGAAGCGATTCATTTAGGATTTCAGTGCTTCATGACTCCTTTTTCGCTCCTAGACTGTGGTAATTCATTTAGACGAGACCACAGTCCTAGCCTTATTACATTAGCAAGGAGGCGCTCTTGCTCATGCTCACTCCATCAAACAGCAAGAGAACTTTTACTGTGGACAATCAATCAAGTTTTCTAGTCACTCGATTTTTTTAGTCTAAGTTCTGGGAGACGATCTGAGCCATCAGAAGCCTGTTCTTACCTCTCAGTCAACCCTGAATCCCCTGGACTGTTGGGTTCTGTGGATTCTATAGGGCAGACTGACTTTGGATCTGTTTGCCTCCTCAAGGAAGTGCTGAACTTTTCTCAGGCTCATCGCAACGTTACGGTGACCCTTACAGTCCCATTCTGACCATGATTTCCAAACCTGCCAGGGTTGTTGTTGAACTCTCCAAGACTCCTTCCTCAATCCATATCTCTCAGTTTACCTTACTTAGAAGAGATGACACCAAGGGTGGCTCACTCTTACTCGGACGGACTTCACACTGCTTGGAAGCTTGTCAAAATGTAAGGTTTATTCAAGATGTACTACAGAGACTATAGCTAGATGCAGATGTCAGTCTTCTAGACCTGTCTCTCAGACTGTGAATGATTTCTGTAGAAGGCATCTCATACTCCTCGTTCCTCCCAAGCGTCTAGTTCACTATGCAGACAGCTTGGGTGGCTCCAACTACACCTTGGCGCCAGCTCAGAGCAACCTGCCCCTGGCACCAACTCTCTCCTCATCCTTGGTTATGTGGTAGAATAGAGAGCTCTCTATCCAATTGGAGTTTTTAAGGTATTACTAGAGCCAGATCGGTAGAGCAGAGGGCCATCCATAATCTATAGTGCAGTGGCATGGACTCTTCGCCCTCTATCTAAGTACGCTTTGTCCTTCATCCTAATGGACCATATTTATGAGACCACCCTCAGATTCAGTAGAGGAATTTGACTATGTTTTAGTGAAAGCTAAGGATGTCAGAGTAGCTTCTGCCTTATTAGCTGTCAGGCACAATATGTCCCTTACTTTCGTTCTGCAATCGACCTCCTGGATGTGTAATCATTCTTTACTTCTCATGATTTTTAATGAAGTTAAAACAGTGTTAATATTTTGCAGTGCCTTGCAATCATTATTAGTGACTGGCATGGTATCGCGGAAGGAAGCGAAAGATTTTCTCCTACTATCCCTTCACCTTGGGGAGGTGTCGATTTTGCAGGAGCCCCAGGGTGGGGGGGCCTATAGTGTACTAGGGGCACCCACTACTCTGAGTGGTTGGGTTGTGGTTTTATATCAGTGTAGGTGACTTTGTGTCTGGTTGTTTTATTGTAATACTGCGCCCAGGGCAAAGGCACTTTTTGAAGTTTCGCTAGCCTTTGGATAACTCCTTCGCTGCAAAACTTCCACTAATGCTTTGGCAGTGTTTGGAGTACTCCTTTGCTGCAAAGCTCCTGCTTAAGTAGAGGTGTCCACGGCTGTATCGCCACACCGCTACAGGTTAAGATGAGCACCGACCAGAGGCAGTACTCTCCTGCAGTATCTCTAGACCGATCAGGAACGACAAGCATTATCTTCAATACTAGCAACTTTTCTATTTCAGATTCACTATATGTCAGTGTTTTGGAGTAGAGTATGTCCATGTATCCCACCTGTCAATGTGGGATTCAGCTATGTAGTTACTTGGGAAGTTACTTATATAAAAATGACATAAAGGCACAAACACAATGAGTCTGTCTGCTAAGTCATTCCTGGTATTCCCGTTAGTGGCCGGGACTAGTCACCAACACTAAACTTAAAAATTGAAGTGCTACCGAGAATTTTGAATTTAAACTGCCGCGATAGTTTGAAACTAATAGCTATGTAATTACTTGGTAAGTATATATAAAACTATTTTATTATAAAAATGTCATTTTATCTCAATCTTTTATTTGTTTTCAGTGGTTTTTTGTTTTTCTTTTAAATGGTTATTCAGACTTTTTCACATTTACCTTGTTGATATTTTTGTTTTGAACAAATTTTTTTTTTATTTACTTTATCTTTTCTAAACATTTTTTTTTTCTGCCCCTCCTACATGTGTCCTCATTAACCTAAACCTGGTCACTCACGTGACTTGATGTACTTGTAATTTTAAATTTAAAGATGACTCAATATGATGATGGATTCTTTCACTGCAACAAAGAATGAGTAATGTTATGTCCATACACCGAATAATGTCTTAATAAAATAAATTGAACTTTATTTCAAGGACATTTTGACATACTATCTCATATTTTTGCAACACTAGTGAGTTTAGCATTTGTCTCTTGTTTCATTAATTTTTTTTATTTCAGAAAAAATGAAGATATTAATAGTGAGGATACTGAGACTATTGTGGCAGCACTCAACAGCCTTTTGAAAGGTAGGCTAAATCTATTGTTTACCATAACGATTACCTAACAATTATGATAGCTGATCAGTTCCTAACGGCAGCGCTTTTAAATTGCGCGCGATTGTACTACAATTGCCGGTAACTGATGTCGCCATCTACCGCCATCCCGCTCGGTAGTCCCAAGGATCACGTACTGATAAGTCAATTTCTGTTCCTGCCGTTCACGGGTAAACACCCGCGATCGAGTGCTCTTCAGTCGCGCATCGTATTTTCATGTTTTTCGCTGGATTTCGGTGAAGTACAATGTTGCAATTGTTGTTTGACTAGAATCATGTCTGATTCAGGATCGTCAGTTAGGTTTTGCGCCAGTGGGTGCAATGCTAGGCTTAAAATTAAGAGTTGTTACGACCCCCACACCGTGTGTGTAGATTGTAGAGGGGGATCGGCTTGCTCTAGGGAGTCGCCTTGCATCGAATGTAGTTGCTGGTCAGACCAGCAATGGAGAACTTTTCTTTCTCATCAAGAAAAACTTGCTAAGGATAGAGTTAGGAAGGCGACTCATCGGGCTAAAGCTAAAGCTACGTCAGACACCGAGAAAGTTAGCTTAGAAGGGAGTAGCCTAGGTGTGGGGCCGTCAGCAACGGCAGACTTTCCGGCGACTACCGCAGACTTTTGGGCTTCTGCTCATTCTATTTTTGCTTCCCCTGCTCCTAGTTCTCCTTCTATTGAACCTATTATGCCAGCTTCCCGCCCTGTTTCACCTAGTACCGTTGCCAGTCTCGAATCGAGGTTCGAGAAGAAGTTTGAATTTCTTTGTAGTACTATGCTTGAGTTGGGTAATTCTGTGAACACTTTAATGGCGAAGTGTAATGTGTCTAGTGCTAGTGTTGTGCCTTCTGAGGGTTCGGTTGCTTGTCCCAGCAGGTCTCCTAGACGAAGGTCACTGTCCCGCTCCCCTGCATCAGGGAGAAGACATACCAGAAGTCGCAGGGAGCCTCTTGGGGTTTGCCCACAAGCAATCGTTCCCTCCGTCGAGTCGGACCACCACGGAAAAGGTGTGTCGTTCCGTGTTCGGAATCTTCCGAGTTGGGAGATTCTCCTCTCTCGGCGGGCGCAAATGGCGCCGTCGGCTTCAGACCATTGAAAAGGTCGTGGAAGTCGGACTATTTGTCCCCTCCTCCATTGAAAAGGTCGAGGGATGCAGTGTGTGTGCCTCTGGCGCCAGGTGCGCATGACATTTCGTCCAGTTTGTCGGACGATTCAACCTTACATTGACCACCAACTAAGAAACGGATTTACATGCTTTCGTCTCTTCCACCTCCCTCAGCTCTCAAGACATCGACTGCACCCTGTGTCCATCCAGCTTCACAGGCACTTTCTGCTCAGTGGGAGGGTGCTGCTGCCTCCCCTCCAGCGGATCTCCGAGTGTTGCCCCTAGCGCCACTTGCGCCCAGGGCGCCTATTGTTCCTCCTTCAGGAATTCCGCCATGTCCTCGGTCTTCCACCTCGAATGACGCCTTGGGTCCTCTTAGGAGGCAATTAGATAATATTGTTTCCTTATTTAAGGGAGTGCAAACAGCGACCCCAGCGCCTACCATGCCTGTTCAACCAGCAACCCCATCACCTCAGACCCAGGACCAAGCCGCTTCTGTGCCTGCTGTACCTGGTTTGTCTCCGGTTTCATCGGAAGAGGAAGTCCCAGAAGAGGAATCTACTTCTTATTCGGCATATACTAAACTGCTTAGGTGTTTGTGGACCACTTATCCCGACTGCTTCGTCGCTCCTTCACCTAAGTCTCTGCAGTCCATTTTTCATATGGGAAGGCCGAGGCCTGATCCGATCGTTCCCAAACTGTCCTTATCGAAGGCGATCACGGCTCCCTTCATGATCCTTGATGTGTGGTTGGCCGCCAAGAGGGATTCGGGAAAAGCAAATTTCGCATTTCCTCCTTCTAAGTTGCAGAGTAAGAGATAACAATTCTACGTTACTGGGGAAGCTCCGTCCCTGGGAGTTTCTGCCTCCTCCCAGGGGGACTTCTCCAGTTTAGTGGACGCCAATAGAAGATCGGCTTTCTCATCGGCTAAAATGTTCTTCTCCTCCTCGGAAATGGACCATCTCGTCAAGAACCTCTTCAGGGTGTTAGAGATCTTAAGTCTTTTAGACTGGACTGTGGGTGTCTTAGCATCCAAGATTGAGAACTGCCCTGATATCCCAGAGGACGTGACGTCGGAACTCGTGAGTTTCTTGTCTTGTGGAGACAAGTCTGTGAGGGACGCAGCAGACGAGTTAGCCTCCCTTTACACCTTGGGGGTCTTCAAGAAGAGGGAACTCTGGTGCTCGTTCGTTACCAGAGGGGTCACCACCACTCAGAAATCTGCCTTGCTCTTCGCTCCCTTGGTTAAAGATCATCTCTTTCCAGAAGAGTTGATCAGGAATATTGCCTCTTCCTCGAGAAGAAGTTGACCAATGACCTACTCGCCGGTCCTTCAAGAAGCCACAGCTGACAACGACAACCCGACTAAGTCGGCATCTCCTATTCAACCCTTTCGAGGGGCCAATCTGCCCTTACCACAGACCCAGGACCAACCTGCGCCTCCTTTACAAGTCCAAGTCCAAATCTTCTTCCAAACCCAACACCAAGTGAGTCCTCTTTCCTTCGCCCAACAGTAGGAGCCAGGCTGCAGCTTTTTTGGAGGGAATGGGCTCATCGCGATGCGGAAGCTTGGGTTGTCCAAGTTCTTCGCTTTGGTTATGCAATTCCCTTCAGAGATCCTCCACCTTTGACTTGCAAGCCTCTTCCATTGTCCGCTTACTCTCCAGGATCAGAAAAATTCCTTGCCCTGAGTTTGGAAGTAGAAGCTCTTCTCCTCAAATCAGCGATCGAGGAAGTTCTAGATCCATCGTCGCCAGGGTTCTACAATCGCCTCTTCGTAGTTACCAAGACCTCAGGCAGTTGGAGACTGGTTTTGGATGTCAGCGCCCTCAACCAGTTCATGTCCAAGACAAAGTTCGCTATGGAGACCCTCAGTCCGTTCTGTCGTCTCTTCAGAAGGGGGACTGGATGGTCTCTGGACATGGAGGACGCCAGATTTACACATCCCCATCCATCAAGATTCGAGGAAGTTCCTTCGCTTCATGTTCCAAGGAAGAGTCTTCCAATTCAAAGCGATGTGCTTCGGACTCTCAACAGCCCCTCAAGTCTTTACACGAGTCCTCGCCCCACTGGGCAAATGGCTACATCTGTTGGGTGTAAATGTGTCCCTTTATCTGGACGACTGACTTCTCCGTTCCTCCTCGGAAAGTCAGTGCTTAGAGGACCTAAGGAGGACACTCATTTTGACAAGCAATCTGGGACTCATTATCAACCTGCCAAAGTCGCAACTAATTCCCAGTCAGAGTATTCTTTATTTGGGGATGACTCTGAACTCTCTAGCTTTTCGGGCTTTTCTCTCCCCGAAAAGAGTTCAGAGTTGTCTCCAAACCGTCCGACACTTCAAGAGCCGAAGGGAATGCTCGGCCCAAGAGTGGATGAGTCTTCTAGGGACCTTGTCATCGGTGGAGAAGTTCGTGAGACTGGGTCGCCTCCACATGAGACCTTTTCAGTTCTTCCTGGAACAAGTTTGGTCCAGGAACTCTCCTCTTTCCCAGACTTTTATCATCACAGAAGCTATCAAGCAAGATCTTCATTGGTGGCTGTCGGAGGAAAAACTCCTAGAAGGCCTGAATCTTTCTCCTCCCATCCCCACTCTACAGTTCTTCTCCGACGCTTCGGACGTCGGTTGGGGAGCCCTGCTGGAAGGTTCCAAGGTATCGGGACTGTGGTCGGAATCCCAGAAGGCTCTTCACATCAGTCACAAAGAGCTTCTGGCTATTCACCTAGGTCTCCTGGCTTTTTCGGACAGAATCAAGGGCCAGACGGTGGCCATTCATGCAGACAACACCACGGCACTGGCTTATATCCGCAAGCAAGGCGGCACCCATTCATTCTCCCTGTACCAACTTACGAGGGAACTCCTCCTTTGGGCGGACTCGCTACCAGTTTGCATTGTTCCAAGATTTGTCCAAGGGAAATGCAATGTCTTAGCGGACGAGCTCAGCAGGAGAAATCAGGTCTTTCCTTCAGAGTGGACCTTGGACCAGCTGGTATGCAACGCTCTGTGGAAGTTATGGGGAACTCCGATGGTCGATCTTTTTGCCACCTCAAGGAACCATCGTCTCCCCCTGTTTTGTTCGCCGGTTCCGGATCCACAGGCTTGGTCAGTGGATGCGATGCTGCTCGATTGGTCGGACCTAGACCTTTACGCCTTTCCCCCCTTTGGAATGATAAGGCAAGTCATCAACAAGCTGATGAACCACCAGAACGTCTCCATGACTCTGATTGCCCCGTTCTGGCCAAGGAAGGAGTGGTTTGCGGACCTAGTTAGCCTCCTTCAGGACTACCCAAGGTCTCTTCCTGTAAAGAAGCATCTTCTCAGACAGCCCCACTTTCGCAAGTTTCATCAGGGGTTGTCTACGCTGGACCTGACAGGCTTCAGACTGTCAGGAAACTCGCTAGGAAGAAGGTTTTTTCAAGACGAGCTGCGGAAGCAATTGCAAAGTGCAGAAGGAAATCTTCTAACAGGCTGTACCAGTCCAAGTGGACAGTCTTCAGAAGATGGTGTAAGAAGAATAAGATCTCTTCTTCTTCGACCTCTGTTGCACAGATAGCAGACTTCCTCTTGTTCCTCAGGGATGAACGTCAGCTAGCTGTCTCCACTGTTAGAGGATACAGAGCCATGCTATCCTCAGTTTTTAAACATCGTGGTCTTGATCTCACTAATAACGAGAATTTGACCGATCTGGTTAGGTCATTCGAAACCTCCAAGACTTCCTCTCCTCCCCTCGCTTGGAATCTGGACGTCGTCCTAAAATGGCTCTCATCTCCCTCGTTCAAGCCTCTCCGTTCTGTTTCTTTGAAGAACCTTACGAAGAAGACTCTCTTCCTGTTCGCCTTAGCATCTGCAAAGAGAGTCAGCGAGCTACATGCAGTAGAGAAGAAGGTAGGCTTTGCTCAAGATGATGCCCTTTACTCCCTCATTCCTGAGTTTTTGGCTAAGAACGAGAACCCTTCGGTCCCCTGGCCTAAATTCTTCAGGCTCAAGAGCCTCGCTGCCCTAGTAGGCCCAGAAGAAGACGAGAGAACTGTGTCCCGTCAGAGCTCTTAGATACTACTTGCATAGGACGGAGAAAAATTAGGGGTCCTTCTCCCAGACTTTGGTGCTCCGTTCGGAACCCTCTTAAACCTCTCTCAAAGAATGCAATCTCATTCTTCCTCAGAGACCTCATTATGGAAGCACACGCGCAAATACGTGAAGAGGACATCCGTCTGCTCAAAATTAAAGCGCATGAAGTCAGGGCAGTGGCAACTTCCACAGCATTTAAACACAATCTGTCACTTAATGCTATTATTCAAAATACTTTCTGGAGGTCCAGATCAGTATTTGCTGTACATTACTTGAAGGATTTGGAGACGGTCTTCGGTGATTCCTTCTCCATCGGACCCTTGTCCGTGGCTGGCATGGTAGTAGGTGAAACATTGTAGGAATTGGCCTATTTTATTCCTCTTCATATTGTTTCTTTTATCTTGTATTTTGTTTGTCGGTTATGGGAAGCTGGGGGTAGTGCCACCTCAGGTGCCCTCCAATCATTTATTGTATTTAGGTGGAAGGGTTTTTGGTTTATTTAGGTTTAGGTGTCGATTGTATGTCTGGTCTTTAGCCCAGGCAAGGGCAAACTTGTTTATTTCTCTGCAAGTCTCCGGAGCAATCCATGACTTCAGGGATTCCATCCCAGTAGTAGCTCTCTGTGGACTACCTTCCACGCTTTCTATTAGTAAGAGGAGCACCGACCAGAGGCAGTACCTTCCTGCAGTAGCTCCCTTACAAGGTAAGGATCACAAGCAGTACTTTATACTGTTATATGGACTGAATTATTTGCCTATTTGGATTGGTTCTATCTAATCCACGCCCTCCTCCTTCAATAGCGAGTCAGCTATCATAATTGTTAGGTAATCGTTATGGTAAAAATGAGATTTTTATAATAAAATAACGTTTTACCATACTTACCTAACAATTATGTATCATAGCCCACCCTTCCTCCCCTCAGGTGGATAGTGTGGCAGGCACAGAAATTGACTTATCAGTACGTGATCCTTGGGACTACCGAGCGGGATGGCGGTAGATGGCGACACCAGTTACCGGCAATTGTAGTACAATCGCGCGCAATTTAAAAGCGCTGCCGTTAGGAACTGATCAGCTATCATAATTGTTAGGTAAGTATGGTAAAACTTTATTTTATTATAAAAATCTCATTTTTATGTTGTTATGGATAATCTTCAATTTACATTTCTCTTTTATTTCTTGCCCTGTAATATGAGAAATTAGTCTTTGTTGCATTGCATTTTGTATTTGTAATCATTTCTCTCTTTGATGTTTTCCCCACGGGGTGTAGTTTTGTCAGTACACCTCATGTGGTGCATTGTACGCATTACTTAAGGTTCTTTGCAGTGTGCATGCGGTCCCTAGCTGCAACCCCATTCATTCCTTTTACTTAACCTTGGTTTATATTCCCTTTCTTCCATCTTACTTTCCACCCTCTCCTAACAGTTGTTTCATACAGTATCTGTGAGGTTTTCCTCCTTTTACACTTAAAATCTGTGAACTCTCAAGTTTCCCTTTCAGCACTGAATGACCTCATAGTACCCAGCGCTTAGCCTTTGGCCTAAGTTTTATTTTTGATATAAGTAACTTACCAAGTAATTACTTAGCTATAGCTTTCACTCGTGCGGCAACGCTAAATTCAAAAATCGTGGTGGCACTTCGATCGCACAGTGTAGGTGACGAGCCCACCCACTGCCTGGGTGTGTCAATAACAATTTTCACCTGTGGTGTCATTCTTGTTTTACTGTACATATGAGCAACATCATTGAGCTGCTGCAGTCCTGTTTCTCAGGATTTTTAGCATTCTCAATGGAAGTTGGTGAAGTATTGTCGCTTTTATGTAGCCTTTGAGCTGCTGCTTTGCTGATGTCTGTTTGGATTAGTTATGTCTGATTCAAGTGCTTCTAGTGTTAGCTATTGTAGTGAAGGCTGTAAGTTTAGGCTAACTAAGTTTTGCTTTGATGCATATGCCATGTGCAGTAATTGTAGAGGGCAGGTGTGTTCTAAGCAGAATACTTGTGATGAGTGCAAGGACTGGGATGAGAGAAAGTGGAAGGTTCTTGAATCTCACCTTATTAAGCTTGAAAAGAATAGGAAGAGAAAGGCGGCCTCTAGGGCCGAGAGTAGGGTAGCCTAGATTCTTCCCCTAAGCCTAAGTCAGATCTTAGTCTTGCTATTCCTTCTACCCCAGGTAACACCTTTTCTCCTATTCCCAGTCGTCCTCCTGTCATTCCTCATACTCCTGTGCTTAGCTGCCATGCTTCTGACTTGATGCCATTGCCAACCTCGGATCCAAGTTCGATGAGAAGTTAAGTCTAGTAGTGGATTCAGTGTGAGATAGGGGCATCCCTGAGAGTCATAATGAATAAAGTGTTTTGTGAGAAGTGCAAGTGAAGGGGGTGGCTTCTTGTCTGCCAGCTCTCCTAGAGGAAGGTCACTGTCCTGCACCCCTAAACCTGTAAGAAAACATACTGGAGGTCCAAGGGACTGCCAAGTGCCCACCTCAGATCAAGATGAGCCTTCTTTGGTACCCATCAGGCAACAGCTTTCTGAAATCGTGAACTTCCATAAGAAAGCCCACTTTTAAGCCTGCTCAGGATTTAGCCCTGTCTCCAATCTTGTCAGAGAATGAAGAGATCAACCAAGACTGCTCCTCCTTCAGCATATGCAGCTCTTCTTCGCTAGCTGTTTTTCGCTCCAGCTGCCCAGCCTCGCCTGCTTCTTCCTTCCTGATAGGAACTTCCCAGAAGATAGCTCCAGGCTCCCCAAGATGGCTCTTTCCTTGTCATCCAAGAAGGCGTTTAAAGAAATTGAAGACTGGCTCTCTGCAAAGAGAGAGCAAGACAAGGCTACTTTTGCCTATCCTCCCTCTCACCTGGTTAAGAGGAGGTACTTGTTGTACACCACTGGGGAAGCTCCCTTGTTGGGAGTTGCTGCCTCCTCCAAAGGGACTTCTCCGGCCTCATTGACTCTTCTCGTCGCTCAGTTTTTGCATCGGTAAAGATTATGTTCTCTTCAGCTGAGGTGGACCACCTAGTTAAGAACCTCTTCAAGGTTTTCCAGGCATTCAGCTTTTCTTGATTGGATGGTAGGAGCCCTTGCAAAGAAGATAGAAGACTTCAAGGACTTGGATGAGCACCTTGCGGCAGACTTGTTCAGTCTGCTGTTGTGCATAGACAAAGCCATCAGGGATGGCTCTTCGTAACTTGTGACCCTTTTCTCTCTCTGTGTTCTGAAGAAGAGAGAACTTTAGTGCTCCTTCACCACCAGAGGAATCACAGTCTCAGATGTTGGCTTTGTTATTTTTGTCCATGGATTTGCTTCACCTTTTCCCTCAGTTGATCATGGAAGAGATTGCTTCCGACCTCCAGAAGTCCACTCAAGACCTCTTTGCTCAGTCTTCCAAGCGCCCCAATAGTTCTTCGTCGTCGTTGTTCATACCTAAGATGGTCTCTCCACTGCAAGAGCATCCCTTTCGTGAAAACAATCCTAACTGCAATCTAGACCCCACTCCAACATCCAGTTCCCAACTAGAACCATCAAGAGGAGCTTTTCCAAAACGTTGTTAAAGAAGTGAACAAGAAGTCCTTTGTGCCCCAGTAGGAGCCTGACCTCTCCATTTTTGGGAGAAGTGAGATCACAGAGGGCCAGACCAGTGGATCATTAAGATTCTGAAGGAAGGCTACTGCATCCCTTTCATGGAGAACCCTCCTTTGGTCACCTCTCCCATCGTCTTGATGGCATACTCAGCATGCTCAGAGAAGCATTCAGCCCTTTTGAAGGAAGTATCTTCTCTCCTGAAGAGAGCCATGGAAGAAGTTGAGGACATCTGCACTGATGGCTTCTACAATCATCTGTTTGTAGAAACTAAAATGTCGGGGGGTTGGAGACCAGTCCTAGACGTAAGCGCCTTGAATCAGACGATCTGCAGTTTTCTCGAACTCTTGTTGTGTTCGGCCTGTCAATGGATGAGCGTATTAGGGACTCTTTCGTTCATTGAGAACCTCATCAAGTAAGGCAGATTGCACATGAGAGTCCTCCAATTCTAAGTAAAAGCCAACTGGGACAGGAAAACCCAACCGTACTCTGTCATGTTCCCCATCCCTCAGGAAATAAAATCAGATCTCCAGTGGTGGCTGTCCAAAGGAAGAGTTTTGCAGGGAAAGTCTCTTCGTCCTCCAAGCCCAACCTAGACTTATACTCAGGCGGCTCAGTTTTATGTGAGAAATCAGGAAGTTTCCGTGACGTCCCCAGAAGAACGGAAACTTCATATCAACGTTAGGGAGTTAAAGGCCATTCATCTAGGTCTTCAACACTTCACGACCGTGACCTGCAACAAGACAGTGGTGGTCCTTTTGAACAACACCAACGCACTGTCGTATATCCGAAAACGGGGTTGCCACTTATTCCTTTTCCCTCTGCCAGGCAGCAAAGGATCTTCTTCTTTAGGCACCAAAATCAAGTGATGCTAGTCACTCAATTTATTCAAGTGAGTGGACCCTGGATCACATAGTCTGTGTTGACCTTTGGAGACTGTTGGGCAAACCGACTCTAGACCAGTTTGCCACTTCAACAAACAATCGCCATCCTCTCTTCTGCTCTCCAGCCCTGGATCCCCTAGCATGGGCATCAGATGCCATGCTCCAAGACTATTTGGGCTTGGATCTGTATGCCTTCCCGCCCTTCAACTTGGTGAGGAAAGCTCTGAACAAGTTCTTGTCGTACCACGTCGTCTTGATGACCCTTGTAGCTCTGTTCTGGCCCATGAAGGAATGGTTCCTGGACCTTCTATGTCTTTTGGTAGACTTCCCGAGGCTACTTCCCCAAAGACAGTGGCTACTCAAACAACCTCACTTCAAGAGATACCACCAAAGGTTGTCCACACTCGCTCTGACAGGCTTCAGACTGTCAGGAAACTCATCAGAACAAAAGGTTTTTCAAGAGCAGCTGCAGAAGCTATTGCAAAGTGCAGACGATGACCTTCTTGCGACATCCTACCAATCAAAGTGGACAATTTTTCGTCGATGGTGCCTCAAAAATAATGTATCATCTTCTGAGACATCTTTGACCCAAATAGCGGACTTCCTCCTCTATCTGAGGACCTCTAGAGGTCTGTTCTCTGCCTCCATTAAAGGATACCGGGCGATGCTTACCTCAGTTTGTAAGCACAGAGAGGTATGGACCTATTATCAAACCAGCATCTATGACCTCATCAAGTCATTCGACACTTCTAAGCAGAAGTAGTCCGATATGGTTTCTTGGAACCTAGATGTCATGCTAAAGTAGTTCAGAGACCCTCCTTTGTGCTCTTTCACCCTAGGTTTCATAGCCAAGAATGAGGATCCTTTCAAGCCCTGGCCTCGTTCCTTCCACATTAGGAGTTTAATGGAAATCCTGGTCCCAGAGGAAGAGGAAAAGGTTCTTTGCCCAGTCAGAGCCCTAAGATATCTTTGAAGGACCTAGATGATCAGAGGACCTTCTAGCAACCTCTGGTGTTCTATCAAGAATCCTTCTTGCCCTCTTTCGAAGAACGCACTGCCGTTCTTCCTAAAGGACTTGATCTCCGAGGCGGATTCCCAGATTCAGGAAGACACTTTGCCTGTGTTCAGAGTGAAAGTGCATGAAGTTCAAGCAGTCTCTACCTCTCTCACCTTCAAGCATAATTTATCCCTTTCGTCCATTCTTCAGTTGATCTTTTGTAGGTGCAAATCGATCTTCGCATCCCACTACTTAAAAGAAGTTGAAACAGTTTAAAAATTGCAGTACCCTCGGGCCATTATCAGTGGCTGGCATGATACTGGGAAGAAGCATAGGAGAGATTCTTTCTCTCCTCTGTCTCTTTGCCTTGATGCAGGGTGTCAGGTTTTGGGGAGTTTGGGTATATTTTGTTCCTGGAGTGCCCTCCAGTCTTAGTTGATGGGTAGTGGTTTTTTGTCAGTGTAGGTGACAGCGTTGTCTGGTTGTTTGATTTATTGGTACTGTGCCTAGGGCAAGGGCACTTTTTTGTTATTACATCTTTTCAGCAATCAGGCCTATCCTCCGCTGCAAGTCTCTTTTCAGCGATCAGGCTTATCCTCCGCTGCAAGACTCTCACTGACCTAGAGGTGACCCTCGGCTCAACAGCCACGCCACTACAGGTTAAGATGAGCACCAGCCAGAGGCAGTGTTCACCTACAGTAGCTCTCTGACCAGGTAAGGAAATGACAAGCATTGTGTGAGTGCTAGCCATCCTTTCTATTTCAAAGTCATTATCACACCTTAATGTTTGGAGTAGAATATGTCCATTCATCCCACCCCCTATCAATGTGGGATTCAGCTAAGTAATTACTTGGTAAGTTACTTATATGGAAATGATATTTTTATAATAAAATTAAGTTTAATGTATACTTACCAAGTAATTACAGAATCAGAGCCCTCCCGCCTCCCATCTCATGGACATAAGGGCACAGACAGAATGTTGCCACTGGCGAAAGTCGTTATCCACACACCCGTGCAGTGGTCAGGGCTTGGGACCTACACTATCCAATTTGAAGCGCTCCTGCGATTTTTTAATTTAGGGTTGCTGTGCGAGTGAAAGCTATAGCTAAGTAATTACTTGGTAAGTTTTATGAAACTTAATTTTATTATAAAAACATCATACTCCTCTTGTTCTGTTGTTTGATGTTTGAAAAAACCATCTAAAATTGTGGTGAACTGTTATGAGCAGTGTAATTTCCCTCATTGTTCTCTAAATTGAATCCCTTCACTCTGATCACAGAAGAGTAAAGTTACTGTTGAAAGTAATGTATATTGTATGAATTTGGTATGATTTTACAGTTCTTTGTTAATGCATAATATTTTTCTTCCAGAACATTTTGCGGGTCCCAAACTTGTGTGCTTTGAGGCTGTAGTGTCTGGAGATGAGCAAGAACTCGTCAAAGTAACTTTGTTACTATTATATATTACAATGGTAACTAGTGCAAAATTAAACAGCAAGCTTATTCATTCTCCTCTAATGGATTCACATACTCAACTAAAAGTAAGGTTTTGATTAATTTCAATGATGTAATTCATTTAAAAATTGCAGTGACCTTTGTAGGATTTGTAGTTTACAGTGACTATAAGTGTGTTAGAAGACCTGCATAATTATTGAGGTAAAAATTCTTTTGAAAAACAAATTAAGCTTTTATTCATCTGTAGGGGGGTAGTGCCGTCCAGTTTAACTCATGTAGTGCACTGTAGGCATTACTTAAGGTTCTTTGCAGCATCCCTTTGACCCCTAACTGTAACCCCTTTCATTCCTTTTACTGTACCTCCATTCATATTCTCTTTTTTCCATCTTACTTTCCACCCTCTCCTAACAATTGATTAATAGTGCAACTGCAAGGTTTTCCTCCTATTACACCTTTCAAACATTTTTAGTCAAGTTCTGTTTCAGTGCTGTATGACCTCAAACATTTTTAGTCAAGTTCTGTTTCAGTGCTGTATGACCTCATAGGTCCCAGTGCTTGGCCTTTGGCTTAAATTCTATATTCTGTTGTATCCTAAGCTTTCATTCCACACTTAAAAACCTGGTTGAAATACAATATATATCACTGCTCGTGTGGAATAACCAGATAGCTTGTAGTTATTCCTGTCAGTGAATACTTACTGCTAAAACCCTTCATTCTTAGTAAGAGGGAAACTTTGTGAAAAAATAAAGATGATAATAACACCCTAAAACTGATTTGAAAGTAGTATTGGATCATGACATTCTTCATACCAAAAGGCATTAAACATTGAAGAGATTATATCTCCAGATTGGTCGCACTGCACTCATGGATACTTGTTAAATAGCTCACAACCCAAATATTTTTATATAGAGAATGTAACAATTAAGGTATTTTACGTGATTGTCTGAACTTATGGCAACAGTCAGTCAAACTTCAAAAACAAACCAGTTCTGGAAATTTTACCAGCTTCTCTATAATTTTCTATTATTCAGTTTTTAGATATTTAAAGAATTGCAGTTTGCAAATATAAATCAACCTTTGAGGCTAGGAATTTCAACTCTGCAGTCTGGTTAAGCTGCTTGATGATAATGATAAAAATAAGAGTAATAATGCCTCAGTGTTTGGTGTTTTTATATTTAAGAAACATTAGAATGTCAGTGGTTTAGGTTATGAAAGTTCATGTAGATTTGATACTGTGAAAAGGTATTTTCATTACTCAGAAGATCAACATCTGGCTATAGTAGGATACCTGCTGTGGTACACACTAATACATTTACTTATTCTTACTTGAATTGTAGAGCATTGATAAAGTAACATCAGGGAATCTGGATGTGAATCAAATGTTGAATGAAATAAAGGTATTGTTTGGAAGAGCAACAAAGTTGACTTGACATGAATTAAATTACGAATGAAAATACAGTGGGTGCTATACAAAAGGCTGAGCATGAGTGGTAAAAGCCTCTTAATCTTTACTGATGCAAGTTTTTTTATTTGACTGGGGTAACGTATTCCGTAGGAGTTTGTTAATGTATGTTGTTGAATGAAACAGAATTACCTTTTGAAATGATAGCTTAGTATGTACTGTATATTATGCAGCCAGGAACTTGCAAAAATATTTTTGAGCTTTATAGTATTTGGGAAGACTTCTGAATTTATAGTGATAATGATCTTAGTTTTCAGAAGATGAATGTTATTAGATATATTTGATTGCTGATTTAAAACTCATGTCATGTTTTTTGTATTATTGTAATTTCAAAAATTTTAAGGTTATTCATCACTTTAATCTTAATTCATATCCTTTTACAGTTCATCTACTGAGTGTTCAAAGACTAGTTTTTGGTGTCTGTTAACCGAAAATAATGAAATAGGTACTTTATCATATTTTCTTGGTATTAAACACCTCAGATGTGTCTTTTGGAGTGAAAGTAATAAGATATTACTCAATGAGACAAAATCTTAAAACATTAGAAAATAATAATTGTTCAAAATTCACTTAACTTGTTGCCTTGTAGGAATCCCTAATCCCAATTACACATCCAGTGAAATTTGCCTCTGCCCTAATAAAATACTGGAAGACTGGTTATAACTAAATATGAGCATATGCTCTAGAAATTGTGTGGGAGAAATCTTGAACTTCTATCAAGTTGCTGTGAAGTGTATGAAATCCTTTAACCTGCGTCCATTTAAAAGCAAATGTAAGGGGTTAGGGGCATGTCAGGAAATGAATCATACCACTACTTTGAGGGAAGGCCCTTAGATTTCAGAATGACAAGGGAGTTTTCTTATGTAAATTTGGGAATAGTCTAACTTTAAATTCCATTGTAATAAGTTTTAATAAGGCAGTGTCATACAAAATCTACATTGTGGGAACCAAAATTTTTGTATTTCAGACAGGCTTATAGGTCTATGCTGTAGTTTGATGTGATTCTTTGTAGAATATCTTATATAACTTTCAGGCAAAATAACTACTGTATGATTTTCATAAAATATGACCAGAGCAAAGCAAATAGCATGTCCATGTGGTGGTGAATAATTCAAGATTTTTTTTTTTACTTTCAGTTGAAATATTTGATTGAATCCATACAAAAGAGAGGATCTGGGATGAGCAGCAAGTTCTTGGATATTCTTTGTCAAGAAAAAATAGGTTAGTAGTTTAGATGTGAATTTTCATGTTTTTAACTCCTCAATTTCTAACATGTTATTGTTCGTCTGAGAATACAGACCCCCTTTTTTTGATACAGTAGTATTCCTTTTGTCAGCCAGAAAGCTTGTTAACAACAATTAATCAGTGGCAGGTTGGTTGGGGGTGGTAGTGCCCAACTATCAGTGTCACTTACTTTTTTCTTTGGCTGTCATAGAGGAGATATGTTTGCTGCAGTGGGTGTGTATCACTCACTTTTTCTTTAGTTGATAAAGTGACAGTATGTCTGCTGCAGTGGATGCAATTACCATACAGGGAGTCCCAGTTTACGACAAGGTTCCGTTCCAACGCCACGTTGTAAGCCGAAAATCATTGTAACTCGAAATATTGTCAAAAATCGTAAGAAAACCTTACTTTTAATCATTTGGATTTCTTGTAAATGACATAAACTGCATGTTTATTGATTTTTTCATCAAAAAACCTCCAAATTTTTACCATTCTGTCCTTTTTGGAGCCATATTTCTTTGTCGGATCGGCGTCATAAATCTGGAATATGTGTTGTAACCTGGGAAATAATTTTTGACGAATGCATTTGAAGAGCTTCAGAAGCTCGCAACGTTGTAAGCCGAGCCCGTTGTAAGTCCTGCTTGTATGATGTTGGAAATATGTTCCCACTGCTCCTCTTCAAACATGTACAAAGGAAAGTGGTCTGTCTTCTGTGATTTGTTTTGTAGAAGGTGCCTCTATTTGGTTGGTATGTCTTTTCAGTTGACTGAGGACTTCTTAGTGTACCTTCATCAGAACAAGCTCCTCTTGGTCACAGTGGTGAAAGGCATTGCTTAGCCTTGAGTCGGGTATCTAAAGGGTATGGATCTTTCTTCATCAGTTATGCATGTTCTTGAGGAGCTTGGGCAGTCTTGTTCTCCAAGGGAATATCATCCTCCTGTGTGGGATGGAACTCGTGTTTTCCACAGCTTATCCCCAGCTCTGTATGAACCTTTTTGGGACACCCTTGTACTGGGAGCTCACTTTCATGCCATTCTGCTAACCTTACCTTTGATAAAGTATATTGGGGAGTTGCGTGGCTTATCCTATCTATTCCAGCACCAGGAGAATGGGTTTCCCTCTTTTTCTTATTCATTCCTGAGTTCTTGACAAAAACTCAGGATCTCTTGGTTCCTGATAAGAAATAGAGACAAGTTTCTTGAGCCCTTACCTCCCAGATTTCGTTGGTGGTGATCTGGATGAGATGCTTTTATGTCCGTTGCAAAGCTTAAGGTACACTTTGAAAAGGGCCTATCCTCTTTGAGCAGGGTGTGGGGAATTTCATCAGTACACCCTTTTGTTCCTTAGTAACCAAGCAAGCTTATGACTCCTCAAGTCAGGATGACAGTCTAGTGTGTGCGAGAACTCATAAAGTTAGGGGCATGGTCCTGTCCCTTGTCTTTTGGAAGAACTTTTCAGTTTTTCAAGTAGCAAGGGAGCGTCAGACCACCTGAGGAATGCCACCCTTAACCCTTAAACGCCTATTGGACGTATCATACGTCGACTAAAATTGTCTGTTGGGTGCCGAGTGGACGTACCGTACGTCGACTACAAAAAATTTCAACCTTCGGTCAACTTTGACTCGACCGAAATGGTCGAAAAACGTAATTGTAAGCTAAAACTCTTACATTCTAGTAATATTCAATCATGTACCTTCATTTTGCAACAAATTGGAAGTCTCTAGCACAATATTTCGATTTATGGTGAATTTTTGAAAAAAAAACTTTTTTCTTACGCATGGGCGGTAATTCAGCCGAAAATTTCATTAATTCTTTCGTCATTTTGTTGTAATTTTTGCACTGTTCTATATTAGCCGTTACATAAAGTTTTATATATGAAAATGTGTGCAATTTCATGTACAATACAACAAAATACAACCCATGGTTGTAGCTTTTATCAGTTTGGAAATATTTTCATATAAACCATGATAACTGCCAAAATTTCCACCTTCGGTCAACTTTGACTCGACCGAAATGGTAAAAAAACGCAATTTTAAGCTAAAACTCTTACGATCTAGTAATATTCTATCATTTACCTTCATTTTGCAACCAATTGGAAGTCTCTAGCACAATATTTCGATTTATGGTGAATTTTTGAAAAAACTTTTTCCTTACGTCCGCGCCAGAAATTCTTTAAACGCGTTGTCGTAATGTTTGCATTGTTTTATATTAGTCGTTACATAAAGTTTTATATATGGAAATGTGCGCAATTTCATGTAGAATACAACAGAAAATAACTCATGGTTGTAGCTTTTATCAGTTTTGATTTTCATATAAATCACGATAACTGCCAAAATTTCAAGCTTCGGTCAACTTTAACTCGACCGAAATGGTCAAAAAACGCAATTATAAGCTAAAACTCTTACATTCTAGTAATATTCAATCATGTACCTTCATTTTGCAACAAACTGGAAGTCTCTAGCACAATATTTCGATTTATGGTGAATTTCTAAAAAAAAAAAAAATTTTCCTTACGTCTGCGTGCGGTAACTCGGCCGAACATCTCAGAAATTCATTCGTCATGTTGTCATAATGTTTGCATTGTTTTACATTAGTCGTTACATAAACTTTTATATATGAAAATGTGTGCAATTTCATGTAGAATACAACAGAAAATAGCTCATTGTTGTAGCTTTTATCAGTTTTGAAATATTTTCACATAAATCACGATAACTGCCAAAATTTCAACCTTCGGTCAACTTTAACTCGACCAAAATGGTAAAAAAACGCAATTGTAAGCTAAAACTCTTACATTCTAGTAATATTCAATCGTTTAACTTCATTTTGCAATAAATTGGAAGTCTCTAGCACAATATTTCAATTTATGGTGAATTTTTGAAAAAAACATTTTCCTTACGTCTGCGCTGGTAACTCGGCCGAACATATCAGAAATTCTTTAGTCTCGTTGTCGTAATATTTGCACCGCTTTATATTAGTCGTTACATAAAGTTTTATATATGAAAATGTGCACAATTTCATGTACAATACAACAGAAAATAACTCATGGTTGTAGCTTTTATCAGTTTTGAAATATTTCCATATAAATCACGATAAATATTAAAAATTTGACTTTCGGTCAACTTTAACTCGACCGAAATGGTCGAAAACTGCAATTGTAAGCTAAAACACTTACAGTCTAGTAATATTCAATCAATTAGCTTCATTTTTCAACAAACGGGAAGTCTCTAGCACAATATTTCGATTTATGGTGAATTTTTGAAAAAAACATTTTTTTACGTCCATGAAAGTTACAAATTCATGCATCATTTTGTGATAATATTTTCTCTGTGTTGCTTTGATCGTTTTAAAATTTATTATATACCAAAATCATCGCAATTTAGTGTACAATACAACTAAAAAAATTAGCTCATTAGCTTTAACCGTTTGCTTACAGCGATTTGTATACAATTATATACGAGTTTTTTTTTTTTTTCACTGTCATATATTCCAATATTTATATATGATAATGATATTTTTTTCATTTCTGATGGTTGCATACTAAACCTCAGGCAATGACAAAAAATGAGCCAAAAATGAATTCTTAATCTTAAAAACTAAGCGTGCTGTGATTTAAAAAAAAAAAACTTTTTTTCCGCTTCGGCGCTAACTCACCGAACGCCACCAGCATACGGGAGACGTTTTTGTAAATAGGGCTTCGGCGTTAAAGGGTTAATACCTCCTGCTTTGGACCTGTGGTGGCTGCTTGACAGATTTTGTAACCATCCAGCTCCATTTGTCTGTTTGGACAGAAAAATATCTTGCCTGGGTACTTAGTTTAGCATAAATATGGGGTTGAATGTAAAGTTGCTTCCTTCTCCCTATGTGGATCAGCTGCTAAGCCCAAGCATTTGTTGGATTAGGCCATGATGTAGGTAGGCTGCACAATCATGCAACCAGTTTTAGAGCTTCATATGTCTCAATACTTTTAACAAGGGATGCGGAGTGGTGATAGTGGAGCAGGATAATGGGAAAAAAGTGCAAATGGTGATAAAAGCAACAGATTTGGCATGAGAACTCTTATTATCCCCATAAATCAAAGTCAACGTCCGGCCACCTCAGTATTTGGCTATTTCCAAGGTGACTGACACTTTTCCAAAATGGCAGCAAGTTTGCTATATATTTCAAATATTTTCATTTCATAAGCCTATAAAAGTTGCGTACCGTCCATATAATAATTGAGAATTTGTATTTTGGCATCATACTGTCATGAAGAGATAAAGTGAACCCATCTTTCCAGTATGGCCACCATATGAACACCATATTTCCAAAATGGCCACCAAAGATTAAAAAAAAGTGTGTATCTCCAGAGAGAAACCAATATGTTTTGTGTTAGTTTTAGTAAGTGCAGCTGCAGAGAGCTGTGTAGCTAAGTCCAGATTTGTAGCCTTGCACCTGCAATGGCATTCCTTTTTGCAGCCACACTTATTCAGTTCTTGGCAAGATGTTGCTACTATTGGCAAATCTGTCCAATACGGAAACCAGGTGCCATCAATCTGTTGCCATCCCCAGTGTCTTGGACTGGGCAACATGTTGCCATCCCCAGTGTCTCTGGCTGGGCAAAACTGGATGACATACTAAAGACTGGCACCCTTGTAGGGGGAATGCAATCATAAGTCTTTGCTTTCTTGCAGAGAGATCAAGTTGATAATAAGTTTGTTGTCCCGTGGGCTCGAACCAGCGAAGGACAAGAACTCAGGACTACAGTGGACGCATTAACCCATGCGGCCAGCAAGTTAGGTATAAGTGGATATCGTCTCCCATATACAAATCCCCCTTCGAACTCAGGTGTTTGTATTTAGAGACAATATCCACCCACCTCTGCCATGCTAACCGTGTAGTTTGTTTGTCGCACGCAGCTATATTATGACTTATTTATCACATCACCGTGATTCATATACAATCAGTAAGCTACAAACGTCCTTTAATATCCAATTCGCTCTACCTCAGAAATAATATATTTTCATATATGTTACCGAAGGGGAATTTTTCAGTTGATAATAAGTTCGTCGTCCCGTGGGCTCAAACCAGCGAAGGACAAGAACTCAGGACTACAGTGGACGCATTAACCCATGCGGCCAGCAAGTGAGGTATAAGTGGATATCGTCTCCCATATACAAATCCCCCGTCGAACTGGGTTAATGCGTCCACTGTAGTCCTGAGTTCTTGTCCTTCGCTGGTTCGAGCCCACGGGACGACGAACTTAATATCAACTAAAAAATTCCCCTTCGGTAACATATATGAAAATATATTATTTCCGAGGTAGAGCAAATTGGATATTAAAGGACGTTTGTAGCTTACTGATTGTATATGAATCATGGTGATGTGATAAAAAAGTCATAATATGGCTGCGTGCGACAAACGCACTACACGGTTAGCATGGCAGAGGTGGGTGGATATCTTCTCTAAATACAAACACCTGAGTTCGACGGGGAATTTGTATATGGGAGACGATATCCACTTATACCTCACTTGCTGGCCGCGTGGGTTAATGCGTCCACTGTAGTCCTGAGTTCTTGTCCTTCGCTGGTTCGAGCCCACGGGATGACGAACTTATTATCAACTAAAAAATTCCCCTTCGGTAACATATGAAAGTATATTATTTCTGAGGTAGAGCGAATTGGATATTAAAGGACGTTTGTAGCTTACTGATTGTATATGAATCACGATGATGTGATAAAAAAGTCATAATATGGCTGCGTGCGACAAATGCACTACACGGTTAGCATGGCAGAGGTGGGTGGATATCGTCTCTAAATACAAACACCTGAGTTCGACGGGGGATTTGTATGTGGGAGACGATATCCACTTATACCTCACTTGCTGGCCGCATGGGTTAATGCGTCCACTGTAGTCCTGAGTTCTGGTCCTTCGCTGGTTCGAGCCCACGGGACGACGAACTTATTATCAACTAAAAAAATTCCCCTTAGGTAACATATATAAAAATATATTATTTCCGAGGTAGAGCGAAAGGGATATTACAGGGCGTTTGTAGCTTACTGATTGTATATGAATCACGGTGATGTGATAAAAAAGTCATATATATATATATATATATATATATATATATATATATATATATATATATATATATATATATATATATATATATATATATACACATACATATATATATATATATATATATATATACACAATATATATACATATATATATATATATATATATATATACACATATATATATATATATACATATATATATATACATACACACACATATATATACATACACACACATATATATACATACACACACATACATATACATATACATAAATTTATACATACAATATATATATATATAGGCAGTCTCCGGTTTACGACAGGGTTTCCGTTCTGACGACGCGTCATAAGCCGAAAATCGTCGTAAACCGGAAAAATCGTCGAAAATCATAAGAAAACCTTACTTTTAATCCCTTGAGTATCCTTTGGGTATCTTGAAAATGACATAACCTGCATTTTTATTGAGTCTTTCATAAAAAAAAAACCTCCAAAATTTTACCATCCTACTGTTTTGAAGCCAGAGAGAGAGAGAGAGAGAGAGAGAGAGAGAGAGAGAGAGAGAGAGAGAGAGAGAGAGAGAGAGACTGCCTCACCACTTATCCACCAGAAAAAGACTTGGAATCCCACAGAACTACATTGCTCTCCCATTTTTACTTTAAGTATCATCCTACATAAAATATAGCTTAAGCTATTATCCTATTACAGTGACCACTCGCTACTTCGCGATTCAATTATCGCGAAATCACGACTTCACGGAGTTTTTAATATATATTAATGGAAACTATAGCGCGGATTTTCTGGAGAAAAATCGCGATATATGAACACCCAAAATTTCTCATTAAATCCATTAAAATATTAATAAGAAATAGTATTTCCTAGTCTAAGAAAAAAAAAAAAAAAAGATATTTGCACTTGTAACTCCTATGACAAAAAAAAAAAAACCATCTGGAAAGTGATGCCTATAAATGGAAAGTGATGCCTATACAGTACAGTACCGTGTGTTCCATTGTTGGGAAAACACAAAGCGTACCATCTCGGTGACTAAGTGCGTTGTAACACGGGCTGTGATTGGTGCATGGGAGGGAGATGACAAATTTCAGCTTCCCGATTTCTAATCGGGCCTGTGATTGGTGCTTAGACTGATGCTCAGAACTTGCAGCATCTCCCCTTGTCTCTCTCTCGCGGCCACTTCGCTTCAAGCTTTCTCGCCGAACGGTTTTTTTTACGCTGTGCTGTGTGATTTTTTTTTGTGGTTTTAGTTGAACTTTGCTCCAATTTTCACCCCCTGCAATGGCTCCCAAGCGTGCTGCTTCTTCCAAGGCTGGTACCGAGCCTAAACGCCATCGAAGAATGATGATGATCACTGAAAAGGTGAAACTTCTCGATATGTTGAAGGTAGGGAGAAAGTTTGCGGCTGTAGCCCGCCATTTTGGCGTGAACGAATCCACCATTCGCTACATCTACAAGGACGAGGTTAAGATTAGGAAGACAGCTGCCATCATCTTTAACAAGTCTGCGAAGAGAGTGGTTACGGCTCGTAATAAAACTATTGTCCGTATGGAAGCTGCTTTGGCCATGTGGATAGCCGACTGCCGAAAGAAGTACATAGCCTTGGATACGAACATTATCCAGACAAAGGCTAGGAGCCTGTACGAGACCTTCGCCACTAAGGAACCAGAGGACGACAGTGGCGAGCATAAAGAAGCAGAAGATGAAGAAGACGTAGATGATCCGCAACCAGAGACGTCCAGTCATTCACCACGTAAGAAACTGCAATTTTCTGCTAGCAAAGGGTGGTTTGCAAAGTTTCAGAAACGCTACGCGTCACTGCTGAAACATATGTCAATGAAATCTTCAAGAAGATTATCTCTGAAGGTGAATATCAGCCCGAACAAGTTTTTAATATGGACGAGACGGGCTTGTTTTGGAAAAGAATGCCCTCGCGAACTTTCCTTTTCAAAGAGGAAGCAAAAGCCTCTGGCTTTAAAGCATACAAGGATCGTGTGACCCTCGTGATGTGTGGCAATGCTGCGGGATTTTTATTAAAGCCAGGACTTATTTACAAGTCTAAAAACCCAAGGGCTTTAAAAAACAAAAACAAGAATCTGCTGCCCGTACATTGGATGCACAATCCAAAGGCCTGGATAACGAAGATGCTGACCTCCGACTGGTTCCACCAGTGTTTTATCCCGCAAATGAAGGTGTATCAAGCAGAAAAGTCCTCCTCATTATGGATAATGCTGGTGGCCATGCTACTGATCTGTCGTATTTGGGGGTTCAGGTTGAGTTCCTACCGCCCAACACGACGTCACTTATTCAGCCAATGGACCAGGGAGTTATTAGGGCGTTCAAGACCCTGTACACGAGGAATGCCCTGGCGAACCTGGTTGCTTCCATGGATGCCGCCCAAGAAGACAACGATTTCAACTTGAAGGCATACTGGCAGCAGTACACAATTGCTACGTGCCTCCAAAATATCCACAAGGCATTGGAAGAAATGAAGCCTGCCACCATTAACATCAGCTGGAAGAAGTTGTGGCCCGAGGTTGTTTACGACGACAAAGGATTTACACCTGCTGAAATCCAACACTCGGCAGTACAGAAAGCTGTGCAGTTGGCTGCGATCCTTGGAGGTGAGGGCTTTGCAGACATGACCACGGGCTACGTCGACGAACTTCTAGACTGCCACTCCCAGCCGCTAACTGATGAAAACCGCGAAGAGTTGACAAAGTCGGCGAGCGAAGAAGAAGAAGAAGCAGCGCAGCAAGAAACAGAAGTTGTCTCCCAAACTGGCTTGACTTTGGAACGGCTCGCCGGGCTCTGCAAGCTGGCTAAGGAACTGCAAGAGCGGTTGCAGGAATGGGACGACGATATGGTTCGATTGGTTCAATTCTGCAACATGGTTGATGACGTCATGGCCCCCTACAAGACGCTCTTCGACCAGAAAAAGAAGCAGCGGCAGCAACTGCCAATCACAATGTTTTTGCAGCCTCGCAAAAAAGAGCCAGTTCCTGCTGCTGCTACTACGGTTACACCTTCAGAAACCGCGGAAGAAGTGGAAGAGGTGCCCCAGGAAATGGCACTGCCGTCTGAAGAGATGTAAAATACAATCATTGACTGTGCGGTAAAAGTCATCATCACCTTCATCGTCATCATTTTTACTGCGCAGCAAATTCATCACCATCTTCATTCAAGTTTTACTTCAACTTCTTTTGTGGTGGGTACAGTAACAATCTTTATTTTTTTTAATCTTAAGTGTTACTGTACTGTATTACATGTAATGCAGTACAGTAACATGATACTGTATTGTATTACTGTATGTATACTGTATTCTTTAAAATTTAAAGCTTGCCAATCACGTCATATACTATAGCTACTTTACCACAGTAAATTAGCTGCTGTTATATGGTACTATAAACTTACCTACTGAAGTCATATTGCTTAACAGTTGTCCCTGTTATTAATATAGTAAAGGGTGGGTTGTTAAGAGTACAGGGAGGGTTTTAAAAAGTCCAAATACTGTACAAGTTAAATAAATAAATATGCTGTTCGTACTTCGCGGAATTTCACTTATCGCGGCCTGTCATGGAACCTATCTCCCGCGATAAACGAAGGGTCACTGTACTACTGTATAAATCTTTGAAATTATATTAATATCTTTTCAAAGTCATCTTGAACACTAGTACCCTTTTCCAACCAGAGAGAGAGAGAGAAAATGAATTACCACTACGACTTACATTCAGCCATTCTTGTACTGGCACGGGCGAGAGAGAGAGAGAGAACGAGAGAGAGGGTTTATCTCTTTAATCTCTCGAGGAATGTTAATCCATTTCTCTTTACTGCGACTGACAACAAAAATTGGTTTTTTTCTTTGTCTTCCAAAGATGTAGGCTACTACTTTTACTAAGCATTTTTAAAGCACCATGAACACACACACACACACACACACACACACACACACACATGCAGTGTGCATAGGTAAAGAGACTCAAATTAGCAGTATCTGTTTCTGAGAGAGGGAAGGGCTGAACTTAGTATCTATTTGTAATATATCTATCCATTTCTCATTCTACCTTTTGGCGAGAGAGAGAGAAAGGAAGGGAGAAAGTGATCTTCCGGCCTTAGTCTGCCTTGAAATTGCATAATTGTTGTAATTTAAGGATATTGTATTATTATTATTATTTAATCTTATTAATATTTGAAAATTAGCACTTATTATTAGGTAAGTCATTTATACATCATACAAACGTAGTTAGTTGTCATCTCCCACAAATTTGATAGAAAAATCTTATGCAGTCATTCTCTCTCTCTCATGTCGGAGAGAGAGAGAGAAAAAAACACTATCCCCCTCTTTATAGTGTATGCAAAGCCCATGAGGTACAAGCTTTGTGATTGGTTAAAATCCCACCCTTCCTGCCAATAGCATGTCGTCAAGGAGGGCGGGAAGGGGAAGAGGGGGTTGTTACAAGTTGTTATTGGCTACTGTCAGTCCTGCTAGCCAATAGCATATCGTCATGGAGAGAAGGGGTTGCTACGAGCTCTGTTATTGGCTACTCGTAATCCTCCGAGCGGTATCGTCATAAGCCTACGTCAAAGCAATAAAAAAAATTGTCACACAAGCAATGATGGGATTTTGGTATATTTTTATGTTTATATACAGTAATCGATATTTCTTTGAAGGATATATGCAATACAGAGAGAAATATGGGCGGTTGGACGTACTTAAATCTCAAAAGTGAAATTATTCGTGAATTATTCGGGGACAGAGAGGGAGAAAGATAGAGGTTGAATGAAGTGATTACATCGGTAAGCAATTTTATGATTTCATGGGATTTTAATTTAACTTTTATCGATACTTTGCTGTGGATACCTTAATATTAATATTTTAAAATTAGTGAGTAATTTTTTCATCATAAAAAATGTATTTAGTCATGAAAATAAAATAAAAATCAGTAATTAATGAATATTGCTCTATGAAAAAATCTGCGAATGTAAATTTTCTTCCATCGTATGCGTTGGACACCGAGTCATCCCAAATATTACCGTCAAGAATCATAAGAAAACTTTAATTTTAATCCTTTGGGTGTCTTGAAAACAATGAATCCTGCATTTATATTAAGTTTTTCATAATAAAAACCCTCCAGATGTTGACCATTCTGCTGTTTTGGATGCATGTTTCTTCCTATCGTCATCGGACTGGCGCTGTCCGAAATACCGTCGAAAATTGTAAGAAAACCTTACTTTTAATCCTTTGGGTGTTTTGAAAACAACGAATCCTGCATTTATATTGAGTTTTTCCTAATAAAAACCCTCCAAATATTGACCATTCTGCTGTTTTGAATGCATATTTCTTCCAATCGTCGTAGGATTGGCGTCGTCTAAAATACCGTCGAAAATCGTAAGGAAACCTTACTTTTAATCGTTTGGGTGTCTTGAAAACAATGAATCCTGCATTTATATTAAGTTTCTCATAATAAAAACCCTCCAAATATTGACCATTCTGCTGTTTTGGATGGATATTTCTTCCGATCGTCGTCGGACTGATGTCATCTGAAATACCATCGAAAATCGTAAAAAAAACCTTACTTTTATTCCTTTGGGTGCCTTGAAAACAATTTATCCTGCATTTACATTGAGTTTTTCAACAGAAAACCCTCCAAAATTGACCATTCCGCCATTCTGGAGCCATATTTCTTCCGTCGGACCGGTGTTGTCAGTGTCGTAAACCTGGAACATGCGTTGTAACCCTGGAAATAATTTTTTTATGAATATATTTGAAAAGTGTTGTAAACTCGGAACGTTGTAAGCCAAGACCGTCGCAAACCGGAGACTGTCTGTGTGTATATATATATATATATATATATATATATATATATATATATATATATATGTGTGTGTGTGTGTGTGTGTGTGTGTGTATGTATATATATAATTTACAACCATAATCTCAAGCAGGATGGACAATATAGCCTGAGTGAACTTATGTTGTAACCAGTGGTTTAAATATAATTTTTTAAATAGTCTTGATTAATAGCTGACAAGGTGGGAAAGTTATTTACAACTCCTGAGCCCCAACACAAAATAACTACTAATATTAATGAATGTTGCTCTGTTTTCAGTGTGTTTGATTATATAGTAATTCCTCTTAGGCTTCAGGATATAATTTACTACATTTTTTGCCTAATATACAAGAATTCATAAAAAAATTGCTTAGATATGTGAACTCCACTGCCCAGTGGCAGGAAATCCTTCCACTCTCAAATTTATATTTACACATAAAATTTTAGTTCTGATGGCAGAACCTTGTTATTTAGACCAATGTCAATTATTTCTGAAGAAATAATCCATAGGTACTTCAGTGGATAATTATGGCCATTAATGGTTTAAAGAAATAACTTCAAAAAAAATTTTTAATTTTCAGGAATTTTAGGAATGCCATAGATAACTGTATAATTAATAAATGACTAATGAAACCACTGGATTGTCATGGAAGCACTTGAAAATTACTATCCAGAAAATGCCAGCATTTCAAATATTCTTTCTGTAAATTAGTGAACCTGGTGCAATTGTTGAAATGAGTTGGATGGCAGCTTATCCAGGCATTCAAGGAAATAAAGACAATGAAGTAGCCAAGTATGCAGCCATGAAGACAAAATCAAGCATAATCATTCACAAAAATAACTTTACAATAATGATTGAGCTCATTGTAACAAATGCCAGAATTCTTGAAATTATGAAACTGGCAATCATTACTTTATTCATTTCCACAAGAGCAAATCATTGAGCTTGTGCCTGTGAAAGTTGAGTTTTAATTTTGTGGTCTTGTGGAACTATCTTTTGTAGCTTACAGTTGTAACTTGGTGGTCTGGTCAAATTTTTTTATGACCACTAATGTCATGTTATTGGTGTTTTTCGAATTATAGCTTTGTCTAAATCTTGTTTTCTTTTGCTTGTAGCTTTTAATATAAAATAATTGTATTTGTACTGCTTTCAGATGCTAAGACTACAGGAAATTGCCAAACCCCAGTCACTACTAATGCTCCTTGGGGATCACCCACAGTTTATTCCAGTTCTCCAAAAACATCTGTAACTTCACCTTTACGAGAACTAGTCCAAGTGAGTAGAACTGTTATGGGAACTTCACTAGCCTTATTTCATATAATTTCAAGGCTTACAAATACTGTATTGTGTATTTTAAATGAATCTTACCTCTCTATTATGTTAGCAGAAGGATGACAGAATATAAACTAAAAAATTTTCATTTAGATCATCTGGTTATATTGTCTATTGACCCCTCCCTTCCAGGATGAACTGTGGTTCATGTGTCTATTGTTCTCGGTGGTTCTTTCTGTCGTGGTGGTATGAGGACCACTGGACAGTGTCTCTTATAATTTGCTTTTTGCTGAACTGGATCATTTGGGTTTGATATTGATTGCCTTTGTTGACTTGTTTAATATGTATACTGCTGCAAATGTCTAAGGGATACTTACTTGATTCTGGGCGGCAACGGATGAATGTAGGGAATTCCTTAGGTTATCAAGAAATCTACTGTATTCGTTACACATCTTACTCAGTAGTATGACAACTTTGTAGGCAAACCAGGGAAATCTGTGGCTTAGGGTCTTCTTCAAGTGAGGGAAAATTACGCAAACTCAAGGGTTCTCTTAACTAATTGTATTTACAAAGCAAACATAGATCAAGAGAATGACGAATTACTGGGCAGGTAATAATAAGGGCCTGCTAAATGAGTGAATCCTACACAGGATAAATATTCTACGCCAATGATGTCTTCATAATAGGAAACATCGCAGTAGGGGTAGAAGAGGGACTGCACATGGAGTGATTTCATAGTCGGGGCCTATCTGCAATATATGCAAGACGGTTACTTGCAAGAATAATAAGATGCTCAAAGGGAACTGAGGGAATGCACAGATGGTGCCAAATAACTCAGTTCAACATTAAATGCATAATTACGTTAACTGAATGCTCCAACACAAATTACTGAAGGTGATCGCACAATGGAAAATAAATGAAGATCAGACAGAGAAGTAACAGGAATCGTGACTGACTAAGAAATTATTTCGGTACATTACCTTTGTCAAGGTGACGGTGTCCTTGTTTGATGGGTGCTGGCGATGGAGGAGGGAATTAAAATGCCACTACAAAAGTATACTGGTTCGAACCTTGGGGTCGAACACGTGGAAAGTTCGAGGGTCAGGCAAGGTTAAGGACATCTGTCCTTGGTGGTGTTCTGCACTCTTCTCTCTCTCGATTGCTGTTGCATCATCTATAAATAACGTCGGAGATTACGCGGTGGCGTCTGACTAGATGGCGCAAAGGTCAATCTTCTTCACGTTTTCCAAATAGGCCGCATGGCATCATGTAAACCTTGTGTAGGGTTAACATGGCGGGGGCTCCTCCCTTGCCCATTGTCCGACGCTGTCAAGGAAGGCATCTTCGAAGGCCGCCTGGAAACAAGGCCTTAGGAGTTATTTTGAACAGAGAGAAGGGTTAGGCTCGACCATTTTGGGGAATGAAGAAGAGAGTTTATGAAGGTGTGAGTGGGAACCCACAGTTCTAGTAATTAAAACAATTGAAATGAATTTTCTTTCTTTCTCTGCTACATTACAGATGGAAAAACGGGTGAGGTGGCTTGTAAAACGGTTCCATCCGTCGCACCTCCCCAACCAAGATAGCATTCACACCCTAGATCTGGTGAGAATGATTACCAGCAAGCAAACTCACTTAAAGACTTTACTTTACTTCTCTCTCATTTCCCTTTGGTGCCTTATAATTTAACTTAAACTTCTGCACAGCAATTAATTTCAGGAGGTAAAACAACACTGTGACGTTTACGTTAATGCAGAATAAATACTTGCTGCTAGAAATGACATATTCTTATCATTAAATTCCTATTACGTTTGGCAGCGTTAATGAGAATATTTTCACAACGTAATGGTATAGTTAAAACAATGAATTAATCATAGGTTAATTCTAGAGATACTTCATGCACTGTTAATAATAATCAATTATGAATTTTGCATACATGCAGTTACTCTGCCTTGAAGAGGCATTACAATAAGGTAAACGTGGGCTTAGGTGTTTCCATGATACTTGATCAACAGCTCAGTGCCATTTGGGCACTATAAACAAGGTCGCGAGTCTGCGACTCGAGACATATTACAGAGATTCACAAAGAGAATAGGTGACAGATTCAGAGTAATCAATGATTAATTAAAGATGATGATTAAATATGCCGAAATTACATTCCTTAGCCTATGGACAACAGCTAGGTTCATTCTAAGCCCCAAGAAGGCCGCAAAGGTAGCCAAAGGGCGTGACTCCTCCAGCAAGATCATTTACCAACATCTGCGATAATGGCGCTGTGCCAAGTTGGCACTCATATAATAATAACTACTGGCGATGGCATATTGTATTTTAAATGCATCTATGCTGCGGTAGGCATGAAAGGGAAGTCATAGGACTTATACAGTTGGCATATCTGTCAATGGCACTCTGCATTGGCAGATGTGAATAAAGTAAAATGGGACTTTGGTGAGGCATAAAATGAGTAATAATCAAAAGTAAGGAAGGGAAATGTTAAAGGAAAAGAATAAGGGATAGAGTTATAAGGAAAATAGATAGGTGAAGGACCCTGACTTCCTCTTCTGGATAGAGGTGCCAAAGTCTTCGTAGGGAAAAGGGATGGCACTGTGCCAGTTTGGCACGGGTGCCAGGAGGGTGGGGGCGAGGAGAGGGCTCTTGAAGCTACCTGGAATTATCCATGCCCATGGTATTTCCTCCACAGACCTCTCTTACTTTGATGGTTTGTCTTGGTTGGGGAATTGGTGGAACCGAGCGTGGGGAAGGTATTTGAGTACCACCTGTGTCGGCATCCTTGATGGCTGACATAGGGGCCTTCGTTGCAAGTTCTACCATGATGCGTCACAGTTCCTTGAGTTCATCAGCCATTTGAGAAATGGCAGAACCTTTACTCGCTGTTGTGTCTGCGGCGGACTGAGACAGAGCGTAAGCTGTCGTGGCGGGGCGTGAGAGGCTTGCAGGTAAGATTGTGAGGCCGCACCCGTGGGTGAGCTTCCGCTGTGGTCGGAAGAATCCGTCTCTCTTACCGGCATTGGTAACAGAGCCAAGCCGGGAGAAGAGAGGCAACCTGGACTAGGATCTCTGGAATGGAGATTAGGGGTGTGCTGTGGTGCTGGCACTAAAGAAGGGTCAGGCACTAATAATTGATTTGGAATTTTCTCGTCGTTTGGGACGGACGGAGCTTGGCACTGCTCAGTGCACCCAGGTGACACTGGCAGAGATTGTGAATCAAATGTGGGATCTCCTGGAGGGGGATTATTTGGGGCCCTGGCCCTGGCACTGGGCCAGGGCCGGGCACCGGAATGGGATCAGGAATTGCTCTTGATGGAGGGGGCCACTGCACATTGCACTCAGGTGGCATTGGCATTGGAACAAATGCATGCGTTTGAGACTTAATTGTGCCAAATGAATGGTGTGGGGGGTTTGGTCCCCAGGATTGCTCTAACTGAGATGGGGACTGGAAGTCCTGCCCCAGGAGGAGGTCATAACCCTGGGAATGTATCTGGTGACTGCAAGGTCGCAGATTTCAGATCTCTGAGGTCTCTTGATCCTCAACTTGACTATAGGAAGTGTCATCTTAAAGTGATTGATACCCTCAATCATGACGAGTTTACGTCTGCTAATGGTAGCTCCATGGGGAACTTGTCTTCCCTTATGAGGGACATTTGTGCACCAGAATCATCAAATGCCTTGACCTGGCTGGTGGGGCACCTACCTTGGGAAAGTGCCACATAAATGGGACCCTGGGCTGGAGGACCCAAGGATGTTGGGTCAGTGACTGCCAAGGCAAGGGCGGGCGTACTTGACTTATTATTATTGGGGCAATTTGCCCATTGGGCACTGTCCCATTGGAGGGAGCAGGCCCTTTACCCTTCGTCCACGACCCAGCTGTGGCTCGTTGGGGTGTTGTCCCGTTTGAGGACGTAGAGGGGTCTTCTGGCTGATGCTCAGCCTTCAAGCGGCACAGTTCACTGGGGTGCCCTATTCTCTTACAATACCCACACACGGGTTGCTAATGGGGGATGGGGGTGCCCATTCTTGGGAGGTTGCTGGGAGTTGGTCGAGGTAGGCCAGGAGGGATATAATTTTCGGCCGTGGGAAGCTGGCGGGGCATAAAATAAGAAGTCCTTGAGCTGGAAGAGTTCAAGGACATCCTCCACACTAGTAGCTTTCAGAGATTCTAGCCATCGTTTCAGGGCCTGGGTCTTTTGAAGATCCACTCAGACCAGGTTTGGCCTGATTCCTTGGGAATATTTCTCCACCTTTTCCTCCAATGGTCAGGACTTATTTCAAAAGCTTTTATAATAGGTTGGCAGACAAGGGTAAGATTTCCTTGATTCTTAGGGGGGGAGAGCATTGAATGCAATAGCACCCTTCCCTTCAAGGTGCTTTCCCAGGGTCAGAGACACTTCTTTGGTAGAGGGCTGATAGGTCATCAGGACCTTTTCAATATGGTCGAGCCAGGCTTCAGGCTTGGCTTCATCCCATTTTCTTATGAGGGTGCCAACACTGCTGAGGGTTGAGTGAGTGGAGGGTGTTGGTGTGTTGCCTGCCTGTTGTGAGCTGCCATTGCAAGCTGATGAGCTTTCTTTCTCCCTCTCCTGTCTTTCTGCCTCTTCTCGTTTCTCCTGGGCTATTCTTTCTTTCTTCTTCTCCTGTCTTTCTGCCTCTTCTCGTTTCTCCTGGGCTATTCTTTCTTTCTCCTTCTGTCTTTCTGCCTCTTCTCGTTTCTCCTGGGCTTACGGGGTTATACACTTATGGTGTGTAAAGGAGATTTTCCTTGAGCTTTCAAATAATTTTAAATGTGGCGTAATGAAAACAGTACATCGATCCTATTGAATACTAAAATCTCCAACACATGAGGGTAAGACAAAAATGCTTACTCTTATAACATGCACGGGGCCATCCAGACTGCCAAAAGGTTATGCGTGATCTCTTGACCAGGAAGAAGACCTAGGTGTGGCGAACTACTAGACAGTTCAGAGACTTACTCAGCTTCCTCCCTCCAAGAAGTAAGTCTTCCTGTGATAAAGACTGAAAGGTTTGTATATTGTGTAGGAACAAATGACAAATTTTGAAAGTAATTTGTATTTTTCCTAACTATAAAAACCTAAGGTCTTTTGAATTTAATGCTTGCCTCATGCTGCCCCTCAAGCTGACATGACCTCATGTTTGTATAGTTAGGGAAAATACAAATTCCTTTTAAAATTTGTCATATGTTTTCAGAGAGCAATATTCACTAATTATTTTCATTTTATTTTCATGGCTAAATACATTTTTTACGATAAATTATTTACTAATTTCAAATATTAATATTAATGTAAACACAGCAAAATATCAATCAAATGTTAAAGTAAAATCCCTCAATATTGATCTACTCTCTCTCTCTCTCTCTCTCTCTCTCTCTCTCTCTCTCTCTCTCTCTCTCTCTCTCTCTCTCTCTCTCTCTCTCTCCATGACAACATGCTATTGGTTGAAGTAGTTGGAAGTAGCAATTCACAAAGCTTGTAGTTTGATGCTTTTTATGTACTGTTAGTAGTGCATGAGTTGTATTTTTCTCTCTCTCTCTCTCTCTCTCTCTCTCTCTCTCTCTCTCTCTCTCTCTCTCACTGAGACAAGAGAGGGAGAATTTTTATGCATATGTAACATGTACCTTTCCATTTTTGTATGATAAATAATTGATAAAATTGATTTACTAATTTTCAAATAATATTAATGCAAAAACAGCAAAACATCCATCAGATGTTAAAGAAAATCCCTCAATATCATCAATCATTATAATATGTATATTGTATAAAAAAAGTGTTCATCTCTCTCTCTCTCTCTCTCTCTCTCTCTCTCTCTCTCTCTCACACACGCTGTTGGTTGAAGGAGATGGAAGTAGTCATTCACAAAGCTTGTATATCAATGCTTTGGGTATGTACTGTCACTAGTGTGTGATCTCTCTCTCTCTCTCTCTCTCTCTCTCTCTCTCTCTCTCTCTCTCTCTCTCTCTCTCTCTCTCTCTCTCACTGAAATGAGAGAATTTTTATGCATATGTAACATGCATGTCTGTTTGTTTTGTATGATAAATAAATGTACTAATTTTCAAATATTAATATTAATTTAAACAGCAAAATATTAATTCATTAAAGAAAATATAATAAATTAGGTAAGATTTTAGATCAGTATTTTGTTTTCCCTGTTCTTTTTCTGTCTCCGACTTCAGGGGTGGGGGTGAAGGCCTGTCAATCATATTGACATATTGACTGTGAAGGGGCAAAATCTCTCTCTCTCTCTCTCTCTCTCTCTCTCTCTCTCTCTCTCTCTCTCTCTCTCTCTCTCTCTCTTTCTTTTACGCCATAGGATACGTAGCCATAGGATAAGTAGAATGTGAGAGATGGACAGATAGATGGAAAGGGAGAGTGGTTGGTAGCAAGAAATCAATTTTTTAACCGATGTAAACATAACAGTTCTGCTCTCTCTCTCTCTCTCTCTCTCTCTCTCTCTCTCTCTCTCTCTCTCTCTCTCTCTCTCTCTCTCTCTCTCTCTCTCTCTCTCTCTCTCTCTCCCCTAAAGATTCATGTAGAATGTGAGAGATGTATGGATGGATAGATAGATAGATAGGCTGGGAGTAGGAATCCCACAGCAGGGTATGTTACCTCAATGCTGATTGGCTTGTAGCACGACACACTGTTGGTTGGAGGAGACTGTAGCAACCAATCACACAGTCGGATACCAGTTTTGCTAATTGCTGATTGGCTTGTAACTCCAATGCTTTGTGAGGGAGTGTTCCCTCTTTCTTATTATGACTGATTGTAGTTGAATGTTTACTGGTACTGTATATTCATATCACTTACTGTTGTAAATTAATCTATATTTACCTCTTTATACATACTGTCAGTAGTATATTAAATATTTTTAATGTGCAAATGTAATTTTGTTTCTCTCTCTCTCTCTCTCTCTCTCTCTCTCTCTCTCTCTCTCTCTCTCTCTCTCTCTCTCTCTCTCTCTCTCTATTTCTGGGGTAACTTCACACAGCAGTGAGCCGTATATTTTTAAGGGCAATGTTGTAAGATGATTTTAAAATAATATTAAAGGGTTTTAGGATGATACTTTAAGGTATATGTGGTGTTTGAACTATTAAAGTAGGCTGTAATGAACATTTTTAGAGGGGGTCTTTGGTGTTTGAACTATTAAAGCAGGCAGTTATAAGAGTTTTCAGAGGGGTGTTCCAACTTATCACAGATTTTCACTTGATGCGACAGGTTGTGGTCCCTAACCCCCACGTTGAGTGGGGACCCACTGTATATTTATATTACCTTTTTTAATGTATTCTTTATCCTAATTTATATTTGTGTCATTAACCAATGTAGTTGCATTGCCAGATAACTTTAATTATTCACTCATTCAACCTGAATCATATATCATCACTTGTCTGTTTATGGTATAATAGATCTTTATTTTTGGCATTCTTTTATCCTGCGTATAGCAATTCCCGTGAGTTCTTATCTGTAAATCCTTTCGCTCACTGCATCCGTAACCAGTACAGTAATAGGCTAAGTGCCAATCCTTGATGTAAACCAACTAACTTCAAACATTTTTGATTTGCCACAGGCTGTTTTTTCAACCAACGTAACCAATTGTTCTGGCATTTTACTTTTTCTTAAACATCCAAAGACTACCTCTTTGTATTTTATCAAGTAATACCTTTATGCTTATTAGAACTCCAGTTACCTTGTCGAAGCTTCAACAAGAGAGATTGTACTTTTGTGGAAGTTGTGGTATAGTTTTATGTATTCTTTCTAAATTTATGTAAAGTGGAAATGCACATTATGTAGAAGAAGGATATTATGTTTTGTTGTGTTTGTATTTAGTTGTGAAAAGCATTGTGTTCGGCTGTTTCCTGTATTTAATTGTAAGTATTTGTGTAATTGTGCTTAAGTACTGGTAATCGGCTGTTTGTTGGTTCGGTTGTTAGTCGAAGGTTTGGGTTAGTTGGCAACGGTCGTGAAGTTAGTCCCATTACAACTTTTGTGCAGTGTAGCTGTATCTAGGAAGAACTGAGGAAATGCAGCCATAGTTGTTGGTGCCTTCAAATCCACTTAAGTGTTCTTTTTTATCTTGAAGTTCGTATAGGGAGATTTCCTTTAAAGGGATATGCATATCTAAATGTAAGGAGAATTTCTTGGAGTGTTCTTTGGATGAGGGTTACGAAGTAGAGATTGTGCTCACACCACTCCCAAACTCAGCTCAGGCTAAGAATTTTAAATGCGCCATTTGAACTAACAGTAAGTTTGTACCATTTATGTCTTAGATAATATACACAATGCAATATGGTTTTATTTGTGAGTTATTAGAATAATATAGTTGAAGTGACCTGGGTATTGTGGCATAAAACTTAGTCTACGATTAGGTTAGTACATTTCAAACCATTTAGGCTATACAATCACTTTACGATGTGAAGTGCTATACTTATTCTGAACGAGTTGTAATATACCTTCCATGATTTTTTCATGCAGCTGTCTTTATAAGACAACATCAACTCTACCTCTCCTCTGATAAAAACCATACTGCTTGCACCAGTCTTCACATTGCCTGTAATCTTCAACAGAAGTTTTGTTAGTTTGATTCGCTATAATTACCACACTTGATAATACCTCTCTTCTGTTTTAAACACATTACCACCAGACTCATCCTAGTCATTTGGTAGGGCACTACTTCCTCATTTTGTTAATAGCCTTCTTTGCCTCTATAGATTGTATCTCCATTACTGGCCTTTCCACCTCCTCCAAATCCCCTCTTTCACTTTGTGTTTAAAAGATCCTTATAATAATCAGACCATGTTCATTTTATGTCATCCATTTGCAAGATATTTCCTTCTAAATCTTTGATGGCATGTGATTGACCCAGATCTAATCTTTGCATTTGATAACCTTTTCACCTTCCATTATTCAGAGCCGTTCAACTCCTCTTCAGTTTTTGTAATACCTTTGCCCATCACGCTCTTTGTTTTCCTTTGCACTTTTCTGTATCATTCTTCAGCACCTTGCAGTTCTTGCCTTCCTGTCCTTGAAAGTCCTAGACATCTGCCTAACTAAACTTTTACTTCTATTCCACCACCACCTTTTGTTCCTCCTTGACACTCCAGTCACTTGGCACCCAACTACTTCCTCTGGATCTTTCACGCATGCTGTTTCCTTGACATTACAAATATTTTCTTCTCTAGCAACTCCCTCCTCTCTTAAATTTATTCCTGCTTGATGTCTTCTCTTACATACCTCTTACTTTGCTTACATTGTTCTCCTTTAAGATCCCATATTTCAACCTCTTGGGTTTTTCTTTTTCATCTTCATCTTTGGTTGCTAATGTTATCATACACGCCTCATCAAGAATTGCATTTTAGTTCTTCTGTCTTCCCTCTTAACCATAATGTAATCTATCTGACTCTTTATAACCTTGCTCATATAAGTTAATAGTTGACAATCTTCCTTCACAGACCAGGTGCTCATATAGCCTGATTCAAAACTATGCCATTTCCAGTATATGCTCTCCATCTTCATTCCATACTTCAGATCCATGACCTCCATGAACCTCATATCCATATATACTCCTCCAACTCAACCATTTATATCTGCTGCTAAGATTTATTTCTCTCCATCCCTTACCATTTAATTGCTGTCTCCAGTTCCTCCCAAAATATTTCCTTATGCTCCTGGCCCACTATCTGAGGTGAGTATGCAGAAGCTACATTAAAAATATCTTCCCACACTAGCAACACTACTTTTACAAGCTTAGCACTAACACTTTACAGTACTTCCACCACTCACTACTGACTATAGCTCCTGCTCCATTTCTTCCACAATAATCAAGCTGAAACCCATGTGGAAAAATAATATTCATTTAAATTTAAAAACCATTCAAATATTGTATGGGAAAGGTGTGAAATTTTTATTTGTTCAAACACTCAAGAAAGCTCAGTTCCAGATGTACCATTAAATCCTTTATATTCTTTAATGCCTCTGCAACCTTAGGCATGGTGAAGGTATTATAACATCACCCACATCACCTGGTTGAAGTAACCTTGCTTCATCTTTTGTAATCATAATGTATAATATATGGAATGGTCTCATTTATTGCATATTGACAGTCATTTAGCCAATAATTGTATGTATGATAATGTAGCATTTGCTAGGTGGTGTAATTTTCATGCACCTCAGGGGACAAAAAGTGGTGGGTGAACGTTAGTGTTTTGAAGTGTATTATTTTTTCAGAGTCCTACTATTCGAATGCAAAAATTGATTAATGCAAAAGTTCGAGAAGTGAAGGACTTACAACAGGAAATTCATGCAAGAGAGAATGAAAAGCAAGAAACGGAAATGAAATTAGAATCATCACAAAATAAAATTTCCAAATTGAGTAAGTATTACCTTATCTTATGGTGCAAATTCCTTTTGAAGTTGCATGAATACTTTATAAAGTTACTTTTGTGATGAAGTGGATGTTTTTCTTTGTTTTCAAAAGTATACTTTCTTGGCTGGATGAAAGATTTTCATGCAATATCTTTATTTTTAGGGATATGCTTTGTGGATCCTGTTTGAGAAGGCTTAAAAGATGCAATTTCTATTTTGAAAATTTAGTGCAAATTATAGGGACAGCATGGTTTGCTTCAGTTTTTTTAATGTAGCATTCTCTTATTTGATTTCTCTTTTCCTGTTACAGCTGATATGTTGGCTAAGTATCAAGAGGAACTGAAGGATCAGCGTCAGCAGAGAGATGAACTTGAGGCAAGAATGTTAAGTGGGGAAGATTTTGTTCAGCAACAGGTAAGGAAACTGAGTAGATTGTGCAATAATATTACCTTCAGAATATATAAATGGTAAAAGTATCTTTACTTTTCAAAAAAACCATAGTTTTTCCTCAAGTGTTGTGTTTCTGAATAACATATTTTTACAGTGGCATAGTGATCGCAAAGCTGCTTATGTCTCATTAAAAATCACTTTAGGCTAATGTTGCACAGTATTTTATCTTTTACTTTTTCTCCTGTATGTCAAATAGAAGTATAATTAGTGTGCATTTATTAGATTTTTAAGAAGTTGTAGATAAGTAAATTAGAAAAGAAATAATTTTTTGCATGCAGATATGTCACTTCATCTTTAATTACAGTGTTTTAGGTGAAACTTACCTCCTGTCATTAGCTTTATCTGCAGCTACTTGGCGCAGGTTCGACAGGTGTTAAAATTGAAATAATCGTTAACGAACACTCCCAATAGTTAACCCCCACCCTTTAGAGGGTAGAGGGTAAGATGTGAGTGTTTTGGTTGTTATTCTTCTCTGTCGGCAAATATGGCCAGCCATTTAGAGAAGTGCTCTAAAATTTGGGTTTGTTTTCGTGGTTAACGAATGGATTGTCTGGATTTTGGTCTGTATTTGGCAACAAGGATTCTTCTTCTCAGTCTTTCCTATCGAAATCTGTTAGCTTTTGTAAGGTAAGTTTTTGCAAGACCAGATTGAATTAATTGACGTATGTATGCACGAACTATGCATGGATCATCGAGAGGTGAATTGTGATGCAGACAACCTTTGTGATGGTTGCAAAGATTGGTCTTTGGAAGAGATAGAGATGATAAATTGCCGAATCCTTCTACGCCCAAATGTCAGCTCAGGTTAGTAGGCTAGATTTAATGCAATTAGACATTGACTCTGTTAGATCTAAAATTGAATTTTGTGTAACAATTCGAGACTTTTGCATCAGATGTGTCTAGTGCATTGGCAGGAAGAGTGCCCCCTTGTTCCTTTGGCCACTCCGCGGATGCAGCCTTGCCTGCCACCTGGGCACCCCTGCCGACAGGCATGGTAGTCCTGGAGTTTTCAGACTAGGAATAACATCCCATAATGTTTAAGGACTGTACCCTCTGTCTCCTGCCTTTGCTTTTGGTCGTTCATGGACTGAGTTAGATCGCATAAGGACAGTTATGGTAGGTCTGTATCTTCAATAGGTCACTAGGTCATGCTTTTGACCCTGTTGTCGCACGGTTATTCTAGCGATTCGTCCAAGCCAGATAACCGATCGCAGTCCATAGTGAGTGCTGCTGTTGCGCCTGCAGCCGTTGCTAGCAGCCCTGAGTCTGTAGTTAGGTTATCAGGAGTAAGCATTCACCCCAGTTCTCCCCTTTTATCACTGGTGGTCCAAGTTTTGTTTTTGACAAGGCCGCTGTTACGTCTGTACCCTGGCTTTTGTGATTTTTATGGACATATTCAAGCTTAGGCTAAGCATGCCAGATACTGTACAGTATTCACTTTTGCTTGTTAGTCCGTCAGTTTTCACAAGGCATCAAGTCTGCATACAGTTCTGCATATGTCTTCAGTCTGCATGAGGTGTTGTCGAGGCCGTGCAAGGCATTATCGAGTCCACACGGTTGTCTGAGAGTCCGCACGGTTATCTGCGAGTCTGCATACTTGTTTTGGAGTTTGGGTGGTTGTCTGAGAGTCCACACGTTTGTCTGCAAGTCTGCATGGTTGTCAGCAAGTCCACATAGCTGGGAGCTAGTCCACATGGTAGTCAGTGAGTCTGCATGGCCGTCATTGAGTCTGCATGGGTGTCAATGAGCCTGCATGGGTGTCAGCGAGTCCGTACAGGTGTCAGCGAGTCCGCATGGGCATTAGCAAGTCTGCTCAGGCATTAGTAAGTCTACACAGGGATTAGTGAGTCTGAGGCGTCAGTGAGTCCACATGAGGCTTCAGAGAGTCCATGCAAGGTGTCAGTGAGTCCACTTAGTGAGAGAGCTTTCAACTTTTGTTTCTGCCAGATGGATTATACGAACTTTAGTGCTTGGTTTCATGAGACCATCTGGTTCTGTGGCAATTTTTGTCCTTGAGGAAAAGGACTCTTATTGGCCATGCTCTAGCTGACAGCATTCTCCTTTGCCTCCTTTTCAGGAAGAGGAGCATTAAGTCTGTCCCCTTAGTTTTAAGAAATTAGTCCAGTTGTACTTAGATATCTGCAGTCCTTCCTTTAAGCTGTCAGTTTCTGTACTTAGGAGACTTGACCCAGTGGCAATGTTTGGCCAAAGAGAGTTTCCTTTTTGAAAGTCCTCTCTCTTATCTCCCATGCTCTCTGCTGGGGAGACCATGGTGTATCAAGCAGGGGATTTTTTCCCCTCTTCTGATCCAGCTGTTATGGTCCTTGAGCCAGGGATCCTATGATAAGCCTTAAGGGTTTTTGTTTCCATAGCAAGGTTTCTTTGGTTGTGATAGGTGAACTGGCTCATGTCACAGCTCATCCTTTTGCGAAGTAATAGACAACAAGCTATCCGCTTCTATAGCTGCAGGGACAGGGAAGGAAATACAAGAAGAATGAAATAGTACTTTTCTCCACCTTTCCCAGGCCATTAAAGGGAAGTCTCTTCCTTTTCCTCATACTCTAAACTCACTTTGGGCAATTCTGCCTCTTTCCCCTAGTTGTCTTCTTTTCAGGCTCAGGAGGGAAGAAGTGTCCTTTTAGCAGAAAAGATCCAGATTTCATTCTGCCAAAGGGGGATGTGCATTTCCTCCACTAATATCAAGACTCTAGTAAAGGAAGTTTTTTGGAAGGTTATTGCATTCCTCTCAGAAATTCACAGCCTCTTCAACCAGCTTTTAACCTTTCGGTCATACAGAGCAACTTAGAGAAGAGGCAGGTGTTGGTCAGGAAGTCTTTTCTCCATTAGAGAAGGCAGTATAAGAGGAAGTACCAGCTACTTTGCTGGCCTTTTTACACAGTCTATTCCTAGTGCCAAGCAATAGGAGGTTGGAGGACAGTCCTAGACATAGCCTATACAGGCTCAACATTTGTGGCCAGTGTTTCCCTTTTTTTCCATGGAGTGAACTGCCATGGAGGAAGGACACGGATATTTATGGGGTACATGAACAATTCATACTCTCGTGTCCCCATTCACCAATTTTCAGGAAGTGCCCACTCTTTGTCTTTGGGAAAAGATATATCAATGTTGAGCTCTTCGTTTTGGGCTGAGTTCCACGCCCCAAGTTTTCACCAGGGTGCTATCCCCTTCATCAATGTTTTACTTATTAGAAGTAAAGTTACTCCTGTACCTGGATGACTGGATTATCTTGTGGAGTCCAGGTGGTTTGCTTGAGGACAAGGAAGTCTGTATGGGGCTTGGCAAGGCATTAGGCTTACCAAGAATGCCACAGGTCATCTTTAGAACCTACCTTGGCATGGTGATTGATTCTGTTCTGTTCAAGGTTTTCCAACAGATTTTTTAAAAGTATATCTTAGTTTAACCAGACCACTGAGCTGGTTAACAGCTCTCCTAGGGCTGGCCCGAAGGATTAGACTTATTTTTACGTGGCTAAGAACCTACTGGTTACCTAGCAACGGGACCTACAGCTTATTGTGGAATCCGAACCACATTATGACGAGAAATGAATTTCTATCACCAGAAATAAATTCCTCTAATTCCTCTTTGCCGGCTCGGAGAGTCGAACGCTGGGCCAACAGCGTGCCAGTCGAAAGCTCTACCACTCCTCCAAAGAGGAACAGAAGCTCCAGTAAACGATCTGTTGTTAATCATGAGAATTTCCTTCTCAGGGAGCATGCCCGGTATTGCTGGTTGTTTTGCTTAGGCCAATTGTCTTCTATAGAGAAGTTAGTTCTAAGTGCTCAACTTTGGATGTTATCTCTTTAGTTGCACTGGCATGGAGAGAGATTTGGCCAGACCATGAGTTGTAGCTGTGTAGCCAAGAACGGATCCTTTCCCTTCATTGGTCATTGTCCATAGTATTGCTCCTCACAAGGAAGTCCCAAGAGTCCCTGAACCCAGACTTCTCACTGTATTCAGTTGCCTCGGACATGGATGGGGGTGTGGTTGTCAGGAACCAGTCGCTTCAAAGGTGTGGTTACCAGTAGAAGCGAGTCTTCTTATTAACTGCAAGGAGTTGTTGGCTATCCAGAAGGGATTTAAGTAATTTCTGTTGTCATGGGCGTGCCTTTTCTAGCTTATATTAGAAGGCAGGGGGCATGAATTTGGAAACCACCTTATCCATCACCAGGACTTTAGCCTCTGGACAGTGGAGAGGAATATTATCCATATGCCTCAGTTGGTTCCTAGTTTACTGTGTTTGATGGACACGTTAAGTCATCCAGGACAGATACTCTCCTGAGATTGATCTTTACACTGCAGTTTACAAGGCAATTTGGAGAGAGTTCGGCCAACCTCTCTTTGATCTCTTTGCAGCGAAGATGAATCATTATCTTCCACTGTATGTCTCCCGGTTCCAGGCCCTCAAGCCTGTGAAGTAGATGTTATGGTTCAAGATTGGACAAACATGTTCTTTACTGTAGGGTTGAGGATACCGGGAACTCCACCATGTTTCTAATCGTGCTTTGGTGGCCGAGGGGGCATTGGTTCCCAGTCTTCCATATATCAGTAGAGGTCCTAAGCATTACCTCCATAGGCAAATCTGCTTTGCTAGGCAGGGACAGGGAAGTTTTACAGAAATATCAATATGCTTTTCTTAACTGTATGGAACTGTTGTGTAGCTTCTCAGCTCCAGGGACATATAAGTCATCTAGGAACTATTTCCTAATGATGAGGAAAGTCCACTAATTTCTTGTTCATTATCACAGGAGCTGTATAGGTTATGATACAAGTCCAAGGGCATTCCCTGTCTTCACACCAATATTAACAATTTTAACAATGTATAAGGGGCTGCACTTCCTGGGAGATGCCAAAGGATTTTCTGTTTCCTCCATCAAGGCTATAAATCTGTGCTGACGTAGGCAGAACTGTTCACACTTTTCAGCTGGATTGCTGAAGGTTCTGCTAAGCTGCTTTTATGGAACCTAATCTTTGGCTTAAGATTCCTTAGTGGCACTCCTTTCTACCCCAGAGAGAGAGGCTTCCCTCAAGGCTCTTTTGTAGTCTGGTGGCAGTGGCTTAGGCCAAAAGAGTAAGGTCACATGCGATATATTTGTTAGTAGGGCGTTCACATACTGGAGCAGAACTATCTTTTTTTATTGCATCCTTTAATGCTAAGGTGATGTGAAGACCAAAGCTCTTCCAAGAGTTTTCTCTATCCCCACTTTAGAGACTGACTCCTGAGGATGATGAGCTTCTTTGATGCCCTGTTAGGACTATGGGGATTTATACATCCCATCTTAATCATTAAGGAAGCAGTGTAGGAAGCTATTTTGCATAGTCAAGAATCCTTAGGTTCCTAGGTCTTAGATGCCATAGCTTTCTTTATTAATCCTTAATCCTGGAAGTGCACCATGCATTGTCTCCACAGGATTGTCCCCTTTTGAAGGTGAAACTGCACGATGTCAGAGCAACAGCTGCGTCAATTAGTTTTCATCAGTACCTCTCTCTAGACTGTCAAGTCTTGGCGGTGGCACAGTGGAGGTGTAACTCTTGTGTTCACTTCTAACTACTTGAGGGCTGTCTATATCCAGCAGGAAGACTGCTGCACACTAGCACCTATAGTTGCAGCAGGGGAGATTTCTACTAGTCTTACCCTTTTGTGTTACGAACAGGTATAGGTTTTCACTATCAACCCCATCCTGGGTAAGTGAAGAACCTTATGTATTGGAGTTTGTACACAGTACAGTAATATCATACTCTACTTTTGTTTTGGTTGCAAGTAATATCATACTCTACTTTTGTTTTGGTTGCAGTATTATGCTTAGTTGTATTTGCTTTGTTACTTATGTTGTAGAGCCATTGCTCCTTATTGGAGAAAGCTACCCTGAATTGATCAAGAACCACCTTTTTTCGGGCAAAATTGGTGTTATAGTTTTGGGTATGAGGTGCCACAGCAACTCAGTTAGGTAGGTGGCAACTCTTTAGGGATCATATTTAGTTGTGGTTTTAGCTCCTATCAGTTCTGCAGGCCTGAGGCACAGGGGCCAAACTTGCCATTCTGCATTGCACAATCTCAGCCAGTGGCTATATGCAGGGTCCATGTTCCACCTGTGTGCAATAGTGGACCTCACCTGATGAAGATCCTCATCTGACAAGAACTTGCCATGGGAGGGTATGTGTCAGTTAAGCAGCGATAAGGGTATTTCTAATATCTGATAATTTGGTTATAGGAAAGTCTCCTACCCTCCTCCAGCATTCGAGTCAGCTAATGATAGAAGGTAAGTTTGACCTCAAAAATGATGATTTTTATACAAGTAACTACATAGCTATTAGTTTCACTTAACCTCGGCAGTTAAAAATTGGAAATTTGCAGTAACGCTCTATTGTTTTGGTGTAGGTAAATAGACCCCGCCCACTTTTAGGGAAGAATAGGTACAACAGTGCTGAAGAGCTCAGTTCGGTTCTGCCGGTCAACAACTGAACGTCGTTTGGTTGAGCAGCTCTGATTTGAATTTCGCTGGGTGGTTGTATCTTTCGCCTTTGGTGAAGCATTCATTCATGTTGGTAGCATGCTATTTACAGGCAGTCACCGGTTTACGACGGGTCCAGCTTAGGACGTTCTGAGGTTACGACACTTTTCAAATATATTCATCAGAAATTATTTCCCAGTTTACAATGCATGTTCTGGGGTTACGACGCGTCGTACGCCGATCTGACGGAAGAAATATGGCTCCAAAACAGCAGAATAATCAAAATTTGGAAGGTTTTTTTATGAAAATCTCAATAAAAATGCAGTTTACATCATTTTCAATACACCCAAAGCATTAGAAGTAAGGTTTTCTTAATATTTCTGACGATTTTCGACGATTTTTCGGTTTATGACGATTTTTGGTTTATGACGCAGCGTAAAAACGGAACCCCTGTCGTAAACTGGGGACTGCCTGTATTAGCTTAGCTAGTTCTTTATTCAGACTTGTGACTAAGCTTGTTCTTTATTCAGACTTGTGACTGATTTTGACTTAGTATGTCAGATTCTAGCTTGTCTAGTACAGTGAACCCCGTGTTATTCGCGGGGATGCCCCCGCCGAATGGGTCAAATCCACCCTGCTTAAAACCCTCTAAAAACACTTAGAACTGCCCATTTTGATAGCTTAAACACAGAAAAACCCTGTAAAAATGCTTATACCTGAATATTTTAATAGTTTTATCACAAAAAGTGTATTTATTCATGAAAATTATATGAAACTAAAGTAATTAGTGAATATTTCTCAGTGAAAAATACCGCGAATTGGCGAATTTTCCGCGAATGATGGCTAGATATGTTCCACAGAGAAACCCGCGAATGCGTGAGTCCTCGAACGTTGACAACGCGAATACGGGGGGTTCACTGTATTTGGTATTGCAGCAAAGGCTGTAATACTAGACTTACTTCTGCCAAGTGTGACTTGCAGACTTTGTGTTGCCGTTGTAGAGGGCAAGTTTGCTTGCTTGAACTTAAATATGATGAATGCAAAGACTGGGATCAGGGTAAATGGAAAGTTTTGGATGCACATCTAGACTCCAGAAGAATAGACAGAGAAAGGCAGCTGCTAGAGCCGAGGCTAAAGGTTTAGTGAGTTAGGTTTCCACTCCGAAATCAGATATTGCTTTTCAACCCGTGCCTTCTACGCCTGTGACTGCTTTCCCCCTATATCACCAGCCCTCCAACTTTTCCTCAAACTCCACTACCTGGTCCCCGTTCTTCCAAACCTGATGCCATTGCCAGTCCAGAAGCTAGAATTGACCAAAAGTTTGGTCTGCTTGTTAACACTGTAGCCCAAATTGGGTCTTCGGTTAAGGCCTTATGGACCAGGTAAGTGTAATTAGTGTTGGTGCAAGTGCAGTGTCAGTGCAGGAGGTGACTGCTCATCCTACCAATGCTCCTAGAAAAAGGTCAGTGTTAGACTCCCCCAAACCTTGGAGGAAGCAAACTGGAAGTCTAAGGGAGGTTGGTGGGGTTTGCGCATGGGTAGTTGCTCCCTCAATCAAGCCTTTTGATTGAACCCAGGGCTCGGTGGATTGCCATTGGAAAGCTGTCCATGTGGATATTCATGCTCTGTCGTCCAGTGATTAGGACACCAGCGCAGACAGGGGTCGTAAACGCTTTCCCGTTTACCCGTAAGCTGTCTAGGGAACAAGAGCACAGTCCTCTTCCCTCCTGCATTATTTGGGTTAGTCCCGAGTGGGTTGTGTATACCACTTAGGTGACGGAGAGGCAGTCTTTGATGTGGCATTCCTCATCAAAGTTGTCCGAACGTACAGTGTCAAAGTGTTCTGTGTCGAAGCACCTAGTGACGGAGAGCCAGTCTGACGCGGCATTCCTCATCCAAGTTGTCTGAGCGCCCAGCGGCCAAGCACCTGGTTTCCGAACATATAGTGTCCAAGCATTCTGTGTCGAAGCGCCCAGTGTCTGAGCGTATAGTGTTGGATCGCCCAGTGTCCGAGCAATCAGGCTATGAGTACTCAGTGGCCAAGCGCCCAACTTCCGAGCAGCACCCAGTGTCCGTATGCTCAGTTTCCGAGCGCCATGTGTCAAAATTTTCGCCTTCGGTACGTTTGGCACCAATAGCCAAGCATTTGGTGTCAATGCTTGCTGTTACAGGTCCTTCATTGGAACCTTGGCCTTTTACAGAAGCAACCTTCTGCTACGCAGGATCAGGCGGACTTAGCTTCCTCTCCCATTTCATCCAGTGTAGAAGCCATCAATCAAGAACATCCTACAACAGTGTTTGCAGCGCTCTTGAAGTACTTCCTCTTCTGCCATCCACCTTTCTTCTCTCCAAGGGCCCCGTCATCACTTGGTCCAGCCTTCGTGATGAGACAGCCAGTAGAGGCCTTCAGACTACTGAAGATGGATAGCGGGCATTGGCATTTGGGTAGCCAAAAAGAGGGAGCTTGGTAAGGCTGTTTTCAGTGCATCTCCCTTCCACTTGTCGCCAAGGAGGCACTTGGCCTCCTCCACTGGAGAAACTCCTTCCCTGGGAGTTTCTGCCTCCTCCCAGGGGGATTTCTCCAGCCTTGTTGACTCAGCACAGAGATTGGCTTCTAACTAGTTAAGATCATGTTCACGGCCTGCGAGCTAGACCGTGTCGTGAGAGACGTCTTTGAAGTACAGGCTGTCCCCGGTTATTGGCAATCCTGTTTTTCAGTGCTGATGTGTGCTGATTTCCACTCATCAGCACCGATAATCGCATATTGACACCGATACATACCTAACAGTCGCTGATTTTCACTTATCCTCACGCCATCGGAACGGAACCCCCGCCGATAACCGGGGACTGCCTGTATTCAGCTTCTTGGACTGGACAGTCAGGGCATTAGCCAAGAAAATAGAAAACTGTAGTACACTTCAAGAGAACTTTGCTGTGGACTGGTTGGGAGTACTCTCATGTGCAGATAAGGCCATTAGGGATGGCTCCCAGGAGCTGTCTACCTTATTCTCCATGGGAGTCCCTAATAAAAGGGAACTGTGCTGCACCCTTACTACTAAAGGTGTTACTCCCTCTCAAAGATCGGTTCTCCTGTTTGCACCTTTAGATCAGTCAGCTTTATTCCTGATGGCTAAAATAGAGCAGGTCGTGTCGGACTTACAGACGAAGTCGACACAAGACCTTTTTGATGCAGTTGATAAGGCGTGCCAAGGAACCAACCCATGGCACTTCAGTCTCATTCAGCATGAGAACTGTCTCCCCATTGCAACAGCAAGCCTTTCAAGGCAGAAGGGGCAAATTTCAGCCCTGCCCACGCTCAAATATGTGATCAGTCTGGCCAACCAAGAAGTTGTTCTCCTAACCAGCCTCTCGCAAGTGAGGTTCCATCCATGTCCCTGTAGGAGCCAGGCTTCTCCATTTCTGGGACAAATGGGAAGCCAGGAAAGCAGAACCTTGGGTAGTAAAAGTCCTGCAAGAGGGCTATGCCATCCCGTTTGGGGAAAAACCTCCTTTGGCGTCCTCATCCATCAGCTTAACAGCCTACTTGGAAGGCTCAGAGAGGTTTTTAGCCCTGAAGGAAGAAGAATCATCCCTACTCGGGAAAAGAGATTTGGAGGTGGTGGAAGATGTAAGGACAGAGGGTTTTTACAACAGTCTGTTCGTTGTCCCCAAGGTGTCGGGAGGTTAGAGACCTGTTCTGGACGTCACTGCTTTGAACTTTTTTGTGCAGACCACAAGTTCAAAATGGCAATGAACCATTCAGTCCTGTCAGCCATTCATCAGGGAGACTGGATGGTAACGAATTGACATGGAGGATGCATACTTCCATGTCCCAGTGCATTCAGACTCCAGGAAGTATCTGCAGTTCGTATTCCAGGGCAGAATCCTTCAGTTCAGGGCTCTCTGCTTTAGCCACTCTACAGTCCGCAAGTATTCACCCGTGTTCTTGCCCTTGTAGTGAGATGGCTTCATCTTGTGGGGATCAATATCTGTTGATGTCTAGACAACTGGCTACTACACTCCCCATTGAAGACAAGATGCACAGAGGACCTTCTAAAGACTCTTCTACTGACCCAAGAGTTGGGCCTTTTAACCAATTTTCAGAAATCCCAATTTGCTCCGACACAATCGACCCTCTGTTTGGGGATGGGATTGATGCTCTGACTTTTCAGTCTTTTCCGTCCCTTAGAAGGATTGAATACTGCCTGAAGAAAGTGAGGAGCTTCATATCGCCTGTTGTGCACCCCCGAGTGGATGAGTCTGCTGGGCACTCTCTTGTCCATCGAGAAGTTAGTGCCTTTAGGAAGGTTACACACAAGAGTTCTGCAGTTCTTCCTAAAGGTCAGTTAGCAAAGGAAAACTCGCCCAGACTCCTTCATTTTCCGCATCACTCCCGAGATAAAGGAGGATCTTTGGTGATGGCTTGCAGAGGAGAGGTTCATAGTAGGAAAGTCATTGCACCTGCTGAGCCACGACCTAACGTTGTACTCAGTCGCATCGGATCTGAGTTGGAGGACCCTTTTAAACGACGTGGAGATTCCCAGGACGTGGTTGTTAGAAGAAAAGAGACTACATATTAATGTAAGGAAACTGAAGGCAATTTACTTGGCCCTTCAGCATTCTGCGACAAAGACATGCGGCAAGATAGTCACAATGTATTCAGACAACATGACCTCATTGGCCTACATCAAAAATCAGGGAGGGACTCACGCCTTCCTTCTCCCTTTATGAAGCAGCCAAGGATCTTCTTTGGGCAGAGAACAAATGGACCGGGATAATACCTCAATTCTTCCAGGGAAAGTTAACGTTCTTGCAGATGAGTTAAGTCACTGCAAACAGGTCCTGCCGACGGATTGGACACTGAAACCACAGGTGTGCACTGACCTGTGGAAAGGGTGGGGTAAGCCGTCGATAGATATGTTTGCAACATCGAGGAACCATCACCTCCCCATCTACTGTTCCCCAGCCCTGGACCCTTGGGCATGGGCAACAGATGCCATGCTCTAGGACTGGTCAGACTAGGGTGTCTATGCCTTTCCACCGTTCAGCATGGTGAGAGAAGTCCTAAACAAGTTCATGACCCACACCAACACATCCATGACGCTTGGAGCTCCATTTTGGCCATAAGGGCTGGTTCCCGGACCTTCTCAGTCTCCTAATAAACTTCCCCAGACTTCTACCTCAGAAGAGAAGCCTTCTAAAGCAGCCTCACTTCCATCTAGGCTTATCTGCTCTCACTCTGACAGGCTTCAGACTGTCAGGGAGCTTGTCAGAGCAAAGGGCTTTTCAAGAAAAGCTGCAGAGGCAGTCGCCAGGTGCAGACGTCAGTCTTCTGCCAATGTTTACAAGGCGAAGTGGACAGTCTTTCGTGACTGGTGCCAAAGACATGGCATGTCGTCTTCTAAAACCTCTGTAGCACAGATTGCTGATTTTTTTAATGTTTCTGAGGTCCTCTTGAGGCTTGGCCGCCTCTACAATTAGAGGTTATAGGTCTATGCTAAACTCTGTTTAGACATGGAGGTCTCTATTTGTCTGCTAATTAAGACATAAGCGATCTAATTAAGTCCCTAGACACTTCCAAGCAATAGAAGTCTATATCAGTTGCCTGGAATCTAGAGGTCGTCCTCAAATGGCTCTCCGGCCCTCCATTTGAGCCCCTTCACTCCCTATTGCTGAGGAATTTAACCATGAAGACTCTCTTTTTAGCTGCTTTAGCTTCGGCAGAGAGGATCAGTGGATTATATGCCTTCAGTAAGCTAGTAGGCTTCTCGCAGGGAAATGCGGTCTGTTCGTTCACACTTGGATTCCTGGCAAGGAACGAAACCCCATCCAACCCCTGGCCTCATTCGTTCATGATCAAGAGTTTGTTAAGTATCCTTGGACCAGCAGACCAGGAGAGAGCTCTTTGCCTAGTTAGAGCACTTAAGTACCTCTTGGTTAGGACCAAAGGGATTAGAGGTCCTTCTCAGAATCTATGGTACTGGGCGAAGAACCCTTCACGACCGTTATCCAAGAATGCTTTGGCTTTCTTTTTAAAGAGTGTTATTTCCGAATCACACTCGAAGGTTCAAGAAGACAATCTTCCTGTTTTTATACTCAGAGCTTATGAGATTAGAGCAGTTGCCACTTCATCGGTTTTTAAGAAGAACTTGTTGCTCTCCACAGTTCTCTAATCAACCTACTGGAAGTCAAAATCAGTGTTCGCCTCCCATTATTTGTGCGATATGGAGACAGTCTTTATTAACTGCAGTAGGTTAGGTCCATTGGCCGTGGCTGGCATGGTATTGGGAGAAGAAGGATAGGGGATATCCCTTTTCAATCCTCTATCTCCTCAACTTGTTAAAGGTTGCTGAGTTTTGGGAAGCCTGGTGGCACTGAGTTTTGGGAAGCCTGGTGGCACTGTGTACCAGGAGTACCCACCAGTCGTTTTTAATGGTTGGGTGATGGTTTTATTTTTTAAAATTATGTGGTAACAAATTTCTGGTTGTATTCATTGTACTGCGCCCAGGGCAAGGGCATTTATTTTGTAAGACCTTGTCAGTCTTCGGAGTACTCCTCAACTGCAAGGTTCTCCCACTGAAGTGGAGGCGACTCTCGGCTGTACTGCCACATCACTGCAGGTTGAGATGAGCGCCAACCAGAGGCAGTAACTTCCTGCTGTGCCATTCTCACCAGGTAAGGTTACACCAAGTATTACACCAATGTTAGCTACCTTTCTATTTCAAATTCATCTCCTTTACTGAGTGTTTTTGGGTAGAACATGTCCATGCATCCTACCTCCTGTCAATGTGGGATTCAGCTATGTAGTTACTTGGTAAGTTACTTATAAAAAAAATGACATTTTTATGATAAAATTAAGTTTTATATATACAGTACTTACCAAGTAACTACATGATCAAAGCCCTCCCACCACCCCTATCATGGACATAGGGCACAAACAAATTGAGCTCTTCAGCACTGTTGTACCTATTCTTCCCCAAAAGTGGACGGGGTCTAGTTACCTACGCTAAAACAGTAGCTTGTTACCGTGATTTTCAAATTTAGAACTGCCACGGTTAAGTGAAACTAATAGTTATGCAGTTACTTGGTAAGTATATATAAAACTTTATCAAAAAAAGGTCATTTTTATGATAAAATCAATTTTTTAGGTACTTAAGTTCTATCATTGAGATCCCTCTCTCCTCTCTTCTTAAGAGAAGCTTGACCACCAAAACACTCATTATTTTACACCACCCTGCAAAGGGTAGGGGTTAACCATTAGGAAAATTCGTTAGCAATTATTTAAATTTTAACACATGTCAAACCTGCACCAAGTAGCCATGAGATAAGATTCCCCTATTTTTTCCTTTAGTAAATGGGTGTTTGTGTTTTATGCACTTCGAATTATTATTTGGTCTAGGTCTCGTATATGCCCTATTTTCAGGTTCTTCTGAGCCTTCCAGTAAAGGTCATCCCACTCTCCTCTAACTCAGATAAATCTGTATTAGTTGAGAGTGGTTTACTGCCTCTATCTTTCCACTGTGATTTCATTACCACTATTAAGCAAGTGGTTTTTGTATAATCTTTTAAATTTGAAAACTATGCACCTTAACATCATAAAGACCTCAACAAAAATATATATAAGACATGGTCTTCACAATTTATTACCAAAGTTTATCAATCTTATGGTGTGGAATGTGTTGCCAAATTTTCCAATAAAATTTGGCAGTTTTCACTCCTTAACAATGTCTGCTTTCACAGCAGAATGTCTGTCAAATTGTCAGTGGCAAATCATAATCAACTGTACATTTCCTGCCCAGAAGTGTTATTGTTTTGTCTTGAGTGTGCTACTGTCCTTTTCCTTAATATTCTCCAAAGATTTCGTCATTTACTGCTTTTCATTATTATTTTTATATAGGTAACTTACCAAGTAATTGCTTAGCTAAGAATTATGCTTGCATGGCATCCTAAATTCAAAATTCTCTGTAGCCCGTTGGTTGCAAAGCAGGGGTGACAGTCCCCGCCCACTGCAACGGGAGCGACAGAAGCCAGTGGCATCATTCTGTTTTATGCCGCGCTCTCAACAACACGTCGTTCTCTGCGCTCCTGCTTTCACGATTTGCCAGTTGTTCTTTGCTTGCTAGAAGTCGGTGAACTATTCTTTTTAGTTTTGTTAAGCTGTGGCTTTTGTTGGTTTGTGCTATTAGCTTACTTTCCTATCAGTTTAGCTATGTTAGATTCTAGTGCTTCCAGGCATCGTTTCTGTAGTGAGGGCTGTAGGACTAGATTACTTAAGATTTGCTACGATGCACATACCATGTGCACTAAGTGTAGGGGGCAGGTGTGTTCCAGGGAGAGTACATGTTCAGAATGCAAGGATTGAGATGATTGTAGTTGGAAGCGGTTTGAATCCCATTTTAACCCTTAAACGACAAACCTCTATTTACAAAAGTGTCTGCCGTATGCCGACAGGGTTTGAGAGTTAGCGCCGAAGCGGAAAGAAAGTTTTATTCAAAGAATCACAGCACGCTTAGTTTTTAAGATTATGAGTTAATTTTTGGCTCCTTTTTTTCTCATTGCCTGAAGTTTAGTATGCAATCATCAGAAATGAAAAAAATATCATATATAGATATTGGAATATATGACAGTGCGAAAAAAAAATTTCATATATAATTGTATACAAATTGTGCTGTGAGCAAAACGGTTAAAGCTAGTGAGTTTTTTTTTTTTTTTTTTTTTTTGTATTGTACACTAAATTGCAATGATTTTGTATATAACAAATCGTAAAACGATCAAAGCAACACAGAAAGTATTATCACAAAATGATGCATGAATTCATAACGAGCGGACGTAAAAAAAAAAGTTTTTTAAAAAATTCACCATAAATCGAAATATTGTGCTAGAGACTTCCTGTTTATTGCAAAATGAAGGTAAATGATTGAGTATTACTAGAATGTAAGAGTTTTAGCTTACAATTGCAGTTTTCGACCATTTCGGTCGAGTCAAAGTTGACCGAAGGTTGAAATTTCGGCACTTATTGTGATTTATATGATTATATTTCAAAACTGATAAAAGCTACAACCATGAGTTATTTTTTGTTGTATTCTACATGAAATTGCACACATTTTCATATATAAAACTTTATGTAACGACTAATATAAAACAGTGCAAAAATTATGACAAAGTGACTAAAGAAATTCTGAGATTTTCAGCAGAGTTAGCGCGCGCGGACGTAAGGAAAAAGTTTTTTCAAAAATTCACCATAAATCGAAATATGGTGCTAGAGACTTCTCGTTTGTTGCAAAATTAAGGTAAAGGTTTGAATATTACTAGGATGTAAGAGTTTTAACTTACGATTGCATTTTCCGACCGTTTCGATAGAGTCAAAGTTGACCAAAGGTTTAAATTTTGGCACTTATCGTGATTTATATGAAAATATGTCAAAATTGATAAAAGCTACAACCATGAGTTATTTTTGTTGTATTCTACATGAAATTGTGCACATTTTCATATATAAAACTTTATGTAACGGCTAATAGAAAACTGCAAAAATTACGACAAAGTGACTAAAGAATTTCTGAGATTGTAAGAGCCTGACGCCGTCTCTTCCAAACACGTGCGTGTTCGTGTGTTCGTCGTCCATCGGAGTGGCGAGACATTTGGCGTCTTCACAAACAAAAACATACACACAGTTTGATACAGAAGATTTGTTGGAGCATTATGAGCACATGATTAGAATGCTTGCATGGCAATGCAAGTAGTGGTGATTGTACATACATTAAGACAACAATGGTTAGGGAGAAACAGACGGAAATATTGTATGGTTGAAATCGTGTTCCTTTAGAGAAAGAAAACAAGATGCTATTGTTGTCTTGTCTACTCCGATGGACGATGAACACACGAACACACACATGTTTGGAAGAGACGGTGGGGTGTCAGGCTCTTACAAGATTTTCAGCAGAGTAAGCACGGACATAAGGAAAAAGTTTTTAAAAAAATTCACCATAAATCGAAATATTGTGCTAGAGACTTCTCGTTTGTTCCAAAATGAAGGTAAATGATTAAATATTACTAGAATGTAAGAGTTTTATCTTACAATTGCATTTTTCGACCATTTCGGTCGAGTCAAAGTTGACCAAAGGTTGAAATTTTGGCACTTATTGTGATTTATATGAAAATATATCAAAATTGATAAAAGCTACAACCATGAGTTATTTTTTGTTGTATTCTACATGAAATTGTGCACATTTTCATATATAAAACTTTATGTAACGGTTAATAGAAAACAGTGCAAAAATTACGACAAAGTGACTAAAGAATTTCTGAGGTTTTCAGCAGAGTTAGTGCGAACGTAAGGAAAAGGTTTTTTCAAAAATTCACTATAAATCGAAATATTGTGCTAGAGACTTCTCATTTGTTGCAAAATGAAGGTAAATGATTGAATATTACTAGAATGTAAGAGTTTTAGCTTACAATTGCATTTTTCTACCATTTCGGTCGAGTCAAAGTTGACCGAAGGTTGAAATTTTGGCACTTATCATGATTTATATGAAAATATGTCAAAATTGATAAAAGCTACAACCATGAGTTATTTTTTGTTGTATTCTACATGAAATTGCAGACATTTTCATATATAAAACTTTATGTAAAGGCTAATAGAAAACGGTGCCAAAATTACGACAAAGTGACTAAAGAATTTCTGAGATTTTCAGCAGAGTTAGCTGATGCTTTCTTTTGGGATAAAAAAGAAATTTGCGCATGCGCAGCTGGGTCATACTTGTAAACAAAACAACAGTGTGATCCATGAACTCCCAGCATCCCTCAAGGCGCGTGATTTAAAATTTTTGCAAACGAGGCCTATAAGTATTTTTCCGCGAATATTTAAAAAAAACTTTTTGTAGTCGACTTATTTTACGTCCACTTGGCACCCGACAGACAACTTTTGTCGACATAGAATACGTCCAGTCGGCATTAAAGGGTTAATAAACTTGAGAAAGATAGGCTTAGAAAGGCGGCCACTTGTGCCGTAAGTAGGGCCTCTGTGAGTAGAGATTCTTCTCCTAAGCCTAAGTCAGACTCCAGTCTTGCTCTTCCCTCAACCCCAGGACACTCTCTCCTATCATCAGTCCTCCCTCTCTTCCTTCACCCACTGCTGTGCTTCAGACCCTGATGCCATTGCCAGACTAGAATCAGATGTAAATTTGATAAAAAGATCAGTTTAGTGGTGGATTCAGTGTTGGAGGTAGGGTCGCCTCTACATGTCCTGATGACAAAGTGTTTACTGACAAAGTGTCAAGTGATGTGCTATGGAGGAGGTGGTTTCCTGTCCCGTTGGTGCTCCTAGACGAAGGTCACTGTCCTGTTCCCCTGCTCCTGGGAGAAGACACTGGAGGTCCAAGGGTGGCTGGCGGGGTTTGCCTACGGGTTACTGCCCCCTCTGTTGATCCTGTTGCTAGTTCCCAGGCTTCGACCGAATGCCGTTGGAAAGGCATGTCAGTGGATGTGCGCTGCTTGTCATCGAGCTCGGATTCAGATTCCAATCGCGGGCGTAGTAGACGCTGCCTGGATTCATCCCATCCATTGAAACGGCACGCAGATGACTCTGCTCCTGCTCCCCCACTGGGTGTCACAGGGACACCTTGGATTTTCTGCTCCTATCATGCAGCTACTAGGTTGATCCCTCAGTGTCCACCTCTTGTCAACTTCCAGCACACCCTTGGGATTCTCGAATGTCATGCTCGCCCAAGGATTCTAAGTGTCAGAAGCATCGGTCTCGGTGCCTGTCACCTGAGTATCTGGCTCCTCTCGAGGCACCCGCTCCTAAGAGCGCAGTTCCGGCTCCGTGCTCCTAGCTTCCACTCCCGTGTGCTCAGCTCTGGCTCCCAACTCCCGCTCCTGCATGCCCAGCACTGGTTCCCATGCACCAGGCACCTACTCCTGTTCGTCCAGCTGCGGACTCTCAGCATGCAGCGCCATCTTCAAGACATTCTCCAATGACAAGTTCCCGCCGTAGAATCAGACGACGTTATCCCGCCTTGGAATTAGATGACCCCTCTTTAGCTCCCATCAAGGACTCATTATACGAGATCATGAGCTTCATTCAGAAGGCTCCCACTGCGAAGCCTGTTCAAGATCTGTCTCTCTCTCTGGTCTCTTCGGATGAAGAGGATGCAGCCCAAGGCACTTCTCTACCCACGGCTTACGTGTCTCTTCTTTGTTTCCTTCTCACGAGCTATCCTGCCTTCTTCACTCCAGCTACTCCTCCTGCCTCTACCTTCCTTATGACGAGTGTTCCGGATGAACACGCTTGTCTTCCCAAGATGGTACTTTTGTCTTCCTCTAGAAAGGCCATGAAAGAGATTGACGACTGGCTCTCTTTGAAGAGAGAGCAAGGCAAAGCAACTTTGCCCAACCCCCCTCTCATCTGATCAAGAGGAAATATCTTCTGTACTCATCTAGTCAAGAACCTCTTCAAGGTTTTTGACGTTCTTAGTGTTTTGGACTGGACAGTGGGAGCTCTTGCCAAGAAGATTGAGAATTTCAAGGGTTCAGAGGGTCTCTTCTCAGCAGACCTGTTTGACGTCCTTTCTTGCACCGATAAAGCCATAAGAGACGGCTCTTGGGAACTTGCGTCTCTCATCACCTTTGGAGTTCTTAAGAAGAGAGAATTTTGGTGTTCCTTCACCAAAACAGGAGTCATGTCTTCTCAGAGATCCTCCTTACTGTTTTCGCCGCTGAACTCACTGCATATGTTTCCGCAGCTGATGGTTGAGCAGATCACATCGCATCTGCAGAAGTCCATGCAGGATCTGCTGGCACAGTTGTCTCAACACCCCAAGAGTTCTTCGTCTGCATCCTTTGTCCCGAAGTTCATCTCTCCGCTTCAACAGCATCCCTTTCGTGGGAGTACACCAAAATCTCAGTCAAGACCTCGCGCCAATCTGCGTTTTCAACCCAGATCCTCCAAGAAGAACTCTTCCTATAAACTTCCGCCCAAGAAGTGACCCAGAAGTCCTTTGTGCCCCAGCAGGAGCCAGACTTCTCTTGTTCTGGGAGGAGTTGGATCTCGGGAGCAGAATCATGAATCATCAAAGTATTAACGGAGGGCTGCTGCATCCCGTTTTAGGAGAACCCTCCTTTAGTATCCTCTCCCATCACCTTGACTGCCTAATCAAAAGGCTCAGAGACACGTTTGGCCCTTTCGAAGGAAGTATCCTCTCTCCTTCTGAAGAGAGCCATAGAGGAAGTAGAAGAATTCACTCTCAGGTCTTCTACAATCGTCTGTTTGTAGTTCCCAAAGCATCAGAGGCTGGAGACCAGTCCTGGACTTAAGTGCCCTCAGTTGCTTCGTAATAACAAAGTTCAGGATGGAGACAAGCCAGTCAGTCATATGGCTTCCATTCACCCAGGTGATTGGATGGTCATGCTGGATATGCATGATGCATATCTTCATGTTCCCATTCATCCAATTTCCAGGAACTACCTCAGGTTCATATTCCAAGGCAAAGTCTACCAGTTTCGGTCCCTCTGCTTCAGCCTCGCCACGGCCCCTCAAGTATTCTCTCAAGTCCTCTCTCCTCTTGCCAAAAGGCTCCATGTATTCAGCATAAACATCAGCTTTTACCTGGACAACTGGTTTATTCGATCACCCTTGAAGGAGAAGTGCACGAAGGACCTTCAGACAACTCTACAGCTTTCTCAAGATTTAGGGATTCTTGTAAATTCCAGAAATCCCAGTTGGTTCCAACACAGGAAATTCTTTATTTGGGGATGATTCTCAACTCTCAGACTTTTCAGTTTTTTTTTTCCCCCAAGAGAAACGCAAACTGCCTGCAAACAGTTTGCAAGTTCCTCTCCCTTTCGTCATGTTCGGCCCACCAATGAAAGAGCCTTTTAGGGACTCTGTCGCCAACTGGGACAGGAAGATTCATCGGCACTCGGTGCAAGTTCCTCTCCCTTTCATCATGTTCGGCCCACCAATGAATGAGCCTTTTAGGGACTCTGTCGCCAACTGGGACAGGAAGATTCATCGGGACTCGGTAGTCTTTCCCTTCACTCAGGAGACAAAGTTGGATCTTCAGTGGTGGCTCCCAGAAGGAAGACTTTCATAGGGGAGATCCCTTCTCCCTCCAAGCCCCGATCTAGACTTCCACTCAGACGCTTTGGATCTGGGCTGGGGAGCTCTTCTAGGGGATCAAGAGGTTTATGGGACATGGTCCCCAGAGGAGACTTCCCTTCACATCAGTGTAAAAGAGCTGAAGGTCATTCATCTAGGCCTCCGACATTTCTCTTTGTTGATCCACAACAAGACAGTGGTTGTTCATGTGGACAACACCACGGCTCTGTTGTAAATCAAGAAACAGTGGGGGCCACTCATTCCTTCTCCCTCTGCCAGACTGCAAAGGACCTTCTTTGGGAGAACCAGAATCAAGTGATGCTGGTCACTTGCTTCATCCAGGAGAAGTTAAACGTCGTGGCGGACGAGCTGAGCTGCTACAAGCAGGTCCTTCCTACCGAATGGACCCTGGACCACAGGATTTGTGTCGACCTTTGGATATTGTGGGCAAACCCTCCATAGACTTGTTCGACACCTCAAGAAACAATTGTCTTCCTCTCCTTTGCTCTCCAGCCACAGATCCCCTGGCTTGGGCAAGACGCTATGCTTCTAGGTTGGTCGGGTCTGGTCCTCTCTGCCTTCCCTCCCTTCAGCTTGGTCGGGGAAGTACTCAAGAAATTCGTGTCTCACCGCAATGTCTCAAAGACATTCGTGGCACCATTCTGGCCGATGAAGGAATGGTTCCCGGACCTTCTTCATCTTCTGGTAGACTTCCTGAGGCTGCTTCCCCAAAGACTGTGGCTACCCAGACAGCCACACTTCAGGAGGTATCACCAAGGGTTATCCACTCGCTCAGACAGGCTTCAGACTGTCAGGAAACTCATCAGAGCGAAAAGTTTTTCAAGGCAGCTGCGGAAGATACTGCAAAGTGCAGACAACAGTGTACTTGCAACGTCTACCAGTCAAAGTGGACAGTGTTCTGTTGATGGTACCTCAGACATCACATCTTGTCTTCCGAGACGTCTTTAGCTCAGATTGTGGATTTTCTCATTTACCTGAAGACTTAAGAGTCTATCCTCATCCACCATTAAAGGATACCAAGTGATGCTTTCTTTGGTTTTCAAGCACAGAGGTTTGGATCTTTCATCTAATCAGGATCTTGATGATCTCCTTAACCCCTTCGGTACCGTGACGTTTCTACGACATCGTAGAGGGTGCAGTGACGCTCCTTAGGACGTATAGATGTCGTCATAACTCCATAACGCTATAGGAAATGCTTGTAGTGCTGGTTTGTGTGTCCTACTTATTTTTGCAGGTATGGGTAGGCTGTACTAACCAATACTAAGCTGCTCCTACTTCTTTTTCAGCCACTCATGGACATTCTTAGCTGTGACGTCACAGCCTTCTCATCATCAGTTTATGCACAGTCATGCTCAAGTTAACACATCTGTTTTTTTCATGACTTTCTTCGTTTTACTTTCGTTTTCACTGCAAAAAGCATGAGTGAAAGCAGTGATATTTCTTCCGAGGAATATGTTCCTTCTGAGGAAGACTATGAGGGCAGTGATGAGCTCTCAAGTGATGAAATAAGTGATGATGAAGTTGAAGAACAGGAGGTAGATGGTGGTTGGACCTATGTTACCAACATATTTGAGGATTGTCGCCCAGCAATGATGCCAGACTTTCATGATGACTTTTCAGGGCTAAATCCAGTGCTTGTGGATGCACCTTTCCTTACACCTGGGGGTGCAAATAAATTTTTTTTTTTTTTTTTTTTATGATAAAGTGATGAAAACTCTTTGCTCATGTGCTAATGAGAGAGCTGCATTATTTTTTCAAGAAAATCCCCAGAAAAAGGGAAAATTCATGGGTTGATAATGGTGAGAGGTAAAAGAGGGGGATATGTATGTGTTTTTTGTTTGGTTTTGGCTAATTATATGTGTGTACATATATATGCACATGTGTATATTTTGAATTCACGTTCATTTCCATTAATATACAAAGCAGAATGGATGCTACTAAAACCTTTCCTTTCATGGTTATCTGGACTCTAGGGTAAGTTGGGAAAATGCGGGATACAGCATCTCGCCGATTATGCATCATGCGGTACTGAAGGGGTTAAGTCTTTTGATACGTCCAAGCAGAAGTAGCCTGATTTAGTGTCTTGGAACTTGGATGTAGTCCTCAAGTGGCTTTTGGGCCCTCCTTTTGAGCCTCTAAGTTCCGCCTCTCAAAAACCTTGTGCGGAAGACCCACTTTCTAGTAGCCCTGGCTACGGCTAAACGTGTGAGCTACATGCAATTGACAAGGGGATTGGCTTCTCCCAAGGGGATGCAGTTTGCTCTTTCACCTTGGGCTTCTTGGCGAAGAATGAGGATCCTTCTAAGCCTTGGCCTGCTCATTCCATATCAGAGGACCTTTTAGTAACCTCTGGTGTTCTGTCAAGAATCCTTCTCACCCACTTTCCAAAAATGCCTTTTCGTTCTTTATTAGAGACCTGATTTCCGAAGCAAATTCCCGGATTCAGAAAGACATTTTCCGTTGAGCAAAGTCAAAACTCATGAAGTTAGAGCAGTAGCCACCTCTCTCACTTTCAAACATAATTTATCCCTCTCATCTATTCTTCAGTGGACCTTTTGGAGGTGCAAGTCGATCTTCACGTCTCATTATTTAAAAGAAATGGAAACAGTATTTGAAAACTGCAGTACCCTCAGACCTTTGGCAGTGGCTGGCATGGTATTGGGGGAAGAAGCATAGGAGAGATCCTGTCTCTCTTCTGTCTCTTCGCCTTGTTATAAGGATGTTGAGTTTTTGGGGAGCTTGGGGGTACTTTGTACCTGGAGTGCCCACCGGTTGGTTGGGTGGGTAGTGGTTTTTTTTTTGTTGTGTCAGGGTTGGTGACAGGTGTTCTCTGGTTTGTTATGGTACTGCGCCCAGGGCAAGGGCAACTTTTTTCCTGAATTACATCTTGTCAGTGATCAGGTATATCCTCCGTTGCAAGACTCCCACTGATGTAGAGGCGACTCTGCTCACTGCCGCGCCACTACAGGTTAAGATGAGCACCAACCAGAGGGCATTCATCTGCTGTAGCTCTCTTACCAGGTAAGGAAGCAACAAGCATTGTTTCAGTGTTAGCCACCTTTTTCTAGTTCAAGTTTTACCACACCTAATGTGTTGAATTAGAATAGTCCATTCATCCTACCCCCCCTTGCAATGTGGGATTCAGTTTAAGTAATTACTTGGTAAGTTACTGATATAAAAATAACATTTTTGTAATAAAATTCAGTTTTATATACTTACCAAGTAATTACTGAATCAGAGCCCTCCCTCCTCCCCTCTGTTTTCTTTTGTTTATAGAACTTGCAGAAATAAATAGAATGATGGTTCTGGCTTCTGTCGCTCTCTCGCCCCCATTGCAGTGGGCGGGGCCTGTCACCCCCACTTTGTAACTGACACCCCACTGCAAATTTTGAATTTAGGATGCCGTGTGAGCATAATCATTAGCTAAGTAATTACTGTACTTAGTAAGTATATATAAAACTTAATTTTATTATAAAAATGTCATTTTTCGTTTATTCGACCTTTTATCCTTTCATGGTTCTGAATTTTTTTTGTCAGTGCAAGTTATCTTTGTATCTGCTCCTTATGCCAGGCTCCCTGTATAGAGTTTCTCTCTCTCTCTCTCTCTCTCTCTCTCTCTCTCTCTCTCTCTCTCTCTCTCTCTCTCTCTCTCTCTCTCTCTCATTTTTATGCACCAGCATTACCACCACCTCTGCTTTTATTTAGCATCACTTAGACATTAATCATGCTTGTTGTCACAGTTTTGTTCATTGCATCATTTATTTCTTTGTTTCCTGTTGGCATTGCATGATTGGTCATTACTGTAGATCATTTTAAGACCAAGCTAAGTTTAAAAGCAACTTAATGGAAAAAAAAATTCAGGTTATATAGAATTAACCTGTATTTTATGCATTTATTACTTTACAGATTCAGCGTATGAGTAAGGAATTGTCAGTTTTACGAAAAGAGAACACTTCACTTCAGGAAAATGTTCGTCATGTTGTGGATGAAAACGACGAACTTACATCTAAGGTAGAAAGAAATTATTTTTGTTTGCATCTGTGCTAGGAAGTTGTTAACTTACATTAAAGTTAGAAGATTAAATATGAAGCTAAGAGAGGAAAATATTTGATATGTCTAACATGGTAAATTTCCATTTAGATAGAAATCAGTGAATGCAGTTGGTAAATATTAGTACAAGATACAAACTAATATTTTATAAGTAACTTACCAAATAATTACATGTATATTATATTCTATTTTATGCAGCAGCTCAAAATTCAAAAATCGCGGTAGCGCTCCTTTGTTTGGGTGTAGGTAGCTTGCCTCGCTCACTTTCTGGTAACAATAGGTACAACACAGCTAAAGAGCCCAATTCGTTTCTGCCAGTCAATGACTAAACATTGATTGCTGAGCAGCTCTGAATTCGTTTTTCACCGGATGGTTTGGATATTCTCTTGATTTGGTGAAGTATTCTGTGTTTTTGTTAGCACTCTAGTCTTAATTAGCTTAGCTAATATTCAGGACTTTTCTGATTTTAACTTTGTTTTTGACCAGTCATGTCGGACTCTAGCTTGTCTAGTGTTAGGTACTGCGGTAAAGGCTGTAAGACAAGATTCACATCGGGTAAATATGACAGCCATACCATTTGTTGTTTTTGTAGGGAGCAAGTTTGTACACCAGACCTTAATTGCGACGAACGTAAGGATTGGGATAAAGGGAAGTGGAAAGCTTTGCATTCTTTTGTGGAGAAACTCCATGACAGACTTAGGAAGGCAACCACTAGGGGTGAAGCTAAAGCTTCCACTAGTCAGGCTAATTCTCCGGTAGTTAATGTTGCTGATTTACCTGTCCCTTCAACACATGTGACTGCCTTTTCTCCTATCTCCAGTCCTCCGACTTTTCCAGTTACTCTGATCCCTGGCTCCCATTCTTCCAATCCCAATGCAATTGCCAGCTTAGAAGCGCTGGTGGACCAGAAGTTGGATATGTTAGTGAATACCACTTCCCAGATTGGAAAATCAGTGAGTCCTGATGGAAAATTTAACCCTTAAACGCCGAGCCTCTATTTACAAAAGTGTCTGCCATATGCCGACGGGGTTTGAGAGCGCCGAAGCGGAAAGAAAGTTTTTTTCAAAAAATCACAGCAAGCTTAGTTTTTAAGATTAAGAGTTCATTTTTGGCTCCTTTTTTTCTCATTGCCTGAAGTTTAGTATGCAACTATCAGAAATGAAAAAAAATCATTATCATATATAAATATTGGAATATATGACAGCGCGAAAAAAAATTTCATATATAATTGTATACAGATCGTGCTGTGAGCAACGGTTAAAGCTAATGAGTAATTTTTTTTTTTTTTGTTGTATTGCACACTAAATTGCAATGATTTTGGTATATAACAAGTTGTAAAATGATCAAAGCAACACAGAGAAAATATTATCACAAAATGATGCATGAATTCGTAATGAGCGGACGTAAGAAAAGTTTTTTTAAAAATTCACCATAAATTGAAATATTGTGCTAGAGACTTCTCGTTTGTTGCAAAATGAAGGTAAATGATTGAATATTACTAGAATGTAAGCATTTTAGCTTACAATTGCAGTTTTCTACCATTTCGGTCGAGTCAAAGTTGACCGAAGGTTGAAATTTCGGCACTCATCGTGATTTATATGAAAATATTTCAGAACTGATAAAAGCTACAACCATGGGTTATTTTTTTTATATTCTACATGAAATTTCGCACATTTTCATATATAAAACTTTATGTAACGACTAATATAAAACTGTGCAAAAATTACGACAAAGTAACTAAAGAAATTCTGAGATTTTCAGCAGTTACCGCGTGCGGACGTAAGGAAAAAGTTTTTTCAAAAAATCATCATAAATCAAAATATTGTGCTAGGGACTTCTCGTTTGTTGCAAAGTGAAGGTAAATGATTGCATATTACTAGAATGTAAGAGTTTCAGCTTACAATTGCATTTTTCGACCATTTCGGTCGAGTCAAAGTTGACGGAAGGTTGAAATTTTGGCACATCGTGATTTATATGAAAATATGTCAAAATTGATAAAAGCTACAACCATGAGTTAATTTTTGTTGTATTCTACATTAAATTGCGCACATTTTCATATATAAAACTTTATGTAAAGGCTAATAGAAAACGGTGCCAAAATTACGACAAAGTGACTAAAGAATTTCTGAGATTTTCAGCAGAGTTAGCTGATGCTTTCTTTTGGGATAAGAAAGAAATTTGTGCATGCGCAGCTGGGTCACGCTTGTAAACAAAACAACAGTGTGATCCGTGAACTCCCAGCATCCCTCAAGGCAGGTGATTTAAAATTCTTTGCAAACGAAGCCTATAAGTATTTTCTGCGAATATTTAAACAAACTTTTTGTAGTCGACGTATTTTACGTCCACTTGGCACCTGACAAACAATTTTTGTCGACGTAAAATACGTCCAGTCGGCGTTAAAGGGTTAACAGTGCTGGTGCAAGTGCAGTGTTGAGTTCAGTGTTAGTAGAGGGGGTGGCTACTCATCCCACTGATGCTCCTAGACTAAGGTCCCTGCTAAACTCCCCTTGTTCACCTGGGAGGAAGCAAACTGGCAGTCCAAGGAAGGTCGTTGGGGTTTGCCCACGGGTAGTCGGTTCCTCAACCAAGCCTGTTGTCTGTAAGTCCCAGGGACTTGGAAAACCACCACGGGAGAGGCATCCGCTTGGATTTACATATGTTGTCGTCAAGGAACTCTAACTCTAAAGGGGCGAAAAAGCACAGTCGGCACTATGCTAGTGTTTCAAGGCCGTTGAAAAGGCCTGTCACCTCGGTGGAAGATGACTCGCCTCCTGTCTGTAAGCTAGCTATGGAGAGGGCTCAATGTCCGCTCCTTTCATGCAGTTTTTGGGAGTCTCCTCGCCATGCTCCTCACTCCTTTAGTGTCCACTGAGCACCAAAAGTCCTAGCACCCAAGGTTTCAGTGTCCAGTGTATGACAGTCCTGTATATGGATGTCCAGAGCCTGAGTGTCCATTGCATGAGCATTCCGTGTCTGAGCGTCCATCGTATGAGCATCCAGTGCATGAGCATTCAGTGTATGGGTGTCCAGTGTCCGAGCACCTATTGCATGAGCGCCCAGGGTCCGAGCTACAAGCTTATGAATGTCCAGCATCCACGAAGAGTGCGGTAGCCATTAAGTGTCCAGTCAGTCAGTGTCTGAGCGTCCAGTTTTTGTGGGCACTTTTGATGAAGCCCTTCCACCTGTCCTCAAGTGTTTGGCGCCACAGGTAGGACAGCCAGTATCTGGCATGACATGCGCAATGTCCACTGTTCTTGAGGACCCATCTTTGGCACCTGTTCAGTGCCTCCTGGATGAGCCTCCTTCAGAAGCCAGCTTTGGTGGCTCAGGATCCTAAGAACCCTGCTATGTTGCCTGTTTCCTCGGAGAAGGAACCCTTGGATGAGGAACAACCGACGTTGAATTATTTGGTGCTTTTAAGATTCTTCCTGATTTTTTACCCGTCTTTCTTCTCTCTGGCTACTCCATCTGCTCAGGATCTGCTTTTATGATTTGTCAACCTGCAGGGACTCCCAGGTTGCCTCAGATGGTGCTTTCCTCTTCCTTTAGGAAAGTTTTGGCTTACATCGACAACTGGTTGTCGGAGAACAGGGATGTCAGCAAAGCAGTGTTTTGTACACCACCTTCTTGTTTGACATGACAGAAGTGTCTGTTGTACTCCACTCGGGAAGCTCCTTCCTTGGGAGTTTCTGCCTCCTCTCAAGGGGACTTCTCCAGCCTCATTAATGTGACACGTTGTGCATTCTCCTATGCTAGAATTTTATTCACTGCGTCGGAGTTGGACCACCTCATCAAGGATATATTCAAGGTCTTCGAGGTCCTTAGTTTCCTTGATTGGATGGTGGGGGCTTTGGCCAAGAAGATTGAGGACTGCGCCACCGCAGGAGAACTTTGTTGCAGGTTGGCTGGGGGTGCTTGCATGCGCCGACAGAGCAGTGAGAGACATCGCCCGTGAATTGGCAACCATCTTTACTAAGGGGGCCTTAAGAAGCAGGATTTGTGGTGCTCATTCACTACTAAAGGGGTCATTCCCCCACAGCATTCATCCCTCCTGTTAGCTCCTTTGGGTAAAACCAGCTTGGTTCCTACAGAAACCATGGAACGAGTGATGGTCGAACTTCAAAAGAAGTCGACACAAGACCTACTTACGCAGTCCACCAAGAGGACTAGGGTTCCAGCACGAGCCCCTTCTACTTCCACTGCTGTCAGGATGACCTCACCTTTGTCTCAGCAACCCTTTTGAGGAAACAGAGGCCGCTTTCAATCCCAACCTATCAAGAAGGCTTCCAGTAAACCTGCCCCTTGCAAGTGAGATCCCTGTCCCCTGTGTCCTGGTGGAAGCAAGGCTCCTCCTTTTTTTGAGCAGATGGAAGGCCAGGAGCATAGAACCTTGGGTTCTGAAAGTCTTGAAAGAGGGCTACGCATATTTGCTTCATTATCATGCAAACCCATGATTTACCTAAGCTTAGTGCTAAGAAGCAAAGGAAGTTCCCTGGTATTGCTAACAACCCTTGCTTCCACTGCCTTGCTTCTTTTGAAACTGATTCCCATATAACTTGTAGCAGGTGTAGACTTCATGTTTGCAATGTAAGTAGCCCCTGTTCTGAACGTCATGATTGGTCTCCTGAGCAATGGAGATGTTTCAAGTCAAAGAAGTACAAGAGGAAGGGCGCTGCTCAGCCATGGGAGTGTTTCGACTCATCGATGGCAGCTGACGACAGCATTCCTTCTTGTTCCTTTTCTTCTTCCCCAAATTGCCCTCTGGCTGCTTCTTCCTTGGAAGAATTACCCTTTCATGTTCGTCTGTTGTTTCCTAAATAGATGTTTCTGAGGGTTCGGGGGATCCTATTGTTGATTCTCTTCCTGCTCCATGGGGAGGTAAGGACACTCCTCCCCCCTTGGATGAGGTACAAGATTCAGTTTGTGATTTATTTCCAGATTCAGGCATAGATGGCTCTGCTATCCATGAGTATTGGTTGACCTTAGGCCTTCCCAGGGAACTGCGGTTTGGGGGACTACTTTCTCATCTGATGGCGTCCCATCTGGCCTCTTCTGCCTCTGAGAATGTTTCGCCTGCTGTGTCGATGACTTCTTCCCGTATGACTTCTGCAGCCATCTCTGTGACAGCTGCCTGTGTATCAGCCATTGCTTTTGTCTGTATGTCTATGTCCTTGTTTCTCTTATCATATGATGTTCCGCATACGGCCGCTCATTCCCAGCCTCGTGTGACCAGTCCTTTGTTGTCTACTACTTTTGCTCTTCAGGCCTTACTGGAGAGGGTTGCAGTCCTCAAAGGGTGACCGCTCTGTTTCTATGGTTCCTAGGAATGAATGCCTTAGATCTCCATCTTTGGATTCTCAAAAGTCGCCTTCCTTGATTTGTGTGGTCCCAAGAAGACAGAAGAAGAGGGACCTTGCGCTTTCTCCTTGTAAGAAAATTTGCTGTCTACATTTGGTTTCCCACTCTCCTCCTCGCATTTTGGTGAGGAGGTTAGCCTATCTCACATGGCCATATTCCATCCAAGGAGTTTACGGGCACACACTCCACAGCTGTTTCTATGAGGTAACTACACGACCACTCGATCATGGCCATATCTTCTGATCACTGCAGAGTTATGGAATTTCATAGAACAGCAGTTCAGGCTTTGCCTGAGGTAGCAGGAGCTCGGGCCCTGCCTGAGGTGATTGTTATTCCTTCTTTTCCTAGCCATACAGAATTGACTACTAGACATACGACCGTAAGAAGGAAAGGCGACAAGGCGCTTGTCAAGAAATCAAGCCTTGTATGGCTGTGGCCTCCTTCTCAACCTCATTTTCTTGACTATGACGTTCCTGCACGTACGGCCATTCATCCATGTCTTGCTTCACATGCAACAGTAAACTCACTGAGGACATGACTCCTCTCCTCAGAAATCGTCTCACTTATGGCTGCGACAACGGTCTTAACCGTGGTCACGTGGCCACGACAAATCCCCCGCTTGTTCAGCAGAGGCCGTTCTCATTGCTCATTTAGTAGGGAATGTTCTCGACGTTACACTCCCAATCATCCACATACGGTTCATCGGTTTGCTTCTAAATCTAGGCCTCCATCTCCACTTCATTCTACTTCTTCGGGATTCAAAGGATATAAAAAAGCTCCTATTTAACCTAAGGATGAGTTTGACATTTCAGATTCTCGTCTTTATGCACCAGCCTCGAAGGTTTTAGGTCCTGAATGTACATACGCTCCAGTTGTTCAATGAGGTGAAGTAGAAGTGGAGATTCCTTAGATAGAACTGATAGGAGTTCTAGCGGTTTAGGTTTGGAGGATCCTCTACCACTTGATCTTAACGCTAATGAGGTGGCTAAGACATGCAGTGAAGTTATTGATATGATCAGAAAGTACAGTGACTTGGAAGAAACTGTGGCTGCTCCTTCAGACTGGTCTTCAGTCCTTGAGAAGTTCCTAGTCCCCAAGAAATGAGCAAAGAGCTCGGTAGGACTACCCTTGGCCAATCTTGCTGATTTTGCCTTAGAACAGGTAGATGCTCTTGGCTGTGGGAAGGGACAGTTCACTACGTTCTAGGCGATCACTTAAGTTCTTCCACCTCCTCTGCATAGGCACTGGCATTTTTATGCCACCCCAAGAGTCGCCCTGCAACCAAGACAATAGAACTCGGACTTTGCTAGGTTGGGACTGAGTCTTTCCTTGGGTCAGTTTAAGAGGGACAGTACTTCTTTTATTTTCCAAGAAGCAGCATCCATGGCGGCTTCAGCTTCCATAGCCTTACAAGCAATGCCTTGGTTAGATTTGTAGTCTACGGTAGTGGGCAAGATTTCTGCCATGGCCTTCTCGAAGGATTCTAAGGAGTGTTCATCCTTCTTTCGTCTCCTGCAGTCTGGGGGCAAGACCATTTCTTTTCTGACCCACTTAATGGAAAATATGTTGCAAAAGAGAGGGACTCTGCTCTTTCCAGGGTGTCTAGATACATCAGCCTTGAGTCCATGTTAGCATTAAGGAACGGAACTTTATGGGAATCATCTTCCCTTTTTCCAAATGACCAGGTTCAAGCTGCAATTGATCAAAGGAGAGCTGACAACAACGACCATCTGGTTCTGCAAGTAGCCTCTAAATTGTCAGGGTCTGCTAGTCCCAACGTAGCTAGACCATGACAGCAGGTTTCTCAGAGGAATTCACAGATTAAGACAGGTCCTTGTAGGGAGTAACAATTATCTCCAAAGACTACTAAGACCTCTCAGCAATGCCCCTTTCAGCCGCATCCTCCTAGAGGCAGCAAGGGAGGCAGAGCTGGGGGCAGTATGCTAGAGAAGGTGCCCCTTCTAATCCGCTGCCTTTGGTGGGATGTCCCTGGCAAGCTGTTCAGGAACTTGGCAGCAGCCAGGAGAGGAAGATTGGCTGGTAGATGTTTTTCGGGTGGGATATCTACTCTGTTTCGAGCTCCACCCTTCTCTCACAGATCTCCCACTTCGTCGGAGGGCGTACCTTCCAGGCTTGCCAAAGGGTCTGGCTTTCCAGAACGAGGTGAAGGAGATGATGGAGAAGGGAGCTGTGGAAGTAGTGAAAGACCCTTCCATGGGTTTCTACAGTCGAATATGAATCTTTTCATCAGGAAGACTCGTTTCAAAATGGAAACTCCCTGTACTGTTCTAGCTGCCATTAGACAGAACGATTTTATGTTGACAATAGACCGGAAGGCTGCCTACTTCCAGATCCCAATTCACCAGTCATCTGACGAGTTCTTTCAATTTGTTCTGGGAGACAGTTTATCAGTTCCAGATCCCAGTTCACCAAGCATCTCACGAGTTCCTTCAATTCGTTCTGGGAGACAGTTTATCAGTTCAAAGTTCTATGCATCGGCCTCTCGACTGCCCCTTAGGTGTTCACAAGTATTCTCTCTGGTTTCGGCTTGGGCTCATTCTCAAGGGATTCTCATCCTCAGATATCTTGACGACTGGCTGATCCTAGCAAGTTCTCGAGTGAAATTGATCCAAGACAGGGACCATCTTTTTAAGTTTTGTCTCAGCCTGGGGGTTTGTGTTAAATTTGGAGAAATCGAATCTTGTCCCCACCCAAAGGACACAGCCATTTCGAGAGTCTTTCCTTCAGATCTTAGAATAGAAAAGTTCCAGATGGTTGTGAGGTCATTCTTGTTGAAACAGAAACAACTTGCGCACCAGTGGCAAGTCGTTCTAGGTCACCGGTCATCTGTAGAGAAGCTCGTTCCTCACGGCTGGCTTCACCTCTGCTCTGCACAGTGGAGGTTGAAAGTTTTGGTCTTTAGTGAAGGATTCTCCATTCTTCTGCGTCCCTCTATTTCAGGAGATGAGACAGGACTGGCATGGTGGCTGGACGACGAGAACCTGATCATAGGGATGTCCCTTCATGCTTCTCTTCCAGAAATCCTTCTCTTCTCTGATGCCTCAACCAAAGGGTGGGTGCTCATATGGAGGATCTTTTGACTACAGGATTTTGGAGCCCGAAAGAAAAATATCTTCTTATTAATGTTTTGGAAGTGAAAGCGGCCTTTTTAGCCCTTCAGGAGTTTCAGGATCAGGTAGCAGGTCATTCCGTGGTTGTGATGTCCGACAGCACCACAGTGGTGGCTTATATAAACAAACGGGGGGCTAGTCTCTCATCATCTTCATGATTAGACAGTCCAGTTACATCAGTGGGCAATAAACCACTCAGTGGTCCTGTCAACCAGGTACATTCCAAGCAAAAGGAACGTAGTGGCAGACAAATTGAGTCATCAGAGTCAAGTCTTGGGAACAGAGTGGTCATTCCACCAAGAAGTAGTGGAAAGGCTGTTTCTCCTTTGGGGAATGTCGAGGGTGGATCTGTTTGCCACCCATTTAAAAAGGAAACTGGAAGTATTCTTCTTAGTAGTTCCAGACCCTTGGGCGGTGGCGGAAGATGCCCTTCAACATCCATGGGACAACCTGGACGTTTATGGCTTTCCACCCTTTTGCCTGATTTGTCAGTTGATCAACAGGGTAATGACCTCCCAGAACCTCAGGATGACTTTGGTAGTTCCCTGGTGGCCACATGCCAAGTGGTATCCCGACCTTCTAGCTCTGCTGACAAAATCTCTGAGAGAGATTCCTCCTTGGCACAATCTTCTTTGCCAGCCCAACGTAAAAAGATATCAGTCAGTTAAGGCCCTATCTCTTCACGGTTGGAGACTATCCAGTATCTCCTGTGAGCGAGAGACTTTTCTCACAGGGCAGCGTCAGAGATGTCTGGATATATCCAGAAATCATCAACAGCCGTGTACCAGGGGAAGTGGGCCTTCTGTGATTGGTATTGTCAACGAGGTTTCTCTCTAGTTGGAACTTGTATTCAGCAAGTAGCTGACTTCCTCATTTTCCTTTGTAGGGAAAAGCTCCTTTCTGTGTCTGCCATTAAGGGCTATAGGGCTGCTTTAGGTCTAGTTCTTTGAAAGGAGTGAATCTTTCTTCCTTGTGGGAGATCTCTATGGTCTTACGAAGTTTTGAGCAATTCTGTCCACCTAGGGAACTCAAGCCTCCTAAGTGGGATTTGACGTTGGTTCTCAGCAGCCTTATTTGTGCCCTGTATGAGCCTTTATGGGGTTCTTTGGATAAGGCTTTAACCCTCAAGACGGTATTTTTGCTTGCCATATTATCAACTAAAAGAGTGGGGAAACTTCAAGGCCTCTCTTTTGAAGTGAAACACTCAAGGGGCTGGAGTCCAGTTTCCTTTGAATTTGTCCCGGAATGCGTGACTAAGACTCAGAATCCATCGGTCCCCGATGACAGATTCGAGTCCTTTTCGATTCCATCCCTTGCAGATTTTGTTGGTGATGATCCTAATGAAATGCTCTTATGTCCAGTTTGGGCACTACACTGCTATTTGTAAAGAAGTCAATGCCGCAGGCCTAGGTGTTGAAGGCTTTTTGTTAGTACTGGCTGGAACAAGAAAGAAGTGTCCAAGAATACCATCTCCTCCTGGCTAAGGGAGGTTATCAGAAGTGCATATACTACTACTTCTAATGTAGATGACAGCTTAGTACAACATAAAGCTCATGATGTCAGGGGTCTCGGCCCCTCCATTGCTTTTAGGAAGAATCTATTGGTTCAAAAAGTTTTGATGGCTGGTACATGGAATCATCAGACCACCTTCACTCCTTTCTACCTGAAGGACGTCACTTATAGGTCCTTGACACTGTTACTTGGGTCCGGTGGTGGTTGCCCAACAATTGTACAACTTTCTAATGCTCCTTGTGTGCTGGTATGAAAGAGATTGTGATTGCAGTGAATGGTCTTTTTCCTTTCTTTTCCTCCTTCACTCCCGGCAAGCAGTGAAGAGAACAATTTTAAACATTATTCTCCTCATAGATCAAGGTAATTAACCAGTTGTTTGTTTTTACAATGGATTTAAATCCTCCCATTTCTTCTTGGCACGCTGTGGAATCTTATTCCCATCGTGGCAAAAGGCCGGGTGTCTGGCTACAAGGAAAAAATTTTCATTTATTCAGAGGCTTTCAACTCCTTCTTATACTCTAACAGTGGTCAGGAAGTGAACCCAGGTGAACCAGACCTACAGTCGGTCATAGCTTACTTTTCTTCCCACCAATAAGTAAGTCTCCCAATGCAAAGGCCGAAGGTTTATATTTGTATGGGAACAAATCACAAATTTTTAGTCAATTTGCATTTTTCATAACATAAACCTGAGGCCTTTACATTAATGGGTCACCTCAGCCACCCCTCATTCAGTTTTCCTGGGCTGGAAGATCACTGGTACATCACAAGATTTTTGGGGGCAAGCGAGCGGAGATTCCTCCCACTCGCTGGTCTCAATTGGTGATGCTTTGATCATATTACGTTGAATTTTTTCATAACCAATTTTCCAGCTGTGCAGGAGAATTTTCCCTCAGATTTGTATGTTGGGAAAAATACAAATTGATTAAAAAAAAATTTATTTTTTCCACAATATCCATGTAAAATAGGGGTGCACCTTATACGAGGGTGTGTCTTATATGCCAGCAAATGCAGTAATTACAGTTTTTGCATTGCAATAAGGAGGTAATTTGTCTGTGTGCTATGGAAAACCAGTGAAAACTTTATTTTTTTTTTATTTATTTATTTATTTATTCATTTATTTATTTTTTTATTTTTTATTTTTTTTTATTTTTATTTTTTTATTTTTTTTTTTAAGGAAAGTGCAAATTTTCCCATATCTCATAAATTATACTCTTATTTCACCTACATAAACTTATTTTGGTGATTTTCTTACACCATTGTAGAAAGCAATAATGCAGCTGCCAAATGAAATAAAATTGAACAGTCTACTTTGAATGTTGTTGGAGGTACGCACCTTGGAACAAAAAAAAAGTAAAGAGTCTTTTGCATGTATCATGTGGATGACTTTTACTTTCCTTATGAAAAATGTTACGTTAGTTTTTCATTCATTTTTTCATATTTTCCTTACTGTAATTTTTGCATTGCAATACCTTCGTAATTTTTCTGGGTGTGCTATGGATAGAATTGAAGACTATCACAAACAGTTTTTTGGTAAATTTTTTTATGGGGGAAGTGCAAAATTTTTTTGTATCGTAATTTGTACTTGTTATTCCACCTACATAAAAATTATTTTGGATTTTTTTATGCCATTGTATAGAAAAATCATTCAGCTGCAAATTGAAACAAATTGAGCAGTCTACATTGAAAATTGTTGAAGCTACACATTTTGAAGAAAAAATGTATTAACATTTTTACGCCTACTTCCCAAGTCACTGGCACTTCCCACAGACACAATTGATCCTAATCCTATACATGGCACATTTTGTTTGGTTTATAACTACGTTTTACGCTAAAATAAATTATCAGCAGCCAGAGAACAAAAAATTACATTGAATAATCGCAACCTCCTATGAAAGACTTAGGTTTTTCACATGTTTTCAGACCAACTCAATCAGTTAGCCTTGCTTGAGTGGCCATCTCACATAGAATTTTAGTAATTATCAAAGTTACTGGGTTTATTTTGTTTGAAAATACAATTTTACAACAAAAATTGCATTGTGTGGTTAAGTATGGATCAGTCTTTTAGTGGGCAGTCCTTACCTGCAGAGGTTCACATTTCTTTATAAATTATAGTTTGCCTGACCTTTTAGTTAGTGAGTATTTTACCCATCAAATTAAATATTTAGTTTTTATAAGTGAGTAAAAAAAAATTGGGTGTTGTCAATTTTTCCATTGGTGCTAACCATGTAAAAATGACCATTTTTATTTGCTTTACATTTTTATATAAGTGACTTACCAAGTAATTACATAGCCTATAGCTTCCTTGCACAGCAGCTTAAATGAAAAAATTTGTGGTTAACACCTCAAAGTGTAGTGCAGGTGACTGGTCCCGCCCACTAATGGGAATACCAGGAACTACTAGCAGACCACACCATTCTGTTTATGCCGGTGCTCGAGCCAACACTGAGTGTCTACGTCGCTTTGTTCTTAAATTTGCTGGTTGGAGACCGGGTTTCAGTGATGTATTATCGCTGATTTCGAGTAACCTTCAAGCCTACAGGTTTCAGGATCAGTATTTTATTGTTTGTTTTTAAGATCGCAATCAAGTTGGTTAACTACCGGTAGCGTAGTTTGCAGCGCTACCACCTTCCTTTACCGATTAACATAATAAAATGTAAACATTGCTTTCATTGCTTAACCACTATTTGTGGTAATGAAATGCTTATCTGCTAGTCTCAATGTTTCTCAGGATTTTAGACAAGTCTGTATGATGATAATTTGTGTACTTCAGCTATTTTCGGTGAAGATCGACTTTCCTTTTCCGAATAGGGTAATAATGTAAATATTGTGTTCACTACCGGGCTGACATTTTTTATAGTGTATACATATCTGAAAGTCTCAAATAATGTTTGATAGGATTTGAGATATGTCTGTATGATGGTACTCAGTGTACTTCGAACTATGTTGGTAAAGGTTAACTTTACTATTCTGAGTAGTGTAAAAAACTTAAACATTGCATTTGCTACTTCTTTTACTGATTAGCGTAATAAAAACGTAAATATTGCGTTCCCTACTGAACCAGTTTTTTCAGTTTTGAAGTGCATATCAACAAGTCTCAATGTTTGATAGTAATTGAGATATGTCTGTGTGATGGTACCGGGTACTTCTAACTGTGGTCAGTAAAGGTTCACTCTTTTTCCAATTAGTGTAATAAGACATAAGCATTGTGTTCTCTACCGAACTGATTTTCGGTAATTAAATACAGGTACTTCAAGCATTTGTTGGTAAAGAATTAATTGAATATCTTCTTTTTACACTTTCCTTTGCTGAGAACTGAAAAAGTGTAAGGGCAGAATGTAGTAATGAGAGAATTTGTGCTTATTTTGGTGGCGCTGGGCTTTGGAGTCTTTACAGCCGAGAATCGGCTCCGATCACCCATTAGCTCTCACCAGCTCCTGAATCTTGACTCCCGAGCTGCTCCCGCACCTGGCTACCGGCTACCTTGGTGCCAGCTACATCCTGGGAGCGCCCAGCTCCTGACACCAGTTCCCAGTCGTCTCTCCTGCTACTAGCCCTCTTATTTTGTATCTACTTACTCCTGCACCTGGATCCCTCACTTCCTTCCCATGCCATCGCCAGTCTTGTGTCCAAGTTAACAGAAGTTAACCTTGTAATAGTGAAGTGTTGTGCAGTGGAGGAGGTGGCTACTCATCCCCCGAGGCTCCTAGACAAAGGTCCTTGTCCCACTCCCTTACACCGGGGAGAAGACATACTGGAAGTCCAAGGGAGGTCAGGGGGTTTACTCATGGGTAGTCACCCCCTCAGTTGAACCTGTTGTCCTGTCCCACGTATCGACAGACTGCTGCTGGAAAGGCGTCTCACTGGATGTGTGGTTTAGGAGGTGGCTATCCGGCCCCTTGGATCTCCTAAACCCAGTCACTGTTCCACTTCCCCACACCGGGGAGAAGACATACTGAAGTCCTTGGAAGTCTGAAAGGGTTTGCCCCTGGGTAGTTGCCTCCTCTGTTGAGCCTGTTGTCCACAGGTATCAACGGACAGTCATCTGAAAGGCATCCATAAGGATGTGCTATCATTGTAGAAGCGCCGATGACATGTTTTCTGGTGATTCGCAGCCACTGAAAAGACTCATTTCGACTGCTGAGTGTTCAGAGGGATCTGAGCGCCCAGTGTCTAGGAGTCCAGTGTCCGAGTTTCCAACTGTACGTGAGTCCACCTGTGTCCGCGCATCTACCTGCAGTTTGGTGCCAGCTGTCAGGCATCCAGCACCACCTCTTCAGTATCAGGCTATAAAACCCGCTCACAAGCGTTTTGTCTCTGTTCAGTCTGTTTTCCATCTTTGTCTGATAGCTCAAGACGAGCTGACAATATTTCCTTTTTGCGTCAATTACAGTAGTGTCTCAGAGTAGTCTCTTTTGCGGACAGGGCTGTTGTGTCCAGAAGTTTTAAGCTTGTGGTAGGAAGCTCCCTAACTGGCATTTTCTTCATCCTCCTATTAGTCTCTCAGGGAGTTGGAGGTTTGTTTTTCGTTGTTTAGGGAGCAAGTCTAGTGCCTTTTGTCTTTCCTCCCTCTGGTGCTTCAACGGAACTTAGGCCTGCTTATCGAAGATTGTGTCAAGATTTCGAAGTAAGTCTTTCTTGTCTGACAACAAGAGCACTGGCGAGGAGATACAGGACACTCAAATGTCTTTTGAGGAGTCTCTTTTAGTTCAGTCTGGTTTGGACAAGGACAGTCGAGGTAGCTTTGTGTTTTCTGCTCTTTTCTTTGGTTCTCTAGAAGAGGGAACTTTAGTACTTAGTCATACCCAACCTACTGTACAGTCTCCGTCGCAGAGTCAGCTTTTGGGATGTCAATCTCAGTCTTGGAACATTAGTGGATGAGTCTGCATGGACTCTCTCTTCCACTGAGTTGTCGTCTTTTTTTTTCAAGTTGTCAGACTGCATAGGAGGGTTTCGCTTTCTTCCTTTGGACCAGCACTTCCTATCAGCACCCATTCCCGAATGCCTGGAATCAACTTCCGAGCTCCAGCCACCATCTTCCTGGTGCTGATTGCCTTTCTCCTGACTTCTGTTCTAGAGTGACCGACACTGTACAGAGACTTTTGCGTTAGTCTGAAGGATTTTGTTATACCTGGTTTTGGATAGGCCTCTGTTTTCTTGTGACCAGGCTATTGTGTCTCTTACGGGTTTTTTTCAAGCCTTATAAACATGCCAGATGTTAGTTCTGCCACGTACATTTTCACGTATGTATGTGGTCTGTATAAGGTATCATCAAGTTCACGCAAACCATTTTCAAGTCCAGTAAGAAGTCATTTCTGCACAGATGTTTTCATGTCTGCACAACTGTCAAGGATCAATAAAGTAGGCTTCTAGGGTGCTCAGTTGTCTTGGAGCCTGCACAATGATTTGCAAGTTCGCTCCAGCAAGTCTGCATGGGCAGCGATTCCCTTTTTTCTCTTCGATTAAGATAAGGTTCTAGACCAAGCAAATCAGTCAGCCTAGTAGTCCTCTCTCTCTCTCTCTCTCTCTCTCTCTCTCTCTCTCTCTCTCTCTCTCTCTCTCTCTCTCTCTCTCTCTCTCTCTCTCTCTCTCTCTGGACATTAACACTTTTTTTTTTCTTCTTCCTGATTATGTCCATGTTTCACAAGACTGCTTTTTGTCTCCTTTTGAAGAAAGATCGCAGGTTTTGAGATCTTACTGTGTCAGGGAGTCACAGCCAGACTCTGTTGTCTTTTTCCTTAGTCCGGTCTTCGGTCGGACCTGCAGTACAGTAGTGGCTGTCCGAATTTAAGATTTCGGAAAAAGTCCCTCATCATGAACCTAGTCTTAAACTGCTTCTCTCTCCTTGTTGTAGTAGGAGGAGCCCACTCCGGGATTTGGGAAACTTACGTGACACGTCCCTATGGGAACAGAGCCTTGGCACATATGCTACTTGTCTCTCACTCACTTCTAGGCTGCAGTTTTCCTTTAGACTAGACCACAGTCCTTACTTTTTTTCCTTGAGCACTCGCCGCCAAGTGAAAAGGTTTTACTGCAGGCAATAAATCGAGTGTTTTCTAACAACTGGAATTTCTGGCGAATGAGCTGAGCCGTCAGAAGTTCTCTCTTACAGCCGATCGGACCTTGAATCTCCTGATCTGTTGGGTTTTGTGCTTCTATGGGGCAGGCTGACCTAGCATGGGTAAGAGACACCATACTGCAACATTATTGCTACCAGGACCTCCACGCTCTTTCTCCATTCGACATGGTTAGTGAAGAGCTGAGCTCTTTTCAGGCTTATCAGAATGTTGCGACATGCCTTGTAACCCCACTGAACCATATTTTGGGTACCTGTATTGCTACAATTGATTGGTGGACTCTCCAAGAATCCTTCCACTATTTGATTCTTCTCGAATAACCCCTCTTCAAGAGACACCCCCAAGGGTGGTACACTATTATGTGGACAGGCTTTGGGCTGCCAGGGTTCTGGTCAGGAAGGAGGTTTTTTTTTTTTCAGAGATACTACTAGAGACATTCGGAAGATGCACACGTCATCTAGCTCAGTCTACCACCTAAGTGAATGATGTTCCAAATCGGGTGTATCAGACCCTAAGTTTCTTCTTCTGAGACACTTATGACTCAAGGCAGCGTTGCCTTTTTTTCATTGGAGAGGATATAGAATCTCTCATGTTCCTCCTTTTTAGGAGTATCGAGCTGCTTGTGCCTCAGTAAAGCGGTTTGCTAGTTTACCTTGGAATTTATTAACCGAAAATGATTATCATTCTATGATCTGGAACCACTCTCTCCCAAGAACTTACTGGAAGAGAAGACGGTCTTAACAGCCAGGGACAGTGTTCAGGGCTCCCAGGAACGCCCACCAGCACAAGTATTTCCCTCACCTGACTTCCAGTTCACCTGGCGCCAGCACTGCTGAGCTCCTAGGAGTGTCTGCTAGCTCTCAACCGAATAGTTATCTGGCGACCAGCTCAGCATGCGTCACCTACAGTCTGGCACCAGCGCCTGGCACCAAATCTCCCAATACCCTTGGCTCTGGGGAGGAGTAGAAAGCTCTCCCTATTTTGTTGGAGTTTTTGGATATTACCTGATCAGGATTGGACACACGGGGCTTTTCTCCTCTAGTGTTCTAACCAGGACGCTTTTTTGCCGTCGGTCTAAGAACACGTTGTTCTTCGTCGTGTATGGACTTGATCTTTGAGACCATTCTTAGTTTCAGAAGAGCATTGTGGCTGCTTTTTAGTGAAGGCTGAAGACGCCAGAACAACTTCTTTAGTCTTCGTGCATGTACGCACCTCAAGTCCATCCTACAATTGACCCACTGGAAGTGTAATCGATTTTCGCTTCTCACTTCTTCAGAAAGTTTAAACAGTGTTAAAGCTCTTTTTTGAAGTACCTTGCATTGATAAGTAACCGGCTTGGCATCGCGGGAGGAAGCGGAGGATTTTCTTCTACTTTCTCTTCAACTTAAAGTAAGGTGACGAGTTTTGTGAGAACCAGGGGGTTACAATGTACCTGGAGTACCCACCACTTTCAGTGGATGAGTCGTGGTCTTTTTTCCAGTTCAGGTGACAGTGTTATCTGGTTGTTTTTTATTGTTGTACTGCACCCAGGGCAAGGTCACTTTTTAAATTTTGCAGACACTTTCAAAGAGTTGCTAACCTTTAGTTAGCTCCTTTGCTGCAAAACTTCCAATTATGTTTTGCTAGCCATCAGAGAATTTCCCTCACTACAAAGTTCCCACTAAAGTAGGGGCAACCCTTGGCTATACTGCCACACCCATTGCAGGTTAAGATGAGCACCGACCAGAGGCAATGTTCTATTGCAGGTTCTCTTAACTAATAAGGAACTACAAGTATTGTATTCAGTGCTAGCAATTTTTTCTATTTTAAATTCATTACATGACTTAATGTTTTGGAGTAGAATATGTCCATTTATCCCTCCTTTCAGTGTGGAGTCAGCTATGTAATTACTTGGTAAGTCACTTATATAAAAATGACATTTTTATGTTAAAGTTTTATATATACTTACCAAATAGTTACGTGATTGGATCCCTCCTTCCTCCCCTCCGATGGACATATGGCATCAAGAGAATGAGGTTGTCTGCTATTAGTTCCTGGTATTTCTATTAGTGGGCGGGACCAGTCACCTGCACTATACTTTGAGGCGTTACTTGTGAATATTTTAATTTAAGCTGCCGTGCAAGGAAACTATAGGCTGTAATTTCTTGGTACGTATATGTAAAGGTTTATTTTAACATAAAAATGTCATATTTTCCTATAAATTGTAATATATTGATTTCTTTGCAGAATAAGCTCCTTCATACTCGATTAACAGTAACTACTGCAGAAAGAGAGAGATTGGAAGAAGAGCTTTCTACAGTTGTAAGGGCAAAAATGGAAAATGAAATTATTATTGATGAGCAAGCATTTTGCATGCACGAACTGAAGGTAGTATCTATTTATTATTTTGAAGTTTTTTGAGTATTTCAGAATTCTTTGAGTTCCTTTTAATGTGTATAGGTCTGAATGTATTTAAGGAAATTAATGACTTTAGTTATTATCACAGTGGATGAAGAGAAACCCCATTTATTTGTTTTAATGTTTTGTTGTAAATTGTGTAACCCAGTAGCAGAGAAGCTTTGACCTTGAAGACAACCCAATTTTGACCAGCAAATTTTTTTTTTTGTGCAGTGGGAGGAAAGGGCCCATATAAATAAGGTTGCACCATTTTCACCTATCTTACCAAGATGTTTTGTGGTGGCTTAGGAACATGCAGATCCTGTTGACCACTTACTTTTTTTTTTTTTTTTTTTTTTTTTCTTTCCCTCCAATATGGAGAGTGTAAATTTACACCTACCTGATACTCCAGTTCCATAATTCACAGTTTGGGCCTGTTTTTCCATTTTGGTTTTTACCTTCACTGGGGTATTTTTATTGTGACCAATAATGATAAAAATGATGTGGTTTTAGAATAAAATTATGTATGGTATGCAGATCTTTTGTTCTGGTGACATTACCAGAAGTTGATGGTTTTGTCTTGGTTGGTTCACTGTATACAGTATATTCGACTGTCTTAATGTATTATGGTATTTTGCAAAACTGACAGTGTTTCATGTATCCTTTCAAAATTTTAAATCCTTTTATAAATATACTTAATGCTAACTGGGAGGGTCTGAGGCTCTCGTGGCTCCCAGACTAAAAATAGGGTTTTCATTTCCCTTCGGGTTCAGACCCCGTTTTTTAGTCAAAGGGAGCCGCGAGAGCCTCATGCAGGTGTACCAGAGAACATTTTAGAGGCTTTTTGTATATTTATAAAGCCGTCAAACATCATTTGACAGGGAGGATGGACTTTTAGCCACTATCCCTAACCAAAAAAGCTTTTTTGCTTCCCTTGGGTTCAAAACGAAATCTAAAATCCTTTCCCTTTACGGCTGTAACAGCCCCTAAAAGAGTTCAGAGGTCTGGTTAAACAAATCATTTATAACTAACTAACTAGCCCACCCTTTAAGCTGTCTCTGAAGAGACTGTGTATTGGTGAAGAGCAAAAGAAATAGACTATAATAGGAAAAAATAACCTACCGGTTTTTAAACCACTCACTCACTTTAAAGGAAAAGTTCCTCTTGCCAGCCAATTCACCTTCCGGGCGTCCTTATCTCTTGCCTACAACTTTGCTGAGGGATATGCACGCAGTCTGGACACCTCGCATTTGTTTAACGTAGTGTTTGACAAACTCCATGCCCAGACCACCCTGTGTACATGGATACGTCCTCCATACTAAGGTTACTGAAAAAGGCAAGTGAGGCTGCCTACTTATGGAGGTCATGTGACTTTGGGTCTGATCCTGGGCATAGATCTACAATTAACTTACAAATGCTGGTTCTGAGGCTTTCTAGGCAAAGTGGGGTGCTTTCGTTTGGTACCAAAAAGAGAGGGGCCCTTGCGTGATATGGTTGGTGCAATCAAGGTACTTTTTCACTGTAGCCACTGGACACAGCTTCGGATTAGAGGGCAAAGGAGGGATAACTATGGGTTTCCGTCTATGAAACGGATTCTCATTTTTAGCTAAAAAATCTCTAAATGAAAAAGTTACTTTATTCTTTCCGAAAGAACAAAACTGATCTCCTCTTTTTAGCGCATGGATCTCCGCTGATCTGGCTCCCATCGCCAGGCCCACTAAAAACAACGTTTTTTCTAACAAAAATTTCATATTATTGTCTGAACGTCTGTTCAGAGCAGCTAGGATTATATCTATATCCCATGATAATTCACATGGTTGTTCACTCGGCCTGCGGAGAGCCATTGATTTCATCATCATTTCAAACACTTCTGAATGCACCTCTACAGTACTCCGAATCCGTACCTTAAAGGAACCGCAAGGGCCGCCTTGTGATTTTTAATAGTGGAGGGAGCCAACTTTTTTACGTCAAATACACACAAAGAACTCCCCCACGAAGTTATTATCGACGGTAGTTGGTTTACGGTCCCTAACAAATGAGACAAATTTGTTCCACACTGACTGATACTGTTTGGCAGATTTCCCCTTAATATTAGTGATTAAGAATTCCCTGACTTCAGGTGACCATTCCATGAAGCACAGGGATCTGAGAAAGTCCACACATGAAGGCTTTTCGTCAGAAAGGAGGAGGCGTAGACAGTTATCCCTTGAACCTTCTGGGAAAGAATAGGAAGATGTAGTGGCTTGTGATGAAAAGTCAGCTTCTGTAGGGTTGGAAACCAAGAGCTGTTCGGCCACATTGGAGCAATCACTACTTCCCTTCCCTTGAACTCCTTGAGGAGTTGTACTACTTTCATTAATAAATTCGTTGGGGGAAACAGATAAATGTTCCTGAGCAGGTTCCAGTCCAGCGAAAGCGCGTCTCTGGCCACTGCTCGAAGGCCGTGATAGGGGGTGACATTCGGTAATTTGTGATTGATGCGTGTTGCGAACAGATCTACCCGAAGATATGGATGATCTTGGAGGATCCCGCTGAATGACAGGCTGTCCAGTTCCCACTCCCCTTCCTGGGCTTTGAATCTGGAGAGGGAGTCCACTAGGGCATTCTGAGCTCTCGCAAGGTGGGATGCTGACAGAGACCATTTCTTCACCTGAGCTAATCTCATGATCCCCAGCACTATATGATTCAGTAGCTTTGACCTTGATCCCCCATGCTTCAAGCATTGTACCACCGGCTTGTTGTCTATGAACAACTGAATGTGAGATCCCCTCTTGGGTTTCAGTCCCAACACATTGGGTTTAATAACCTCTTCCCCTATTGTGTGTGTTTTTTTTTTTTTTTTTTTTTCCCTGAGCAATTAGATATGCAACGTCACATGATGCTATTTGAGCTTTGACAGGTAGTGCAACATTTTTTCTTATCACTTGTTTTTTCCTTGGAACTCCATTTTCTTGCGTCAGAAAAAAATCTGTTGGTTTATTTGTAAATGACTGGTGTTTGCATTGCAGGTGTCTTTTCATTTTTGTGGGTTTTAACCCTTAAGGGACGGGCTAATTATACAGTATATAATGCACATCCCCAGACCTGCCAAACTTTAAGGTTGGCCAATTTAAGGAAAAAACAGATCAATGGAAAGAGGAAGATATGCAAATGCATGGTGTAAGAAGAAAAAAATTCAAAAAAATTTTCTTACCTCCCACCGGAAGCTGAAAGTGGCTATTCACAACCTTGTGTAGGGCCTCTTTTACAAAACGCTCATAAATTTTACCAAGTGATACATGTTTTTTCCAATAATTTATTTGATTTTATTTCGTAAAACTATAATTGCAACTCGCATAGTATCATAATAGATAAGAACTAAAATCAATAAATTCTGAGCATATTTGTTGCAAAATATTTAGTTAATTTACTGAGATCGGGAAGTGCGGTAACTTTTTTGGATATATACATGTTTTTTCTAATATTTTTTTGCAAAATTACAACTATAACTGACACATCATAAAAGATAAGAACTAAAGCCAACAGTAATCCCTGGGTATATTTATGAGCAAATAAATAAAAAGACATCATGGCAGAGAGAGGAGCAAGACATTCCCCCTCCAAGTCAAGAACAATACTGAAGTTCCCAAGACGCTCGCGATCGAGCTGAGCTGAATTCTTTAGTTGCCACAATTCATTCATGGGCCATTGAAGTATTGGAAACTCTTTCCCCCTTGATACAATTCATTCATGGGCCTTTGAAGTATTGGAAACTCTTTCCCCTTTGATACAGACAAGTCGTATGGCACATAATATTAATCCTCCTCAGAGGGGACCCGTCCACCACCCAAAACCTGTTTTAGATCCTCTGTTGAGGGGATCCGTCCATTAAGGGTTAACCTCATTAGTCAACTCTTCCAAACATATAACACATTGAGGACGATGAACACCATTAAAATGGCGTACAAAGTCATACTGAATAAAACCTTCTTGGTACTTACGCCATTTTGGCTGTGATTGACCAGTGCTGCTTGGTTCAACAACACTCCTTTTCACAGTTGACTGACACAATGCTGTAACTACACGATTATCCACTTCTTCAGTCTCTTGATTTACACATGAAGTTTCTTTTACATCCACTTTTTGAATTACCCAGTGATCCATTTTGCAAATACAAAATACAAACAGCAAATATCACAATCAACAGAGGTAAACTAGTACTATCACTATTGGTAACCCCGTTTGAAAGATTAAATCAAAGACGAAAGTTGCAGTCCAAATGTTTAGTGTTGAAAAATACTTTTGAGTGAAGTTACATTAAACAATTACGAGTAGCATCGGCTTAATTTATAAATATGTATCAAGCATTTACACTAATTCTAAAAGAAAATATAAGCATGCCATAGACTTGTTTTGCATTATATAGTAAAATATAGAAAACGGCAACAAAATCAAACCTGTACACTTTGCACCATACACGTACGATCAGCAGAGTGGTGGAAGGCTGGGAAACAGAGGATGCCATGAATATGTTTTTGATACAAGACTTAGTGTTGATATAACGAATAATGACATTGTATCAGGTGCTTCAGTGTTCAGTATTGGTTGCTTTTTTGTACAATAAGGAAGTAAGAAACTTGCTCAAACAAGTATAAAACTTTACATTTTGTAGTCAACAAAGATATATTAATGATCACTAAAGGAGAAAATTTCTTCGATATTTGAGTATGTGATATTTGGTATCATAATCTTTCAAGAACCTCTACACGGAAGGATTAACATTTTTGTTCCCAGGTCAACATAGATTTTGGCAAAATAAAATACAAAATGTACTTTAGTAATCAGTTTATTTTTAGATAAGTTTAGGTTAAATTTGTAGTGTGGTTAGATTTATATATGAGTGAACAATTTATAGTTTTTTATTATACTTAAGTGATATATCTGATATTTTCATGTTTACTCAAATTACTTGTAAAAAAAAAAACATGCGTGAAATTGATAAAGGAGCTAATATATGTACAATCACCTTGTCTTCTTGCTACCCCAAAAAATCTTTCAGTTACCCCTAAAGGGGGGTCACGAACCATAGTTTGGGAACTCTTGGTCTAAGGGATGAGATCCTAGAAATGTTGAAAGAATGGAAGAATTGGGATGCATCGGCGGACCAGCATGGCTGACAACATGAGAATCAACGTTCCTCAACCCCCATAAACCCACCCACTACCACCAAAAAGGGTGTTAAGCCTTCCACCCCTCATGTTCAGTTGGAGACAAGTCTCTTGAGGGAGGAAGACTCACAAGGGCTGGTGATCGTCACTGAAGATCTATCTTCTGGGCACTGGGGAGGGAGAGGAGGTTGGGAGTCCATCGGTCCTTCTGATAGGTCTATAGGTGATGTGGGCGCTTCATCCAAGGGAGAGAGGGTGGTTCCCACTTGGGAGGGTATTGCCACCTTGACTTCGTGTCGCACCCTCACTTCTCTCATGTTGTTGGGAGGCGAGGAAATAATAGATGCCTCAACTCAAAGGAGTCTGGTGGCTTGCTGCATGATTGTCTAATGATTCTTGCACTCCTTTTATTGCATCCCAGATCCTTGAAAGATTGTGTGTTTCCACAGTTTTAAGACTGTTGAATGATTCCTGTAATCCTTTGATCACGTCCCAGATCCGTGAAAATTTGTTGTGCTTCCTCAATTTTTTCTGAGAGGGATTTTGCTGTTTGGAAGGCATTTTATGCTGTATCGAGCAGGTTCTTAGCCACTTAGTGGTATATGATATTTCCTTGGGAGAGGGTAAGCTTTTCGTGGATCCCTCCTGGCGATTGGGTTCTGGTATCAGGTTTGCATTTTGTATATGTAGTGTTAATTCCCTCATCAGAGAAGGCTACACTGACAGATTATATAGAAGAGACAATGTCAGAACGGTTCGATTGGTACTGTATAAAGTAGAGACAATTGTTCTCGAGTATGGAGCTTGTGTTTGGGGCACAGGTATCGTTAGCAGCCAAGGTCACTGGCATGATGGTTGGAGATTGGTCAGATGACATTTTTATAGTAAAGGGAGGGCCAAGCACTAACACATACACAGCACTCAATTACCCATTTCCCACGACCAATAGGCTTCGAGAAGTTGTAACTTGAAGAATTTCTAAGGCACTGATTGGAGCAGAGTGTAGATTAATATATCTGCAATTACACAACGCTATCTGGCTTATACGACAGGTATTACGTAGAACCACTATTAATGCATTGCCTTCTATGAGAGGTATAATCACCAAGGGCGAAAAACCCTTCTTTTTTGGTAAAAAACGTGAGAGATACCTCAACACGTCTGCCCCTGAACATGCCAGGGAACCATCCTCAAAGAAATAAGGAAGTATCCGTTGCCAAGTGGTCATTGATCAGAAGTTTGATCACACTGATGGGCAGCATAGTCACCTTTTTGACGTACCAGATCTCGCACATGTAGGTGAACATGGTCCTAAGGGAGAGAGGCTTTCCTGTCATGAATAAACAAAACAAGTGTCCCACTAGAGTTGACTGAGTCTATGAATAGTCCTGCCACAGACTCCCCATTCTTCTTTATCCCCAGCATGATAGAGAAGGGGAGAGGACTCCAGGGACCTCCTGTCTTTCTAGGCAACGACTTCAAAGGTAGAACAAGGTGGCAGAAACAAAACCTTTAGGCCACTAACCCAGACCAAGGCACCAGTGGCCATCAACTGAAGGGGATCTCTGCAAACTAGGCATCGTCAAACAGGACCAAAAAAAGCAGAGAGCCAGTAGATGTTTTTGTTTCGCCCACTCCCTGCCAAGAAGGTGGGAATTTTGTATGGTGGGGCAGAGCTACAGCATGGAGGGCTGGACGGTATTGATCACGAAGCATGGATACAAGCTCTCATTCAAGGGCAGAGGCCCCCACTCTCCCCAGAACTGATCCCGTTCCTGTTGTACAGGGCCAGCTCCACCAATGGTGTTGTGCTGAAAGCAGATGTGCAGACAATGTGGCAGAAAGGGGCGGTTGAAGTAGTACACTCAATGTTACCAGCCTTCCACAGCTGTCTCCTCCTGATGTAGAAGCCATCAGTGGGTTGGAGACAGGTCATAGACCTCTCAACACCGAACAGATACATATTTCAGACCGTATTCATGATGCGAACAGCCCATTCAGTGTTGGATTCTATGAGAGAGGGAGACCACATGATCTCAGTCAACTTCAGGATGCCTACCTTAACCCTTAAACGCCGAGCCTCTATTTACAAAAACGTCTCCCGTATGCCGTCGGCGTTCGGTGAGTTAGCGCCGAAGCGGAAAAAAAGTTTTATAAAAAAGTCACAGCACGCTTAGTTTTTAAGATTAAGAGTTCATTTTTGGCTCCTTTTTTGTCATTGCCTGAAGTTTAGTATGCAACCATCAGAAATGAAAAAAAATATCATTATCATATATAAATATTGGAATATATGACAGTGAAAAAAAAAACATATAATTGTATACAAATCGCTGTAAGCACAACGGTTAAAGCTAATGAGTTAATTTTTTTTAGTTGTATTGTACACTAAATTGCGATGATTTTGGTATATAACAAATTGTAAAACGATCAAAGCAACACAGAGAAAATATTATCACAAGATGATGCATGAATTCATAACGCGAGGATGTAAAAAAAATTTTTTTTTTTAAATTCACCATAAATCGAAATATTGTGCTAGAGACTTCCCGTTTGTTGAAAAATGAAGCTAATTGATTGAATATTATTAGACTGTAAGTGTTTTAGCTTACAATTGCAGTTTTCGACCATTTCGGTCGAGTTAAAGTTGACCGAAAGTCGAATTTTTTGTATTTATCGTGATTTATATGAAAATATTTCAAAACTGATAAAAGCTACAACCATGAGTTATTTTCTGTTGTATTCTACATGAAATTGCACACATTTTCATATATAAAACTTTATGTAACGACTAATATAAAACGGTGCAAATATTACGACAATGAGACGAAAGAATTTCTGAGATGTTCGGCCGAGTTACCGTGCAGACGTAAGGAAAATGTTTTTTTAAAAAATTCACCATAAATCGAAATATTGTGCTAGAGACTTCCAATTTATTGCAAAATGAAGGTAAACGATTGAATATTACTAGAATGTAAGATTTTAGCTTACAATTGCGTTTTTTTACCATTTCGGTCGAGTTAAAGTTGACCGAAGGTTGAAATTTTGGCAGTTATCGTGATTTATGTGAAAATATTTCAAAACTGATAAAAGCTACAACCATGAGCTATCTTCTGTTGTATTCTACATGAAATTGTGCACACTTTCATATATAAAAGTTTATGTAACGACTAATGTAAAACGATGCAAACATTACGACAACATGACGAAAGAATTTCTGAGATGTTCAGCCGAGTTACCGCGCGCAGACATAAGGAAAAAGTTTTTTTTTTTCTTCTTCTTCTTCTTCTTCTTCTTCTTCTTCTTCTTCTTCTTCTTCAGAAATTCACCATAAATCGAAATATTGTGCTAGAGACTTCCAGTTTGTTGCAAAATGAAGGTACATGATTGAATATTACTAGAATGTAAGAGTTTTAGCTTATAATTGCGTTTTTACCATTTCGGTCGAGTTAAAGTTGACCGAAGCTGGAAATTTTGGCAGTTATCGTGATTTATATGAAAATATTTGAAAACTGATAAAAGCTACAACCACGAGGTATTTTCTCTTGTATTCTACATGAAATTGCGCACATTTCCATATATAAAACTTTATGTAATGACTAATATAAAACAGTGCAAACATTACGACAACGTGACGAAAGAATTTCTGGCGCGGATGAAAGAAAAAGTTTTTTTCAAAAATTCACCATAAATCGAAATATTGTGCTAGAGACTTCCAATTGGTTGCAAAATGAAGGTAAATGATTGAATATTACTAGAATGTAAGAGTTTTAGCTTACAATTGCGTTTTTTTACCATTTCGGTTGAGTCAAAGTTGACAGAAGGTTGAAATTTTGGCAGTTATCGTGATTTATATGAAAATATTTCAAAACATAAAAGCTACAACCATGAGTTATTTTCTGTTGTATTGTACATGAAATTGCACACATTTTCATATATAAAACTTTATGTAACAGCTAATATAGAACAATGCAAAAATTACGACAAAATGACGAAAAGAATTTCTGAAATTTTCGGCCGAGTTACCGCTGGGCGTAAGAAAAAGTTTTTTCAAAAATTCACCATAAATCGAAATATTGTGCTAGAGACTTCCAATTTGTTGCAAAATGAAGGTACATGATTGAATATTACTAGAATGTAAGAGGTTTAGCTTACAATTGCGTTTTTCGACCATTTCGGTCGAAGTCAAAGTTGACCGGTTGAAATTTTTGTAGTCGATGTATGGTGCGTCCACTTGGCACCCAACAGACAATTTTAGTCGACGTATGATACGTCCAGTAGGCGTTTAAGGGTTAACATACCCATTCATGGAGAAGGAGCATTTGAGTACTCCCCAATAATGAAGAAATTTTGAGCATTTGAAGGGTTTTGTCCAGGATTACAAGAACTTCAGTTTCCAGCATTCTTCTTCAGGGGGAGCAGATAACAATATGTTTTTCATTTCTTCTTTGTGTGGCACTGGCATTTCCTCATTGGTTTCTTGCCGAGGGAATTCTTGGTGTGCTGGTTCTCTGGCCAGAGCACCTTGAGAATGACTCAGTCCTCGTTTCTTGTCAGCCAGTTGTTTACTTATTCAATTGTTTGGTACACCTCCCGCATCATTTATGCTGAAATTTTTAGTGGCACCTGAGAGAAGATTCTCACAGGGTAGCAGGAACTTGGAAGGGTACTTGAGTTTTGGCAAATGTTTGTCAAGGTGAGCTGCATTCTTCTGTGATTAGTATCATTGAAAGGGTAACTCTGCTTGGAGCTTATTCCAGATCACAGATTTCTCTCTCTCTCTCTCTCTCTCTCTCTCTCTCTCTCTCTTTTGTTTAGTATGGTTCCTTTCAGTATCTGATGTTAAGGATAAGGGTTGCAGTTATGCTGGAATGCACTTTTCAGTACATTTTGAAGTTATCCGTTCCTGGAGATTGAATGCATTCATTTTTATTTGTACTTTATTGTGGCTCAGCCTTTTTCACAGGGAGAAGCTTCTTTCAGTCTTGGCTGTGAAAGCCCATGAGCCAGACCTAAGCTGGGTATTGAGATGGAGGTTGGGATTTCTCTAATTGGCAGGCCTTCATGTTCTTGAGGAGCTTCAGACAGTCTAATCCTCCTTCAAGCCCATGTGAGCCCTTGAGAGAGTTGTTGGGCAGGGATTCGACCTGGAAGACTCTCTTTTTTTAGCCCTGGTATCAGCGAAGGGAGTAAGCGAGTTACATGGCTTTCTTATGTCAGCACTTGAGCACTTTTTGCTTAATTTGCTCCAGAATCTGTAATGAAGACTTGGTCTTTGAAGCCAGGTTTGAATCCTTCATGATTCCCCTTCCTAGAGGATCTTGTCAGTAGTGATCTGGATGAAATGCTACTATGTCCTGTTAAGAGTACTGTGGTGCTTCCTGAAGAGAACTTGACATCACAAATTTGAGTTTTGAAGCCTCTTTGTTAGTACTCACAAAGCTAAGAAATAGATGTCCAGGAACACTATATTCCGTTCGATCAAGCAGGTGTACAGTCCATGGGAGAGCCCATACGGTCGGGCAGTGCCCAATCCTTGGCACTCTGGAAAAACTTGTCAGTTCATCGGGTTTTACATGTGGAGATGTGGTCATGCAGACCACAATTATCTCCATTTCACCTGGGGGACACTGCCCATAGGTCCTTGGGTCCTGTGGAGGCTGCTTAACAAGCTGTGTAGCTGACCCATCTCCCTTTGGACCACTTAGCATCTCATCTAAGGTATTCAGGTTGCAAGAGAGAAGTGTGTGAGTGACTGGTTCACCCTCCTCTTCCTCTCTGGCTTTCACAGCCAAGACTGAGAGATGCTGGTTGGACAAGTTTGATGTTAAGTTGTATGACAGAGCACCAGTCAATTTGTTTTCCAGTGAAGGGATGCAAGTCCCCCTCCTCACTTGACAAGGGGAGAGGAGGGTTGACAGTGAGATAAAGCCACTGGTTTACACATACCTGTCTTAATGTCTCTGACAGCATATGTTGCAAGGTTCTTTCAGCCTAATTAATTGCAATACATTTCCATTACTTAGTGGTCTGAAAGTCTAGCAGCTGCAACATCCCATGTGTTCAGGGTCATCCTTCCTCTGCTTCTGAACAGATCAGTAAGATGACATTTCCATGTAGGGAAAACCTACCAGTTAGTTCAGAGAGTACCCAAGTTGCTTCTCACCAGTGGGTAAGGCTCCTTTGTAAAGAATGAAGGATTGTATTTGTGTAGGAACAAATATCAAAATTTCTAGAGTGATTCGTATTTTTCGTAACACAGAAGCCTGAAATTCATCACATGACCTACCTCAGCTACCCCTTTCAAATTCTGGCCCAGAAGTCAAAGTGGAGTGCAGACTGATGGGGTGGGCGGGCTCTCTCCTTCTGTTGGTAGTTAACCACCTTGTCAGATAAGTTTGAATGGCCATTTCCAGCTTACGTTTGAAGTAAAATCTGATGTAAAGAACTTCAGGTTTGTATGTTATGAAAAATACAAATTATATAAAATACTTATGATTTTCATTCCAACATGAGTGATAGCTCTTATGGTGTAATAATCTTGTTGCTAGATCTTATGTAGGGGAAACAGGTAGAGATCTAGTTGTCATTCATAATGATTGCAGAGTCTAGTTTTTAATCAAATCAATCTGGAAAATTCTGTCAATCACTATCAATCTCAATTTATCCCACTCTAAAAATGAAAATACTGTAGTTGGTTGAAATTTGTTAAATGTTTCATTTTTCAAGGAAAAATTAGGCCAGCTCTTTGAGTTTAGACTTTTGACCTGGTCAGGTTAAACTGCAATAATTGGGTGCTACAGAAGATATGTCATAACCATTGAATATGGTTAAAGGAGATTTGTGTTTTAGCTTTAGAACCTGTTGAAAGGCTTGAAAAGTAATGAACTAATGTTTTTCTTTTGCAGATGATTGAATGTTAACACTTTATTTAGGGTGATTCTTCCCTGCTGTTGAAGTTCTTACTTCTCCGCTCTGATAGACGAGTCAGCATTCAGACAAAAGATCGAATGGCTGCCCGGATGACTGTCTAGCTCACCTGTTCTCAACCAGTTGTGTTTCGAATCTTTAAGCTCTTGTCAGAATTCTCCTTGCTGCCATTGGGTACAGGCACTTGTTGGTATTTCATGGCTTTTTGCTGCTATCACAGTACTGTACATTTATTTTTCTTGGGATGCTTCCACTGGAATCAAGACTAAGAATGTCAGGTTCTGTAGGAATGATTACTGTGTTATCAGAATGTTGATTGTTTTAGGAGATACACACGGTTCACGCTGCTGCAATGGTTTCAAGCGTGAGCTTCAGAATAGGTGTGAGGAAGTAGGGATTTTAGAAAGGCCTTTCTGCTTAAGTTCGTTAGTATAGTCTAGGCTTTTCCCTTGCTATTGCTTCAGTTAGTACTGAGGCGCCCTTATTGCTTCAGTTAGTACTGAGGCTCCCTCTTTAGCTCTGCCTTCCACTCCCCTTTCGGTTCAGGAAAAGGGTACAGGCAGTCCCTGGTTAACGGCAGGCTCGGTTAACAGCGATCCGGTTTTATGAGGCTTGTCTAGCGATGAAAATCTGCAATTTTCGTCGCTGAAAATCGCCAATTTCCGCTTATCGGCGCCGAAAATCGCCGCTTTTCAGCGCCGATAACCCCCATAAATCGCCGAAATCGCTGATTTTCGGTTAGCAGCGATTTTCGGTTATCATCACACCCTCAAAAACAGAACCCCCCGCCAATAACCGGGGACTGCCTGTATTGAGAATTTAGAACAGGACATAAACCTCATTTTGGCCAGTACAAGGTTTGTCTGAATTGGTTAGGGATCTGGTCCAGGTCCCCCCATTGTGCTGTTATTTTTGCATTCCCTCATAAGAGGTAAGGTGCCGGTACCCTCGCCAGTCTGTAGCCCAAGCTTAGGACTGCCCTGTGACAGTTGGATTCTGAGGAAGAAGTCCGCTGCCAAGGAACTGGTTCTGTCCCCGCTGTCACCTGCCTCTCTCTTTTTCACGTTCATAATCTTGTATAATGCGGTAGCCGGAAGATCATTTTGGTAAATGTTAATCTTTGCTATGTATGCGATTTCTGCCTCTTTGGTACCTAGTATGAGGTTGTTAGTACTGATAGGACTAATTATATACTGTAGGTATAGACAGTTTTATAAGAAATATGTCTGTATCTAGTTTTACTTATTCTGATATTATGCCGACTCAGTCAGTTGTTTAACCAATCTCTTCATCTTTTACTCATAAATCCTTGTCTGCCAGCTTATTCCTCTTTCTCCGTCAAAATGCACTGGTTCATTCTGTATCATGCCTCCTTCGGCTATTGGCAGATCTCTTACTTCTGCCTTTATTAATGCTTTTCTCTCCTAATCTACAATGGTTACAGTATCTTCTGTTGTTTCCAAGCTAGATATTATTTTAACTACACAGCTTTCTAAGGATGTGTCGTATGGGAATGCTCTTAAATTTGCTGAATTGCTTTTGGACAAGGTGGGAGGGTCATCATAACTCCTCTCCCCCTGCCTCCAAACTTTCAAATTTTCTTTTACCACCTCACTTTCATTCACTCGGCTGAGTCGCTTCGACTGCGTTTTCCCGTCTACCTTTCAACGAGTCGTGGATGCGATGCAGGTGCTCGTCTGCTGCCGTCTCTTGTTGCCATGTGTCGCTAGGAGACAGCTATCTCCTGTTGCCCTCTGGCAGAAGAGGAGTTTGAATCGGAGGATCTCCTTCGGTTTGATCGGCATTCACTGGAGCGTTGTACTTCACTGTATCCTCATTTCGTTGAGGAAAGAGACCACATAGAGAATAAGTCTCGGTTGTCTTCGAGTATTTTAGCGCCCTTTAAGTATTTGGAGAAAGAGAGCCCAAGCTTTCTCCCTCACCTAGAGAGCATTTCATAAGTTTTATCGTACTTGGGTGCACAGAGCTCTCTTTAGGTCTGCTTTTGGTTTTTTAGGAAGTTGCGGAGCACCGACTCTTGCAATGCAGGCGCTTAAACTGTCTTCGGTAGAAGTTTCAATTTTCTTTTCTTTTTCCTGCGAAGAGACGAACTCATGACTGGCAAGTGCTTTGGACATGCTGAATCAGAGTCGCAGATTGTTGAAGTTTTTATCTATTATTGAACTATTGCTCAGTATAATGCCTCTTCTTTGCGTCAGCTTAGAGAGGTTGAGGCTCCAGCTTAGTGTGATTTTGGCCCCAGCTTAGTGTTTTTTGGCCTCAAATTGTAGAGGTCGTGAAACCAGTTGTAAGGTTTTTGGTGCCAGCGGGAGTTTAGTGAGGAAGAGTATTAGTTTTAACTCGTTTCTGATGCTACAAGCTAATGTTCTCGTGCTTATACTACTCGGTTTGTAAAAAATGAGTATATATTGGTGTAAGTCTCATTTTATACCTTTGGGGGATAAGTTCAGCTCTTAGGTTCTGGTAGATGGCCAGTTGCAAGCCTCTTGGCATGCTTGGAGAGACCTAGGAGCAGATCTTACGTGGTGGAGACAGTGAAGGAGACTTATGATTCCTTTTAGATTACCCTCCACTGGTTGGTCTCCTATAGCTATTCCTTTGTCTTCTCCAGCAGAAGAATTTCTTTAGTAGGAGGTTGTACAGTAATTAGAGAGGAAGAATAGACCAGGCAGTAATTCATGGGGTTTTACCTCTTGACTTTTTTCCAGCTCCATGAGCACTGGAGACTGGCGACCATTGTTGGACACTGAGACTGAATGACTTTGCGTCTGTCCCCATGCTTTTGTTTTTCCAGCATGGTTTTAGTCACTCTCCAAAAGAATGATCAGATGTTTTGGTGGAAGTACAAGAGACATTTTTCTCTTACAAGTACATCCTCAATCACCCAAGTTTCTTTGAGGTGTATTTACAAAGGAGATAATGTTGTTCAAGGTGCTTTGTTTGTGCTCATGTACAGTGTCTCTATAAGATTTCACAGGGTATTTGTTGCCCGTAGGTGGATGGGGTCAATTTTTAGGAGGAAGAAATCTTTTCCACTAAGTTAACTGGTTCAAGTTGGCCAAGGATCTCTTGCTTCACTGGGTCAGTCTCTGTGCAATATGACTTTCAGTCAACGTATTTAACTCCTCCTCACTCTAATCTAGTGATGTGGGGATGATACTTGAATTTGCAGGCTTGTCTGTCAGAAGATGAATAGGCACTTGCTTCTTGAAGAATTTTAGCCCTGAAGAAAGTTTCCTAAGTGGTAAGGGCTTTCTTTGTTAAGAAAGATTGTCTCACTGGGGATTTTGTCTGAATAATCAGGCTCAGTTACAGTACAGTCTCAGCATAAGAGATTACAGCTTACTGCTAATGTTCATTAAACTTTTAAGTAATTCAGGAGGACCATTGTCGCTAGGTTCTGTAGGAGGGATGCTGAATCCAAGGGTTGGCCATTTTATTCTTAAACCTACATCCAGGTTTTGTTTTTCTTATCTCGTTTAACACGAAACAAAGAATTCTGACCAGTGTCACTACGCTTACATACAACATAGAAAGGTCAGCACTACACCTTGTAAAGCTTACTAAATGTCAGGGCAGTGGAAAGTATTGAAGATGCCTAGCAGCTGTATCCTTGGTCAGAAACAACGTCATATTGGAAAGATTGCTTCCTTTAGTGGAGTGAACAACATGATATTGGTTTGATAATTCATTCTGTGGAAGGACTGTTTGGCGATTGGGGATTCAGAAGAACAGAACTGCCTACAGTGGCCATTGTATCCGCAAGTTTGACAGTTGCAGTGGGCAGCACTCAAATGTAGACTTATTAGCATACAGATGTACAGGAACAACCATTCGAGTACTACTCCTTTCAGGGCCCTCAGGCTTGAGCAGTGGATGTGTTTCCTTAAGTTTGGCCTGATTCAGACTCATAGGCCTTTCCCCTCTATATATTCTAAGAAAGTATTGAGCAAATTTCATGTTCAAGAATTGCTCAGTGACTCCTGTAGAGCCCTAGTAGCCCCAGAGCAAACGATTTTCGAACTTTATAGCTCTCTAGGTAGATGTATCTCTTATTCTTCTGTCAGGGGGAAACCGACTCAGACTACAGAATTTCATGCACTTCCACTAACTTCTGCATCTCACACTTGACCACTTGGAGATGCTCGACTGTCTCCTTCCAATAGGGGATTTTCAAAGTGTCATGGGTTCTATTTATGTATTACTCAGGGTGCCTTCCTAGAGGAATTTTCATCACCTGGAACCTTGTAGACACCAAAGTTTCTCTGCTTTCTTAGATATAGTAAGACTTTTTTGTTGTCTGTTTTCCAAATTATCGTTCCATGCTTTCCTTGGTATTGCTTCATGTGCTAATAGATCTGGCTGATGATCAGCACCTCAGGGTTTTGAAATCAGTTGAGATGGAAGCTCCTCCAAGTCAGTACTGTATCAATCTTTCTCTGGATTTAGATGCAGGTCAAAAGTTTATCTGCAGATTCTTTTGAGCCTTTGGAATGAGTTCCTTTGAATTATTTACTATGAACCCTTCTTTTATTTAGCTCTATCAACAGGTAAAAAGAGTAAATTTATTGCAGGCACTCTCCTTAAGGCTGTTGGAAGGGAATGCTATTTAATCTTTTTTTGCATTATAGCTGAGAATGAGATTAAGGTTAACTTTTCAGAGAAGTGTAAGAATTACATTTAAACTCTGGTGGGGAGGAAATGGGAACAATTCTCTGTTATGATGGGGCAATTAAAACTTAATTAGCCAGGTTAAGCCTGAAAGAGGCAGTTATCCTTTTATTTTGTGATTTTAGAACCTAGAACATCTGTGTCAAAGGTTAAGCCTGGAGGAGGCAAAATTAACGTTTTATTTTGTGGTTTTAGAAACCTAGAATGTCTTTGTCAAAGGTTAAGCCTGGAGAAGGCGAAGTTATTTTTTGTTTTGTGGTTTTAGAAAACCTAGATGTCTTTGTCAAAGGTTAAGGCTAGAAGAGGCAAAGTTAACCTTTTGTTTTGTGGTTTTAGAAACCTAGAATATCTTTGTCAAGAACACGAGGTTCTCTGTGACGTACTTGATTGAGCTGATGCATGAGAACCAGCTCCTTACCTTTTACCTTTATTGAAGGTAAATATTCATAACGTAAGAGCTGTCGCTACCTCATTTAGTTTGATGGCAATTGTCACATGAGGAGTGGTTTAATGTGGCACAGTAGAAGTATCATTTGGTTTTGCTGTTTAATACCTCAAGTATGCAGAATCATGTTTGAAACAGTAAAGCCCTTAGTCCGCTACTAGTAGTGAGTAAAGTCTTTCCCTGAACCAAGGAAAGAGCAATCTTTTAGGCTCCTTGTTTTAGATCCCAGTGTTTTTGGGAGCAAGAAGGTACATATATTGTATAGGAGTGTATTTTTATATTGTAAAGGTATGTATTTTTATTGATTTGTTTTATTGGAGTTTTGGGCCCAGGAAAAGGGGTTCCTTCATGCTGTTTCTGTTTCATTCTAGCTGAATTGAAGTGGTTTTCTCTGCAAGGCTGCTCTTTGCTGCACACATATGAGAGCCTTGTCCCCTGAATGGAATCCCACTTCTGGCGGCAGTAAGATCCAGAAACGATTCCAGATCAGGTAAGAGTGTTTTGGGTTTCATGCAAGCAGCCTTTAGCTCGAATGGCTGAGCAGATTTGGTTTAGCTGCACTACCCACCATCCTCTTCTTAATGTGGGAATCAGCAAACTTTAGCACTAGGTAAGATTCATCCTAAATAATATAAATTTTTGTAATAAAATTTATTATTTGTTAAAGTAGACCCCACCCATCCTCGCTGCAACTTACTGGGCTGTCAGGAAGAATTCTGATGAGCTTAAACATTCGAAACACACCTGATGGAGAACAAGTGAACTAGACAGTCATCTGGGCAGCCATTCGATCTTTCGTTTGAATGTCGACTCGCCTATCGGTAAGGAGATGTAAGCTAACTTTAACAGTAGGTAAGTATCCAAATAGTAAATTTTATTATGAAAATTGATATTATCTCTTTAGGCTGAGCTTGAGGAGCTACGTCAGTGCCTTGAAAATAGCAGAACAAGAAGCCATACCATTGAAGAGTCTTTTGAATACTCTCCAGTTAACTTCCAGGATACCTCATCTCCTCATCCAGGTGATTAATTGTTATTAACCTTCTGTATTGATCACCAAGTCCAATACAACATTTTGTAATTGAATTTTTAAAAAATTATTAAAGTTACTAATTTAGTGTTTTAGGATATCAATTTAGACCTTTTCCATTTCTTGTTGAAAGTATTTTTTATTAAGGTGTGAGTCCTCTATATTCAAGTTAACCCTTAAACGCTGAGCCCATATTTACAAAATTGTCTGCCGTATGCCGACGGGGTTTGAGAGTTTGCGCCGAAGCGGAAAGAAAGTTTTTTTTTTTTTTTTTTTTTTTTTTTTCCCCCAAAAAAAAAATCACAGCACGCATAGTTTTCAAGATTAAGAGTTCATTTTTGGCTCCTTTTTTTTCATTGCCTGAAGTTTAGTATGCAACTATCAGAAATGAAAAAAATATCATTATCATATATAAATACAGGCGGTCCCGGTTTCTGACGGGGTTCCGTTCTTTTCGCGCGTAATCGCCGTCGTCGTAAACAGTCCCCGAAAATCGTCAAAAAAATCATAAGAAAACCTTACTTTTAATGCTCTGGGTGCATTGAAAACGATGTAAACTGCATTATTATTGAGTTTTACATCAAAAAAACCTTCAAATTATGATTATTCTGCCGTTTTGGGGCCATATTTCTTATGTCGGATCGGCGAGGTTAACGAACATGCGTCGTAAGCCAGGAAATAATTTCAAATATATTCATCAGAAATTATTTCCGACTGCCTGTACAGGCAGTCCCCGGCGCACGACGTTCCGCCACGACGCCCGAGGTTACGACGCCAAATATATTCATCAGAAATTATTTCCCGGCTTACGACGCATGTTCGGTTACGACGCGTCACGTCGATCCGACGGAAGAAATATGGCCCCAAAATGGCAGAATAATCATAATTTGAAGGTTTTTTGATGTAAAACTCAATAATAATGCAGTTTACATCGTTTTCAATGCACCCAGAGCATTAAAAGTAAGGTTTTCTTATGATTTTTGACGATTTTCGACGATGTTCCGCTTCTGACGATTTTCGGGTTACGACGCTAGCGCAAGAACGAACCCCATCGTAAAACCGGGACCGCCTGTATTGGAATATATGACAGCGCAAAAAAAAATTTCATATATAATTGTATACAAATCGTGCTGTGAGCAAAACGGTTAAAGCTAATGACTTTTTTTTTTTTCTTTATATTGTACACTCAATTGCGATGATTTTGGTATATAACAAACTGTAAAACGATCAAAGCAACACAGAAAAAATATTATCACAAAATAATGCATGAATTCGTAATGACCGGACGTAAAAAAAGTTTTTTTTTTTTTTTTTTTTTTTTTTTTTTTTCAAACATTCACCATAAATCGAAATATTGTGCTAGAGACTTCCCGTTTGTTGCAAAATGAAGGTAAATGATTGAATATTACTAGAATTTAAGAGTTTTAGCTTACAATTGCATTTTTCAACCATTTCGGCCGAGTCAAAGTTGACCGAAGGTTGAAATTTTGGCACTTATCGTGATTTATATGAAAATATTTCAAACCTGATAAAAGCTACAACCATGAGTTATTTTTTGTTGTATTCTACATGAAATTGCACACATTTTCATATATAAAACTTTATGTAACAGCTAATATAAAACTGCAAAAATTATGACAAAGCGACTAAAGAATTTCTGAGATTGTAAGAGCATGACGCCGTCTCTTCCAAACATGTGTGTTTGTGTGTTTGTCATCCATCGAAGTGGCCAGATGTTTGGCGTCTTCACAAACAGAAGATTCGTTGGAACATTATGAGTACATGATTAGAATGCTTGCATGGCATTGCAAGTAGTGGTGATTGTTCATACATCAAGACAACAATGGTTAGGGAGAAACAGACGGAAATATTGTATGGTTGAAATCGCGTTCCTTTAGAGAAAGACAACGAGATGCTCTTGTCGTCTTGTCCACTCCGATGGACGATGAACACACGAACACACACGTGTTTGGAAGAGACAGCGTCAGGCTCCTACAAGATTTTCAGCAGAGTTAGAGCGGACATAAGGAAAAAGTTTTTTTCAAAAATTCACCATAAATCAAAATATTGTGCTAGAGACTTCTCATTTGTTGCAAAATGAAGGTAAATGACTGAATATTACTAGAATATAAGAGTTTTAGCTTACAATTGCATTTTTCGACCATTTCGGTCAAGTCAAAGTTGACCAAAGGTTGAAATTTTGGCACTTATCGTGATTTATATGAAAATGTCAAAATCGATAAAAGCTACAACCCTGAGTTATTTTTTGTTGTATTCTACATGAAATTGCGCACATTTTCATATATAACACTCTATGTAACGGCTAATAGAAAACAGTGCAAAAATTACGACAAAGTGACTAAAGAATTTCTGAGATTTTCAGTAGAGTTAGCGCGGACATAAGGATTTTTTTTTTTTTTTTTTTTTTTTTTTTTCCTCCAAATATTCAACATAAATCAAAATATTGTGCTAGAGACTTCTTGTTTTTTGCAAAATGAAGGTAAATGATTGATTATTACTAGAATGCAGGAGTTTTAGCTTACAATTGCATTTTTCAACCATTTCGGTCGAGTCAAAGTTGACCGAAGGATGAAATTTTGGCACTTATCGTGATTTATATGAAAATATGTCAAAATTGATAAAAGCTATAACCATGAGTTATTTTTTGTTGTATTCTACATTAAATTGCACACATTTTCATGTATAAAACTTTATGTAAAGGCGAATAGAAAATGGTGCAAAAATTACAACAAAGTAACTAAAGAATTTCTGAGATTTTCAGCAGAGTTAGCTGATGCTTTCTTTTGGGATAAGAAAGAAATTCGCGCATGCGCAGCTGGGTCACGCTTGTAAATATAACAACAGCGTGATCCGTGAACTCCCAGCATCCCTCAAGACGAATGATTTAAAAATTTTTGCAAACGAGGCCTATAAGTATTTTTCCGCGAATATTTAAAAAACTTTTTGTAGTCAACATATTTTACGTCCACTTGGCACCCGACAGAACTTTTGTCAACGTAAAATACATCCAGTCGGCGTTAAAGGGTTAATGTAACTGAGAATTAGACTGTTCCGCATTTTGATAATACCAAAGAACAAGAGAGTTGGTCTTTTTTTTTATAAATATGTTTGAGAATGTTTAACAATTTAATTGTAATTTTTGGATGATTAGATTAGGAGTCAGTAATTTTAAAGCCTTTTTTGAAAATGTCTATTCTGTTGTTAATGAGGCAATGTAAAATCTTGGAAAATGTGTAGTGTTTCTCAGACTATTTGGTATTTGTTCCTATGGAGATAAAAATGCTACATCATTCATATATGGAGTATCCTTCATGCAACTATGATGGACTGGCCGTGTACTTAACCCTTTCATGCATGAACCACACATACATGTGTCCGAGCCACACCACTTGGATGTGCAAGATGAACATGCATGAGCATCAGAAAAAGATATGTTTTTTGAAGTTCATCAAAAATCAGAAAAGCACACCATAACAACAAGGTTTGAATATGACGTCATGAGATACTGCTTCTCCTTATGGCATGGGGTGGGTCGAGCTTATGACCTACGCAGTACACGTGCGCCAAAATTTCCTTTTCTAAAAATCTGTGTGACCTGACCTATGAGGATTGGTTATCAGTGCTGTCTGTTTAAACACTATAACACCATTATTTCCTACTCAGTTTTGCATATTTTTCACATTTTGGTGAAGAGGTGTTACAGAGTGTTTTGAAAACGCAAATGTGTATTAGAGCTCTTTCGTATAAGGGTAAGGGCCCTGCAAAAGAGAGTGGGCAGTTGGAGGAACTAGCATCCCTCCTAACAAATTCTGTTTATCAGACCTTACTGAGTTTCAAAAGCATGAGTTAACTTCTAGAAAGATAGCTAGCTAGATAGATAGTGATGTCTATGGAGAGAGGAAGTGACACAGTGATGAGAGCAGTGACGAATTTATGGCTGAAATTGAAGGTGTTGATAGCAGTGAGGAGGAGATCCCCTTTGTTTCACTAGTGAAGCATGGACGCAAGGTAAGGAGAGGGGTAGGGAGAAGGAGTGGTATGCCTGCCTCCCCTGCTGCTCAGTCCGGTCCCTCACGTGCAACTCCTTCCCCTTCTGTTGCTAATGGATGGCCTATGGATCCTGACACACACACACACACACACACACACACCCCAACATTGCATGAATTTACAGATGTTTCGCAGCTGAAAGTGCAAGTACCAACGAGTGCCGTAGGTTTTTAGCAGGAATGATTAAGACAAGATCTTAGAGTGATGATGTATTAACAAACAATAGTGGTATTTACATGAATTGCTGACCAATCAGCGGCCAGGAAAATTTACATAGTAACTAACAGACCAATAGTGCACATGCACATTTTAGACTTTTAAGTCTTATGATTATATGAAAAACAGCAGAAGTGTTGCTATCCTGCTGGATTGTTTTGTTGCTAAGGAGCAGGGCGTGGGAAGTCGCGGTCCGCAACCCAGGTGCAATGCAGGTGGCAACAGACTGTTGGCGAAGTGTGGGAAACTTCCGTGGCACAATACTCCCCCTAAAGTTGACCAGGGTGTTGCAGAGGGTGTCTCCCCCCTTGAAAACTGGATTGGAAGAGTATTGTTGTCGGGCAGATATTCTGGTTTCAGGCAGTCGATGGCCACCCAATCTGTCGTGCCATGGATGTCGATGAGTAAGGCTTTCTGCTTGTGGTTGATGACCCAGTAGGGACCCGTGTAGTGCTGGGTTAAAGGCAGTCGAACGGCATCGGCTCTGATGAACATGTGTGTTGCAGTATGCAGATCCTTGGGGATAAGGTCTTGGTTGGCTTGTAGGATGGGCGGTCAGGCGAATTTTCTGACGATGGTCCGGAGTTTGATGTTTGGTGAGGGATTATTGTCGGGGAAGAACTTGCCAGATATCACAAGCTTATTGTCATGCACCATCTTGGCTGCTGACAGGTCAAGGTCCTCTTTGGATGTGGTTCGAAGGCTGAGGAGGACCCATGGGGGCTGCGAGTACCAGGTTGAGGAGTTGCAGCAAGACATCGGGGCCGCTTTCAAGGTGCAGTAGAACCTCTCGACCATGCCATTGGATTCAGATGGTAGGCGGTTGTGTAATGCAATTGGGTGCTGAGGAGGCGGTTTAGGGATGTCCAGAGCTGCGATGTGAAGGTACGCCTCTGTCGGAGGTTGTGTGGTCGGGAACACTGAATCTGGACACCCATGATGAGAGGAAAGCACTGGCACATACTGTTGCTGATGCCTGTCATAGGGGGCAGCTTCGGGCCATCTTGTCGAGTGATCGACCATTGTGAGGAGGTACCAATGTCCTTTGGAGCATGGGAGGGATCTTACAATGTCGATGTGGACGTGGGTGAAACGGCTTTGTGGTTGATGAAAGGAACCCACACTTGAATTTGTGTGACGCTGGATTTTGGAGAGCTGGCAGGAGGAACATTCACGGACCCACGATGGGAGGGTGGCTGTGGATCGTCCTGAAGGGTGTGCCAGACCATGGACGATGTTGTAAACGTGATGTCTGAATGCATGTAGGATCCATGGGCGTGGGCGGCCGGTGTAGATATCACAGAGGATGGAGATGGGGCTGTTATCGTTGAGGGGGACATTGTGCCATTGCAGAGACATTAAGGAGGTCTTGCAGGCATTGAGCTCTGGGTCCTGCTGTTGCTTGGCTGCCAGCTGCTTGTAATCAAGGCCTATGTGTACTGCATTGATGGAGATCTGGAGAGGGCGTTAGTGACGGGGATGTGTTTCCCAGGAACGTGGCAAAGGATGCAGTTGAATTCGGCGATGGCTGACAAGTGGCAGCACTGACAGGGTGATCAGGTATCGGACTGTTGGTTTATAGAATGTACCAGCAGCAGATGGTCAGTTTGAAGGGCAAAAGGCGTGACCTCCAAAAAATGTCAGAAATGTTTGACAGTGAGGTATGCCGCCAGGAGTTCCCGTCAAACATAGAGTAGTTTGTCTCTGTCCTGCTGAGTTTCCTGTTAAAAAAGGCGAGGGGTTGAGGATGACCGTGGATGATCTGTTCCAACACAGCTTCTATGCTACATTACTGGTGTCTGTGGACAGCAGTAGAGGGGGGCGGTGCTGTGTCATACTTACACAAATAGTAATGAAATATATTTTATGAGAAATTGAAATTATATAACTTTCTCACCGTGTAAATAAAAATTAGATATCTCAATTCACCAATTTTTGGTGATTTTTTTGAAAAATAGTAACAAACAGCTGTCGTTTACCGATAACCTACAACTCTAGCGTATATTTTGCATTTGTTTCATTGCCCTTTGTCATATCATACGTAACACAAATAGTGATGAATTATGTATCAAGAGAAAGGCAATTTATTTCAATTTTGTGCTGGATAAAAAAGAAATGAGGTACTGTATCTGTTTAGCAATTTTTGGTGAATTAAGAAAAGAACTGGCATTAAGTTTTCCAGTACAGCTAACTTTAGCTCATGATGCGGGTATTTTATTTTGGTTTTAGGGAGTTTTTTTTTTTTTTACATAAAATAATAAATTACAAACTCATCACCTTTACAATGACATTAAATTCATTAAGATAGTGTGAAGTTTAAGGTTACATGGAGCAATATAAAAAAAATTACCGCTATGCATGTCTGTATGGCCCGTGGAGGCAGTGAATCTACCACAGACCAAACCTGACAAGGCTGTTATTGTGAAGGAGTTAATAAACAAGGGTGGTACCCAGGTGGAGGTGGAGTGAATGCCCATTTTCACCCAACTGACTATACCCATTGTTCTTCCTGTTGCAATATAGTTCGGTGTCACTCTTGCACTCTGTATTTTTTCTGTGTGTTACTCCCTGCATGATTTTTGTGCATTTTGTGAATTACACATTCTCAGTGTTTATGTATGTTACTAGTGCAGTAACATACCAGTGTTAGTGTTTTGTGTTGTTTTCAGTGTTTTAGTGACTGGTAGCTTTGCGCTCAGTTTGTATATCTTGCAGGGGCAAAGAGTGTTCTTGTGATTCTCCTTGGCCTGAATGTGCTGAATGGCCATTTTACAATGGGGGCCTTATGGGAAGGGGAGGAGGAAGCCTAAGAAGGCTGAGCAGGTGGAGGTTCTCAACTCCCCCCACCCTGCCGCAACCTCCAGTATCCCTCGTGAGCAAGGAGGTAACCGCCAAGAAACGTCGCCGATATCCATCACCTTCATCATCCTCGTCCTCTGTTTTTCCTGGTTAGACTATCCCTGTTGATCAGTGACTAAGAAGAGTGAATACTCTTATAAGAGAACTTAATATACTTATCATTGTTCCTCTCCCAAGCAGTGTAGCAGATTAAGTCGATCCTGCTTTAGTGACTGATCTTCCCAGAGGCAGTGCTTATCTATGCTCCTCTGCTTTCTTGGCACCTATCCAAATAGGCGACCTCAAAGAAGTCACCAGGCACTTCATGAAGAAGGAGGAAGAACCACGTTGACAGTGGCGCATAATGCTGGGCCACCTTTTGTCCGAAGAAACTCTAGTTGAACTGGAGAAGCCATCTTTGTTCATTCCAATGGCAACTCGAATGTCACTGGTTATTTTTGGACAAGCCACTATGTCATTTGGTCCCTCTCAGCAACAAACTTTGGAAAGACCTAGAGTGGTGGCTGTTGTACCAGTCTTTCTTGGGGATTCTCATTGAGTATGCCTCCCCCAGAGTTACTTCTGTTCTGTGATGTGTCCCACAAAGGTTGAGTAACTTCTCTGGTAGGAGAGTTTGCTTTAGGGACTCGGCCCCTGAACATGAACAGAGCACACATTAACATGGTTGAGATGATGGCATTGTGGCTGGCACTCCAGACACTCCATTAATATCTCGAAGGGCACTCAGTGGTAGTCATGAGTGACAACACCACTGTAGTGGGCTACGTCAACAATCAAGACAGGACTGTCTTCCTGTCATTGTGCCAACTGGTCATCCAGATGCGTGGGTTCGAGCTGAAAGCCAGGTATCATCCTGGACAAAAAGAGCTTTGTTGTGGCAGATTAACTGGGTCATTGGGGCCAGGTTGTGGAGAGGAAATGGTCTGCACACCAGTTAGCAGTGGAGAGCTGTTCAACTTTTGGGAACAGCCAATGATTAATCTGTTTGCCACCATACTGAATTGGTCACTTTCCATCTGTACCAAAAACTTCTAAGGTTTCAGACACATGGGCAGCAATGCCAGATGCAGTGCAGCACCCATCTTGTACGTCTTCATCTTTTCGTGGTTCAGTTGTGCATCTTCACCTTTTCTCTGTTCAGTTTCCTCCAGATACTCAATAAAGTACTCTATTCATGACCCTGGGCCTTCGCATGACACTGAGCAGCTGAGTTGCTACATCATCACAAGTGGTTTTCCAGCATCTGTGAGAGGGTTTTATTTTTGTAGAACAGCGAGATGTCTGGCACCCTCCACGTCCTCAGCGAATGTATACCCAAGGAGAGGGCCATCAACTGCGATTGGTGTCGTAGGAGGGGTTACTCTCCAGTCAGTACTTCTCCAGCTTGTAGTGGACCTCTTAGTCTTCATATGTACAGACAAGGGTAGGGCATTTCTATCTCAGTCTTTAAAAGGTGTCGGGCAGTGCTAGTTCAAGTGTGCTGCTTGTGTTGTGGACCTGTCCACCTCCCAGAAATAACAGTGTTAATTGGGAGCTTCAAATAGTTTTGCCCTCCTTGAGAATTTGGGCTCCTTGTGCAAACCCTTATCACAGTCATCAGACAGGGATCTTACCCTCAAAACAGTCATCCTTCTAGCCCTTGCATTTGCCAAGAGAGTGGGAAAGTTGCGTGGATTGTCATACTTCTCAAGCACTCAGAGGATTGGCTGTCTCTTGTTCTCTTTCATCCTAGAATTTGTGGCTAAGATGGAAAATCCCTTGGTTCCAGATCCAAGGTTCAAGAGTTTCTCAATTCTCTCCTTCCAAGAATTTGTTGGTGTGACATGCTTATGGAGCAGGTGAAGTACCACCCTGCTCTCTAGGGTTGTACCAGCTGAGCAACACCCCCCTGCTCTCATAGTGTCAGTGGAGCAGCACCGACCTGGTCTGTGGGGTGATCTCAGCAGACCTTCCAGAGCAATGTCAGCAGTGCAGCACGGGTACCCCAGTTTCTTGTACGGTGACATTCTGCTCTGCCCTCAAAGAAATCAACCCTAACTGCGGGTTCTAACTCTCACCTAAGTAATGTCTCAATATATGAAAGGCGCAGTATTTGTATCTTCGTAGGAACAAATGCCAAATTTTGAAGGTAATTTGCATTTTTCACAGGTATACAAAGCGTAGACTTTCACATTGGAGCTAACTCACCTTGTCCACCCCCACTTCATGATTTCTCTTCAGCTTTTTCTTTCTGAACTTGGGCTAGAAGAATTATGGGTTGTGTCAGTTGGATGAGAGTGGCTTCCCATCTCTTCCTTGGTGTCACCCTTCTTTAGTCAGTGCACAGGAAAGATACTCCATATATGAAAGGCTGTGATATATATACCCAGGTAATTTAGCATATTGTTTCACTTATAAGCATTACTATTATTTTATATTTAAAAATTTGTATTTGAATGAGATAAAAGAACTTGATATCTCTGAAGGAGCAATTGCCAAATTTTGAAAGTTATTTATTTTTTTTTTCCTAGGTATACAAAGCATAGACTTTTATATTGGAGCTAACCCAGCTTCAGCTTGTCCACCCCACTTCATGATTTCCCTTCAGCTTTTTCATTCTGAATACGGTCTAGAAGAACAATGGTTTGTGTCAGTTGGGTGAGGGTGGCTTCCCCTCTGCCCCATCTCAATGGCACCACCCTTGTTTAGTCAGTGCACAGCTAGTCCATTGCCTGTGCAGGAAAGATACTCCATATATGAAAGGCTATGGTTTATATATCCAAGAAAAATACAAGTTACTTAAAAAATTGGGGATATTCTTACACTTATAAGCATTACTAGTATTTTAGATGTAAAAATTTGTGTGATATTGAAATTAGTCAAGAGAACTTCTAGGTAAAGTAAATGTTGAAAGGGCAATTGAAGTATTTATAATAAAAAATTTTTGCAAAGAAATTCATTGGCAACAATTTATTTTATAGTGCCTTGTTAGGAGGTTTCTTGTTTTTCATGGGTAATTATTCTCAGCCTCGTTTGAATTTTTTGGCAAAAAAATTTTGTTCTTAGTTATGGATCCAAAAAAATGTATACTGTACAATGTAAAATTAATATGAAGTGTGTCAGTGTTACATGATTTTGTCTGTTTTTGAATAGGGAGCCCTGATAGGCAAACACCTGTGGGAAATAGAGCATCTGTGGTGATAGACAAGATACTTGAGGAAACAAGAGAGCAATTAGTTGTTCTTCAAGAACAGCATCAAGCCCTTCAGAATCAACTTAAAGAAATAACAGATGTGAGGAGCAATTTGCAGTCAAAGGTGAGTTAGCAGATAATGCTCGTTTTACATGCACTGCATGTTTTTTGTAGGGATGGATCAAATGAGGGTTGGTAAGGGGGCTTCAAAATAGAAATGTTGATTATTTCACTTGAACCTGCCACAGTTTTGTGATATGTAACTTTGTACTGTACTGTACTAAGATTTTTTGCAAATTTCAATGTTATACAGATGCCCCATGGACTTTTTAGGTTTTGATTTCTTGGGTTTGATTACCTGCTAAATAATGGAATATTATTTGGAGTTTGGCAGCCATTCTCTTCAAACCACAGAAGACTGTGCAATACAAATAAAAAGAAAAATAAAATGTTTAGTAGGCCATAAATGGATACAGTAAATGCGCTATATTTGATAGCATATGACTCCCTTTTTTTTGTTAAACAAGAAAAAATAAGGGGGTTGGGATCAAAATCTACAATGGGGTCTTATGTGCAAAGTTTAAGGTATCTGGTAGGCTAGTGATATCATAGGCCAGCAGTACTTGTACCTAGCCAAACTCTGTGGTACTGTAATAGTTACCAGTATTTATTCATATTATTATTATTGCTGTTATTATTTATATAGAATCACTTGTAACTAGCATTCTTGGGGCCTAAGGGTTGCTGGATATTTGAATATACAGGTTGCTTGAGAGAAAGCCTTCTTAAATGCTATATATGTATCCTGAACTGCCATTTTGTCATCCATTATTAAATATTACATCTAAAACTGAACATTATGCTATGCTCACAAACACTGATGGTAGTTTGAAGAGTGCTTGAATGTATACATCAATGCAGCAATCAACAGACACACACATGCAAACATGCTGAAACTATGCACAGCAGTGAATATAGTACAGTACTGTATTTGCTCCTCTCTCTCTCTCTCTCTCTCTCTCTCTCTCTCTCTCTCTCTCTCTCTCTCTCTCTCTCTCTCTCTCTCTCTCTCTCTCTCTCTCTCTCTTGCTTGTTTATTGACTTATATACTGTAACAGGAATGCATCCTTGTACTTAACATTACTGAAAATCTCATACACAGATAATTTCTTATTTTTTTATTTTCATTTTATTTGCAAATTTAAGATCTCAAATTCATTGGAGCTATCTATTGGAGGCAGAATAGATGGAGGGGGTGTTAAAAAAATCTTTCTGCTATATGTAAGCTGCTTTTGTTTTCTCTTCTAAATTACAGTAAAATTATTATTAAAAATATTTTTTCTAGTGTCCTTGGTTTATGTCTTGTCCAAATTTTTTCTGCTATTCTGTAGCTATATATTTTGGTAACTAAAGCTTAAATGTAAATACATGAAAAATTATTTGCTTAGAATTCCTTTCTGAAATGGGGTATGTTTCTTACATGTCCAAGGGTCTTATAAGCGTTCAAATACAGTGCAAATTAGTCTATTGATTAAAACATACAAAAATTGATTACAGGTATTCCCCTACTTACGATGGGGTTAGGTTCCAAAAAACCCATCGTTTGTTGAAAAGATCGTAACTCGAATATGGCCTAGCCTACACTAGGGTAATCAGTACCATCTATACATATATGGTAGCCTAGCGTACACTACACAGTATACTTTATACATATATGGTATAGTAATTATTAGTGTCAGCTAATTCTGCAGGTTCGATGCAGACTGACATGATAAGCCAGTATTAAGAGAAATTGAATAACAAACAAGGCCTGGCCTGCACTTTCGTATATCATATACGGTAGCCCAGCCTACATTATACTGTATTCTATTTTCACATAACACCGCCGTATTATACAAACATCAAAATAACGAATGTGCATCTTTTCCATGGATCTTTTAAAATGTTATGCTTTACTACACTGTATCCCACTGTTTCTCAACCTTTTTCTGGTGGTGGCCCCCTTCAATCCAGTGCAAGTTGTTGTGGCCCCTCCATGCCAACTCTGAGTTCTTACCCCCCCCCCACACACACACCCGCCTTCCGTCCATCACCTTAATACGCCTAGGGAAGGTATATTAATGGTTCTAGTTTGAGTAGTACCATGTACTCAAAACACTAATTTCAGGCATGAATCAAATACCAATATTAATTGGAAAAATATTTTATTTGAACACTTATCTATTTACAAAAGGAATAAAAAAACAAGGAATACATGTAGGTACAATTGGCTTTATCTTGAAAGGTTTCAGTGGGATCCCTGTGACTGATGCAAGGCTGCCAACTTGTCAATGTTTGGCTTGAAAGCTGTCAGAGAGAGACGTAAATCGCCTCTTTTTTTCTATGTCAAGGCGATTTCGTGTCTTTGACAGCAGGTACATCGCCCGACTGAAACCAGTCTCAACCAAGTAAGACGTGGGAAAGGCAAGTAAGAGCAACTTCACATCTTTCCAGAGTATTGGGTACTTCTTATACACATCTTGATTCATCCACAGCTTCTGGTGTCCTCCACGCTTGAACCTTGCTTGAGCTGTTGTGTTATTCTGAAGTTCAATGAGACTTTCTTGTAGGGTGACATCAACTTCAGATACATCAGCAATGAAGGGATCCACAAACCAGTGTGGCACAGTCATTTGGAGTAGGTCAGAGAAGCGAGTGTCCATATCATTATGCAACTGCTTCAGATGGTCAACATACACTGCTAGGTCATCATCAAGCAGATCGGTGGATATAACTGCTAAGGAAGGAAACTGTGCAAACTCTCGTCTTCCAAGGTTCAACCAGAACAGCTTGAGTTTCCCTTTAAATGTAGTAATTGCCTCCTTGCAGGAAAACATGGTGGAGTTATTTCCTTGAAGCTCTTTGTTCAGAACATTTAGCTTTTCAAATATGTCAGACAGGTAGAAGATGTCACTCTTTGCATCAACAAGTTTCTGTCCAAGTTCTGTCCCACTAAAGAAAGAGATGACACTGTCCCAAAGTGCAACAAAACGGTTCAGGCAATTACCTTTAGAAAGCCACCTGACTTCTGTGTGCAACACAAGTTTTTCAAATTCTTCATTGTTCTTTTCACATAATTGCTGAAAGAGGCGATCTTTCAGTGCACTACTTTTTATCAAGTTGACAGCCTTGATAACATGCCCAAGTGCTTCATGAAGACGTCCTGCTAGGTTTTTGGCACCAGGTGCTGCCGGTGAACAACACAGTGCACACAAACGACATTAGGAACAGCTTTTTTTAAGTAAGCACTGAATCCCCAATACCTTCCTATCATAGCAGCAGCGCCATCTGTTGCACAAGCCACAATGTTCTTGAGTGGAATGTTGTTCTCCCCAAAATAGACCTCAAGTTTTTTGAAGATGGATTCTCCTTTAGTGTCAGTCGTTAATTTCAATGCGAAAAGCATTTCTTGACATATTTCATCTACATCAAGAAACCTCACAAATGCTATCAAAAGAGCAGAATTATCAGGTAAAGTTGATTCGTCGAGTTGAAGCGAAAATCATTCACCTGCAGTTTTGAGATTAATTGGTTTTCAACATCAGCTGCCATCTCATCAATATGGCGTGATACTGAGGAGTTGCTCAGAGGAATAACACTAGTTACCTCTTGTGGACTCTGATTCATGACTGTTGAAAGCACTACAGCCACTGCCGGCATGATCAGAGATTCACCGATAGTATGAGGCTTACCTGCTTTTGCAATCAAATTTGCTATCTTGTAAGAAGCCAACATCCCTCTGTCTACTTTTGCCACTTTTTGGGTAAACATATGATTCACTGTCATCCTTCCTTGGAACTCATCACGTAATTTCTTGAAGAAATCTAGCGGCTTGTCTTTCTTGTCTTTATGTGCAGTCTCCAGATGCTTTTTCAGTTTGCTGGGACGATACTTTCATTTGAGAGTGAGGTCATACACAGCAGGCACATAGGCATTGTAGTATTTTGTGGAGATTCAATGAATCCAAAAGCGAGATATTCAACAGAATACTGTCTGCATTTTTTCTTAGCTGGACTGGTCATGCTTATCTAAAATAAAAAACAAACAAAACTCATTAAAACTCAGTACCGCTATTATTGTCTGGGAAATCATTGCCCTCCACATATTCAAACAAGCAAATAAAAAAGCAAAAGTTATTAGCCATAAAAGATACTCTTACCCCTCCCTCAATAACAAATAAAGTGAATAGATAAATAAAATTCATGACAAGTATGTGTGTGTGTGTACTGAGTGTACATGAAAGAGACTGTGTATGTAAGTATAAATGTATGTTTGTACACTGTATGTAAGTATAAATGTATGTTTGTATGTACATACGTATGTGGATATAAAGTTATCTTTCACAAACCTCTTTGGTAGAACTTAAATCAAGTCTCTTCCTCATTCTATGTTAAACTGAAAGACGGATCTATTGTTGAAGAAGAAACAATATAACGGTTATATTATAACCCATATACCGTTGCTGTTAAAATTGTTTATAAACATCTTAATGGTTGTCGTTGGGAAGTTTACCAGTCAGCATAATCTTTGATAGTTCAGTCTTTTACCACTCTGCCTGCTAGAGAGAGGAGAGAGAGAAAGAGAGAGAGAGAGAGAGAGTTAATGGTTTTTGTCAAGGGTCATAGTTCAGCCTTACCACTCTGCCAGCTAGAGAGAGAGAGAGAGAGTGAAGAGATTATTGAATATTTCACTGTCTGCAAAAATTACCTGGTATATTGAATTGAATGATGTTCAAACTAAACTCAAGCATATTAATGATTTATTTCAAAATATTACACATTTATATATTTTGTGGGTCCTAAATTTTCTGTGGCCCCCCATGGCCCCCCATTTTTCAAATTTTGCCTTGTGGCCCCTGAAAAAATCTCATGGCCCCCAAGGGGGCCATATGGCCCACGTTGAGAAACACTGCTGTATCCAATCATAAATATTCTTATACTGCTTTTGCATTATAAATTCGATCATAGCGATCAAATGTTTTGGTTTGAATCGATCACGCGGTCTTTATTTCGATGCATTTAACTTTCGGTTCAGAGGGCATTTCTTGCTTCAAGTTAGCGTAAATGAATCTCTAGATACTTTATTTATAAGGGACATGTGTATTTTTCGTTATACGAAGTGTTTTTATGTCGAAATATAACTTAAATATGTCTCGTTGTGAAATTATTTTAGCCATTTTTTTTTGTTAGTGGATGACGTTGGCGGCTGGCCCTTTGTTTTGTGTAAACAAAAAAAAAAATCAAGATTCCGTTATATTTTCTCTTGATTTCATCATCATACCACGAGCTTTTTCGTATGTATCTTTTATCGGGCGTGAAAACAGCAGTAATATGTGTTCTTTCATGTCCAGTAGTTTTGATTAAAATACTTTCCAATTTTATTTAAAGGTCGAGTTTCATCCATGTTGCCAATGTACGATAATTTATAGTCATTAGCAGCTTGAACATTCTTTTCTCAGCGTCAGCTACAACTTGCAGCTTAATTTTACTGCAGCAGTATATTTCCTTGCGATCTTTTCTCCAAAGCGGATAAGGGTAGTGTAAAACATATCAGTACTTAATGTCATTTTTAATATAACTACGATAATTGTTTAACCGCACGATGGTTGAAATACAAGCAAAACAGTTGTTATCCGATTTGGTTATTAGCAAAACAACAGAGTCTCGTTCGGTTGTTTATGGCTGCACGATTTTCGCAAGAGTATAAGTTTACTAACAATGCTTTTATTATTCTCTTACTTTTTTAACTAGAAGATGGAATAAAGAGATGGAGAAAAAGAAGTTGGTCTTTCTTGCTGCCTGATTCTACGGCAATTGTAGTGTACGCTGTTGCTTGTGCCCGCTCGAAATTTAAAAATATTTTCTAAATATTGTCGTACCGGTATTAATTGCTAACTCCATCGTAAACTCGAATTATCGTCACTCGTGCACTACCTGTATTTACAAACGCACAAAAATTGCAAACGAACACTGACCTATTTTAACTTCCGACACAACGAGGGCAAGTGAGGTCGGCTCATTGAATTAATGTACCTATTCCAGCCTCTCCCGCCAACGATCGCATAATCGTGACGCTGCCTGATTGTACGTTGTTGCCTCGCGCCAGTCGCCCGAAATTTAAAAATACGTATTTTCAAAATATTGTCATATCGATATTAATTGCTAATCCCATCGTAAAAGCGAATTATCGTAAGTCGAATTATCATAACTCGAGCACTACCTGTATTGTCATAGGAAAAATTGATAAAATATTTCACTACAAGTTACAAGTATAATAGTAGAAAGCAATTCAGCAGATGAAGAAAATTTAAACAAAAGTAAAGGTGATTTTTATCAGAAGCGCTTAACCCATTCTACATTATTCATATGGGTGAAGCAGAAAGAAAAGAAATATGATAAATTAATCCCTCAGTTATCCAGATTAACAGAGCCAAGGCCCTGCCAGATAAGAGCAAGTAAAAAATCCACGGGTGTTCAAAGGCAACTCTATAACCCTTCCTCCTCATACCTTGTCAATACCACATAAGTGTAAACACTAAATAGGTTCATAAACAACAACCATCACACTTTAAACTGAAAATTTTATGTTTTATTTATAATAAAAGTATACAGGCAGTGCCCGGTTATTGGCAGCCTCAGTTACTGGCAATCCGATTTTACGGCGCTTGTCTAGCAACGACGATAACCAGATTTTTGTTGCTGATAACTGGTTATCGGCAGCGCTGATCACCGGTTATCGACGCTGATAACCAGGGATCAGTGCTATTATTGCTGATTTTCGGTTATCGTCACACCATCAGGAACGGAACCCTGCCGATAACTGGGGGCTGCCTGTACCTTACTGTACAGGCAGTCCCCAGATATTGGCGATTCGGTTTTTCGGCACTTGTCTAGCAATGAAAATTGGTAATTTTCGGTGCCTGTATGCGCCAGTTTCCACTTAACAGCGCTGATAATCGCGCATTGGTGCCAATACATACCTAGCAGAGGCGCTGATAACTGAAAATTGGTGATTTTCGGCACTATTGTCACCGAAAATCGCTGAAAAAAAGGCCCCAAAATTTCGCTTATCGTCACGCCATTGTAACAGAACCTCACTGATAACCAGGGACTGGCTGTATACTGTAAATACACTTGAAAAAATAAAAGCAACTTTTTTTTTTCTCTCTCTCTCTCTCTCTCTCTCTCTCTCTCTCTCTCTCTCTCTCTCTCTCTCTCTCTCTCTCTCTCTCTCTCTCTCTCTCTCCATCAGATACACAAGCTGCAGTAAAATACTTTACACTAATGGATGAGTTTCATTTTTTCTAATTTTGTTTGAACATGAATACTGTGATAAAACAACTTTTTCTCTCACTTGTGTGCGGTTCCAAAACTGCACATTTTGGCCAGCCTTTTAGAAACTTGCATGTAGTTTTGCTAGTTGTCCTCCTACTCCTTCCTGTCCTCCAAAACCACTGTATCATAGAGGTCCTGTACCTCCTTGATGTCTAGAGGGTTCATGGTCATTGAGAGGCATCAAATAGACATCAGACTGCTTACTAGGTGAACCTGGCACATCAACATCAACAAAGGGAATTTCCACTAGCTGAAATTCCTGTTTCCTTCTCTGAAGCATCCAAAGCTTCACCAGGAGTATTATCATTAAAAAGCAATGTCAGATCTTAAATCGAAACAGCCAGCCTACAGTAGCCGTAAAGTCCAGAACCCCATGCAGGCCTGCAAGCTTCATAGCTGCAGCCTTCACTCTCAGCACCACCAACGTGCTTGCCAGCTGCTATTTGCTGACGACACCGGGTCAAGGTTGACGGTTCAGTGTCCTCATTTTCGCCTTTTGCCATGACCTTGCGCGCTTGACTCATCGATGTCTTCTTCCTAAAGTCTGTTGCATACTTCTTCAGCTTGTCCTGGGAAGTCTTGATGTCAGGTAAGGTTGACTGTGCAATGCTGTACTCATTCATCAAATGCTGCCCGGAAATTAGGTATTGTACGTAAGGCCTCATATATATTTGTAACAGTGATGAAATAAATGCAACCTGTTTTAGGTCATTTGTCCTTCCTTCACTAGAATACTGCTCTCCAGTGTGGAGCTCTGCTTCTGCCAGAGATTTTTCTCTTAGAGTGGTTCATGGTGGTAGGTTTCTGTTTCCTAATATTAGCAGTTCTGGTCTATGTCATGCGACCCTTAAAATAATGTCCCAAAACATGATTTCACTACATAGATATATCATGCATAGTGAGAGATGGATTTTTGTTATATTACATGTGGATATGCTTAATGTGTAGGTTTCTTTTTTAGTAGATTATACTAGGCTAGGCTTCCTATGCCTGTCTTATTTTTTATACATTTCATCGATAAGGCTTATGTAAGTTAGCTTTCACTAATTTATACGCCTAGAAGCAAAAGTTCAGTAGGTTAAATACAAATCATCATACAGGCTTATCAAATTTGTGGCTTATGTAAGAATTCAATACTATTTCTTACAATTAACAGCCACTTGCTACTGCATGCAAAACACTGGAATAAACAACAAGTATTGACATAAACAGCAGAATCGACTAACGGCTGTTTTCTGATGTTAGTTACAGTAACTAAAACACATTTATTAAGATTTGCATTACACTTGTCTTCTTATATTAAAAACTTTATTTTTAATGTAACTCCAAAAATAAAAATAACAAATTTTTATTTATCAGTTATGCAATGGAGGAGGTTTTAAGAAAGTATGCCACTATCTTTAAGCAACAGATATTATAGCTGTGGCTGAAGATACAAATAATGAACGGACTCCAAAATGTTTTGGAGGCAAAGGCAACATCTGAAACTGGCAGAATCACACATGTACTTCATCTATTTTACTGCATTTATAGATAAAGTAGTTGCAAATTTTAAACCCAGCTTTAATAATTTATGAAAGAAATGTATCTCTAAATTAAGTTTCATTTGGCAACTAAAGACAGTGATAATGTAGGTAAAATGTAATTAGCTGATGATTTTAAGAATGTTAACAAAACCAGAATGCAAATGGCACATGATTGATCTATTCATATTTTGTAATACAATAATATGACAATAATACTGCGTTATGATTAGATACAGTAAAACAACAGTTTTATTAAAATTGTTGTTCTCAGTACTATACAACTACTATTCGACTTTTGTAAATGGATATCTATTAGTGCAACAACCTCACCAGGCAACAGTCTCTCTCTCTCTCTCTCTTCCTCGACCGTAATACGCATGATCATGCTCCATCCTCCACTAGAAAATTCCAGTTTTTAGAATGCTGGATGAAGGATTGTAAACGTGTATCGACATAAACAACCAAATCGAGAAACAACTGATTAACAATGTCATTTACCTTAACTATCAAGTAGTCAAGCTGTTAAAATTTGCCAATTTTAACAGCTTGACAAATACAGTTTTATTCATCCTTCATGCAATGAAGATCCTAAGAAAAAATATCAGTAAATTAAAGCTGCAGGATATAGCTGAGGTTGAATAAAATGAATAAAGGGCAGGGTGTAAAACGTTTTGGAATAAGTGAAAGTGATGTCTGGAACTGGCAAAATCACAATTACTGCTTTTACAATCAAGTAATGTGCACGTTTTAAACCCAACTTTGTTAATCTAAAAGAAAAAGTATTTATGAATTATATTTCTTCTAGCAACTAATGTCAGCGAAGACGTTGGTAGTAGTCAATCAGCTGAGATTTTGAGAATATAAACAATATCAAATGCAAATGGCATATGATGACAGTGTTTATATTCTGTAATACAGTAACAGTATGATGATAATACATGCAACAATACTGTAATTGGATACAGCAAGTGAAAACCTTTATTTAAATCATCATTATTATAAATATAGCTGTATTGTTTAACTTTTGCAAATAATTAATTTTCTCCAGAAAATATTTTGGTTTTTGGAGCTTTTCGGTTTTTAGAAATACGGTTAAGAGATTGTAAACCTGTATTGTATTAAACAGTTCAAACAAGTGACTGATCCCAAAGGAAGATTGATACTTTCTGGATGTAATAAAGAAAAGCAGACAAGTAAATTGTGAATACATTGAGACTTGGACTTTTAACCAGGTACAGTAACCCCCCGTATTCGCAGGGGATGCATACCACACACGCACACACCCCACGAATAGCTAAAATCTGCGAATAGTTAAAACCCTTCTAAAAACACTTAGAACTGCCTATTTTGATAGTTCAAACACGAAAAAAAACTAAAAATGCCTATACAGGTATTTTCCTACTTACGATGGGGTTAAGTTCCAAAAAACCCATCGTTTGTTGGAAAAAATGTATCTTGAATATAGTCTAGCCTACACAAGGGTATTCAGCACCATGTATACATACATGGTAGCCTAGCCTACACTATAAAGTATACTCTATACATGTGCGGTATAGTAATTATTAATATCGGCTAATTCTGGAGGGTCGTGCAGATTGACTTACGATAATTCAATACAAAGAGAAATTGAATAAAAAACAAGAATTAGCTTAGCATACACTATGGTATATCATCTACATATACGGTAGCCTAGCCTACAATATACTGTACTCTATATTCACATATTAATATCATATTATACAAATATCAACATAACGAATATGCATCTTTTCCATGAATCTTTTAAAATGTTGTGCTTTACTTTACTGTATCCAATAATATTACATATATATATATTCTTATCTTGCATTTGTATTATAAATTGCAATCATAGTGATCTTCAGCGTTTTGGTTTGGAAATAGATTAGGCGGTAAGTTTATTTTTGCCACATTCTTGCTTCTAGTTAGCGTAAGTGAATCTCTAGATACTTTATTTATATGGGGCAAGGTTATTTTTCATTATACGAAGTGTTTTTTAAGTCGAAATATAACTTAAATACATCTCGTGAAATTAATTTAACCCTTAACCCTTAAATGCCGACTGGACATATCGTAAGTCGACTAAAATTGTCTGTCGGGTGACGAGTGGACGTACTGTACGTCGACTATGAAAAATTTCAACCTTCGGTCAACTTTGACTCGACCGAAATGGTCGAAAAACGCAATTGTAAGCTAAAACTCTTACATTCTACAATCATTTACCTTCGTTTTGCAACAAATTGGAAGTCTCTAGCACAATATTTCGATTCATGGTGAATTTTTGAAAAAACTTTTTCCTTACGTCCGCGCGGTAACTCTGCCAAAAATTTCAGAAATTCTTTCGTCATTTTGTTGTAATGTTTGCACCGTTTTATATTAGCCGTTACATAAAGTTTTATATATGAAAATGTGCGCAATTTCATGTAGAATACAACGGAATATAACTCATGGTTGTAGCTTTTATCAGTTTTGAAATATTTTCATATAAATCATGATAAGTGCCAAAATTTCAACCTTCGGTCAACTTTGACTCAACCGAAATGGTCGAAAAATGCAATTGTAAGCTAAAACTCTTACATTCTAGTAATATTCAATCATTTACCTTCATTTTGCAACCAATTGGAAGTCTCTAGCACAATATTTCGATTTATGGTGAATTTTTGAGAAAAAAGTTTTCCTTACGTCCGCGCGGTAACTCGGCCGAACAGCTCAGAAATTCTTTCGTCAGTTTGTCATAATGTTTGCACCGTTTTATATTAGTTGTTACATAAAGTTTTATATATTAAAATGTGCGCAATTTCATGTAGAATACAACCAAAAATAACTCATGGTTGTAGCTTTTATCAGTTTTGAAATATTTTCACATAAATCACGATAAATAGAAAAAATTTTACCTTCGGTCCACTTTAACTCAACCGAAATGGTCGAAAACTGCAATTGTAAGCTAAAACACTTACATTCTAGTAATATTCAATCAATTACCTTCATTTTGCAACAAACGGGAAGTCTCTAGCACAATATTTTGATTTATGGTGAATTTTTGAAAAAAAAAAACTTTTTTTTTTCGTCCGTCTGTTACGAATTCATGCATCATTTTGTGATAATATTTTCTCTGTGTTGCTTTGATCGTTTTACAATTTGTTATATACCAAAATCATCGCAATTTAGTCTACAATACAAAGAAAAAAAATAACTCATTAGCTTTAACCCTTTTGCTCACAGCACGATTTGTATACAATTATATGTGAAATTTTTTTTTGCACTGTCATATATTTCAATATTTATATATGATAATGATATTTTTTTTCATTTCTGATGGTTGCATACTAAACTTCAGTCAATGACAAAAAAGGAGCCAAAAATGAACTCTTAATCTTAAAAACTAAGCATGCTGTGGTTTTAAAAAAAAAAAAAACTTTTTTTCCGCTTCGGCGCTAACTCCCGAACGCCGCCGGCATACGGCAGACACTTTTATAAATAGAGGCTCGGCGTTTAACCCTTAAACGCCGACTGGACATATTTTACTTCGACAAAAATAGTCTGCCAGGTGCCAAGTGGACGTAAAATACGTCGACTACAAAAAGTTTTTTTTAAATATTCGCAGAAAAATACTTATAGGCCTCGTTTGCAAAAAAAATTTTAAATCACTCGCCTTGAGTGATGCTGGGAGTTCACAGATCACGCTGTTGTTTTGTTTACCAGCGTGACCTAGCTGCGCATGCGCGAATTTCTTTCCTAGCCCAAAAGAAAGCATCGGCTAACTCTGCTGAAAATCTCAGAAATTCTTTAGTCACTTTGTCGTAATTTTTGCATTGTTTTCTATTTGCCTTTACATAAAGTTTTATATATGAAAATGTGTGCAATTTCATGTAGAATACAACAAAAAATAACTCATGTTGTAGCTTTTATCAATTTTTATATAATTTCATATAAATCACAATAAGTGCCAAAATTTCAACCTTCAGTCGACTTTGACTCGACCGAAATGGTCGAAAAATGCAATTTTAAGCTAAACCTCTTACATTCTAGTAATGTTTAATCATTTACCTTCATTTTGCAACAAACGAGAAGTCTCTAGCACAATATTTTGATTTATGGTGAATTTTAAAAAAAACTTTTTCCCCACGTCCTCCCTAACTCTGCTGAAAATCTCGGAAATTCTTTAGTCACTTTGTCGTAATTTTTGCACCGTTTTCTAGTAGCAGTTACATAAAGTTTTTTATATGAAAATGTGCGCAATTTCATGTAGAATACAACAAAAAATGACTCATGGTTGTAGCTTTTATCAATTTTGACATATTTTCATATAAATCACGAAAAGTGCCAAAATTTCAACCTTCGGTCAAATTTGACTTGACTGAAATGGTCGAAAAATGCAATTGTGAGCTAAACCCCTTACATTCTAGTAATATGTAATCATTTACCTTCATTTTGCAACAAACGGGAAGTCTCTAGCACAATATTTCGATTTATGGTGAATTTTTTAAAAAAACTTTTTCCTTACGTCCGCACTAACTCTGCTGAAAATCTCAGAAATTCTTTAGTCACTTTGTCGTAATTTTTGCACAGTTTTCTATTAGGCATTACATAAAATTTTATATATTAAAATGTGTGCAATTTCATGTAGAATACAACAAAAAATAACACATGGTTGTAGCTTATATTAGTTTTGAAATATTTTCATATAAATCACGATGAGTGCCAAAATTTAAACCTGTGGTCAACTTTGACTCGACTGAAATGGTCGAAAACTGTAATTGTAAGATAAATCTTACATTCTAGTAACATTCAATCATTTACCTTCATTTTGCAACAAACGAGAAGTCTCTAGCACAATATTTCGATTTATGGTGAATTTTTGAAAAAACCTTTTCCTTACCTCCGCCCGTGGTAATTCTGCTGAAAATCTCAGAATTTCTTTAGTCACCTTGTTGTAATTTTCGCACCGTTTTGTATTAGGTATTACATAAAGTGTTATACATGAAAATGTGGGCAATTTCATGTAGAATACAACAAAAAATAACACATGGTTGTAGCTTATAACAGTTTTGAAATATTTTCATATAAATCACGATAAGTGCCATAATTTAAACCTACGGTCAACTTTGACTCGACTGAAATGGTCGAAAACTGTAATTGTAAGATAAAACTTACATTCTAGTAATATTCAATCATTTACCTTCATTTTGCAACAAACGGAAAGTCTCTAGCACAATATTTCGATTTATGGTGAATTTTTGAAAAAAAACTTTTTCCTTACCCTTCGCGCAATGACTCTGCTGAAAATCTCAGAATTTCTTTAGTCACCTTGTCGTAATTGTCGCACCGTTTTATATTAGGCGTTACGTAAAGTGTTATACATGAAAATGTGTGCAATTTCATGTAGAATACAACAAAAAATAACTCATGGTTGTAGCTTTTATCAGTTTTGAAATATATTTTCATATAAATCACGATAAGTGCCAAAATTTAAACCTACAGTCAACTTTGACTCGACCGAAATGGTCGAAAAATGCAATTGTAAGCTAAAACTCTTACATTCTAGTAACATTCAATTATTTACCTTTATTTTGCAACAAACGGGAAGTCTCTAGCACAATATATCGATTTATGGTGAATTTTTGAAAAAAAAAAATTTTCCTTACCTCCGTGCGTGGTAACTCAGCTGAAAATCTCAGAATTTCTTCAGTCACCTTGTCGAAATTTTCGCACCATTTTCTATTAGGCGTTACATAAAGTGTTATACATGAAAATGTGCGCAATTTCATGTAGAATATAACAAAAAATAACTCATGTTTGTAGCTTTTATCAGTTTTGAAATATTTTCTTATAAATCACGATAAATACAAAAAATTCCACCTTCGGGCAACTTTAACTCGACCAAAATGGTCGAAAACTGCAATTGTAAGCTAAAACACTTACAGTAGTAATAATCAATTAATTACCTTCATTTTGGAACAAATGGAAAGTCTCTAGCACATTATTTCAATTTATGGTGAATTTTTGACAAAAATTTTTTGCGTCCGCGCGTTACGAATTGATGCGTCATTTCGTGATAATATTTTCTATGTGTTACTTTGATCGTTTTACAATTTTGTATATACCAAAATCATCACAATTTAGTGTACAAGACAACAAAAAAATAACTTATTAGATTTAACCGTTTTGCTCACAGCACGATTTGTATACAATTATATATGAAATTTTTTTTGCGCTGTCATATATTCCAATATTTATAATGATAATGATATTTTTTTTCATTTCTGATGGTTGCATACTAAACTTCAGGCAATGACAAAAAAGGGAGCCAAAAATGAGCTTTTAATCCTAAAAACTAAGCGTGCTGTGATTTTTTAAAAAACTTTTTTTTTCCGCTTCGGCGCTAACTCCCGAACGCCGCCGGCATACGACAGACACTTTTGTAAATAGAGGCTCGGCATTTAAGGGTTAACCCCAGATGTTGCCCTGACTGCACAGCCCCTTCGCCCACTCATGAGCTTGTAGCACCCTTTTATTTGGACACTGGACTATGACCAGGCCTTCAAACGCGTGAAGCAAGCACTCTCAAGCCCGCCTGTTCCTGTGTCTTTTGACCCAATTCTGCAAACAATTCTCCAGACCAACTCATCCCGTCTCTGTGGGATAGGCTACGCCCTCCTCCAGAACCATGGCTTCAGACGTCTCTGAGTAGTCCAGTGTGGATCCTGCTTTCTCACAGATGCTGAGATGATGCAACAATTGAGCTGTAGATGCTTGTGGTATCTTGGGAACCTCACAAAGGACTGCCAACCTTCACCCTGCAAACTGACCATCGTCCACTGGTGCCCATCATCAACAGCTACATGCTGGACATGATTGACAACACGCGGCTTCAGTGAGTGAAGGAGCGCATGTCGCAAAACAATTTACTGCCATGTGGTGCGCCAGCAAGTCTATGCATCCCAGATGCACTCCCACGGACCAGTCAGCTACCCCACCTCTGAGGATATGACTGCCTGTGCTGAGGTAATGGCACACATCAGGTCCGTCATCAACGCTACTGCTGCTTCCTAGGACGAGGTTGCCCCAACCATGAATGCCAACCATCCCTTCAGGACATGTCGACACCAGCTCAAGCCGACCCCACCTACTTTTGCCTTCATGATTGCATCACTCCCGGGTTCCTCACGAATCAATATGACCTTTACGCTACCTTACTATCATACTGGAAGCTGCAAGAAGCCTCTCTACCGACAACAACCTCGTGCTCTACAGGGCAAGAATACTGGTTCCCGCAGCGCTGCGTTACCACACACTCACCAGACTCCACGACAGCCACCGAGGTGTCAAGGCTACCAAACATTGTGCTCGACAAACTGTCTTCTGGCTCGGGATAGGCTCGGACATCGCCAACACCATCGCAGCTTGTGAGCCCTGCCAGGTCCTGTGTCCCAGCCAACAGCAGGATCCTCTCCACAATGATGACCACCCAATGAGGCCCTTCGAGTCGGTATCGGATGACTTCTTCCAGGTTGCGGGGAAGTCATTTCTCGTGGTTGCCGACCGCCTCTCCGGCTGGCCTGTGGTTGTCCCTTGCAAGGGCGACACCACTGCCTCCTCGACTATACGGCACTTCTGCCACTACTTAAGAGAGTTGGGTGTTCCTCTGTGCGTACACACAGATGGAGGACCCCAGTTTACCAGCAAAGAATTCGCTGACTTCACAGAGCGTTGGGGTGTACACCACATAACCTCGTCGCCATACTACCCACAGTCTAATGGACATGCCGAGCCGCCGTCAGTGCTGTCAAGCACTTGATCCTCAAAACGGCCCCTACAGGAAGCACCGACTGTGAAGCCTTTGATCATGACCTCCTTGAGTTATGAAACACGTCCAACCACTCAGGTCGCTCTCCTGCCCAGGTACTGTACGGTCACCCTCTCTGTATGTGTGTGCCCACCCATCCTCAGTCGTTCATGGAAGATTGGCAAGAAAGGCCCACAACTGTTACCGCTGAGCTGCTCAAGTGCAGTGCAACTATTACGCCCACGCCCACCCCCTGCCCAGGCTGGATGTGGGCCAACACATCCTCCTCCAGCACCAGACATCCCACCGATAGGACAAGGTCAGGATCGTCATGGGTAGCACTTTATCATGCAAGTATGAGATCTGCCTTCCAAGCAATTGAGTGCTACGTGAGAACTGTTGCTAACTATGTCCAGTGCCCTGTCCCAGTCAATGTCCCAACTCCAATCTCTCTGGTCCCTAGCCCTGACATGGAAAATTCGTTAATTCACTCCAAAGCCCCTCGCAGGTCCCCAAGATTAAACAGGCCTACATTGTGTACAAAGCCCACAGGTGCCACTTACGTAACTTGCTTCGTACATTCATACTTGATAAATTCACTGTATGTTATTTTCCTTGCACACTATTACTTGATAGTCCACTATATGTAACGTGCTTAGTATATTTAAGATACCTCTTTGAATGCAAAAGGGTGAGGGAAGGTGTGGATTACTGTATATATTACTGGTTGTAGAGAATGCCTTCATAACTTGCGCCAACAACACGATGGCAGGGAACACCGGAAACGGCTTTGAAGACAGCATATCTAGAAAAATCGTATACTCCACAGTAGCAAGGAAACGAAGAAAAAGCGCAAGAGAACGCACGGAAAACAGATACCTGGAACGAGGGATCAGAGAAAGACCAAGGTCATGAGGGGGTGGAGGTCACAGAGGAGCTAGGCAATTATAGGATTAAAAGTACCCAGCACACAGATATAAATACAGCCGGACTACGCGTCTGCTCATTGTACGGATACTTGATAATGTGGACTGTTTGTCCAAGAAAGCTTGTAACTTTTTTCTGAATAAAAAGCTCCGTTAGATACCATCCAGTTTGAATGAGGTCCTTTTAGTAATATTACTGTACATATATGCATTCTTTGTATACATGAATAATTTCCGTTACAAACGCATGAGTATGAGTCGCAATGTCTGTACTCCGTGCATGAGCATCAGTACTCTTCTTGCTTCTCTCAGCAAGAGTTCTCTGCCTTGAAGACCCCCCTGTATATACCTATTTCCTGTATGGAACTGAGCAACCTATGACTCGGGATCTTACTTCTCCATCCCTACAGTCTTCTTTCTTCTACTACAAAACATTGTCACATACCACCAGTATTAGTACAGTGTTCCTTCTCTTCATATGGTAACTTTTATTAAAAATATCAAAAGTAGAGTGGATTTCAAGAGGTTTATGCTTCCTATCATACTGACAACAGTTCTGTCAAGATAATTTATGATGCTTTGTTAACACTCTGACATTAAGCTTGATATGTTCTTTGTAGGGTAACTTTAATCTATAAATTATCTAGTGCTAACACCCAAACAGATCAGTACAGTATTGTAGTTAAAGGTCTCCTTCAGTCTTTCAAGTCTTAGTAAGGTATAACTATAGAAATCTGTGAAATTGCATCCATAGCTCTAGCACTCACATTTTAGCACAATCCTTCATAAAAACTGGCAACATTTCCCAGTAGTTGCAAAATCAATCCCAACTTTTCTGAGTCTTGCCAAGTTTGATCTTCCCAGTTAAATGGGCTCTGGTTGCCACAGGAGGAGTCTTAATATTTTCCATGAATGTTGGTTGAATGAGAGCCTTGCTTGCTGAAACCAGTCATCAATGCTGTAATAACATTGCAGACAGTACCCTACATATGAACATTCAAGTTCTGAACAAATGTGATCTATAGGTTAAAATTGTGTTCAGAGTGCTCCCCTTTGCCACCTATAATTCAAATTTTTCTGTATGTAACTTACCAAGTAATTACATTGCCTGTAGTTTCACTCACCGGCAGCGTAAAAATGTTGAAATTTGTGGTAACGCTAGTGTCAGTGTAGGTGACTAGTCCCTGCCCACTTTTGGGGTAAGAGAGGAGTGACTTCAACAGCGCTATTCAGTTGTTTTTCTGCTGGCTCCGACAGTGGTTCAGTTGTGAGCAGTCAGCTTAAATTTTGGCTTTCGTTGCTTTTCCTTTTGAAAGTCTTCTTTGGGTGAAGTACTGGTAGCCTACAGCTTTTGTATTTATGTTAGGTTCTCTCTTAGCGAGACCGTTAATTTTCAATTTAGGACACTTTTTCTTCACTTTGACTTACATTATAATTTGATTGTTGACTTGCAAAGGCTGCAATACTAGACTCACTAAAGAGAAATATGACTCTCACTATGTGCATAGAATGTAGGGGACAAGAGTGTTCAGTTGATCAAACGTGACGAATGTTCAGAGTGGGGTGCTAGAAAATGGAAGGTTTTGGGGTCTCATTTAGTGAAATTAGAGAGACAGGAAACGTAAGGCGGCTGCTAGAGCCGAAAAAGAGACAGTAGATTGCAAGACCGTAGTTAGTTCTGCTGATGACGATAGTCCTGTTTTACCTTTACTAGCTCCCACTGTGTCACCTGTTTCCAATTCTCCGACTTTTCAACCTACTCCTTTACCCGGTTCCCTTGCTTCCAAAACTCATACGTAAATTTTGTCAAAATGCAGTCAATTGTGGATACTGTGACTCGGGTGCTTCAGTGTGTGTCCTTATGGACAAAGTGGAAAAAAGTGCTAGTGTTATTGAAGTGTCAGTGGAGGTGGTGGCTGCTTGTCCCGCTGACGCTCCTAGGCAAAGGTCACTGGTGTACCCCCCTACACCTGGGAGCAGTCATACCAGAGGCCGAAGGGAGGTCAGTGGGGTCTGCCCTCTGGCAGTCATCGCCTCAGTCAGACCTGTTGCAACTTCCAGGTTGCAGCAAAGGATAGCTGTTGGAAAGGCATCCAAATAGAAGTGAGTAGGCTATCCTCAAGCTCCGAGGCTTCCAGCCCCAAGAATAGACGCTGCTGATGCTTCAGTGATGGATCACGGCCACTGAAAATGCCCGTGGCAAACACGGTCTGCACCAGAGACAAGAAATTTAATGAGCCCTGCGGCAGCCTTCTTGTAGTTTCTGGGATTCCCCAGAACGCTTTTCTCGTGTATCCTGTGCATGAGGCCAAGCATTCGTCTGCTCCGAGATGCTTCTCGTCGTCTCATGAGCACCAGTAGTGCCTGAGCTCCCAAGAGCAACCGATCTCCCAGCAATGCCTGGACGCTTGGTAGTTCCCGAGCACCCGTTCCTCCAGTTACGCCTGAGCGCCTGTCATCACATAGGCGCCCTTCAGCACCCAAGACTCCAGCTCAGATGCCTTCTGCAGACACAGCAGACCCATTGCCAGCTCCCATTCAGCGTCAGCTGGCGGACATCTTAAATTTGCTCAAGAGAGAGCAGCCTTCTTTGGGTCAGACCCCTCAAGATTACAGGCAGTCCCTGGTTAACGGCGATCCGGTTTTACGGGGCTTGTCTAGTGACTAAAATCGGCAATTTTGGGCGCCGAAAATTGCCAATTTCTGCTTATTGGCGCCGATACATAGCCAATTTTTGGTTAGCAGCGATTTTCAGTTATCACACCCTCAGAACGGAACCCCACTGGTAACCGGGGACTGCCTGTATCCCCCGTTTCGTCAGAGGATGAAGGTGAAGTTGGTGAAGTGGATCAGGGCTCCCCTCCAACAGTTTATGCAGCTTAATTGACATACTTGCTGCAGAACTTTCCGGGATTCTTCTTGCCTCCAGCCAAACCTCCCCGGCTTTGAAGTTTTTCATCAGTGACAAGCCTTCCTACTCCTCCAGGTTACTGAAGATGGTGCTTTCATCTTCCGCTAGGAAGGCTCTCAATGATCTGGATGGATGGCTCTCAGAGAAGAGAGAGCAGGGGAAGTCTCCCTTCAGCTATCCTCCCTCTTGTCCTGTGCACTGGAGGTATTTTTTGTTGGAGACCGGAGAAGTTCCCTCACTGGGAGTGGCTCCCTCCTCCCAGGGGGACTTCTCAGGACTTACTGACTCGCCTAGGTCAGTCTTCACCGCCGCTAAGGTGATGTTCTCCCATCAGAACTCGACCACCTTTTGAAGAATTTGTTCAGGATCTTTGAGTTTTAAGGTTTTTAGACTGGTTGGTGGGGGCCTTAGCCTGCAAGATTAAGAATTGCTCTACACTCCCCTAGGAAGTCGCATCGGATTGGCTGAATGTCCTGTCATGCACAGATAGGGACATCAGAGATGGCTCTCAAGAGTTAGCCTCTCTCTACACGATGGGAGTTTTGAAGAAGAGAGAGCTCTGGTGCTTGTTTACTACGAAGAGTGTCACGGCTTCTCAGAAGTCTGCCCTATTGTATTCTCCTCTCGATCGCCAGCACCTCTTCCCTCAGTCTACTGTCAGCGACATTTCTTCAGAACTTCAGAAGAAAAGTAAACAGGACCTTTTAGTTCGCTCATCTAGACATCCCAGGGAGTTTCCATCAACAAGTACCAGGACCCATTCTCCACTTCAGCCTCTGCCCTTTCGAGGTGGCAGACCCAGAGCCCAGTCTAGGCCTAGGATGAACCTGTGCTTCTTGTCCCAACCTTTTAAGAAGCCCTCTTCCAAGCCTGCTGCTCGGAAGTGAGGATCCTTTCTTCCATGTGCCAGTAGGAGCCAGGCTCCTCCATTACTGGGAGAGTTGGAGCACAAGAGGAGCGGAGAAGTGGTTTGTGTCAGTGCTGAAACAGGGCTACTCCATCCCATTCAGGGAGACGCCCCCATTAGTCAACATGCCTATCATGTTGACCGCCTACTCGGTAGGGTCCAAGAAGTATTCGGCCCTCTCTGACGAGGTGTCAGCCCCCTCGAGAAGACAGCCATCGAGGAAATCGAAGAAGTCCAATCGAATGGTTTTTACAACTGCCTCTTCTTAGTCCCCAAGGCATTGGGCGTTGGAGGCCAGCACTGGATGTAAGTGCCTTGAGGTTTTTTTGTGTGTGTATGTGTGTGCGTGTGTGTCTAAAAGACAAAATTCAAGATGGAAACAAGCCACTCTGTTACGTCATCCATTCACCGGGGCAACTAGATGACTACTATAGACATGCAAGATGCCTATGTTCACATTCCTGTATATCCAGAATCCATGAAATATTTACATTTTGTATTTCGCAACAGAGTTTACCAGTTTCAGGCCTTATGCTTCAGCCTTTCGACCTCTCCGCAAGTGTTCACCTGAGTCCTTGCTCTGTTCTCCAAGTAGCTTCATCTGATGGGGGTAAACATCTCCCTCCTCTTAGACAAATGGCTCGCCTTCGGAAGACTCTTCGTTTATCAGAAGAGTTGGATCTGCTAATCAACTTTCAGAAGTCCCAGCTGGTTCCATCACAGACGATTCTCTATTTGGGGATGATGATAAACTCACAGTGTTTTCAGGTTTTCCATCACCCAAAAGAGTTCAGTCATGCCTGAAGAAAGTCACCGAGTTCCTCACCCACCAAACCTGTTCGGCGAACAATGGATGAGCCTTCTAGGTACCCTAGCCTCCATGGAGCAGTTTGTTTCCCTAGCAAGGCTACATATGAAAACTCTTCAGTTTATCTGTGGGACAGCTGGGACAGAAAAGCTCATCCAGACACATTCATCTTCCCAATATCTCAAGAAATCAAGGAGGATCTCTGGTGGTGGAAGTCAGAAGGCAGACGCGTCAGATCTGGGTTGGGGAGCGCTTCTAGGTACCCAAGAAGTTTCAGGAACTTGGTCCCAGGAGAAGATTCACTGGCACATCAACCTCAAGGAGCTGACGACAATAGTCCACATTCAAGTAGTAACCGTACACTCTGACAATACTACGACCCTGACTTATATAAAGAAGCAAGGGGGGACTCATTCATTCTCCCTTTGCGAGGCAGCGAGAACCCTCCTTTTATGGACAAACCATAACTGGACCAAATTGGTGACGCAGTTTATCCAGGGCAAACTCAATGTCCTTGCAGACGGGTTGAGCCGTCGCGGTCAGGTGCTCCCCACAGAGTGGACTCTTCATCCGCAGGTGTGCGAGGATCTGTGGATGCTGTGGGGAAGACCTCATTATAGATCTGTTTGCGATGTCCAAGAATCATCGTCTGCCAGTCTTTTGCTCTCCAGTAGCAGACCCTCTAGCATGGGCAACGGACCCCATGCTACAAGACTGGTTGAATAAGGATCTCTACACCTTCCCACCATTCTGCATGATATAAGAAGTCCTCAAGTTCCACAACCACATGAACATCACGATGATTCTAGTGGCCAGCCCCATTCTGGCCATGACAGGAATGGTTCCTGGATCTCCTCAAGCTGCTGATGGACTTTCCAAGGTTGTTACCACAGCAACCAAGTCTGCTCAGACAACCCCACTTTAGGTGGTTCCACCAAGGATCGTCCACTCTGGCCCTGAAAGGGTTCAGACTGTCAGGAAGCTCCTCAGACAGAAGGGGTTTTCAAGAGCAACTTCAGAAACTATTGCCAAGTGCAGGTGCTCCTCTTCCGACAAAGTCTATCAAGCCAAGTGGATAATCTTCAGAGCCTGGTGTAGAAGGCATGACAGCTCATCTTCTAAGACATCTGTAGCAGACACTGCCGAATTTCTCTTGTGCTTGAGGACATCTAGGGGCCTGTCGTCCTCTACGATCAGAGGATACAGGGCTATGCTGAGTTCAGTGTTTTGGCACAGAGGTATGGATCTCTCTGCTAATCAAGATCTGTCCGATCTCATAAAATCCTTTGACACCTCCAGATCCAAGGGGCAAGAGGCCATCTCTTGGAATCTGGACGTAGTTTTGAAGTGGCTCTCCGGACCCCGCTTCAAGCCTCTTCGTTCTGCTTTATTGCGAGATCTTACCAGGAAGGCCCTCTTTCTTGTGACATTAGCAACCACAGTGTAGTGCATGCCCTTGACAAGAGAATGGGATTTTCCCAAGGTAATGCTGTATGTTCCTTCACCCTGAGCTTTTTAGCAAAGAATTTAGACCCAAACAAGCCCTGGTCTCATTCCTTCACGATTAAAAGCCAAATGAGGAGGAGAGAGTTCTGTCCCCAGTGAGAGCACTGAGATACTACTTGCACAGAACGGAAAAGATTTGAGGTCCTACGAGTAATTTGTGGCGCTCGGTCAGGAATCCGTGTTGTGCCTATCAAAGAACGGCTTGTCTTCGTTCTTGAAGGATCTGATCTCTGAGGCCCATTCTCAGGTTGGAGAAGAGGCTTTAACGTCCGTCAGAGCTAAAGCTCATGAGATCAGAGCTGTCTCTATATCCTTAGCCTTCAAGCACAACCTGTATCATCAATTCTTCAAGTGACTTACTGGAGGTGCAAGTCTATCTTCGCTACCCATTATCTTCGTGATGTGGAAACTACTTTTGAGAATTTTAGTATTTATGGCCATTATCCATGGCTGGCATGGTGTTGGGGAAGGAAGCGTAGGAAGCCTTTCTTTCTTCCTATTCTTTTCAGCTTGAACTTGGGTGAGTCAAGGGGAGCCTGGGGGTACTGGGTACCTGGAGACCCACCAGTCTTAGCTTCAAAGGGTGGGTGGTGTTTTTATGTTTGTGGTGTAGGTGATGCTTGTGTTCAGTGATTCTGGTCATTTGGTTGGTCAGTATGTGCCCAGGGCAGGGTCAACTGGCTTCTTGTATACTTTTTTAGTCACTGGGTTCATCCCTTGCGGGAAAGTACCCACTGATGTAGAGGTGCTTCTGGCCAACTCGCCACACCCTACATGGTTAAGATGAGCTTCAACCAAAGGCAGTATCTACCTGCAACAGCTCTCTTACCAGGTAAGGAATGACTTAGCATTGTACCAATGCTAATTTTTATGTCCTCTAACTCATTATCATCAATAAGGTTTTGGGGTAGTTAATCCATGTATCCCACCTTCATGTCAATTTGGGATTCAGCAATGTAATTGCTTGGTAAGTAACATATAAAAATGACATTTTTATGATAAAATAAAGTTTTATATATACTTACGAAGTAATTACGAATCAAGCCCTCCCTCCTCTCCTCATATGGAAAGAAGGGCGAAAAACAACTGAATCCCGCTGTTGAAGTCACTCCTCTCATACTCCGAAAGTGGGCGGGAACTAGTCACTTACACCAACACTAGCGCTACCACAGATTTCAATATTTTTAAGCTGCCAGCGAGTGAAGCTATAAGCAATGTAATTACTTGGTAAGTGTATATAAAACTTTATTTTATCATAAAAATGTCATTTTGTTCTGCGTGCCTATCTGCATAGTTATAATTAATAAAGTACTATACTCTTATAAAATACAGCACTGTATGTACAGTGTACAGTACTGTATTGACTTTACATCATACTGTACTTAAATACACATGAAGAGTACAGTAATCAACTTACAAACAATTCAAGATACGAATGGCCGTTTGAAAAGTAACTTGTTCGTACGTAGGGTAATGTCTATTTCTAATTTCTGTTTCTTTTAAATTAAATTATTTTGTATACCATACAGGTTGAATCACTCACTTTCGAAAACGAGAGTATAACGAGGAAACTTGAAGAATCTAAGACTATATACGTAAGTCTTCAAAATGAACATAGTCAGCTTATGGAACAGAATAGTCAGGCTTTGGAGAATCTCAAGCAAGCTTCCTTCAAGATAGAGGAACTAGCTGGTGAGAAGGAAAAGCTCCTGGTACGTATGATTTTTATGGTTGTGGGAGTCTGTAGTATTTTGATTGTTTCATTTTTATCCTATTGTGTTCTTATTTGCAGTTACATTTTTTATGAACTAAATTTGTTTAATTTATGTGTAATTTAAGGTTGGTTATTAGCACAAACTAACATTTATGAATTTGAACGGTTGTTCCCTTTCTCTAGCAGCCTCCGTAGTACTTTTGTACTATAATTTTTTTTGTTTTGGTGCTTGACTGTTTGTATATTACTATTGTAATCTTCACTCTCACTCTTTCTTCTGGTCATTTCTCCTTTATGATATTTTAATTAGGTTATATTTTGGTTAAATTTCTTGTATTAAGTCTCAGTGTGGGTTGCTATCAACAGTGTGCCATGTGTGGTACATTTAAACTGTTTACTGAAGGCTCTTTCCAGTGTCCTTTCAGCCCATGCTGCATTGCTGTTTGTTTATTTTCATTAGTCATATCCTGAACTTACGCGAGGTTAGGTTCCAGAACCCCTCGTGCAAGGCAGATTTTCTTGTAAGTTTGGCACAGTCTCTAAAAATGCTAATAAATCCTTATTTCTATAGTTTAAACACTAAGCATGACCTAATCATGCTCCCAAATTATTAAACTAACTTTTAAATGAAATTAAAGTTACTGTAATTTCATTGAAAAGTTATCTTAAAATATCACATAATTTACTATAGAAATGTATAAATATTGTAATAGCAGTTTTATTATTATTATTATTATTATTATTATTATTATTTAATCTTATTAGTCTTATTAATATTTGAAAATTAGTACTTGTTATTAGGTAAATCATTTATTTTATCATCCAAAACAAATAAACATATACATGTAACCATAAAAATTCTCTCATCTCTTACTAGTTTTCAAATATTAATATAAGATTAATAAGACTAGATAATAATAATAATAATAATAATAGTAACAACAACAATAACAATAATATAACTGTAATGACAAAATTTATACATTTCTATAGTAAATTATGTGATATTTTAAACTAATAATATCATTTCCCCATCTTTTGTGAAACCTTGGAAGAGAGGGGCGAGGGCAAAGCTGTCAAATATGTCAGTTGTTGCCCACAGCGTGTCAAAGGATTTCTAGTACTCTCTCTCTCTCTCTCTCTCTCTCTCTCTCTCTCTCTCTCTCTCTCTCTCTCTCTCTCTCTCTCTCTCTCTCTCTCTCTCTCTCTCCTTTTTCCTTCATAAATCATGAATTTCCATCTTTTGATATCTAACGTAAGAATAATCTCTCTCTCTCTCTCTCTCTCTGTCTGTGTTATTCCCTCATTCTGCGTAATAATTCATAAATAATTTAACTTGATATTACACCCTGATCTCTCACTCACTCTTGCTCCTCTCTCTAGGATTCGTATATGTCACTTCTGTGAACTTGTGCTATCGAATTGTGTAAGATTGAGGTATTACTGTACTTCTCTGGTATTTTTCTTTAGCAAGTGCAGCTCTTTTACCTGTTCATAGCTCCATTTTCATTTCTTATTTAAGAAGAAATCCTTCTAGCAAGCCCCAATTATCTTTATGACTTGGAGGTTTTGATAATTCTAATATGTATTAAATCATTCTTCTATACACAGGTTCTGCCTGCAGTATACTTTGCTTCTCTGTAGGCATTACCAAAGATATATTACTGTACCATGTCAGCCCCAGTTGCATTGCATTGCATCTTGTGCTTTGCTCCATAAGTATTCCCATTGGTGTGTTTTAACATAACTATCCAATTGTTATTCCTCAATTAGGAACAAGTCTTGCAAGTCAGCTTAACTATTGTAGAAAGTGACTGTTTTTGGATTAAACTGCATTATTATTGTAATAATGATAATAATAATAGACAGACTCATTCCCCAGGTGCTATTAACAAATTCTGTATTATCATTTTTAATATTAAGGGAGGTCTCAACATCTTAATGGGTTGAACTCTCTTGTTAATGGTCATGTCAAGATCTATGTTCATATTTGTTTTTGGTTTATGTAGCAGTTCCTTAAGGTAGTGCATCTATTGTTCTGTTATTTCTTTTCATCTTTAATTTCTCAATTTATACCTTGTACACCCGGGTGGGGGGCCCGGGGGGATAGTGCTGTTAGTGCACCTCCTGTGGGGCACTGTAGGCATTACTTAAGGTTCTTTGCAGCATTCCTTTAGCCTCTAGTGGTAACCCTTCACATTTCTTTAACTGTCCCTCTGTTCATACTCTCGTTCTTCCATCTTTCGTTTGATCCTCTCCTAACAGTTGCTTTATACTGCAACTGTTAGGTTTTCCTTGTTATGCATTTAAAACCTTTTCACTCTCAATTTCCCTTTCAGTGCTTAATGACCTCATTGTTTCCAGTGCTTGGCCCTTGGCTTAAATTTTATTTTTGAAATGAATCTTACCCTCCTATTATGATAGCTCTAATTCCCACGTCAGGTGGGAGGACAATAGAATGTGGAAACTAATAAATAATAGGATCATTTAATTTTAACTGTCTATTGCCCCATCCCTTTTGGGTGTTTCAAGTGTCTAATGTTAGCCATTCTGTTTTTTGTCTGTTATCGGCCCTCTGGGACGTAGTGAACTTTATATATGATTGATTGTTAATGATTACATTGTTTTTTGGATGTTGAGGTTTGGCTTCTCTTGGATTTGGTTATTATTTAGGGTGTCATCCAAAGAGGATAAAGACTAATGGTTTCGAGCCTGTAAGGTATGAGGGTATATACTTGGCTTTACTTTTCAGTTTATGATGATCACAGCATATTTGTTAAATGTAGGAACAAGGATTGTTCCTTTAAAGATCAATGTAATCTGCTTATTGTTTGGTCAAATGATGTAATGAATGTGTATTTAAAGTATAAGCAGATAAGAATAGGAAAAGACAGAAAAAGATTCTTCTAACACTAGAACAGGAAGTGAGGGTAGAAGTAAGCATTTCTTATCTTTTTTATGACCTGTCAGATAACAGTTGCCTGCTGTCCCTGTTTAGCTGACCATAATACTACTACTTCAAGCTATTTTGTCTCCTCTCAGAGCTCGCCATATTGTTCAGGATAAGAGATTTAGCCAATTAGATGCCGATGTAGCTAGTCTTAGGCTACATTGGGAAAATTGGGGCTTGTTTGCTGAAAGATGTGATTGGCAAAATGAAGGAAAGTTCGCATAGGCAAGATCTAGATATGCTTGGCAATGATAAGTGCACTCACTTGTTATCTGATTCTGTATCCCCTACGCCTTGCTGGAGGCTGCATACGCTTAGTGAGCCCTATTTAGGATATTCCGATGGTCCTTTGCAAAAGGGTTCTGTATTCTCTCGAAGGTGCTCTCCTCCAAGAGAGTACCAAATCCTCCTGGTGGGCGTCAGCATGCTTCAGGTGTTCGCCCGGTGTCAGGCGTTAACTTTCTTCTTCCCCAGTTTTCAAGGCCATCTGGCTATGCTGGTTTGCCTTTACACTATTTGTCTAATTTGAGAGAGGTTTGTGTAAGTAGCAGTAATCGGGTGTATGAATGCATTTGTTCCCTACATTCTCTTCTTTTCTCAAGTGTTCTCATCGATGTTCCAGCGCAGATTGCAAAGTAGGAGCTCTTATTGTTCTCCTCGTTCTGTCTCACTTTCGCTGTTGTGACATTGTGATGCATGGTGCCACATTTTAGTTCCCGTTCTTCTCTGGCATCACACTTCCAGTCTTGTTCCCCTTCCTTGTCACCTGGGATTCCTCCTGAGCATTCTAAACGCTTCCTCGAACCGCATTCAGGTGAATGCCTCAAGCTGTTCCCCAGTCATCCTCTATGGGCATATTTGCCTGTTAGATTAGCTGATCATCCTTCTTTGATTGCTACTGTCTCAGTAACAGGACAGACTGGATTATCTTCCCCTTCTCAAGTTTTCGATGTCGGCTCATTTGGCAGTTCTGTAGTATCTTCCACCGAATTTGGTGTCACCACAGGATAGTGAGAATGTACAGGAATTTCTCTTCTTTGCACAGGTGGTTCTTTGGCGCTAGGGCACAGACAGTGCCAACCATTCCTCTGGTATGGCACAGGTGTTTGGTTTTAGTTAAGCCTGTTTTATAGGAGTTGGAAACTCCCTTCATCTATGAGAGCAGGAGGTTCTGCTGCTTCCACCCTGCTTCCCCTGGATTTCCCTCTGATGAGTGTTATTTCGAGTTGGGCTCTGATGCTGAAGAAGTGTAGGTAGTGTAGTCAGCTTTTCAGGGATATTAGATCTGTGCTAACGATTTCATGAGGTGCGTAGATGGTTTCTCAAGAGCACTCTTTTGGCACCAGACTCGTTCTCCTTGTCAGTCTCCCAGACATTTGGGCCTGCCAGTCCTTTTCCATGTCTTTAGTCTGACTTGTGGGAGGTTTATTTGTACGTCATGGATCAAGCGACCAAGCTTAATTGGTCTGCTCATTTTAGATCACTGTCCGCTTTGGTGCCGCACTGTGCTAAGTTTCCTTTTCAGCATCAATGCTTGCTCCCTTCTTTGCATAGGCTTTGAATCTGCACCTCTCGACTGCTACAGTTTCGGTAGCACAGAGGTTTGACTTCCCCTCTGCCAGGTTTTTGCTTGTTGGCACTTCAGACACTTTCAGCGTTAGCTCCAAGTGCTAGTCAGGCACCAGTGTCTCCTCGGATTTTACCCTTCAAATGCTTTTGGCATTAGTGCCAGCGTTAACCTGGCATTAGAGCCAGCCACTACATTGTTGGCACTTGAGACGCTTTTGGCATTAGCAACAGTATCTCTGGGCGTTAACCCGGCGTTAGCTCCAGTCACCACGTCATCAGCACTTCAGACACTTTCACTGTTAGTGCCAGTGTCTCCTCAAGCGTTAGTGCCTGCCGCCACATCATCAGCACTTCAGACACTTTCAATGTTAGCTCCAGACACCACGTCATCAGCACTTCGGACGCTTTTGGCATTATTATCAGCTTCTCAGGCATTTTCCTGGTGCTAACACCGGCTGCCACATCATTGGCACTTCAGACACTTTCAGTGTTAGTGCTGGCTGTGTCATCAGGTGCTAGCCGCCACATCATCAGCACTTCACACTCCTTTGGCATTAGCGTCAACCTTCACTGGTCAGCATGGGAGGATGCTACTGTGAAGTTCTCTGCGTAGATATAATGTGTTCTGACTCCTTGAGGGAGTCTTGGCACTCCTTTACCGTGCTGAGTTGAGCGTCATGAGCAGTTATGTGCTTTTCTCACCTCATCAGTCTCTGCGGCTCAGAACTAATGTCATTCTGTGACACCCATTCATTCTTTGCTGAAGGATTTGGCTTTGGACACTGTTGTACAGGAGGCTGAGAAGTAGATCCCAGGGAGTTGTTTTATCACTCACAGGTGCTTAGGCACCTTTAACCACAGCAACAGCCTCCATTTTATATTGTTGCAGAGTGCCAAGAGGTGTTACATCACTTCCTTTTCCAGGCTCCAGATCCTGCAGTGAAGATTCAGCTTTTTTTTTGCAAGGGGCTTCTACAATTGCCTGATACTGGTATCGATGCTTCAGAGGGGATAGAGGCCAGCACTGAATGCCTCATAGTGAACCTTTCTTGTTTGTCTAACTCCGTTTACTCTGGAGGTGACAAGTTCGGTTTAGCAGTGATCCAGAGGAAGATTGCATGCAGTCAGCAGGCATGTTGGATGCTAATTTCCACTTTTCGCTTCTTCCCAAGTTTTTACAAGATCCTGTACCAGTTGGGATAAGTGGACTCTTGTCATGATCCAAGAATCTTTCCAGGTTCTTTCAAACTCTAAATAATAAGGATTCATCACCAGAAATTGAAATATGGGAAATGAATATAAAAAGTAACTCACAACACAACACATTTATTCACAACCTCATTTACAAAGAAAACGAAATGTTGCCTCCCCTTTTGCTTTCATTCAACGTGACACTACAAAACAAATCAAAGCAGTTATAGATAGTGGAATAAGTTGGAAGGTAGAGCAATTATAATACTTAAATAACGAGTTGGTGAGTTATCCTCCGTGGCTGGGGGTTCAGCTGAAGAGATGATGCTGATGTGGTGGCTTCAGGCTTGAAGATATCACAGGAGGACAACTGGAGTTTCAGCTGAAGAGATGAAGCTGGCAAGATGGCTTCAGGATAGGACAACAGATGATGTTTCTCCAAGAATCCAGAGTTTGTGTAAATGGAGGGCAGGCAGGACTGGGGACTCCTCCTCGCTACAGGCAGGAAGGGCTGACTACTTTTCCTTGTCACAGGAGGGAAGGGCTTAGCGACTTCTCCACACAAGCAGGAAGGGCTGACTACTCTTATTCGTCACTGGTATGTAGGGCTTGCTGCTTCACCTCGGTTCGAACATAAAGGGCTTAGAGACTTCTCATCACAAGCAGGAAGGGCTGGCTGCTTCTCTTTGTCTCAGGCAGGACAAGATTTTTGAGTAAAAGTCATCTGAAGGGGAATACTCCCGTCAGAACCTTGTTTTGTCTGACCTCTGATTGCTCTCTCTGTCTATCTGTTTCTATCTCTCTTGGGAAGTCTCTTCTGGAAGCTTATATACTAATGTATGGGCAGAGCTAATGATGACATACAATCGGCATTCCCACATAAGGGGTTTTTGTATTTTCTGCATACTGATTGGTTCCTTAATAACCGCTCATTTCTGGTCACGCCGTAGAAGCTTCCAGAACAAATTTTCTGATGCAATGTGGATTGAATATTGCGCCATGTTACAAAGACATGGCATGAGATACCACATGATGATGTTTCCACAAGAAAGGGTTTTCATCGAATCGCTAATTGTCCACGAGGCGTTGACATCTTCGAACAAACACAGGAAACAGTCACGTCTTGGGAAAGAGATATTTCTTTTTCAATATATTTCTTCAACATTATTGCATCTACCCATGACAACTCTCCTGTTACTCCTTTTTCAAGAAAACTTTCTGAGTCTAGCTGATAGTCAAGGAGAAGCTTGAGGGCAAAAGTTAATCTTTTAAATTAGTAAATCTTTGGTGAATAATAAATATTCCAAATTGCTGTCTTTGCTGAGACAAATGGCATCCTTGGAGAAACTGGAACCAGTTTAAGGATGAAGCTAGCCTAATTATTTCTGAAGAAGCAGTGGACTAGGAAATCAACAAGTTTTAGTGCAATTCTGGTCTCCATGAATGTAGAGGCCCTTGAGATGACTTTGTTGTTGATAAGGTGCCTCCCTCCAGTTGAAGAGGTCAGACCTCACATGGTATTCAGACATGTTGACCAGAGGTTGGGGTGTGGTTGCAGCCGGCAGACTCATGTCAGGGGTTTGGTCTGTGGAGGAAGGAAGTTACACATGAATTAACTGTAGATGCTTTCAGTGTACATCCTTTTAACTGGAAGAGCTAATGCAAGGCAAGAATTGGCTTACCTAAGCAATTAAGAGGCACAAACTCAGTTTTGTTCACCTAGGCAGAAGGAAGGAACATTTCTTTTTTCCTCATTTTGCCAAGAAATAAATATTATGGCTGATCATCTGAGCAGTGAAGATCAAGTTCTCTCCTCAGAATGGACTCTGTATCCACAAGTCTGCAGGTCAACAGGCGTTGGGAGCACTCCCCTTCTAGATCTCTCCATCCACAAGTCTGCAGGTTAATGGAAGTTGAGAGCACCCCTTCTAGATCTCTTTTGTTCAGGATCCAAAAACTTGGGCAGTTAGACACATGCTGTTGGAAAGATTTTATCTGGACCTTCATCCTTTTCCCTCTTTAGCTATGTTTCAAAGGGTTCTGATAATTCTGGCCAACTGCGGATTCATGTATGACCTTGGTGATTCCATGGTTGCCACACAGGGAATGGTTCCAAAATTTTTATCTCAGCTGATAGACTGCCCTAGACCCTTCCCACTAAGGAGGGATCTTATGCACCCTGGATGCGTGAAATTTCACCAGAACCTCCCCATACTTCAGTTGACCATGTGAAGACACTTGATTGTCTCTTGAAAACAAGGTTTCCCCTAGGAGTGCAGAAGATCTTTCAATTCCAGAAGGCAGTTGACTAATGCACAATATGAGAGACAGTGGTCAGTCTTCAGAGCTTGTTGCTTTTCCAAGATATCCTACACCCATGCCTCTATAATAACCTAATGAAGTTCTTTACTCATTTATGCTGTGGCAGATTTTCAAAACACAAAAAAAAAACAGTATACAACACTCACCCTGGTCCTCGGTTGCTGGAAGATGGAGTAAGGCGTCCACGGTCGCCAACACAGCACACAGAACCACACAAACCAAACCAAAACAGAAAAACACACGACTCATGAACATACAGCAACAAGAACAGCACACTAACAAGGGAAAACAACAACTTTGCATCAGCACAAAAAAACTGTCCAGACCAAAAAACAGACCAGCACTAGCTCTGACTCAAGACTCAAAAAAAACTGCCTTCAAAACCGAAAAATCCTCACACATATTCCACAGACAGACAGCGCCGTAAACAAACTAACGACCTCATCCCTCTTCCAACAACAACTCTCTCTCTCTCTCTCTCTCTCTCTCACACACACACACTTTTTCTCTCTCTTTCTCTCTCTCTCTCTCTCTCTCTCTCTCTCTCTCTCTCTCTCTCTCTCTCTCTCTCTCTCTCTCTCTCTCTCAAAACGCCGGGAAATGCTAAATAAAACAAATTTATTCATCCCTCTATATTTCTCCCCCTTTTAGCATTTCCCAACCAACACCTTTCACACCTCTTTCAAATCGCCTTACGCAACACCCACGGATGCTCACTAGCAGGTCCTCTAGATCGCGTTCAACGGCACGCAATCATTCTCTCAGAATCATTCTCTCTTCTAGCAACATTCAAACTCACATCTTCTCCTCCATTCTCTCTCAGATTCACGCTATCTTCTTCACTATTACCACTCTCAATTTCATCCACAATCTCATCTATACCCTCTAACTCGTTCCCAAATACCTCCCCAATTCTTCAACTAACCCATCCCATTCGCTCATTGACCTTTCCAATTCTTGCAACGATTCATTCATGCTTTCAATCACTCAGTATATTACTGCTACGCTCTCTTACTCTTACACTTTCGCTCACCTCCAACCGTTCACTAACCCCTACACGTTCAGTCAACTCAGTTACATCAAACCCGCATATGCTATCGTTCTATCCATACCATCCCATTCATCCGTATTACACGCTTTATCACTCATTTCCACTTTGGCACTCACACCCCTATCACACAACTTACGATCATTCCGTTCACTTACGTTCTTCCCTTTCTTACATTTTTTACCATACTCTATCAAAACAAATTGCTTCATGCACTCGTCAGTCTTTCCAGCAAAACCTCCCTCATGCAACAACCCCTCACGTACATGCATCACACGCACCGCTTGCATCCTGGAGGATCCACCCATTTGAACCCCCTTCACACTCAGTTTCCCGAATTCGCTGTCACAGTCACCCTCTTTCGTCTACATACACTTGATACATGCCCTACCATTCCACATTCGTCACACTTCGCTCTCTGTTCTATACACATTCTCGCATAATGCCCATTCTTACCACAGTTGCCACATATTACATTCACTCGGGTACCCCTACAACCATTAGCAATATGACCCACCTGTCCGCACCTGTAGCATTTAACCCCCCTATCTTTCGTACACTCCCTTACCAAATGTCCCGGTTGCCCACACCCAAACACGCTCCTAAAGCCCACCTACACTCATTCTTTGTATGTCCTTCCTTTCCACATCTAAAACACTTAGCCGACTTCCACTCATCGACCTTCCCCTTTGTACACTACTATCCCTAACCCGTCCAACCCGTTGTTCCCTTACAAACCCATCATTCATCCTCACTGGCACCTCCACATTACTTGCTCTTACACTCCTATCTATTACACTATCGGCCATTCTCATTGGGCCCCTCAACACTGCATCCCTAAAGCTTCCAAACTCTGGCACTCTCTCATCTACCCCAGCCCTTACACTTACACTTCTGCTCTCTTTATAACCCTGTCAAGCTCATAATCTTCTACAATTTCCAAAATTTCTCCCCAAGTCAACCTTTCATTCGTCCATCTTTTCTTCTCCTTCCGCTTCAAGTTCACAAATTCTCTAACTCCATCTGGCACTGTCCCTAACAACTTCCGTACTAACTCCTTACATTCATCTATCCCATCATCCCCAAACTTCTTCCTCGCCAACGTCTCCAGCCTACAAGCATATAGTGACAAGGTTTCCCCAGCTTTCATTCTTGCCTCATCAAATTCATTCTTCCTCTTATACTTAACACTCGCTTTCATACACCTCGCTTGCTCAACTAGTCTAGCTTTCACCTTGTCATACTCAACATCCCCCCACACTCATAATAACCCTATACATATCAAGCAAAAACCCAGTCAAATATTCTCCTAATTCTCGTGCCCACACTCTCTTACTTTCCCCATACTTATCCTGACAAAACCTTTCATACTCCCTAAAGAAATCATGCACATCCCTACTTCCATACTCATTATACTTTTCACACCGGGATACCTCCCTCACATACATAGCCTTTCTCACTTTTTTCTCACTTTCACTCTCACTTTCGCTACTTTCGCTCTGTCCTTTCATACCCTCTTCCGAATACAAAGAGTCCACTTCTGCACTTACATTCATCTTACTCATTACACTCTTCTTCCCCATCTTTTTATCCACTTTTATCCACTCACCTCCGTCCACCTCACTATCACTACTGCCTTCACCCTCTCCCTTCTTTCCTGCCTTTCCCACTTCCTTACCCTTCTTACCAGTTTCCTTTCCCTTTCCCTTCTTCCCTTTTTTTCCCCTGACTTATCCTTACTTTCCCTCTGTTCCTTCCCTTGCTTTTCATTCCCTTTTCCTTACCCTGCCTCTCATTCCCTCGTTTCTTACTTCCTATTCCCATATCACTTTCATCACTCACGCTTCCATTCACTTCTTCCTCCTTTTCTTTCTCTCTTGCCCCTTCACGTGTTCCAGAGGACCTGCCTCCAACAGCCCCTTCTCCAAAAACACCCTTGAACATACCTTTCATCATTTCTTCCACACTTTTCATCATTCCTCCAACTTTTATCCACCCTCTCTTCCATTCTCTCTTCGGACTCTTTCATCTCCCCTTTCATTTCTTCTTTTGCACTTCTTAGCATTCCCCATCTCCTCCAACTGACTCCTCAATCTCTCATTCTCACCCCTCAACCACGTATTCTCCTCTCGCAACCTCACTAGTTCCTCTTCCATCCTTCTCTTCAGTCACACTACCAGCCACCAACCTCAATTGCAGCTGCAATACCAGCTGCCCCACGTTGGGCGCCAAATATTATGTGGCGGATTTTCAAAACACAAAAAAAACAGTACACAACACTCACCCTGGTCCTCGGTTGCTGGAAGATGGAGTAAGGCGTCCACGGTCGCCAACACAGCACACAGAACCACACAAACCAAACCAAAACAGAAAAACACACGACTCATGAACATACAGCAACATGAACAGCACACTAACAAGGGAAAACAACAACTTTGCATCAGCACAAAAAACTGTCCAAACCAAACGACAGACCAGCACTAGCTCTGACTCAAGACTAAAAAAAAAACTGCCTTCAAAACCGAAAAATCCTCACACATATTCCACAGACAGACAGCGCCGTAAACAAACTAACGACCTCATCCCTCTTCCAACAACCGAAGCACACACACACACACACACACACACACACACACACTCTCTCTCTCTCTCTCTCTCTCTCTCTCTCTCTCTCTCTCTCTCTCAAAACGTTGGGAAATGCTAAATAAAAACAAATTTATTCATCCCTCTATAATGCTACACTAAAGGTTTGTCTGTTCATGCTATTAAGGGGTACTGCTTCACATTAGCATGCATATTAATGCTGAAGTATTGAAGTATGCTTCCTTTTCAACCCTTAAGGGGACCGTCCACTTTACATTAACCTTATGGGAAAATGGGGTTTTTCAAACTCTATAAACTTTTTGTTTTTCAATCGATTTTTCTCATTCAAAAACCATTTGAAAGATAATTTTCTCTACTAAAAACTAATTACTGGGATTTTTAAAAAAAAATTTTAGTTTTTTTTTATATATTTTTACGTAGTATTTTTTTTTTTTTTTTTTTAATCGATAATTTCAATAGGTAAAAATCAAATTTAAAAATTCTGTGCTATGAATATTTAGACATTTTAATGCTCTATTATTTGGTTTTTGAACGACTAAAATCGGTTGATAAACAAAAAAGTATAATTAATTTTTTTCCGAAAATCTTAAGTTTTGAGAAAACAAGCTTCAAAGTTTTCATATACTACATTTACTTCTGTAAATTTTGAAATAAACCTAGAGACTTGAAATTTGGAGGATATATAGAAACCATATTTATAAACATATACTGTAATTTTTATTAAGATTGTTTGAATAGAATTCAGTATACATAAGTTTGAAAAATTATAACTTCAGATAAACACTGTGAACAGACAATGCATGTGGGCGATTATACATTTGTCTTATTTATCACTGACCACATTTCACGCTTTTAGCTTACTTGATTATCATCTCTATTACCTTATGCTACTATGAATATGATAATGACGCAAAATCATTACAAATATCTACGAAAAGACGAAGAAATGAACAGAACTTACTTTACTGGCTTATCTTTGGTGTTTTAGAAAACTCGTATCATTCAAAGAAAACGGCGAGTTCATTTAGGAAAACAGATCTCTAAATTAGGGAGAGACTATAGAAAAAAATTTTCAGGTACTCGGGACAGAAAAAAGTTCCCTACCGGATTAGTGTTGCTTATGCGACCCCGTGCTAGAGGAGGCATAGATAAGTGTAGATTGAAGCCTTTTAGCCATGATTTATACATATTTCATAAAAAAAATTGTTTGAAACTTAAAGTAGAGTGGTTTTCCTACCCAAAACCGTCATAAACCGAAAATGGGTTTGCGGACCCCATGGGTCGCCGGACGCTCCCCTTAAACTCAGCTTCTGTAAAAGATTTGATGATTAAGACTTGCTTTTTTTTTCAGACAGTGAACTCCAGGCTTTATCCTGCAATGTCAGCTTTACTTCCCATGGAAGAGTCTTTTCCTTTTTTCCCTTCTTCACAGCAAAGAATGAATATTTTTTAAGTCTCAGGCTCTTCCTTGATTATTTTGTGTCCCCAGTATGTCTTTCTTGGTGCCAGATGGGTAAAATCCTCATGTCCAGTCACAGCAGTCTCTAAGGGCAAAGGACTAGGGACCTTGGACACTGTTCTAAACCAGATTGACCTTTAAAAGAAAAATCCATGGCCTTTCTGTTTGAGAACCTGGTCAAGGAAGCACACACTAATCTAGACCTCTCTGTCTTACCACTCCTGAAGTTAAGTTTCACAAGGTGAGAGCAGTGGCAACTACCTCAAATTTCCAGTCTTTAGTATTGTCAATGCAGCCCAGTAGAGATGTAATTCCATATTTGCCTCGTGCTATTTGCAGGATGTAGAGATTCAGCACAGATCATGCAGAGCAGTTTTGCCCCCTCATTACAACAGGGTAACTCAAAACCTGAACAGTTAAGGTAGCTATACTCTTGCCTTTCCCATTTACTTTGGAAATGTTGGGGGGGAGTATGAAGGTACCTATTTTGAGATAGGTAAAAGCTTTATTCATTTACCATCTTTGTTCTGCTGTCCTAGACACAAGACCTTATGTCCTATTTTCATCAGAGTGAGAGTGGTATCGCTTGCAAGGAACCTCCAGCATCTTTCAGAGGTCTTTGCAACCTAATGAATTAGTCCTCTCCTGGCAACAGTAACAGCAGATGATTCTAATCATTAGGTAAGAAGTGCCTTTTTCCTGTTGGAAATTTGTTGTTCCCTTGGGATTATAATTATTTGTCCTTGCACTTTTCTCCTGCCTCCTTTCTTCAGTGTGTGAAGCAGCTGTTATAATAGAGGTAAGACTAATTTAAGTAGAAATTTATATATTAGAATTTATATTTTAAATAACTATTATGTATCCCCAACCTTCCCTCGCTGGGTGAGCGGGTTCCGTTCTCAGCTACCACTCTGTTGGTCGCGAGTTCGAATCTCCGACCGGCCAGTGAAGAACAAGAGGAATTTGTTTCTGGTGATAGAAATTAATTTCTCGCTATAATGTGGTTCGGATTCCATAATAAGCTGTAGGTCCAGTTGCTAGGTAACCAATTGGTTCTTAGCCACGTAAAAATAAATCTAATCCTTTAGGCCAGCCCTAGGAGAGCTGTTAATCAGCTCAGTGATCTGGTTAAACTAAGATATACTTAACTTTTTCCCACTCATATATGGATTAAAAACTAAATGGTCAACAATAGAAACTTGAATCGCCTGAAAGGGATGGTTCAATAGACGGTTAAAACTAAACATTCCTATAATTTTTTTGTTTTCTCGCTATCGTCCTCCCGCCTGGTGTAAGAATTACAGCTATCATAATAGAGAGGTAAGTATTTAAAAAATAAATTTTCTTATAAAGATTTCTATATCCCATTTCTATACCTCATACTCATTTGCCCTTACCAAGTGACAATCCACTTCACTGCTTTACACAATTCCTTCATTCTCTGAAGAACAATAAAATTCTGGTTCCTTGCCATATCTTCCTTTTTGTTCCTGTCACCTACTCTTGGCCTCCTTCCTGCCATTCTTCAGCTAGAGCTTAAAGAATCTCTTTATTATGAATTGCCCCTCTTTATATCTTGAAACTCAATGTTACAGTACACATACCTGCTTTCTTCAAGTGTTTTGCACTTTCCACCTTTTTATTTTATATCTCCATACTGTATTTCTGTTCCATGTTTTTATTCTTGCAGCTGTCTTACCCCTTGTTCTTCCTTTGATTCCATGTCACCTCAACACATAGCAGTCAGTTTAGTATATGTTGGGATAGTTCTGTTTTTTCCTTGATGTTATTAGTTCTTTTTATCAGAATAAAATTTGTTACTCGGCTTTTCCACTTACATGTTATCAACTTTTGTTTGGACCTCTTAAACATTTTACTTGTTGCATCTGATAGAAAGTCACTATTGCTTCTTGCTCAGGACTCATTTTCCATGTATTTCCTCCCATCGCAACCTTGTAACCAGCTTTTTCTGTTCAGACATCTCCTGCCGCTAGTATAACTTTTATGACTGCAATGTCCATTTTTGTATATTGCCTGAAATTAGTTGCTTGTGCCTTACCCTTTCTGTAATTATTGTTCTTTCTTCACAGAGTGATGTTATGGAAGGTAAAACAGTAGTCTCTGGATTGCAGGGAAAACTATCTTCACTCAGTGACCAGTTAAAAAATGTAGAGGAGCAACTTCTTAATTCTCAGCAGGAAGTCAATAATACCAAGACAACACTGCGGGAAGTCATGGAAGCAAAGAATTCCGTGCAGAAAGAATATGCAGAAACTGTTGCATCCTTGAAAGAAGATCAGGCAGCTTTGACATCAAATTTGAAACAAAACTATGAAGTAAAGGTGAGTAATAATTTTATACTTTTTAGTTCTTATTTACAAATGTTAATGTTATTTTTTGAGTGTCTTCCCTGTACTTTATTTATACCTTTCAAATGGTTTTTAATGGTGCAAGGTACTGTAGTAAGCTTTTTCATATCTAGAAGGCTGTACATAGGGTGAGTTCTAATGTGCCCTGTTTGATGTATTGCTTGCAACTGAGTGGTTCTCTGGAAGCTTTCTTCAGTTCCCAGTTTCATTACTCTATACATATATGGTATAGTAATTATCAATATCAGCTAATTCTGGAGGTTTATACAGAATGACTTATGATAATTCAGAGTAAAGAGAAATAGAATAACAAACAAGAATTAGCTTAGCATACAGCATGGTATATCGTATACATATACGTTAGCCTAGCCTACATTATACTGTATTCTATATTCACATATTGTATGATACAAACATCAACATAACAAATATGCATCTTTTCCATGGATGTTTTGAAATGTTATGCCTTAATTCACTGTATACAATAATATTTATATACAGTACAGTATTCTTATATTGCTTTTGTGTGATAAATTGCAATCATATCGATCAATGTTTTGGTTTGGATGGAAATCGATTACACGGTAAGCTTATTTCGCCGTATTTAACTCAGTTCAGAGCGCTTTTCTTGCTTCTAGTTAACGTAAATGAATCCCTAGATACTTTATTTATATGGGGCAAATTTATTTTGCTGTTATAGGAAGTTTTTTAAGTTGAAATATAACTTAAATACGTCTCATTTAGCTATTTTTTACGTTAATAGATGATGTTGGCTGGTTGGGGGCGTTTGTTTTGTATAAAAAAAATCAAGATTCAGTTCACTATTTTCACTTGATTTCATCATAATACTAGCTTTATGTATTTATCGTTTATTGATGTAAAAATAGCAGTACAGTGAATTAAGGCATAAAATTTTAAGAGATCCAGGGAAAAGATGCATATTCGTTATGTTGATGTTTGCATAATACGATATGTGAATATAGAGTACAGTAAACCCCCTGTATTTACGGGGGATGCATACCTCATCCTCCCCGCGAATAGCTAAAACCAGCGAATACTTAAAACCCTTCTAAAAACACTTAGAACTGCCTATTTGGATAGTTCAGACACACACAAAACAAATTAAGGTGAATTATCATAACTCGAGCATTACCTGAGTATTTTATTTTGATCACAAAAAGTGCATTTAGTCATGAAAATCAGATGAAAATACAGTATTCAGTGGATATTTCTCAGTGAAAAATACCGCGAATGAGCGAATTTTGCACAAATAGTGGGTAGATATGTTCCAAAGAGAATCCGTGAATACGTGAGTTCACGGGGGGTTTATCGTACAGTATAATGTAGGCTAGGCTACTGTATATGTATATGCTATACCATAGTGTAGGCTAAGCTAATTCCTGTTTGTTATTCAATTTCTCTTTATACTGTATTGAATTATCATGTCACTCCGCATGAACCTCCAGAATTAGCTGACATTAATAATTACTATACCATGTATGTATAGAATATACTTTATAGTGTAGGCTAGGCTATATTTGAGATACGTTTTTTCCAACAAATGATTTTTTTTTTTTTTTTTTTTTTTTTTTTTTTTTTTTTTTTTTTTTACACCTAACCCCATTGTAAGTAGGACAATACCTGTATAAGCATTTTTTTGTGTGTGTGTGTGTGTGTGTGTGTCTGAACTATCAAAATAGGTAGTTCTAAGTGTTTTTAGAAGGGTTCTAAGTATTCGCGGGTTTTAGCTATGGGGGGGTGGAGATGAGGTACGCATCCCCGCAAATACAGGGCGTTTCCTCTAATGTGTTCTTTCATGCCCAGTAGTTTTGATTGAAATACTTTCTCTCCAGTTTTAATTACGATAGAGTTTCATCCATGTTGCCGATACTCGATAGTTTATAGTCATTAGCAGCATGAACACTGTTTTCTCAGCTTTAGCTACAACTTGCAGCTTAAATTTAGCAGTATGTTTCCTTGACGATCTTTTATCCATGCCAAATAAGGGTATAATGTAAAAAATATATGAGTCCCATTCTACTTAACGTCGTTTGTACCATAACTGCGATAACGGTTTACTACTGTACGGTGGTTGAAATATAACCAAAACGGCTGTTGTTATCTGATTAAGTGATAAACAAAACAACAGTTTCTCATTCGGTTGTTTATGGCTGTACGCATTTACGCAAGAGTTTAACGCTACTGCCAATACTTTTATCATTCTCTTTTACTTTTTTAACTAGAAGATGGGATAAAGAGATGGAGGAAAAGGAGTTGGTCTTTTGTAATTTGGTCTCTCTTACTGCCTGATTGTACGCTGCTGCCTGCGGCCGTGTGAAATTTGAAAATATTCTCTAAATATTGTCTTATTGGTATTAATTGCTTACCCCATTGCAAAATCGAATTATCGTAAGGCGAGTTATCGTACTCGAGCACTACGTAGGTACCTGAGTATTTTAATAGTTTTATCACAGAAAGTGCTTTTAGTCATGGCAAATATATGAAAATACAGTAGTTAGTGATAATTTCTCAGTGAAAAATACCATGAATGGGCAAATTTTCAGTGAATAATACGTATATATGTTCGTAGAGAGATCCACGAATTGTGAGACCGCAAACACTGTCGAAACTTCGACAAGAGAGATTGTCCTTTTCCGCAAGTTGTACTATAGTTTTATATATTCTCTTTAAATTTACGTAAAGTGGAAATGCGTAATATGTAGAAGAAGGATATTTTGTTTTGTTGTGTTTGTATTTAGTAATTAAGGGCTTTGTTTTAACTGTTTCATGTGTAATATTGCTTAACTACCAGTGTTGGTTGTTTGTTTGGTAGTTAGTCGAAGGTTTGGTGTCAGGCGAAGACGGCCGTGAAGTCAGTCTCTTCATAACCTTGACACAGAGTGATTTGAGCTAGTGGCGACTTGAGAATGCAGCCATAATTAGCTGTGTCTACAAATCCACTCAAGTATTCGTATCCATCTCAGTACATTTAGTGAAACTTCCTTTAGGAGATATGCATATCGAAATGTAAGGAGAATTTCTTGAGGTGTGCTTTGGATGAGGGTCGTAAAATAAAGATTGTGCTCACGCCAATCTAACTACTGTACATCAAGCTAGGAACAGTTGCATGCTCCAATAGTAAGTTCATATTGTTTGTTTAGTTAATATACACAACGCAGTGTATTGATAAAATCATCATTTGAATTAGCATAGTAACGAAGTAACCTGGGTGTCGTAGCATAAGACTTAGGCTGCGATTTGGGTCAGTACGTTTCGGATCGTTTAGGCTATACGATAACTCTAACGATTTGAAATGTTATACTTATTCTGAGTGAGTCGGAATAAAATGGTGCCGTGACCATGATTTCAGTGATTGGTTGTTATAACAGTGATCTGTATTGTTGACGTTTATGAAATTTTGAGGATCATTGTGATATTTGGCGATCAAGATAGAGACGTGACCGGCTGATGGTGGCGGCCATTTTATAATGTCACGTGTTAGCCTAGCCTGAAATGGATTAGTAGGATTAACTCGGTCAATCATTGTCTAGCCTAGCTGAGGCTTGATAGTAACTCGGTGGGAATTTGAACCTTCCTTTCATTATTTTTGGGATCATTGCACATTGAATAAAGTTGATAAAATGGCTATGGCCTATCAAGACGTATTTCACATGGAGCGAAAGGTTGCTGTGATAGGACAGTCTCATGTAAAACATCACAGACATTTTATGACAGTGTGCTGTAGTAAAGTGATGCGAGACTAAGACAGCCCTTGTATTATCGCACTTTTGGGAAATCGTGAGCAGTGTGCGATAACCTTCCAGATCTTGTGCTAGTGGCCAAATTGACAGCTTATGCCCCAGATATTGTTATCCTGTTCATTGGAGGAAACGATATTGATGTAGATGATGAAGATCCAGAATTGGTCAATAAGGTAAAAAAATAAGATTTTAGGATTAGTAGGGAGATTGGAAGGTACCTATAACTGTAAGGTTTTGATAGTTAGTATTGAAATTCGTTCCACTCGTAGAAACATCCCTAGAGGTAGATATCGAGCACGGAAAAATCTACTAAACCAATTATTGAAGAAAAACCAAGAAATAACCTTTGTTTTCAATCAATTGGTAGATAGAGACTTTGCCAGTAATAGAGTGCATTTTCAATATGATAATTACAAGATACTGGCAAGTCACTTACGTGAAGCAGCAGATGCTTATGCTTTCACCCAGGATTGGTAAATATCAGGTTGTGTTTACGCCAACCCAGAAGTTAGGTTAAGCAAGGTTAGGCAAAATGATGATTGACGCAGTTCCACTTCGTAAATTGTTTATTTTTTCCTTCTTTATAAATTGTAGGTAATGGAAAGGATATATTAATTTTTTTTGAAATTCAGGGTAAGTTTTAAGATACTTAAGTGATATTTAATTTGGAATAAAACCCTGTTGTGCATTGCATATATGTATGTATAGTCAAGAGCACATATATATAATATAACCGGTAGTGATCTACCATTGATTGATTTGAAGAAGTGTGGCCAAGTTTTAAATATTATACTTGCTAATGTGGTATATATAGTTTTTTGAGCTGGCAGTTTGCACACTTTTAGTAATTAAGAACATGTGTATTGTATTTGGTGTTGGTAAATTATAGGCTAAGATGTCTGACCTAGAAGAGATGGGGGTGTTTTTTAAGTCTGTGATAACTAACTGGTCAAAAAAGGTTGAAACCACTATTGATACAGGTGATATCAATAGTCTTTCTTCATTGAGAGATTCCTTGAAGGAATATTTGCAGAAAATCCAGGAATTTGATAATGAAATATTGGATTTAACATACCCTGTAGGACAACCTGACCAAATTTTGAATGAAGCAGAATACAGTAAACCCCTGTATTTGCGTTCTCACAATTCACGTATTCGCGGATTTCTTTTTGGAACGTATCTACTCATTATTCGCGGAAAATTTGCCCATTCGCGGTATTTTTCACTGAGAAATATTCACTAATTACTGTATTTTCTTATTATTTTCATGACTAATTGCACTTTTTGTGATAAAACTATTAAAATACTCAGGTATAAGCATTTTTACAGGGTTTTTCTTGTGTTTAAAATATCAAAATAGGCAGTTCTAAGTGTTTTTAGAGGGGTTTTAAGTATTGGGTGGGTTAGGCATCCCCCCTGAATACAGGGGGTTACTGTACTGTATAGCCTAAAGGTAGGCACTGAAATTCATAAACTAAATTCCTCAATCACGAGTCTTCTAGCTGTAAGAGGTGAACCTAGTGCGCTGATATTGCCTGTTAGAGCTACTGTGAAGTCACCCAGACTAGACTTCAAACATTTTGATGGTGATGTAACAGAATGGAATTCATTTTGGGAACTTTATGAAGTATCAGTACACCAACATACTGATTTTGAGAATATACAGAAGTTTTCTTATCTGAAGGGTCTATTGGAAGGTCAGGTGATAAATATTTGCAAGCAGTGAACTTGTTGAAAGAGACCTGTGGCAGAAAAGACAAAATCAAGTTGTGTTTAGTTAGAAAACTCTTCCAAACAGAGACTCCAAAGGCAGATGCAGAATCGCTACAAGGGTTTAGAGCACAATTCAAATGCTGCATAAGATCATTGGAGAGTGAAAGACTGGAATTGAGTGAATTATATACCATCTTGCTATACACCAAACTACCAAGTAGTGTAAGTGAAATAATAAAGCAAAGGTGTGGAGAAGATTGGTTGAAATCTGACTTTTAGAAGATATTTTGAAGAAGAAATACACAATTTGAGGGCCTTTCCACAGACTGAAACAGCAAAAGCTAATACATTGACCATGGTATCTGCTTTCGCAGTAGAACAACGGCAATCTGTGAGACCAAAAACAACATTGGTAAGGCCTAAAGAAAGTACGAACAGAGCCAAGGTAAAACAGGTTAAAGGATGTACACTTTGCGAGAGCAACCACATATGGACACATTGTAAATCCTATGCAACCAGAGGAGGAAGGATAGAACGACTCAGAACTCTGGGTTTGTGTTTCATATGTGCATCCAGTAAACACTTCAGTTCTGACTGTGACAGGCAAAGTTGTAATAACAGTTGCACTGTAGGACATCATAGTGCTATATGCAATAGAAACCAGCCCAACAAATCTAAGGTAGGCAGGGTACAAGTTGGAACACACTCTTTGACAAACACCAGACGGGAAATAAGACGACTAGGAAGTCTGTCGTACCTACAACCACAATAACCCTAAAGGGTAAAAGAGGTCACATTGTGTGAAAGAGAGGGTTGTTAGATACCTGTGCCAAAAGATCATATAAGAAATCTGCTCTTGAGGGACTCCACTATAAAAGCAAGGGAGTTGAAAACATATCATGGAGATGTTACGTAACTTCTACACCAGTTACGGAATATGAAATGGTGAACATCGCTGTACCTCATTGGGGTAGATTAATAAATATGGATTGTGGGTTAAGCTTGAACGATTGTTTGTGGAAGGGAAGGGAACTCAAAGTTCTACTGCAGTTTTAGGGCAAAGATATACCTGCAGAATTTGTGGAAGCAACAACTGGATTTGGATGAACAACTCCAGACCCATTACAGAGCCAGTGGGTTGAGTTATCCGAAGACTTAGAAAAATGTCTTGATATTTTCTTTTGTAGGAATACTAATCTAGGAAAAGGGGACACCTTACACATATTCTGCGATGCCAGTGAGTTAGCATATGGTTGTGTAGCTTATAGAGTAAAGAATAAAAACTCTCTCATTTAGTGATGGCAAAAGCAAGAGTAGCACCCATTAAAGAATTAACTGTTCCAAAACTGGAATTGATGGCATTGTTGCTAGCTGCAAGAATGGCAAAATTTATTAAAGAATCCTTTGAGAAGGCTGAGTTCATAGAACTGTTCATTTGGTCGGACAGTAAAGTCGCCCTAATTGGCTAGTATCGAAAAGTGTTCTCCCTGTGTTTGTGAAAAATAGAGTACAGGAAATAAACTCTTTAATTCCAGAGGCGGTCTTTTCCTATGTGCCTGCAGATGATAATCCCAGTGACACTGGTTGACACGTGGGAAAAGGACAGAAATGATCTCGGATAGTTCTTTCTGGTGGGAGGGACCCCTAGGTTAAAAAATTTCCTCTTGGCCAATAGATAGGTCGTGGGTTGGTGGATCACTTATGCTGGGTAGGGAAGAAAACATTCTGGTCAGTACTGTAGGGGACAACCTGAATGGTAATACTCACTTGCTGAACTGGGAGAGATTCTGCAAGGTTAAAAAAGTCTGTAGGACCACGGCATGGATCCTACGATTTTTTAATAATTGTAGGAGTTCAACGAGTATGAAGAGGCATGGTGAATTGACCTTGGAAGAACTCCAAGAGGCAATGCTCATATGGGTGTAAATGCCACTGTGGTGAGCGTCAGACAGGAGTTCTGGATCCCACAGGGGAGGCCGTATAAGCCCAGTATAGTTCCTCCATTACCTGAGTTCAGAGTGCAATGCAAGCAACCTTTTCATACCACAGGTGTGGACTACACCAGCTCATTATGGGTTAAGGGAAAAAAACAAAGCCCTGAGAAGGCTTATATCATCCTATTTACGTGCCCGATAACCAGAGGCATACATATGGAGCTAGTTGATAACCAGTCCTGTGACTCATTCCTCATGAGTTTTAGAAAATTCTATAGCAGAAGAGGTTTCCCAACACTCATGTTGAGTGACAACGCCACCGCGTTTGTAGCAACATCAGAATACCTCAAGACCATGTTGGAGAATCCCAGGGTAAAAGAACATCTGTTAGATATAAAGTGTAACTGGAAGTTCATTCCAGCGAGAGCACCATGGTTTGGTGATACATGGGAAAGGCTGACAGGACTTCCGAAGTCATGCCTAAAAAAGATCGTAGGCGAAGCCTTGCTCAGTTTTGAGGAAGTGACCTGTGTGCTGGTGGAGCTGGAAGGAATTATCAATGACAGACCAGTAAGTTACATGCCCAGGGACTTGAATCAGCTGGAAATTTTAACCTCTAACCATTTGATCCTTGGACGAAAGCTTAAGTCCTTCCCAAGAGAAGTAGTAAATTGGAAAGAGATCTCCGGTGACCCTACCTATGAACGGAGAGAGTTCGCCAAGAAAAGATTCCTCTATGTAACCAAGTTGTGTGACAACTTGTGGAAGAGATGGGAGAGGGAGTATTTAACAGTGTTAAGAGAGACCCATTGAGTGGGAATAGTGCATGGCTCATGGCCCAGGGTAGGGGAAGTTGTCCCCATTCATGATTAGGGGCCAAGGATCAAGTGGAAGTTGGACTAAGTGATCAAGTTACACATGGGGAGATACAAGGTCCCAAGAGTGGCTACTCTAAGAACGGCACATAGCCAGCTTATGAGACCTGTAATTAAGTTATACCCCTTAGAGCTGTGGCAGGAAATAAGGGAAACTAATCATGTGACAGATGACATTCAGTCAAGCACCCTCCCGAGAACAGGACTATTGTAAATAATGTAGGCATAAGTTTTTCTTGCGGGAAGTATGTCGAAACTTCGACAAGAGAGATTGTACTTTTCCGCAAGTTGTAGTATAGTTTTGTATATTATCTTTAAATTTACGTAAAGTGGAAATGCGTATTATGTAGAAGAAGGATATTATGTTTTGTTGTGTTCGTGTTTAGTAATTAAGGGTGTTGTTTGTTCGGCACTTAGTCAAAGGTTTGGTGTCGGTTAAAGACGGCCATGAAGTAGTCTTTTCATAACCTTGATACAGAGTGGTTCGAGCTAGTGGTGACCTAAGAATGCAGCCATAATTAGATGTGTCTACAAATCCACTTAAGTATTCCTATTCATCTTAAAGTACATTTAGGGAAACTTCCTTTAGGAGATATGCATGTCGAAATGTAAGGAGAATTTCTTGAGGTGTGCTTTGGATGAGGGTTGTGAAATAGAGATTGTGCTCATGCCAATCTAACTACTGTACATCGAGCTAGGAACAAATGAATGCACCAATAGTAAGTTCATATTGTTTGTTTAGTTAATATACACAACGCAATGCATTGATATAATCATAATTTGAATTAGCATAGGAACAAAGTAACCTGGGTGTCGTAGCATAAGACTTAGGCTACAATTTGGGTCAGTACATTTCGGATCATTTAGGCTATACGATAACACTGATGATTTGAAATGCTGTACTTATTCTGAGTGAGTCGGAATAGATACAGGGCATTTACTGTATTTCACCTTTTTCATTTATTGTTCTGGATGCCTGTAACTGGCTTTAGGAACAAAAATATCATGTTTTGTATAAATGAGTTCTGCATTAACAGGATGTATTCTATAGAGTTAGATAGGCACACAGTGTGTGCCAGTTGTGGGGTTCGGGATTGTGATGTTAACAATAGGTGTGAATAGCGTAGGTAGTAGTCACTTGCATTTATAAACATACTCCTTATATATTGGAAGAGGAGAGAGTTAGATAAATTGAGGAAAATTTACTTAGATTAAAGCATAACCCTGTCAGATTAAAGCATAACCTCATTAATTTTTCACGCATCTAATTTTTCCAGTTACTGTACCCTCTTCTGACCCCTACTCTCACCTCTCCACATACCCACACCTGAGCCTAAAGCCTCAGCTCTGCTTTCTGTTTCCCCATTGATCCAGGAATAGCATATTCTTGAAGTAGAACAGGGTGTTGAGTCTTGTTCTATAAACCATTAAGGGTTTGAAGGAATTTAATTTTGCTAATCAGTCTGTGTGCCTCCCATAGTGTGTGCTTTTTTTGCAGTCCCCTCTGAGAGGGAAGGTGTCAGTGGCCTCGCATGTCTGTAGCCCAAGCTTATGACTGCCTAGCAACAATTGGAAATGTCCACTGCCAGGAATCAGGTTGGTTCTCAGTGTGAGGTTCCGTGCCCTCAGTCATCATCCTCTCATCCATCTTGATCAGCTAAGTGTTTGGTTCATTCACAAAGGATTGTTTTGGAAAGCGTAAATCCTTGCATCAGTGATTGATGTCACCTTTGTCCAACTGTAAATGGTAGTGAGTTTAGCTTAGCATTAGCTCCTAATTCATAGGAGGGTAACAGTGTTAAGATTCCTGTTATTTGTTCCAGTTCCAAGGATAATACAGTATTGTTTATCTGTTGTCAAACCTTTTTTCATCAGTGTCTGTATCTCAGTCTCATTCTATTCTTTCCATTTTTTTACTTTAGTTTTAGCCCTCCCAACAGCCTCTGCTGTTGGTGGCCCTTAGTCTGCCACTCTAATGTAGCATTTTTGGCCTCTGCATCATTAAGAGGCACCTCAATTAAGTCTACGCTAGATACTATTTCAACAACTTTATTGACTTGTGATTTGTCGTATGTTGATGACATTGGGGCTTGTGAGGTGACTACAAGTAAGGCTGTCTTGTCAGGCATCACTAGCCCACCTTTTTCCCCTGCCTCCATACTGCCCCCCAGCCATGCACTATGAGTGGTATTACATAACTGCACTTTCTCAGGTGTCTTTTTAAGTGCCTCAGGCAAGCCCCACCCGAGGCACGTCCCACAAGAGGACCTGCTTCGTATGTATAGTGGTGTTATTTCATCCCTTTCTCAGCTGGCTGGCAACACTACAATAGAGTATGCCTCATGCTTTTATTGATGCTATTTCATCCCTTTCTCAGGTGCCTCACAGTGCCTCAGCGGTTTTGCCTCATACACTTACTGGTATTATTTTATAATCTCAGCCACCCTGCAGTGCTCCAAGAGTGGTGCCACTTATGGTGCCTCCCCTCCCTTGTTGTTTGGGGGTTTTGTTTGAGGAGTCAGTTCCTGCCACCCCTGCTTTTGCCCTGATGGGTGAGGATATTGATGTAGAGGAATCTACTTCTGTGTCTCAGTGGTTCAGTGATGTTTGTGCTTCCCTTTAGCCTAACTTGGTTGAGGCAGTTTGGTACAAATTAGATCTCATTTTATCTCCGAATACATTGGCACCTGCTTAGCCTTTGTTGAAACTTAGCCTTTCACATTTGTTGAGGGCATGATTTGAGAAAATCTCTCGTATTCTGGTGTATAATATGTCATTCAAGAACTCCAGTACTTGTCATCTTATGTGAGGCTGTATGATAGTGGCACCTTGCCTCCACTGAAACAGTCTTCTGTTCAAGACAGATTCTTTTTGGCTTCTTTAATCCTTGATACTGGGAAAGTTCTTTGTTTCAATGCTGGAACAGATAGCGCATCCAAGTTGTTTTTCTGTGTGACTCTCTTTTGCTGAGCTTTGACGTAGGATGATTGCTCACTTCTTGCAGCAACTTAAGGAGCTTGAGGCACCAGAAGATGTTAAGATTTTAGAGGAGTCCTTGGCATTTATGACTCGGCTTGATAAAGCCATCTTGGACGCTTCTGTGGAGACGTTACATGTTATTACCAATACAATGTTTAGGAAGAAAGAGCAGTTATACTCTTGTTTTACCTTGAAGATATTGCTTTCGCAGAAGTTGGCTGCAATTTTTGACTCACCCCTTGAACACCTCCTTGATCCATTCCTTTCAAAGGCAATTGAGGTGGTTTCTTGGCACAGTCCTGGAAGTCAGCCATGAAGAATTCTGCCATTGAAACCTTTGTTAAGGATGCCCCTGCTTCTTTACACCTCATTCTGTTGTTGGACCACTGCAGAGTTGGACACATGAGTTTTTCTGCAGAGCAAATCTGTTGCTTTTGGACTAGTCAGAGTGGGAGTATAATGCAGTCATTTCTTAGTAACCAGCACTTTCATGCAGAGAATGTGGCCAAGGCTTGTAGTCTGATCCTCTCTCTCGACCGAACACCTGTTTTAAACGTTCATTGCATGTATAGCATGTAAGTGAATGCAAGGATGAACAGGAAAAATGCTGCATTGTAGGATGTTTCTGTTGATTTCTGAGGCAGAGCTTCTCTTTTACTTGTGTCAGATCCCATGGTGCCTGATCTCTCTCCAGAAGATTTTTATGAGTTGGTGAACCAGTTTACTTTCTCTACTACTAGGGCAGCAGTTGGTAACCTGAGAGTGTTAGCTTCCTCTTCCTCAGTTGCTTTTTCTGCTTTCTAACCCATTTTATCTTTAGGGTCATCAGATTTATGACATGGTTTGATGATACATGTATACGAGCCTACCATGACAAACAGACCAAATTCAACGCATGGAGAGGCAATCATTGAAATGAAAATTACACCATTTTTTGTTGAGTCTTGCTGTGCTGCGAATAGAACTTACCATATAACCGAGAGAAATTGCAGTAATTCTTTGAAAAGGAAACTTAAAGGAATTACTCAGCTCCATCTGTGGTGGACGAAATTGGCATCATCTATTTTTGGGTCAGGCTCGTCTTCCATTCCACCACTACTAACTGATGATGGCAGGTTGGTTACTGGTCCTAGGGAGAAGGGTGAACTGCTTCATCGAGCTTTTGAAGCTAAGCAATCAGCTGATGATATCCCTTCCCCTGATACTTATCCTGAACTTATTCTTAAAAAAATTCCATTACGCTCTAGAGTTTAAGAAAATCTTGATAATCTTGGTAGCTGGGGTGGAGAAGATCCTAATGGTTTATTCCCTTTGTTTTTTTCAAAAAGGTTCTAGTGTATTGTCTCCCAAGATTACTGGGTTCTATAGATTTTTATGTCAGCATACTATCTTTGTGGATGAGCGCAAGCTTAGTAATACAGTGTTTGTTCCAAAGAGTGGCATATCTGTAGACTGCAGTAAGTACAGGCCAATCTCTATTCACCCTATGCTCTCCAAATTTGCTGAAAAACTTATTTTTAAACCATTATAGAAGTATGTGGAATCTAAAGAATTGTAAGTTGATAGTGCATATGCATACAGTAAGCAGTTAAGTACCTGTGATGCTCTTTTAGACTTGACATGCCATTTGCAAGGGAACCTTGATAAAGGGTTTGTGTGCAGAGTAATTCAAATAGATTTTAGTGCTGCTTTTCATTTAGTAAATCACAAGGCACTTATTTATAAACTTCCGAAATCATACAGTGGGTGGTTATTATATGTCGGTTTTAGAAGTTTAATCATTATTATTTTATTTTTATTTTCTGCATTAGTGAAATGGTTTGGTCATTACGAAATGTATAAAAAGCACGTGCAATTTCATAAAATTTTTTGTAGCAAAACATTCTTCATGTTTAAAAGTATCCGTTCATGTTGTGATATCATAGGAAGTCACGTCACAGGACGACAAATAGTGGCAGGGAGCAAAATGTAAACAATACAGGCGAGAGGATTGAAAACACTGTGGTGTGATAGAGAGAGCTCCCTGATGGTTAGGTTGTCAGTTTTGAGTTGTAAGTCAGTTTTGTGATTTTGTGTGGTTGTAAGCTGGATAATAAAAGAATAACATGAGTAGGCGGGTGGACTGCATAATTGTAGCAATTTTGGACGGGTTAGGCTAGAAAAACTTTCAAGTGGTAGCAGAGTGTGGTTGGTTAAAAATGGATGGATCCGATGGTAAACTTTGGAAGATGAAATGAAGAAACTGTCCGAGATTTAGCGGGACACAGGGTAATTATAAAGAATGGAGAGGACAAGTTGAAGATTGGCTTGTGGTGTGTGGAGGAGTAAAATATCCCGGGATAGAGATAAGATAAGCTGAAAGGGAAAAGCTTTAGAAATAACAGAAGGAATATATGAAGTGTATCAAAAAGATGCACTAATGGAAAATTACAGTAAAATGAAAAACTATTTTAAAAAAGAAAGAGAATCTAGTAAAAGGATGAGAGATTTTATAATTAGTTTTGAAAAGGCAGAGTCAGAGTGTAGTAGACCGATAGGGAAAAGCATGTGTGAAGGTAAAGCAAAAGGTTTTTATGTACTAGAACAAGCAAATCTCAGAAAATAAAAAAACAAATGTTATTAGCAACTTGTGGTCAAGGAAAGTTGGAATATAAAACAGTGTCACAGATAATGAAAAGAATATTTGAGGGATTGGGGAATAAAGAGGTGGGGGAATGGTGGGAATCAGAAGGCTATGCAAATTTTGAGAGAGGGAGGGAAAACCAAAGATATCGGGGAAAAGTGAATCAAGTTAGAGGTGGAAGAAATCCTAAATAGAGAAGGGAAAGTAACATTGTGTGCAATATGCAAGTCAGAATGGCATTGGGCTAGAGATTGCCCTCAGAATTTTCAAATTAAGAAGAAATCAGAAACAGGACAAGAAGAAGAAAAAGTTTATATAGGAGAAGTTAGTGAAATAGAGGAAGAATCTTGGGAAGAGGTTGATGCAGTTTAAGACACAGGATGTAAATCAACAGTTTTGTGGGGAATTGTGACTAGCACGCATTGTCATGGGTTTGAATCAGGATGAATTGAGGAGAATGAATGTTACTAAGAAAGAGTCTGATAAAGTATATAATTTTGATGAGTCGTCATACAAGTCGAAAGGAGTAGCAGAAATACCTGTGATACCTAACCAGTAAGTATTTGGGAAAAAAAAACTTTCTTTGCCAAATTTATGGGAGAAGAGAGTTCAAGTCTGGCAAGCATAGAGAAAGGTATGGAAAAAATGTATAGTAAGGGACACACTGAATGCAATTTATAAGGCCAGAGAAGTGTTTATCAAAAATGAGTCTTGTAATAAAATAAGAATTGCCTTAAACAAAAATGTCAGAGAACATAAATTTGAAGCAGCAGTAGTGAGAGGAAATGAAAATGAATGGAGAGGACCTGCTCTGGTAGTGGGAGTATCAGGTAAAACGGTAGTGGTTGAGCATGGGGATTCTCTGAGAGAAGTAGCTAGAATACATGTTACTAGGATTCAAAGACTTTCACCAGAAAAAGAAGAGATACCTAAAATAGATAAAACATACACTATAAAGGATGAATCCTGCACATCAAAGGAAGTGAATGTAGATGGGCAGGAAGGAAAGGAGATGATAATGGGCTGGAGAAGGAATGCAGATTTAGAAGAGGCTATAGAAAGAGATTTGGCAGAGGAAACACAGGAAGGTGAAGGGGAAAGTGAGGTAATAGAAGGTGAGTCAATAGAAGAGATACCCAAATTCAAAAAGGGAAATAGAGTTAGAGCTGTAAACAAAAGTACAGGACAAGTGAAAGAATGGACTATTAAGTCTTGCAGGAAAAAGATAAGCAAATCTTGGGCTGTTTCGTACAATGTAGACGACTCGCAGTCAGGTGACCAGGGATGGGTTAACTTAAAGGGATTATAGTCATGCAGAAAAAATTGAAGATGAAGAAGAGATTTTGCTAGGATTTGAAAATAGAAGCATGAATGAAGCTAAAGAAAAAGAACCACAAGGTCGGAGAGAAAACAAGGTATATGAGGAGGTAAATGGCGTCGGACAAAAAGCTATATCTACAAGATGGATAGTAACTGAAAAGGTAAAAGGGGGGAAAGGATATGTAAAGCAAGATTGGTAGCTAGAGGTTTTGAATAAGAAATGGCCGAATGGGAAAAAGATGCTCCTACATGCAATGCCAAAATTTCAAAATTTTGTTTGACAGCAATAAAACTGAAAGATTGGAATTGTTATACGTTAGATGTAAAAACTGCGTATCTACAAGGTGAGGAAATACAACGAGAGGTGTATTTAAAACCACCTAGTGAAGATGGTTAGAGTGGATTATGGAAATTGAAGAAAACTGTTTATGGGCTCAAGGATGTAGCAAAGGCGTGGTATTGTAAGGTGGTAAAAGTGGTGGAGGAGCTTAAAGGTGAGAGGATTAGATTAGAACCTAATATATTCTTTTGGAGGAAAGACAATAAATTGAAGGGTATTTTATGTACACATGTAGATAATTTTTGCTATGGAGGAACTGAAGGATTTTTAAAGGAAACAATTGGGAAGTTGAAAGGGAAATTGCAAGTTGGAGAACAAGAAAGTAAAAGTTTTAAGTATATAGGAGTAATATTTGAGCATAGGGAAAATAGAATTTGTCTTAATTAGTGGCAGTATATAAATTCTATAAGAGAACCAGAAACTAGAAGATTTACAGGTAACAGAGTGTTAGGACAATAGGAGTTAACAGAGTATAGATCAGTGGTAGGACAGTTGAATTGGGTACCGCTACATACCATGCCAGAAATATCATACGATGTTAGTGAATTAACCCTTAAACGCCGAGCCTCTATTTACAAAAGTCTCTGCCGTATGCCGGCGGCGTTCGGGAGTTAGCGGCGAAGCGGATTTTTTTTTTTTTTTTTTTTTTTTTTTTTTTTTTTTTTTTTCTCCAAAAAATCACAGCACACTTAGTTTTTAAGATTAAGAGTTCATTTTTGGCTCCTTTTTTTGTCATTACCTGAAGTTTAGTATGCAACCATCAGAAATGAAAAAAAAATATCATTATCATATATATATATTGGATTATATGACAGCGCAAAAAAAAAATGTCCTATGTAATTGTATACAAATCGCGCTGTGAGCAAAACGGTTAAAGCTAATGAGTTATTTGTTTTCTTTGTATTATACTCTAAATTGCAATGATTTTGGTATATAAAAAATTGTAAAACGATCAAAGCAACACAGAGAAAATATTGTCACAAAATGATGCATTAATTCGTAATGAGCGGACGTAAAAAAAGTTTTTTTTCAAAAATTCACCATAAATCGAAATATTGTGCTAGAGACTTCCCGTTTGTTGCAAAATGAAGGTAATTGATTGAATATTACTAGACTGTAAGTGTTTTAGCTTACAATTGCAGTTTTCGACCATTTCGGTTGAGTTAAATTTGACCGAAGGTCGAATTTTTTCTATTTATTGTGATTTATATGAAAATATTTCAAAACTGATAAAAGCTACAACCATGAGTTATTTTTTGTTGTATTCCACATGAAATTGCGCACATTTTCATGTATAACACTTTATGTAACACCTAATAGAAAACAGTGCAAAAATTATGACAAAGTGACTAAAGAAATTCTGAGATTTTCAGCCAAGTTACTGCGCACGAAGGTAAGGAAAAAGTTTTTTTCAAAAATTCACCATAAATCGAAATAATGTGCTAGAGACTTCCCGTTTGTTGCAAAATGAAGGTAAATGATTGAATGTTACTAGAATGTAAGCGTTTTAGCTTACATTTGTATTTTTTTACCATTTCGGTCGAGTCAAAGTTGACCGTAGGTTTAAATTCTGGCACTTATCGTGATTTATATGAAAATATTTCAAAACTGATAAAAACTACAACTATGAGTTATTTCTTGTATTCTACATGAAATTGCACACATTTTCACATATAACACATTATGTAACGCCTAATAGAAAACGGTGCGAAAATTACGACAAAGTGACTAAAGAAATTCTGAGATTTTCAGCCAAGTTACTGCGCGCAGAAGTAAGGAAAAAGTTCTTTCAAAAATTCACCATAAATCAAAATATTGTGCTAGAGACTTTCCATTTGTTGCAAAATGAAGGTAAATGATTGAATGTTACTAGAATGTAAGAGTTTTAGCTTACAATTGCATTTTTCAACCATTTCAGTCGAGTCAAAGTTGACTGTAGGTTTAAATTTTGTCACTTATCGTGATTTATATGAAAATATTTCAAAACTGATAAAAGCTACAACCATGAGTTATTTTTTGTTGTATTCTACATGAAATTGCACACATTTTTACATACATATAAGACTTTATGTAACGCCTAATAGAAAACTGCAAAAATTACGACAGTGACTAAAGAATTTCTGAGATTCTAAGAGCCTGACGCCGTCTCTTCCAAACATGTGTGTTCGTGGTCCATCAGAGTGGCGAGACGTTTGGCTTCTTTACAAACAGAAACATACACACAGTTTGATACAGAAGATTCGTTGGAACATTATGAGTACATGATTAGAATGCTTGCATGGCAATGCAAGTACAGGTAGTCGTCGACTTTTGACCGACCGACTCTACGATGGCTATGACAATATAATATTTAATTTTATATTTTGCTAAAATACGTCGAGCAAGTGCCAGCGTCGATACTTTTTCCCGCTACCGCAGCGCCATATCCGAGAGATGCTCAGCTTTTGGCAGCGTTCAGTGTGTTTGTGTCGTTCGAAAATGGTAAAAGATTCATATTTTTGTAATGTATTTTGTATTTCTATTTTTTGCAAATAAATCAAATGTAATAACAAATTACCGTATTTGATGGCTTATAAGACGCATGTCTGCATAGGACGCACCCCAATTTCAGCAGGACATTGAGGGAAAAAAATAAGGTTTCCTAGCCTCTGCTCATATGAATTTGGTAAGTAAAAACTGTAGTATTAGGTTATCATATGCATATTGTTCTTACCAACAGAATCAACAAAAACATTAATAAAGAAGTTATTTACCATATTTATATTTATCAAAATATGTATTATACAATCAGCCATTTACTACGATCGAATGTTTCGTCTGCTGCTGAAAGCTACCTCATAGGTTTACCAATAGATTGCAACACATTCATTTGTAAACATTGTTTCTTACCGGCAGAATCAACAAAAACATTAATAAAGATGTTACCTATGGTAATATATGTTATATATATCCATTATATATTATAAAAGTATGCAGTCAAGGGGTAAAATCCAATAAATAAAAATGTTTCCTTTGTAACGGCTCGAGTCTCGTGAGCAACTGAACAAAGCCATGTTATTATTCTTAAAAGAGAATGCTAGCATGAGTTACGAAGTATCAACTCAACGAAGCCTTGGTAGCAGGAATTGTCAACCACCAATTGATCGAAGCCATGTTATGCGTAAAGAGAATGTTAGCAAGAATTGCCAACTACCAACTGAACGAAGCCTTGTTATCCGTAAAGCTCTCGAGATAATCACCAATAGGTGGCAGCGCACGTACTGTAAGTCTGTAAATGTGGAATGCGGCTTTCCACTGTAAACGACGGTAATGATATTAACACATTTTAATGAAAATATCAATAATAACAACGTAGGTATTGATTATAATACTAGCAGTAGTAATTGCGGTGATGGTAAGTGTGATAATGATAAATAATTATAATAAACTTTGTTTTTTAATAGGTTATTAGGATAACACCGAATGTTAGGCTAGGCTACAACATCTACGTGACGTTTCATGTATAATTTCGGCCAAAATTCTTAAATTTTGAGCCTACATTATGTACAGAGGACGCAGGGGGAATTTTTAGGCTTTTTTTTTTTTTTTTTTTTTAGTGTCATATACGCCGTCAAATACAGTATGTATTTAATTCAAACTTATAAATAAATAGAAGTAAATAATACGTCATACGTGTAGCCGATTGGCAATGCAAATGGCGGATAAGAAAATGTAAACAGACCAGACAGATGGTTTGAATATAATAATAATAAAAGTAAGTATTAATCAAGGAGTTCAAGCATGATAAGATTTCATATGCTAAACGTAATAATAGGTACTATACATGCAATTTTTGGGATAATATAAAATGTACAGGCAGTCCCCGGTTTACGACGGTTCCGCCATTTACGTTCGAGGTTACGACGCTTTTCAAATATATTCATCAGAAATTATTTCCTGGCTTACGACGCATGTTCCGGGGTTACGACGCTGTCCGTCACGCCGATCCGACGGAAGAAATATGGCCCCAAAATGGCAGAATAATCATAATTTGAAGGTTTTTTTGATGTAAAACTCAATAATAATGCAGTTTACATCGCTTTCAATGCACCCAGAGCATTAAAAGTAAGGTTTTCTTACGATTTTTGACGATTTTCGACGATGTTCGCTTACGACGATTTTCGGTTACGACGCGCGCAAGAACGGAACCCCGTCAGAAACCGGGGACCGCCTGTATATGTAGGCTAGTCCTACTTAGGATATAATATATGATGGATAATATAAGGTAGGTAAAGAATACATGTACATATGTGGTTGGCCGACTTACGACAAGATCGACTTACGACCGCTCTGTCAGAACCTAATGCTGTCATAAGTCGACGACTACCTGTAGTGGTGATTGTACATACATCAAGACAACAATGGTTAGGAAGAAACAGACGGAAATATTGTATGGTTGAAATCGCGTTCCTTTAGAGAAAATAAACGAGATGCTCTTGTTGTCTTGTCCACTCCGATGGACGACGAACACACACGTGTTTGGAAGAGACGGCGTCAGGCTCTTACAAGATTTTCAGCAGAGTTGGCTCGGACGTAAGGAAAAAGTCTTTTTCAAAAATTCACCATAAATCAAAATATTGTGCTAGAGACTTCTCGTTTGTTGCAAAATGAAGGTAAATGATTGAATATTACAAGAATGTAAGAGGTTTAGCTTACAATTGCATTTTTCTACCATTTCGGTCAAGTCAAAGTTGACCGAAGGTTGAAATTTTGGCACTTATCGTGATTTTTATGAAAATATGTCAAAATTGATAAAAGCTACAACCATGAGTTATTTTTTGTTGTATTCTAGATGAAATTGCACACATTTTCATATATAAAACTTTATGTAACTGCTAACAGAAAACTACAAAAATTACGACAAAGTGACTAAAGAATTTTTGAGATTTTCAGCAGTTAGAGCAGATGTAAGGAAAAAGTTTTTTTAAAAAATTCACCATAAATCGAGATATTGTGCTAGAGACTTCTCATTTGTTCCAAAATGAAGGTAAATGATTGAATATTACTAGAATGTAAGAGTTTTAGCTTACAATTGCATTTTTCAACCATTTCGGTCGAGTCAAAGTCGACCGAAGGTTGAAATTTTGGCACTTATTGTGATTTATATGAAAATATGTCAAAATTGATAACAGTTACAACCATGAGTTATTTTTTGTTGTATTCTACATGAAATTCCGCACATTTTCATATATAAAACTTTATGTAAAGGCTAATAGAAAACGGTGCAAAAACTACAACAAAGTGACTAAAGAATTTCTGAGATTTTCAGCAGAGTTAGCTGATGCTTTCTTTTGGGATAAGAAAGAAATTTGTGCATGCGCAGCTGGGTCACGCTTGTAAACAAAACAACAGCGTGATCAGTGAACTTCCAGCATCCCTCAAGGCGCGTGATTTAAAATTTTTCGCAGATGAAGCCTATAAGTATTTTTCCGCGAATATTTAAAAAAACTTTTTGTAGTCGACGTATTTTACGTCCACTTGGCACCCGACAGACAATTTTTTGTCAACGTTAAATACGTCCAATCGGCGTTTAAGGGTTAAGTAAAGCTTTTAAAGAAGGAATGACTCAGGATATGAAAAAGCTGATTAAACAATTGAGAAAAACTAAGAACTTAATGAGAGAAGTAATAATAAGTGAGTTAGAAGAAGAAAAGTTTTTTAGGGAAGCCTATGTAGATGCTTCATTTGGGAATATTGAAGATGGTCATACACAATTGGGTTATGTGATATCTTAGAAGGATTGATATATTTCAAACATTTGTGGGAAGAGATAGTAGGAGGGAGAAAATTAGAAGCATTGGTTAAAACTTATAGTAAAACCCTAATGACTGCAATAAAATCAAGTACTGCAGTAAGTAGTAAGAGATTAAAAATTGATATTGCAGCAATAAGAGAAGCAGTATAATCTGGAGAAATAAAGGAGGTGAGATGGATAAAAAGAAAGCTGGAGTTTCAGGGGAAATTACGTAGAGGGTAAAGAATTGGAGAATAATGGAGATTAGAGGAGGTTAGGATAAGAAGAGGTTGGATGGAGGGAGGGAGGAGGTAAGTGTGATTATATATCAGTTTTAGAAGTTAAATCATTATCATTTTATTTTTACTTTCTGCATTAGTGAAATGGTAGGGTCATTACAAAATGTATAAAAAGCACTTTTAATTCCATAAGATGTTTTTGTAGCAAAACATTCTGTATATGTTTAAAAGTATCCATTCGTGTTGTGACCTCATAGGACGACAAATGGCAGGAGAGAGCAAAATGTAAACAGTGCAGGTGAGAGGGTTGAAAACACTGTGGTGCAGTAGAGAGAGCTCTCTGATGGTTAGGTTGTCAATTTTGGATTATAAAAGAACAACGTGAGCAGGTGGGTGGATTGCATAATTGTAGCATTTTTGGATGGGTTAGGCTAGAAAAACTTTCAGATGGATGTGTTTTAGGATTACTTCAAGATTTCCTTACAGGTAGGCAGCAGTGAGTTGCTGTTGATAGGATCTTTATTGAGCCAAGACCTATTGTGTCTTGAGTTCCACAGGGTAGTGTTCTTGGTCCACTGTTATTTTTAGTGTATATAATTGATACGGTTGTTGGCCTGGAAAACAAGGTTGTTTAGTATGCTGATGATGCAACACTTGTGGGTGTGTCGACCCTCGGTATTCGCAGGGTATAGGGATATTGACCACAACCACCCGCAAATAGCTAAAAACCGCAAGTACTTGACACCCCTCTAAAAATGCTTATAACTGCCTATTTTTAATAGTTCAAACATCAAATATACCTTAAACTATCATCCTAAAACACTTTATAACATTTCAATATTACTATTATTTAATATTTCAATATCACTTTAACCCTCTCGCGATTACGGGCGTTCCTATAGCGCTACTCGGTACGCAACTTCAATACATCCACACTATAGTTGATATAGGCTTCTGGTTTGTTCTATGATGCCGGAAAATGATTGAATTTTTCCCTAAAGCAATCAGAAAATCTTTGCAAGGCTTAGAAATAATATAAAAGACGTGATGAACATGAAATTTTTAAGGAAAATCGTAGATTTTTTTTAATCATGAAAAATATAATTATGTTTGGGGAGTTTATTTTATATGTAAATTGTGTAGAAATATTTAAACTTTCACGTGAAAGCAATCATTTTGCTATAAATGTGTTTGCTAATAGCTGTTACTGATTAAAAAATGCTAATTTTCAGACTTTCCAACCTGCTTATGTTGATGTTTCGTATCGTACCTAAGTAAGGAATAAAAATAGAAAAAAGAATAAAGGTGGCATTAGAAATCTGAATAAATTTCCTATAAAACACACAAAAGAAAGGTATACTGTATGTATTGTCAGAATAAAATTGAGCAATTGTCATTAGATTACGTATAATTTTTTTTTTTTTTTTTTTTTTTTTTTTTTTTTTCTAAGAAAATATACGGCAATGATTATTATTTAGAAATGTTGATAATTTTATATTTTGCTGTTCAGCACGATAAAGTACAAAGAATGGCCATTCAAATGATGTATAATACATGCACATTGAAGTTGTTTACAGATGCACAAACAGGCGTACAAAAAATTATCTACATGCATAAATTCTGGCCGAACTGCTGCATTCCACGCGTATATATATATATACGCTGGCATTTTTCATAATTACTCAGTAATAGATAATGCTAGAAAAAAGTGAAAACTGCGATGTAAAGCTGAATAAATTTCCTATACAGTGACCCCTCATTTATCGCGGGAGATAGGTTCCAACACCGGCCACGATGATTGAAATTCCGCGAAGTACGAACAGCATATTTATTTATTTAACTTGTACAGTATTTGGACTTTTTAAAATCCTCCCTGTACTCTTAACAACCCACCCTTTACTCTATTAATAACAGGGACAACTGTAAAGCAATATGACTTCAGTTGGTAAGTTTACAGTACCATATAACAGTGGCTAATTTACTGTGGTAAAGTAGCTATAGTATATGACGTGATTGGCAAGCTTTAAATTTTAAAGAATACAGTATACATACAGTAATAATATATACAGTAATACAATACAGTATCATGTTACTCTACTGCATTACATGTAATACAGTACAGTAACACTTAAGATTAAAAAAAAAAAAAAGATTGTTACTGTACTCACCACAAAAGAAGTTGAAGTAAAAGTTGAATGAAGATGGTGATGAATTTGCTGCGCAGTAAAAATGATGACGATGAAGGTGATGATGACTTTTACTGCGCAGTCAGTGATTGTATTTTACATCTCTTCAGACGGCGGTGCCATTTCCTGGGGCACCTCTTCCACTTCTTCCGCGGTTTCTGAAGGTGTAACCGTAGTAGCAGCAGCGGGAACTTGCTCTTTTTTGCGAGGCTGCAAAAACATTGTGATTGGCAGTTGCTGCCGCTGCTTCTTTTTCCGGTCGAAGAGCATCTTGTAGGGGGCCATGATGTCATCGACCATGTTGCAGAATTGAACCAATCGAACCATATCGTCATCCCATTCCTGCGACCACTCTTGCAGTTCCTTAGCCAGCTTGCAGAGCCCGGCTAGCCGTTCCAAAGTCAAGCCAGTTTGGGAGACAACTTCTGTTTCTTGCTGCGCTGCTGCTTCTTCTTCTTCGCTCGCCGACTTCGTCAACTCTTCGAGGTCTTCGTCAGTTAGCGGCTGGGAGTGGCAGTCTAGAAGTTCGTTGACGTCGCCCGTGGTCATGTCTGCAAAGCCCTCACCTCCAAGGATCGCAGCCAACTGCACAGCTTTCTGTACTGCCGAGTGTTGGATTTTGGCAGGTGTAAATCTTTTGTCATCGTAAACAACCTTGGGCCACAACTTCTTCCAGCTGGCATTGATGGTGGCAGGCTTCATTTCTTCCAATGCCTTGTGGATATTTTGGAGGCACGTAGCAATTGTGTACTGCTGCCAGTATGCCTTCAAGTTGAAATCGTTGTCTTCTTGGGCGGCATCCACGGAAGCAACCAGGTTTGCCAGGGCATTCCTCGTGTATAGTGCCTTGAACGCCCTAATAACTCCCTGGTCCATTGGCTGAATAAGTGACGTCGTGTTGGGCGGTAGGAACTCAACCTGAACCCCCGAATATGACGGATCAGTAGCATGGCCACCAGCATTATCCATAATGAGAAGGACTTTGAATGGCATGCCCTTTTCTGCTAGATACACCTTCACTTGTGGGATAAAACACTGGTGGAACCAGTCGGAGGTCAGCATCTTCATTATCCAGGCCTTTGGATTGTGCATCCAATGTACGGGCAGCAGATTCTTGTTTTTGTTTTTAAAGCCCTTGGGTTTTTAGACTTGTAAATAAGTCCTGGCTTTAATAAAAATCCCCATAGCATTGCCACACATCACGAGGGTCACACGATCCTTGTATGCTTTAAAGCCAGAGGCTTTTGCTTCCTCTTTGAACAGGAAAGTTCGCGAGGGCATTCTTTTCCAAAACAAGCCTGTCTCGTCCAAATAAAAAACTTGTTCGGGCTAATATTCACCTTCAGAGATAATCTTCTTGAAGGTTTCATTGACATATGTTTCAGCAGCGACCGTTCAGCCGAAGCAGCCTTGCCATGCAAGGAAGCACTTTTTAGGCCGTAGCGTTTCTGAAACTTTGCAAACCACCCTTTGCTAGCAGAAAATTGCAGTTTCTTACGTGGTGAATGACTGGACGTCTCTGGTTGCGGATCATCTACGTCGTCTTCATCTTTTTCTGCTTCTTTACGCTCGCCACTGTCGTCCTCTGGTTCCTTAGTGGCGAAGGTCTCATACAGGCTCCTAGCCTTTGTTTGGTTAATGCTCGTATCCAAGGCTATGTTCTTCTTTCGGCAGTTGGCTATCCACACGGCCAAAGCAGCTTCCATACAGACAATAGTTTTATTACGAGCCGTAACCACTCTCTTCGCCGGCTTGTTAAAGGTGATGGCAGCTGTCTTCCTAATCTTTGCCTTGTCCTTGTAGATGTAACGAATGGTGGATTCGTTCACACCAAAATGGCGGGCTACAGCCGTGAACTTTCTCCCTTCCTTCAACATATCGAGAAGTTTCACCTTTTCAGCGATCGTCACCATTGTTCGATGACGTTTAGGCTCAGTACCAGCCTTGGAAGAAGCAGCACGCTTGGCAGTCATTGCAGGGGGTGAAAATTGGAGCAAAGTTCAACAAAAACCACAAAAAAAAAAAAAATCACACAGCACAGCGTAAAGAAAACCGCTCGCGAAAAGCTTGAAAGCTTCAAGTGGCCGAGAGAGAGACAAGAGGAGATGCTGCAGGTTCTGAACATCAGTCTAAGCACCAATCACAGGCCCAATTAGAAATCGGGAAGCTGTGATTTGTCGTCTCCCTCCCATGCACCAAACACAGCCTGTGTTACAACGCACTTAGTCACCGAGATGGTACGCTTTGTGTTTTCCCAACAATGGAACACGCGGTACTGTACTGTATAGGCATCACTTTCCAGATTTTTTTTTTTTTTTTTTTTTTTTTAGCAGTTACAAGTGCTTTTTTTTTTTTTTTTTTTTTCTTTTCTTTCTTTCTTTTCTTAGACTAGGAAATACTTTTTATTATTAATATTTTAATGGATTTAATGACAAATTTTGGATATTCATATATTGCGATTTTTCTCCAGAAAATCCGCGCTATATTTTCCATTAATATATATTAAAAACTCCGCGAAGTCGTGAATTCGCGATAATCGAATCGCAGAGTAGCGACGGGTCACTGTATATATATATTACCTAAAATCAGTAGGTGTTCCTAGTAAATAATTGAGCAATTGAAGCTCAAAGACATAAGTTTTGTTTTTTTTTTTCACTTGAAGTCAATTGTTCCCTAAAGATTTTTTTATATAGAAACGTTGATATTTTTAAATGTTGCCATTCAGCACGATAAAGTACAAAGAATGGCCGTTAGAATGCTCAAACAGGTGTAAAAAAAAATTATTCACTCACTCGTCAACCCTAGGCCGAACTACGCAACTCAATCATGTTTACGCTTACATTTTTCGTACTTACTCGGTAATGAATAACGCTAAGAAAAAAGTGAAAATTGCAATGGAAAGCCGAATAAATATTCTATAAATAGCCCACGTAAAAGCAATGAGTGTTTTCAGAAAAAAATTGAGCAATTGAAGCTGAAAGACGGAAATGTTGTTAAAAGACAGAAATATATGTAAAAAAGTAAATTCTTTACTATTTACCTTATCGAAAAACACTTGAAATATTATTCAAAATACAGTACTCAACAATCACTTGCAAACACTTTTATAATAATAACAAAAGCGAAAGCACTTCACAAACGCAGATAAATGATGACAAAGCAAAAAACGTGAGAGCGCTAAAAAGATGTTGAACTCTGTCAAAACAGGTCTTGAAGTGCTTCAGTTGGAGGACTGCGGCGCATGCACGATACCTAGCGGTATCCTGTTTACGTTTTCTTGTAGGTCCAAGATTTGCCCACGCAATGGCGCAGTCCTCGTTTTCTTTGGACTTTTTTTTTTTTTTTTTTTTTTTTTTTTTTTTTTTTTTGTTGTGTGTGAATTTCCCCTGAAAATAACTTGCAGATGACGCAGAAATTGCATCATCGGAGCACTTATGGAAAAAAATTTATTGATGCTGTTTTGCGTCGCCGGATCACCAGAGGGTTAATATAATTTCATCATTATTTCTGAGCTGCGTAGCTGCAGGTGCTGTAACGAGGTGAAAAAATCGGTTTACAGAGCTGTAGCCACCTTGAAGGTTCATTATAATGAGGTCCATCCTATGGGAGGGTTCACTATAAAGTTCCTCCTATAAGGAGGGGAGAAAACCGGTTTATTACCAGCACAAAGCTTAAAAACATGTTTCTTTGCCCAGCTTACAGAAGTCTCTCTCTCTCTCTCCCTCCCTCTCTCTGAGTTAAGTACTTTACCTAAATATTTCAGTGTGCATAAAAAAATTTGATTGATATTTTGCTGTGTTTACATTAATATTAATATTTGAAAATTCATAAATCATTTTTTTTTTTTTTACGAAAATAACAAGAAAATAAAGTAATTAGTGAATATTGCTCTATAAAAAAAAAATGGTGAATAGGCGAATTTTCCACGAATAATTTGGAGATATGTTCCGCAGAAAAATCTTTGAACAGGTCTAGCTGTGAATCCTGAACCCCAAATACAGGCAGTCCCTGGTTATCAGCGGGGGTTCCGTTCCCGACAGCGTGACAATAACTCAGCCTCAGTTGGGACATGGACTGGATCAGGGAATGGTGTAGTCAGTGGGGTATGAGGCTGAACTCCAGTAAAACAAAAACTAATGATTAGCAGGTCTCGTTCAGATTTCCCACCCTGTCCTCCCCTTCAGGTGGATAGAACTTTGCTGAATAAGTCTGAAGCTACTATTCTAGGTTTAACTTTTGAGAAACATCTAATGAAAGTTTCAGCAAATGCCACATGAAAGTTAGGTATTGTTCGTAAGGCCCCATATATTTATAACGGTGATAAAATCAGTGCAACCTGTTTTAGGTCATTTGTACTTCCTTTACTGGAATACTTTCCTCTGGTGTGGATGTTTGCTTCTGCCAGAGATTTATCTCTTTTAGGTAGAGTGATTCATAGTGATAGGTTTCTGTTTCCTATTAGTAGCAGTTATGACTTAGACCATTGACGAATGGTCTCTTGTTTGTCACTTTTTCATTAATTTATTCTTTTCTTTTTTAATAAGTGATATCTCTTCTTTCTTTATTTCCCTTTACTTCCTCTTACTTCTTAATGAACACCATATTCTTTGGAAGCTTGAATATCAAGTCAGTGGCCCCTGTGGGCTTGTTCCATATGAATAGGTTTTATCTACTGAATAATAATACAGGCAGTCCCAGGTTTATGACGGGGGTTTCCCTTTTTTACGCTGCGTCCTAAACCGAAAAATCGTCGAAAATTGTAAAAAATCATAAGAAAACCTTACTTTTAATGCTTTGGGTGCATTGAAAACAATGTAAACTGCATTTTTATTGAGTTTTTCATAAAAAAAAGTCCAAATTATGATTATTCTGCCGCTTTGGAGCCATATTTCTTCCGTCAGTCGTCGATGATTTACGCCAGAACCCAGGAGCATGCGTCAGAAACTGGGAAATAATTTCTGATGAATATATTTGAAAAGCGTCGTAACCTTGGAACGTCGTAAGCCGGACCTGTCGTAAACCGGGGACTGCCTGTAATAAGGAGTTAACCAGTGCCAGAGGTCTACTACACATTGTCTGTAGGGTTCTTACATTCCTTTAAAGTCTCACCCTAAGTCTTCTCATTAGCATCAGTGCTTCATAGCCTTGCCTTTTCAGGTTGCTGTATAGTCTGCTAAGGTTACCATTTGTCATTTCTTGGCACTGGTACTGTCATTTTTGTCTTTACTTCTACCTCCAGTCTTGTTGAGAGTCAGGTTCTCATTGCTTCACAGTCTTGCAATTTCAGGTTCTGTAGAATCCGCTAAGGTAACCACTTGTCATTTCTTGGCACTCGTACCGTCTTGTTTGTTTTTACTCTACCTCTCCAATCCTGTTGAGAGTCTGGTTCTCAATGATGAAGTAGGGTTTTGCAGTTGACTCACTCATGTTCGAAAATTTTCAGGGGATGGAGACCAGTTATATATACCTCAGGCTTGGCAAAGGTTTTTGTGTGACTTCCATTTGTAGGAAGACTGGATTCTGTTTGGAAGTCTTTCCACAGAGGGGGCTTTCTTACTTCAGTAAACTTTGGGGAATGTGCACTTCCAAGTACCCATTCACTTTTCCAGGCGTGGTCTTTGCCCCATTTAACAGGACTTCATGTTCTAGTTCTGGGCTCTCTGCCTGTCTGTGTACTGCCTCTCAGGTCTTGACCAATATTCTTGCCCCAGTTGCTGCCTTGGTGCATCATCTTGGTCTGAGTCTTATTTCACTACCTGGAAAACTGGATGAATCTGGCTTCCTTGAGAGTATAGCTGAAGAAGCAAATGCAGCTTCTTCTGGACTTAGAGTTGTTTCTTGGCCCTGCAGGTCAAATTTAAGAAGTCAGCTTAGTCTTCAACTGCATGTGGATGGAGGGTATGCTTGTAGACACTTGTGGAGTTAGTCTGTCTGTCCACCTAGTTTCTTGGGAGAAGTTGGTTCCCCACAGTTACCTTGGCGTTTGCTCTCCCAACTCCAGTTAGTCTTGTGTTGAAAGGTAACACTGATATCTCAATCTTTCTTAATCTTTGTGGGTGTTAGGATATTCAGAATCATATGAAGGAGGCTCCTCAGGTGCCTCTGGACCATTACCTCCCAATATTTTTGGGTGCCATGTGAGCACAAGTCATGATTGTCCTGTCAACTTGCTGAATTGGTGTCATGGCTGACAACAATCCTACCATAACATACCTGTGGAATAAAGGAAGAATGAGGTCAGAATCTCCCATGCTTTCTTCCAGGAGTTCACAGTATGTTGGATACTCTTAGCTAGTCATCCAGATTCTTAAATCTGAATTATTCATTCATTCAAAAGTGTGGAAGGCTCTGTGGCTGGTGTGGGGATACCCCTTGTTAGTTATGTTGGTTACATTTAATGCCATAATTCCATTACACTGTTCTTCACAGCTGGAGCTAGCAGCTTGGGCAATAGATGTCATACTTTGATCGTAGAACAGCTTCAACATCTAAAAGTTTTCTCTGTTCAGACTGTCAATGTAGGTTCTTGTGAAGTTTTGGGGATCAGCAAACCTCATGCAAATTTCACTTTTAAATTCATGGTTTTTTTTTTATCCCATTGTATTTTCTTAATTATACCATCAGTCTGGTTTGAATGGATTTTTTTAAGACTATTGCTTTTCTGTTTCTTGTATGTTTTCTCATGACAGTGGGGCAGGGCGAATGCACCTAGAATTGAAGTGCTAGGTTATAATTGGCATTAATTTTTATATGTAAGAGTGGATGAAGCAGTGCTTATTTTGAAAATTTAAATTCTTGGATTACTTATGACTAATTACCCTCCAAGATGTTCAATTTCATTATTATTTACATAATGATGCCCACCTATTTTTCCAGATGTCCTCTCATATTTTTGTGTGCTCCATTCAATTTAACTACATAGTCTTGAGTACTTATGACATTATGCTTTGCATTTTTCATTTCCTTGAAAGGTTTGGACAGTACAGTTTGCTTTTATCTTTTCTGTATTGTGGCCCAAGTCTCATCAAATATCCAAGGTTTCTGGTATGTTGCACCATGTGCAAGTACCTTTTTTATGCATAACTATACAGTAATCCTGATGAAGACTGAAGAACAGTCCCATTCTTTAAAGATGATAAAATAAGACTTTTTTTTTTAGTGTAATCTTGGTCTATTGTTAAAAATACACTTAAAATTCTCGAAGCTTAACAAGGACTACTGTCATCTTTGTCAAGGAATGAAACTAAATCAGAATTTCTACACGGACAGATATAAATAAATAGGGCCCGTTATGTGCAAGTACTGCATTCCAAAACCCCTTGCCCATCCCTGAAACTGTGTATAAGTATGAACACCTTATATAACAGAGTACTACAGGGGCCAGTCATATAAACAACCTGTTTATGCCCATATAAACCCCAGTATCTGTATAATAGTCATTATTGGATATACTTGGCAAAGATTTAAAAAAAAATCATTGGTACAGTATTTATTAAACAGTATAAATGAGAACAAATTCTACACTAAAGGTTTATGATTTTGTATGAAAAGTTTTACAGTAACAACAGACTAAACAGAGCGCGACCATTTGCACTTTAGAAAGTGAATTGAAGGTTTTGAAAGGAGAAAAGTCTAGTCTGTTGCATGATATTAACACCAAATCCAAAGAGTATATTATTCTTCAACAGCAATTTGCAAAGGATGTAGAGGCATTTATCCAAGAAAAGAACACATTAATGAAAAACCTAAATCTTCGTCTGCAGGAAGACATGAATGTCAATATGTCAAATGTGTATTAGTTGGGACTGGGAGAGATGAATAAGTGTTATAATTTTTTTTCTTCGTTTTATGCAATAAAATATTTGACAACACTATAAAATAAAAAATGAGAATTAATAGTTTCTCTCTCTCTCTCTCTCTCTCTCTCTCTCTCTCTCTCTCTCTCTCTCTCTCTCTCTCTCTCTCTCTCTCTCTCTCTCTAATGGCCTTACTTCTTACTTGATAACTATTAAGCATTTGCAAAGTATTTATTCATACTTCATATAAACATATTGACATTTAAAAAGTATATTTGATGTTGTATAGATCTACATAATTTTTTATTAGGATTGCCCTCCATCTCTTCCAGTTGAATAAGATATTTGCACTGTTGTCCAAGAAAAGGGGTTGCTTAAAGGATATAGAGGGGATTCTTTGGCTGCAGTAACTGTGAAAGAAATTCACTTTTAGAATATTCAATTTGTATGAAATCAGTATATTATTTTAATTTCTTCAGTAAACTGTAATTTAAGCTTGTGTTTTTACTCTATTTCCTCTTGGTTAAAATAGTTAGTTGCACATCAACTTACAAATAATTATAGATTAAACTGATTACTAATACTTTAGTTGATTGTTTTTATTGTATTTTGCAGATTGAAGAAATGACTAACAACCTCAATATGATGCTTGGGGAGAGTGAAAATTTGAGGTCTGAAAGAACAGCTTTACAGGAACAACTGACTAAACAGAGCGCAACCATTTGCACTTTAGAAAGTGAATTGAAGGTTTTGATAGGAGAAAAGTCTAGTCTGTTGCATAATATTGACACCAAATCCAAAGAGTATATTATCCTTCAACAGCAAATTGAAAAGGATGTAGAGGTATTTATCCAAGAAAAGAACACACTAATGAAAAACTTAGAGGAAATGAAAAACATAAACCTTCGTCTGCAGGAAGACATGAATGTCAATATGTTAAAGATTACCGGTGAGAAAGTTGCTCTTGATAAAGCACTGTCTGAATGCAAAAACGAATTTGTGCTAATCAAAGAAGAAAAAGAAAAGCTGGTTGATACTCTTTCTTGTTTAGAGAAGAGCAGCAAAAAGGAAATTGAGGTGCTGAGAGAAGAAAAAGAGAACCTTATTGCAGAGACTTTGAGTAAGGAGGAATGTATAAGAAACCTCAACAAGCAGATAGAATTAGAAAAGAAATCTTCAGAAAATTGTAGGCAAAAAGAATTGGAAGAACTTAAGGAGAAACATGCTATAGAGCAGGAGAACCTGAAAAAAGATTTGCTTTCTGCTAAGGATTTAGTTGTATCTTTGGAGAAAGAGAGAGACCAACTGGTAAATTCACATACTGAAGAGAAGGATACATTGAAGGAGGTTTTCAGAATTAAAGAAAATGAATTGGTTTCTACACTCAGGGAGAGGGAGTCATTAATTAAACAGATGAATGAAGAAAAAGTATCAATAACAGACAGCTTAAAGCTTAAAGAAGAGTCTTTACTAAATTTGGAAGAACAAATAAGAATGACTACAGTTGAGTTTGAAAAAGAGGAATCAGCTTTAAAAAGTGATCTTGAGGTAAAAACCAATAAGGTGGCTGCACTCGAACTGCAGTTGAAGGAATCTCAAGAATCTTATGAGAAAGAGAAGTATATCTTGCTAACTGAAATTGAGTCAAGGGAAAGAACTATGAAGATGATGACAACAGAACAAGGAGAAGCTATTGAGGCTTTCGTACAGGAAAAGTCTCTGCTAAGTGAATGTATCAGGGAAAAAGAGGAGAAGCTCGGTGCATTGCAGCTGGAGCTGAAATTAGTTACAGAAAAACTCTGCTCTGAAAAGAAAGCTTTAGAGATGGAATGTCATGAATTACAGCAAGAACTTGAGAGGACTAAGCTGTTACTAAATGAAGAAAACACTAAAATGGTCCAGGATTTCAAAACTAAAGAGGAAAGATTAGTGGCTGCTCAGAATGAAATGAAAGAAAATTTAGCACTGTTGAAAGAGAAAAATAATATGTTGAATTTGGAAATTAAATCAAAGGATGACTTACTTAATTCTGGAAAGCTCATGTTAGATGAGAAGGTTGATGCCTTTGTAACTGAAAAGGGTGAATTGATGAAGACTGTGGAACTATTAAGAATGGAAATAAATCAACTGACAGATGGTATGAATGATGCTGAGAAGCAGCATTCTCTGTTAGTGGAGCAGTTGCAGAATGACCTTGTCAAGACAGCAGAAGACAGGGATAATTGGAAAGTCACTAATAGCAAACTAACAGCAGAGATTAATGATTTGAAAGAGGAATTAAAACTTAAAATTTCTGTTCACAATGAAGTCTTCACGAAACTCCAGAGTGATATGAAGAGTAAAGTTGATGAACTGAACCAGTACATTTCAGAAAAGGAAAAAGTTATTCAAAATTTACAGGGTGAAAAGAGAGAGGCTGTACTTTTGTGCACCAGTAAAGTTGAAGAACTTGAAGAGAAGATAGCTGAGTTTACAAGGAAAATTGAATCATCAACAGAAGAATTGAAAGAGAAGGAAAAAAGATTTGAAGAGAGGGAATCTGACCTGCGTAAAGAGATTTCTGGCATGAAAGAAGCACTTGCAACTGCACAAATGGAAAAGGAGCAAGAGATGGAGATTAAAAACAAGAAAATAAGTAAACTAAGTTCAGAATTAGATAAAATGGTCAGTGATGCTGCAGGTACTGGTGTAGAATACAAGCAAGCAAAAATTAAACTTGAAGAAGAAATAGCTGAACTGAATAAACAGATTCAGGAACTTGGCAGTGATTTGAAGGAAAAGCAAGATACTTATGAACAGCAGATCACTTCTTTGACTAAGCAAGTAAGTACAGGCAATTTTACTGGTATGATCTATGCTTTGGGTTATGAAAATATATTCCCATACAAGTGTTCAGTGCTGAAAGACAGATCACTGAATTGCTGGTTAACGTGAATACCATGGGGGTTAGAAAATGGTTGAGAAATCCCATGCTTAGCTGAACCTTTTCTTGCATTTGCAGTAAGGTTCTTACTTTTGTTTTCATTTTCATTTACAATCTTCAATATGACAGCCTGTCTCAAAGTTGGGTTTTTAACATAGTACCTGAAGTGTCTCAGCATTGTCATCAGAATGGTGTGTTTATGGTTTTGAAGTGTTTGTAATGGATTTTTGTGTATATAGGTGGGGTCAAGATTCATTTACCTGATTAATACACTTGTTTTATTATAGTTGCGTGAGTATGTAGTACAAACCTGTTTCATTAGTCTCCACACACAACACACTTTTCTCTAATAGACAGAAGGTCATCTTGTGACACTTGCAATACTTGGAACCTTGAGTGATTTGTGATTGTGCAGCACTGTTAACAGCTTTGTCTGGAATTCCCTTGCTTGGTTCCTCATTGTTGGATTGCCCTTTTGCAATCTTTTTCTAACCATTATCTCATTCCTTAGGCAGTAGGTCTTCAACTTACAGCAGGGGATCTGTTCCAGCGCAGCTCTGTAAGTTGATTTCACCATAAGTTGGTGTTTTGCTTGTAACGGTGCTTACAGCACCATAAATTGATGTTTGGCACTGTAACTTCATGTTGCATCAAGTTACAGAGCCATTAACTTGATGCCTATTCTTGCAGTTAGCGCTGTCATTGGTGCTTAAGGTGCTGTAACTTAAATGCAACATCAAGTTACGGTACTGTAAAACGATGTTAACGACACTGAAAAAGCACTGTAAAATCAAATCCATCGTAAGTCAGTGTCGCCGTAAGTCGGTGACGCACTTCAGTATGTGATATAAGTGTGATTTATACACCTATGTCACTGGCTGTGTAGTTTCTAATATTAATAAATAGTTTAAATGGACCATAAAGTAAACATTTTTAACTCGGTGGTTAAATGTGGAGTTGTAAAGAGATACCTCAGTATGGTTTATATTAACCCTTAAACGCTGAGCCTCTATTTACAAAAACGTCTCCCGTATGCGGTGGCGTTCGGGAGTTAAGCGCCAAAGTGGAAAAAAGTTTTTTTCAAAAATCACAGCACACTTAGTTTTTAAGATTAAGAGTTCATTTTTGGCTCTTTTTTCTCATTGCCTGAAGTTTAGTATGCAACCATCAGAAATGAAAAAATATCATTATCATATATAAATATTGAAATATATGACAGCGCAAAAAAATTTTCATATATAATTTTATACAAATCGCTGTGAGCAAAACGGTTAAAGCTAACAGATTATTTTTTTTTTTCTTTGTATTGTACACTAAATTGCGATGATTTTGGTATATAACAAATTGTAAAACGATCAAAGCAACACAGAGAAAATATTATCACAAAATGATGCATGAATCCGTAACGCGTGGACATAAAAAAAATGTTTTTTTCAAAAATTCACCATAAATCGAAATATTGTGCTAGAGACTTCCCGTTTGTTGAAAAATGAAGCCAATTGATTGAATATTACTAGACTGTAAGTGTTTTAGCTTACAATTGCAGTTTTCGACCATTTCGGTCGAGTTAAAGTTGACGGAACGTCGAATTTTTTCTATATCGTAATTTATATGAAAATATTTCAAAACTGATAAAAGCTACAACCATGAGTTATTTTCTGTTGTATTCTACATGAAATTGCGCACATTTTCATATGTAAAAGTTTATGTAACGACTAATATAAAGCGGTGCAAACATTACGACAACATGACGAAAGAATTTCTGAGATGTTCGGCGAAACGTGCGGGACGAAGGAAAATGTTTTTTTCAAAAATTCACCATAAATCGAAATATTGTGCTAGAGACTTCCAATTTATTGCAAAATAAAGGTAAATAATTAAATATTACTAGAATGTTAAGAGTTTTAGCTTATAATTGCGTTTTTCGACCATTTCGTCGAAAGTTAAATTTGACCGAAGGTTGAAATTTTTGGCAGTTATCGTGATTTATGTGAAAATATTTAAAAGTGATAAAAGCTACAACCATGAATTATTTTCTGTTGTATTCTACATGAAATTGCGCATTTTCATATATAAAAGTTTATGTAACGACTAATGTAAAACGATGCAAACATTAAGACAACATAATGAAAGAATTTCTGAGATGTTCGCCAGTTACCGTCGCAGACGTAAGGAAAAAGTTTTTTTTTTTTTTTTTTTTTTTTTTTCCAGAAATTCACCATAAATCGAAATATTGTGCTAGAGACTTCCAGTTTGTTGCAAAATGAAGGTACATGATGGAATATTACTAGAATGTAAGAGATTTTAGCTTATAATTGCGTTTTTTTACCATTTTGGTCGAGTTAAAGTTGACTGAAGGTTGAAATTTTGGCAGTTATCGATGATTTATATGAAAATATTTCAAAACTGATAAAAGCTACAACCATGAGTTATTTTCTGTTGTATTCTACATGAAATTGCACACATTTCCATATATAAAACTTTATGTAACGACTAATATAAAACGGTGCAAACATTAAGACAACGTGAAAAGGATTTCTGGCGCGGACGTAGTGAAAAAGTTTTTTCAAAAAATTCACCATAAATCGAAATATTGTGCTAGAGACTTCCAATTTGTTGCAAAATGAAGGTAAATGATTGAATATTACTAGAATGTAAGAGTTTTAGCTTACAATTGCGTTTTTTGACCATTTCGATCAAGTCAAAGTTGACTGAAGGTTGAAATTTTGGCAGTTATCGAGATTTATATGAAAATATTTCCAAACTGATAAAAGCTACAACCATGGGTTGTATTTTGTTGTATTTTACATGAAATTGTGCACATTTTCATATATAAAACTTTACATAACGGCTAATATAAAACAGTGCAAAAATTACGACAAAATGAAAGAATTTCTGAAATTTTCGGCCGAGTTACCGAGCGGACGTAAGGAAAAAGTTTTTCAAAAATTCATCATAAATCGAAATATTGTGCTAGAGATTTCCAATTTGTTGCAAAATGAAGGTAAGTGATTGAATATTACTAGAATGTAAGAGTTTTAGCTTACAATTGCGTTTTTCGACCATTTTGGTCGAGTCAACAAAGTTGACCGAAGGTTGAAATTTTTTGTAGTCGACGTACGGTATGTCCACTTGGCACCCAACAGACAATTTTAATCGACGTATGACACGTCCAGTAGGCGTTTAAGGGTTAACTGATTTTTGGGAATTTGTACATAGTACTATATATCCTACCGTCAAAAATGCCACAGCCTTGAAAGTGCACCCCGGTTTTGACTAGCACCACTTTGACAACACCAAATTGAACAGAATAATAATTTAATCGATTAAACTACACATAGGACAGACTGTATGAATGAGAGAAAATTATTTAATCTTCACAACCTGAAAATATCTTACATTGTTATCATTAAAGTCTGTCAAAATACCATACGAACATGTTTGTTTCCGATAGTCTTGCTGTAGTAAGATTTATTGGTAATCTCTTTTAAAGGGGCACCTAAACTTTGTAGATTTTATTACTTATGAGACTTGCCAGATTTCAACTGTCACATTTGAGAGAGGTGAGAAATTATAAAATTTTAAATGGAGAATGTGTGGCAGCACAGCACAGGGTGGTGGTAATGGACTTGGAAATAATGAACACAGTATAAGGTAGGGCTGCACATGTCCCATCAACAATCAAGTGGTGGAAGCTGACACAAGGAGGAAGCGAGGCAGGAATTTAAGGAGTGAGTATTGAGGGTGGTTAGATTGCTAGAGGGAGTGCAAGAATGGTGGAATCACAACAGTATGGTGATAGGTGTTGGGGAAGACATTTGGAAAGAAACCTCCTGATTTATAAGGAAACGTGGTGGTGGGATGATGAAGCGAAAGAGATGGTGAAAGCCAAAAAGATCTGGGAAAGTATGGACAGCAAGAGGATAAGGAGAGGTACCAAAGACATAAGAAGCAAGTAAAGAAGGCAGTTGCAGAAGAAAAGGCAAGAGCATTAGATGATATGTTCGAAAAGCTGGAAACACCTGAGGGGGAGAGAAAAATTTACAGAATTGGAAAGTCGAGTGACAAAAACACCAGAGACTACTTCCATATAAAACAGTTTAAGGATGGGAATGGAGTGCTTTCATGCAACAAGGATAAGATAAAGAAGAGGCAGAAAGAATATTATGAACACCTGTTAAATGAAGAAAACCATAGAAAATTCTTTGAAGATGGATTCCAGAACCTTGGCATGACACATACTATTAGCAGGAAGAAAGTAAAAAAGGCACTAAAGAAGATGAAAAATGGTAAAGCAGTAGGACCAGATGGAATTCCTGCAGAGGTGAGAAAGCTTTTTTGTTCCTATCTATAAAGAGAAAGGTGACATCCAGGATTGTGCATACTACAGAGGAATAAAGGTAACCCTTAAACGCCGACTGGACATATCGTAAGTTGACTAAAATTGTCTGTCGGGTGACGAGTGGACGTACCGTACGTCGACTACAAAAAATTTCAACCTTCGGTCAACTTTGACTCGACCGAAATGGTCGAAAAATGCAATTGTAAGCTAAAACTCTTACATTCTAGTAATATTCAATCATTTACTTTCATTTTGCAACAGATTGGAAGTCTCTAGCACAATATTTCGATTTATGGTGAATTTTGAAAAAAAAAACTTTTTCCTTACGTCCGCTGCCGTAAACTCGGCCAAAATTTCAGAAATTCTTTCATCATTTTGTCGTAATTTTTGCACCGTTTTATATTAGTCGTTACATAAAGTTTTATATATGAAAATGTGTGCAATTTCATGTAGAATACAACAAAAATAACTCATGGTTGTAGATTTTATCAGTTTTGAAATATTTTCATATAAATCACGATAAGTGCAAAATTTCAACCTTCGGTCAACTTTGACTCAACCGAAATGGTCGAAAAACACAATTGTAAGCTAAAACTCTTACATTCTAGCAATATTCAATCATTTACCTTCATTTTGCAACAAATTGGAAGTCTCTAGCACAATATTTCGATTTATGGTGAATTTTGGGGAAAAAACTTTTCCTTATGTCCGCTGTAAACTCGGCTGAACATCTTGGAAATTCTTTCATCACTTTGTCGTAATGTTTGCACCGTTTTATATAAGTCGTTACATAAAGTTTTATATATGAAAATGTGCACAATTTCATGTAGAATACAACAAAAATAACTCATGGTTGTAGCTTTTATCAGTTTTGAAATATTTTCATATAAATCACGATAAAGAGAAAAAATTCGACATTCGGTCAACTTTAACCTGACCAAAATGGATGAAAACTGCAATTGTAAGCTAAAACACTTACAGTCTAGTAATAGTCAATCAATTACCTTCATTTTGCAACAAACGGGAAGTGTCTAGCACAATATTTCAATTTATGGTGAATTTTTTAAAAAAACTTTTTTTTACGTCTGTGCGTTATGAATTCATGCATCATTTTGTTGCTTTGATCGTTTTACAATTTGTTATATACCAAAATCATCACAATTTAGTGTACAATAGAAAAAAAAAATAACTCATTAGCTTTAAGCGTTTTGCTCACAGCGCGATTTGTATACAATTATATATGAATTTTTTTTGCGCTGTCATATATTTCAATATTTATATATGATGATGATATTTTTCTTCATTTCTGATGGTTGCATACTAAACTTCAGGCAATGACAAAAAAAGGAGCCAAAAATGAACTCTTAATCTTAAAAACTAAGCGTGCTGTGATTTTTTTAAAAAGACTTTTTTTCCTCTTCGGCGCTAATTCCCGAACGTCACTGGCATACGGCAGACACTTTTGTAAATAGAGGCTCGGCGTTTTAAGGGTTAATGCCTCACACCATGAAAATTTGGGAAAGAATAATGGATCAAAGAATTAGAGAAGAAACCTGTGTAGGTAAAGAACAGTTTGGTTTCATGCCAGGGAAAGAAACAACAGATGCAGTGTTTGTTCTCCACGGGAAAAGCAGAAAGGACTGCATTTAGTATTCATAGATCTGGAAAAGGCATATGATAGAGTACCACACCAAGAGATTTGGAAGTGCATGTGAATAAAGGAAACACCAGAGAAGTATGTGAGGTTGGTCCAAGATATGTATGAAGGAGCAAAAATGCAGGTTTGAAGCAGTGTTGGGTCAACTGAATGGATACCAGTGAGAGTTGGTTTACATCAGGGATCTGCTTTAAGTCCATATCTTTTTGACCTGATAATGGATGTGTTATCTTAAGAAATAAGAGATCAGTCCCCTTGGTGCATGTTGTTTGCTGATGACATCGTGTTATGCAGCACCAACAGAGGGATAGTGGATTCAAAACTAGAGCAATGGAGGAAGGTACTGGAAGGCAGAGGTTGAAAGATCAGTAGGAAGAAGACTGAATACCTAAGTTGTAATGAAGATCAAGACTCCAAAATTAGTATGGAAGGGACAAGGTTGAACCGAGTAGAAATATTTAAGTATCTTGGCTCAACAGTGGCTGATGATGAAAATTTGAATGTAGAAATAACACAGAGTGCAGGCTGGTTGGAAAAATTGGCGAAAGATGTCAGGTGTCTTGTGTGACTGCAGAATCAATATAAAGGTTAAAGGAAGTGTATATAAGACAATAGTGAGACCAGCTTTGATGTAAGGCGCAGAAACTTGGCCGATAAAGAGAGTGCAAGAGAGGAAATTGGATGCAGTAGAGATGAAAATGCTCAGGTGGATGTGTGGAGTAACAAAAATGGACAGGACCAAAAATGAAAGAATATAAGGAACTACTAAAGTCTTAGAACTATCAAAGAGGGCCAGGAAAGAAGGGATGAGACATATGTGGGGAGGAAAGTGATGCAGATGGAGGTGCCTGGTGGGAGAGCAAGAGGAGGACCAAAGCGAAGGTGGATGGATGTAGTTAGAGAAGATCTGAGAGACAAACAATTGTCAGAGGACGATGTGTTTGACCAATCCAGGTGGGGGAAAGCTGTCAGAGCATTGACCCCACATAGAAGTGGGAAAAGATGCAGAGAAAGAAGAAAAAGACTTGCCTGATTTTAAAAAATCTGGAAATTATGATAGGGTTATCGTACAGTGGGCCAAGTGCCCTCTTGTCATTAGTGGATAACCTACAAAGTATGGTCAGGGTGAACATACGGAAGCAGCCAAGGCTTTCCTGTGAGGGTGGATGGTGAATCAGTTAGCAAATGGATTAATATAGGCCTGTGAAAAGTATAACTGTTGGCCTCTAGGACACACAGTAAATGTAAAAATTATTTTGGGAAAAGATAGTGTATTCAGTACTGTACTGGGAAAACATGGTACATTTATTTAAATTTTAGTGCCAGTTTTCTTGTTAAAGTGTTTCATTGTCACTGTCATAAACATTTTATTAATATGGCTTTTTAGGGTTTAAGTGCTTTCATCATCACTGTAAAAATATTTGTCAACTTTTTCCTCTTGAGTTCAGCTCTATGAGAGGTGAGTATTTTGACTCAAAGGTCTGATTAAAATCACAATATAAAAAGGAAGTAGACCCTCTCTTGAACAAGCCCTGTTAAATAGGATGGCTGCATAATTTGAGTTAATTTTATATTGAGTCCTTAGTTTTCCTTATAATTCTTTTCTCTTTTGTGTTAATATTGGACAGTAATCTGCCAGTATTCATACTTTGGTAAAGAGAAGTACATTAGCAGCTTACTTAGAGTAGTCTTTACTCTCTTTACAAAAGAAAGTAGTGAAATACAGTGGGATAAACCTGTAGCATGTAACAGCAGGTGTCTGGCAGATGGATTCCAGAGCTATACTTCAGTATTCCTTTTGGTGTTTCTCTGGTCGCTGATGTTCTAATCAGCCTGATGCTCATTATCAAGATGGGTAAGACAGTTCTGGAGACAAGAGGTTGTGGGTGTTGGTATATATAAGGGGCCAGCTTTGTGGGTGGGAACAATGCTGAATTCTCAAGAGTTGCTTGGGGATTATTGTCCCTGAGAGAAGCCTCCTCCCAGACACCATTGGTTGCACCCTATCCTCTGTTTGAGCGTTGGAGGATATGGGAGTAGGGGTGGTTTTACTGGGAGGATCACTGCCAGTGGATGGAGGCTCCTGATTGGTTTGCTTGCCAGGGAAGCTGGCAGGCTGTGCCCTTTGTGCCGATGTTGGCTGTTATTTAGACTAGGCTTCTCTCTCACAATGTGTAGGGCTTCCAGGAGGCGTAGGTGGTGATGGCCGTACAACCGACCATTGCTGCCTACACCTTCTCTTGATTGGAGAAAGAACCTGTAAATATGCTGGGTATTGTATGAACATTGGACAGTTATTCTTCAATATTCACTTAGAGGAGAAAAGACTTACGAGGAAATTTAAGAAGACTCAGTAGAAAATTAAGTCTACTAGGAATGATAATAATAATAATAACAGCATTATTATTAATATTCTCTACATGATGGGAAGAACGTGAAAAGCAGATAGCGCATTGTGGCCATAATAATAAGAAGAATACAGTCCAACCTCTTAAATCCAGGAACCTTGGTACCAGGCCACTGCCGGACCACAGAAAATCCCAGAATATAGAATACACCCCAAGAAATTAAGCCCATATGCAAACATAGTCTTGCAAGCTAATTCCTCATACAAATAGCCTAGTTGCTGACTTAGCCTGCTTCTTGGCTAAGTTCTGACACCACTTTTTTAATTTTATTACTTATATATATTTCACTTATATGATTTTATAACTTCATACTGTGTAATTTTTTGTAAGTCTACTTTACTGAACTCATTTCGCCTACATTCCCGAGTTAGTGTAACCATAAGTCAACTACTTAGCTTTTCTCAGTGTCTGCAGAATATTATCGATGACTTACATCTCCTAAATTTACTATCTTCATGATTATTGCTATTAGTTTCTTTATCATTTATTTTGATTGTAGATGGTAATGAAATGACAAAAATAAAGAATGAATTTTGGCAATCACTCAGTGCATTCACCATCAAAAAGTAAACAAAACACACCACCATCGATTGAGGAAAATGAACACTAAACATTTGCTAATGGAGGGGAAGGATAGAAACATTTTCTAGCACAGATAAAGATTTACGCTTGCGCGTCGTACCTCTTATCATCATCTGATCACTTCGGTGGCATATCGAATGGGTAAATATACAGCTACAGGCAGTCCGCAGTTATCGGCGGGGTTCCGTTCCCGACGGTGTGACGATAACCGAAAATTGCCACTAACCGAAAATCAGCGATAATAGCCCTGATCTGGGGACTGCCTGTATATAAAAGAAATGAGGTCTTTCAAGCACTCTAAGAGTAAGGAATTTGTCTGCTGCCAAATGTCTCACTTGTTTTGATTGAAACTTTTGACTTGGTTGAGCCTTCTTAAATGGAATCTTTAAAAAAATATATTTATGCATTTAAATTTAATTTTGAAAACACATTTGACTTCACACATTTTCATTATTACTAACAATTATTTTCATAAAAACAAGAGAGATATGGCATAATTTTTGCTGTCAGGAAGTTGTAAACAATATGTGGCACCGTCCTCGTGGCCGCTCAATGAACTAATGGTGGCTGATTCGAAATCGAGTCAAACCATGGGAGTTCCCGGACCACAGAATGCCAGTTTTAAGAGGTTCAGCTGTAATAACGTTATTTATGGAGTAGGCCTTCTTGTAAACAGTTTTAATTGATAAATCATGACTGCATCAGCAGTTCAATTTATACAGATACTCCTCGCTTTACAACATATCTGTTTAATATCCACTCAAACTTATGACCAGCTCTCAACCAGTTGGCATTGTACATAGTAGGAAAACTATACATTACAAGTAAATTACAGGGTTCTGTAAGCAGTTCTATGAATGTTTGTCTGTCTTATTTACCCCCCTCCTCTCTTGCTTTGTGTATGGTTATTTTATTCCAAGTTTTGATGAAGGAACACCCCATAACAAACTGTGATTATTCTGTAACATAACTGTGTTCTGCTTTGTACAACATTAATCTCATCTTCTATGGGTTCTTTACAGAATTCTATTTTGGTTATTGCATGTTCTACATCCACCAGTTTCATGTCTACAATTTCACTTCTAATGTTGTGTCTGCCTAATCTACTTCTTCCCTTCATGGCTAGAATACATGCTTTCTTAACCAGAGTACCATCATCCTTGCAAATTACATGTCCGGACCACTTGATCCTACATTCCTTGGCTTAATGTGTTATTCTGTAAACTCCCACCTTTCCTATTTAACTTCCAGTTCTTAACAGCGGTGACAATTTAGGATCCGTCTCTACATTCTTATATCTTTCCTTTCCAGAGCTCCTTTTCCTCTCTTCTTTGCTTTACCCATGTTTCTGTGCCATACAGTAGCACTGGTCTGGCTGATGTTTTGTAGACCTTAATCCTAAGTGTCAAAGGAATCTTATCAGGAATTACTCCTGAAAACCTTTTTCTACTTAGCTTAACTTTTTTTTTTTTTTTTTTTTTTTTTTTTTTTTCCTTACCATGAACAGTTTTTTAAGTATTTTTTATATAAGCAGAGAGACTACTTTTAGGTGTAATGTATTTGCCACTCAGCCAGCCAGTTATATTACATAAGTGTGTGTGTTTGGCATGGCGTGGGGGCAGGGTTTCACTATGACAGTATTATCTTAGCCAATGAAGTCTTCAATCCTCCACCCCTACTACTCAGGAGCACAGCCTAGCCCAAAATTGTAGGTCTAGATTTCCCCACTATTTCTGGCTGTAAGCAGTTGATAAATAACCCATAAACCAATCTGGTAACCATCGTGACCGTGTATTCACAGATGTTACAAGTATTGTATCTTTTGGAGTAGGTTCACGAGAGGGTTCATCTGATCACTGTTCCATTATTGTTAATGTGAATATGGCTCAGATTGTTCCAAGAAAGCTATATTTGAAATCACAGGCCAATTGGGATGGTATTCAACATGATCTAATTTAGCTCAGGTGGAGCGATACTTATAGAAGTCTGAATATTATTGAGTGTTTAAATGATCACCTTTGGACTGTTATTGAAATGAGAATGCCTTCTAAAATCCTTAAGTTTTGTCTTAGAGTTATGCCTTGGTGTAATGCTCCATGTAAGCGTGCTTATCACAAAAGACTAGAAGCTAATCATTTCTGGAGGAACACTCTATCAGGCTTGTTGTGACAATTTCATTGAGCTTAGAAATCAAGCTCAGGTTTTCTATGAGAAAGCTGAGAGAGCTTATAGTGATGATGTGAAGAAGCTCTTGCTTTTCATTGGTGATTACTGTAAGTGGTGGTGTACCCTCAAGTCATCTCTCTGAGGTTGATTCAAGCATGCTACCCCTTGTAGGAGCTAATGGAACTGCTGTCTACTGCCTTAAACAGAAGGCAGAACTTTTGGCTCAAGTCTTTGTGAGAAAACAGTGTGGTGAGTCTTTGGTATAGCCTCAGCCATGCCTTCCAGAGCCTAGTTGTGTCCAGTGGCCTTCAGGTCTAGAGAAACCAGAACTTTGTTTCTTGGTCTCGACAGTTATGGCAGCATAGACCTGAATGGGATCTTTCCCATCTTTTTTAAAAAGACTGCTGATTTCATTGCCCCTAAGATTACTACTATTTTTAGAAGATAAGTTGGACTTGAAAGTTTTCCTTCTCTTTAGAGAAAGGTCAATGTAGTTGCATTACCCAAGGGACTAAGTCCATCCTCATGCCCCTCTGAATATTTTTTTGTAAAGGCCTTGGTACTTGTAATGCGTACTTGTCAGTATCTACCGCCTTGCAGAGCGATCCTGATGAGGTTGCAGAGGCATGCATAGTTGTTCTAGATTGTATTGCAGCCCTTGACCATGTGAATCACGAAGCACTTATTTACAAGCTGAGGTTACTGGGAATTGGTGGATCTTTTATTAATATTTTAATTGAATTTTTAATAGGCAGATCCCAAAGGTTATGTGTTGATGGCTTAAGTAATGCCATTTCAGGTGTTACTCAAGTTAGTGCTCTTGGACCTTTGCTGTTTGTTATTTGTACTAATGACATGTGGCAAGGTCTGGAGAACAAAACTGGTTGCATATGCTGATGAAGCTACTCTTCTAGCCATTGTTCCTTCTCCACACCTTTGGTCTGTGATTGCTGAATCCTTGAATAGAGATCTGGCATGTATTCATGATTGTAGTATGCTTTGGGGCATGGAACTCAACCCTTCTAAAACTCAAAATATGATAATTAGTCATTTCAAAACCTTTTTGCCTCTGCATCCTGATTTACATTTAAATGGTACAGTTTTGAATGGCAGTGACTTAAGATTTTTAGTTAACTTTTAATAAGAAACTGAGTTTTGAGAAGCATATATGTAACATTGGTTTCTTTCTTTGTTTCTCAAAAAGTTGGTATCTTCAGAAATGCTGCAGAATGTTTCGGAATGAGGTATTATACCTAGGTATTTTAACTTTTCTTCTTCCAGTTTGGAGTACTTTTCTCCAGTGTGATCTTCTAGTGCTCACTCTCATGTGAAACTCTTGGATAGAATAATGCTATAGTCAGGTTTATTTTGCCAAGTCTTAATGTTGACTTGTAGCATAGATGTAAAGTGAGTTCGTTATGTTTGTTGCATTAAATTTACTTTTACTACATTCACTGCACTCCTCCTTACCTGACCTAGCTGTTTTTGCTTGCAGCACTTGTCAGGGTGCTACTACAAACAGGATTATCTTCTAATATCACATTTAATGCTACTCAGTTTGCTAGGAGTTTTATATATGCTACAACTAAAAATGTGGAATAGTTTGTCTGGTGCCCTTGTAGAATCTTCTGATCTCCAAATATTTAAGCGAGGAGCAAATTCATACCTGCTGTCTGCTGATGCCTCCTGAATTTCACGTGTATGGGTTTTATTTTCTAATCCCTCATATTTATATATTTATTACTTTTTTCTGTAACTTTTCTAGATCTGCCGGCTGATTTCCTTTTGGAGCCCTCATAGGTTTGATCGTAACCATAAGGATTTTCAGGTGAAGAATGAAAGAAAGGAATTAATTTCTGTCAGTTTAAAGTTATGTGAATGATTTTGTTACTGTTGTGTAAGGTTAGTGTTTGTGTACTTACATGTGTGCTCCACTTTCAGGTAAATTTCTGTGCTCTCTCTCTGTGGGGTACAATTTTGTACTTAGTACAGCAGTGTTCCCTACACATATTTGTCAGTCTGTGCCAGTGCATATGTGCATGTATGCACCACAATAAGGAAATTATGCACTTTCTGTGCATTTGGTCTTGTCTCATTCTTTCTCTTAAAAGTTTTCTTGAAGAATTGGGCGATGGAACTCTCTTGCTCTGTCAGAACTTTTTTTCACGAGGAATTTGCTATTTTAAAGAGATAGGCGAGCAAGTGCACAGTAAGATCACAGTTTACCCTTATGTGATACATATGTGTGCATATACACACTTACACAGACTGAAACATATATTTATGTATCACCACAATGGTGTACCAAGTATAGTACAAACATTCCTAACTTAACAACCAAGTTACATTCCTACAATTTTGGTCAGTAAGTGAATATGTCGAGTGAGGAGCCAGCCCCCACCCCTTCTCACCACTGCCATGCTCAATTTCCTCTAGTTGGTAACTAGAGAGTGACAGTGAATTTATGATTGCTGAAATTTGCAAATAAAATTAAAGTTTTGTGTATTTGGATAAGATTTTCAATAAGTTTATTGAAAAAGATTTATGTAAAAATGATTGTGCTTTTCTTATATAAAGTTTGTGTAAGCCTAGTGTATTAGGTGGTCTGTGTTTATATTAAACATGTGCACTTCATGTGTGTGTATATATATATATATATACAGTATATATATATATATATATATATATATATATATATATATATATATATATATATATATATATATATATATATATATATATATATATATATATATATATATATATATATATATATATATATATATATATATATATATATATATATATATATATATATATATATATATATATATATATATGTATGCACTGTATGTAAATGTGCATATATACACATCTCTCTCTCTCTCTCTCTCTCTCTCTCTCTCTCTCTCTCTCTCTCTCTCTCTCTCTCTCTCTCTCATGATGCACAATAGTTATTGCTAGAGGGTGTTTATGCAGCTGTCTTCCTCTTGCTGCACCCACTTTTTGAGCCCTTCACACTGCCTCCATTCCCCCTTCCTTTTTTCAGTCGTACTGTCTTTCTTTTTTTCTTTACTTCTTCATCTGAAAACCCACATGGATAGAGTCAACAGACTATAAACTCAAGAAGGTTGCAAAGGGAAATCAGCCTGCAGAGAAAGACAAGTTATTGGAAAATGTGATATGATAAATAGGTAAATAAGAGGGAATAGAACATAGACCAGTACATCCAAATTCAGGAACAGCAGCCTGCCTAGTGTTACAAGCAAAATCAGCTAGGTCAGGTAAAGAGGAGATGGCAAAGTAAACTTGACTGATAGCATTACTCTATCCGAGAGCTTTAGATGAGTATCTCAGTACTGGAAGACCACAATGGGGAAAAGACAGTACTCCAAACTAGGAAGAAGAAAAGTTGAAATACTTTTAATAGCTTCATCACAAAACGTTTGAAAATTTTCCACAAGATACCAGTTTTTGAGAAACAGCGTAAGGAATATTATGCATATACGTTTTTCTCTAAAGTAAATTTCTTACTAAACGTTACACTTAAAATTGTAAGTCACTGACATTTAAACCTGTACCATTTGAATATAAATCAGAATGCAAAGGCAAAGTTCTAGATCAATTAACTATCATATTTTGAGTTTTAAAAGGGTTAGGCTTCATGTTCAAAAGCCTATTCCACTCATGAATACTTGCCAGATCTCTGTGCAAGGATTCTGCAACCACAGACCTCTTCAACTACCTTTTAGTGCAGCTGTTGGGTATTTTTCAGCTCCACCTTTAGATCCTTGTTTTTCATCGCCTTTGTTTGCTTGATCTCTTCTGTTTCCTGTCAAACCACTTGATTCAACTTTCTTCAATATCTTGGGCACTGAATGGCCAAAGGTGCTCCAGTGCTTGATGTTGCAGCGTAAATGCCATAAATTAATAGCTCTCTCTCTCTCTCTCTCTCTCTCTCTCTCTCTCTCTCTCTCTCTCTCTCTCTCTCTCTCTCTCTCTCTCTCTCTCTCTCTCTCTCTCTCTCTCTGTTTCGTGTATTTAGAGGGAAAGAGAGAAAAGCAAGCAAATGCTGTAGTTTCCCCTAATGTGATTCATACATTTATTAATAGACAGACTAGAAAATATAAATACATGACCATAAGTGTAATAATACTGTCCAACATTCAGTAAATTTCAATAAAAATACCATATAAAAGAAAGAGAGAGACAGAGGCACACTAAGTGCATAGTGGGCACGTACGTATACATGCTCAGTGCATATATATTTACGCATCCTCAGTCTAGCCAAGGGGCTAGTCTTACAAATTGATTTTATATGACAAAACCAGTCATTTTCTTAACTCTATTTAATTGAACTTCCTGAAAATCTTATTCTGGTACAGAAACTCAAATACTGTAATGTTTTATATGTATCCTATAGTTTTGATTTTTGTTTTCATTTTGTTTGCAAATTGAACCATCCATAAATTTTGTTGTTGCCTGAGTTAATCATTGGAGGTGGAGGAGATTGAGAGGAGTGGAGGGTTGGTAGGTTAGACTCAAGAGTAGTGGAGGTGGAAGGTTAAGGAAATTTCAGTGGCTAAGATGACACTCATCATGAACCCATATGGGTTTAGGGTTAGTTTAATCTGTACAAACACACACTAGAATTGGCTGACTGACAGAGTTTACAGTATGTTGGTTTGTGATCTTACAGTATGTTGGTTTGTTGGCTTGAAGATAAAAAAAGTGTTGTAGAGTGTCATAAGAAATATTTATATGGTTTGGTATAGAAAATTTAGGAAATACACCATCCACACATGTTGCTTACTTGAGCTTAGGCAGTGTAATGCACACTATTTAATGATAAACACAATTATATTAATTACATTTTGTCAAGTTATATCAACTTTATGAAACTTGGAACAAAACACCATACAAAATATAAGAGAGAAAGAGGGGTAAATCTGCAGTTCATATATGGTGGTTGTATCCTATACAGAAGGAGAGAGAGAGTGAGTGCGTTATCAAATACAGTAGTTTCACTTTCTCTGATAATTTCTTTTTCTCTAGAAAAATGCCCTGCAAGGGGCACTGGGTTGTTCTTCATCAGGAGGCTAGACAGATTTTTATTCTTGAAATAGCTTATTAGGTTTATGGCAATGTTGCAGTTAAAGGGCTTGATGTACCTACTGATAATTCTGTATTTAAGGAAGTACAGTTTGATAGGTGTTCTATTTTGGGGTTGGGTGTGGAGTGTATCACTTCGTGATCATTGTAATTTGTTTATCTGCGTGACAGTTAAAGTAACAGTTATAAATTAAAACCAAGGTGTCCCTGTCAAGTTCTTTATGTTGAAGTGCCATGAAGAGCAGTATGAAAAGACTCTTTTAGACCAGAATATTGTCTTTAGAGACCTTTGTTATCTAGGTATGACCATACCAGTGCAGCTCCATTACTGTTTATATTGCCAAGTGCTTCCATGGAGGACATTAACCAGGTCCAGATTTTTGTGACATTTCTAGAAAGTCTGTGTTCTTCCAATAGTTAAAGGCATTAACTAGAGTAGTTTTATTTTTTTTTATTCATTCAATAAATGAGAACTACATTTGGTTATGTCTGGTTTTAGCTAAAATGTTTCTCATTATTTGCATCATTTTTTCTTTCTGGACAGTGTTGAATTAAAAGGGGATTTTTTTAATTTGTACTACCCAAACTTCTCTAGATTGTCTTCCTTTTTTGCAGCAAGGTAGCCTTGCTTTAATTTTTATTTGGTAAAGTACCATTATTCCCACCATTTTGTTGAACTCAGGGTGAATGCTAGCTCCTCTTAGGTTCCCTTGTGATATTCAAACAACCCCATTATTTCTATGATTGCTTCCAATTAATGATTATTTCTTCTGCTCCTGCGAAACTGACACTCAACACCGGCTTGTATTTACTTTTATTCTTGCAGTCTTTTCTTCCTGTTTCAAGAGACAAAGTTTTGAAGTTAACAGTCCTCTTAGCCTGTTTATAAAAGAAATGATCTTAATAAGATTACTGCTGAAATAACTAAAAGTGTTAAATATGAAACCAAGCACTTCTAATTCTTGGAAAACTTTTATGTATTGAATAAGATGACATTTTGGTGAGTGTCACTTTTTTAGATTAGTACTTGTGACATTCAAGGTTTTTATATGTATTTCTTAAGTTTGTTTAGTTGTGAATTGAATAAATTTTTTTAGATAATCTTGTCATTTTAATTTTTTCAGATAACAACATTAGAAAATGAGAAAAAAGAGGTTTTGCAAGAAAATGAAGATCGTTGTATTGCTCTTGCAGCTCTTGCAAGGGAATTCGAAATTAATAAGGAAAAACTTGACGCTGTAGAAGGGGAAAGAAAGGTACTAAATGAAGTCCTTTTGCAAGAAAGAAAGTCAGCCAGTGACATGATGAAAACTCAAGAAGATGCTTTGAATTCCTTGAAGGAGAAAGTAGAAAATGTTTTGCATACTCACAGTGAGGCAAAGGAAACTCACCACAAAGAAATTGAACTAAAAATTTTGGAGATCGGTTCTCTTAAGAAAGAATTAGAGGGTCATCTTAAAAAATGTGAAGAAGAAAAATCATGTTCAAGAAAACTAATAGAGGAGAAAGAAGTGCTTATTGATAAAAAAGAAAAGGAAATGAATAACTTTAAAGAAAAATTTCAAGAGGAAAAAGAAGTTTTATCTCAGATTATGCAGGAAAAAGAGGATTCATACAAAAAGTTTAAAGAAGAAATGGATAGGGAAATAGCAACTTTGAAAGCTGAAAAGGCTAAAGAAGTTGCAGCAAAGGAGAAAGTTATTTCCAATTTGGAAAAAGAAAAGGCATCTGCACTTGAGTGCCTTAAAACAGAAAGAGCACAGGCTACAAACATTCAGAAGGCAAAGGAAGAAACTTTAATACTGCTTCAGGAAAAGATGCAAGAAAACAATGACTCAATAAGACTAGAAAAAGACTCTCTTCTTCAGAATCTTTTAACATCACAGAAAGACCTTGCTGCCTTGCAGAGAAGTCATGACATAACCAAGGAATCTTTTGAGAAGGAAAAATTAATGCTTACTAGAGAACTTGAAGAGAAAAGAACACTATACCTGATTTCTGAAGAGAAGTTTAAAGCAAAGGAAAAAGAGTGTGCAGAGTCTTTTGAATCAGTGCAACAAGAACTAGAATTGGTAAGAGCAGATCTGGTCAGGTATAAAGATTTGAGTGCAGAAGTCAGCAGTGAAATAGGAGTACTTAAAGAAGAAAAGGCAAGAAATGCATTGGAGCATACAAAAGCTCTGTCTAGTCTTACATCAAAGTGTGAGGAGAAAATTAGAAACCTTTGTGACAACATATCAGAAAAGAACGTAGTTATTGAAAATCTTGAGAAAGCTAATGCTGAGATAGCAGAAAAACAAGCAGTGGAGGTGAAACAACTAGAAGTAAAACTTCTGGAGAGCAGTCAGCAGCTTGAAACTCTTAAGGAAGGAAAGCTAGAACTGGAAAGAAATGAGGAGTCAAGCTTGATTAAGATTCAGTCTCTTAATAATGAGATTACTGATATTAAATCTAAACTGAAGTACGTTGAAGAAACTTTGAATGAAAAAGAAAGCATGTTGGAAAGAGATTTATGTAACATTTTAGCAGAAAAAGAAGCAATCCAGAAAACCAGCATGGAAACCATTGATGAAATGAATAAAAACCTCTCAGAAAAATCTGAAGTGATAACACACCTTGAGGAAAAGCTACAGGAAACACAGTCTACCTTAAAATCTAAAATGGAAGAAGCAGAGCAGAAATTAAAAGAACAAGAGGAAATGTTCAAAAAACTCCTAAATGAAAAGGACCTCTCCCTTAATCAATATCAGATACAGGTTTGTAAAGTTTATGACCTTAGATATTTATGTTTGGCCAGTTCTGTATGGTTGTCATATAGTATATGGCTGGATTTTAACCCCATGAAATTGTAAGGAATCTGGGATGTTTTATGGTTTAGAGGTTTTACAGTTCAGAAATATCAAAGTAGCTTATATTTCTACAAACTATACCAAAATTATAGGACAAAACAAAGTTTGCATTTTATAAATTTAGTACATGTCCTTATAACTTTCTTTGCTTAATCCATTTGAAGGGTTGCTGTCACAGTGGATCCACCTTCAGCTAGACAGCTATCTTGAACAGCTTATTTCATAATTGGTTTTGGCAGATGTTTTATGGATGATGCCCCTCCTGATGCCAAGTGCCCTATTTATGTATATATAACCAATGCTAACTTTGTTCACTCTTCCTTGATCCCATAGAGGGTCACAAGTGAGCTGCTTTTCCAACAGTTAGTTCCTAGTCATTTGGAGAGTTGTTTCCCACATTTTCCATGTCCCATGTACCAGTGGCATTAATTATTACAGTTATCCTATTTTCTGCCATTTCATTGCATATCTCAAGCTTTCCTCCCATAGACACCCCAACTCTTCCAAACTATTTGCAGAGATATTGTTACCTATCTTGATGCATCCCTCCATAGTTTCATCCTTATATTTTCTCTCAGGTCCTTATACTAATCAACAAAATCTTTCTTCTACTATCAGTATAAAAATTCAGAGCTCCATCTTTAAGACTTCAACTTACAATCATAATTTTCCCTTGCTAACAGTTTCTTTAAACTTTCGCTTGCAGACATTTTCACACTTTGTACTAGTCTCTGGAACTTCAATCCACTCAGTCCATAACTTACATCTAACTGGTTTGCACTTTTATCATTATTCCAGCCATAAAGATAGTAAACAAACATCATTGTCTCCGTTTTACATCAAACCAGGCTCTCTGCCATCTACATATTCTAATACAAAAGTTCACTTTCATCATAGAAACTTTTTACCCCATAAACTTTTAACATCCTCCACATAAAAGTGTATGTCAGCTTTTTTGAGGTCTTTGTATGTCATGTGCTTCCTTTTACTCATTGACTCAAACTTTTCGTACAACTGTTTGTTAAATCTTGTTCCACTCATGCACATCCTTGTCTAAACCAACATTGCTCTTTCCCTATTATAGTTTTTTTACCTGTTTCAAAAATGTACCACACACCTTTCATAAATGTTTTAATTTATTTGTGTTCATCCATTGTGTCAGTAACACACGTAAGACTTACATGCCATAGTTTATACCTAATCCTCCGTATGTAATTCTTGAGCTCTTAACAAATTACTATCTAAGGGCATTTTTTAATTGTAGATATCCTCCTTGGAGTCTGTGAGAGAAGAACTGCATGTAAGGCAGGCAGAACGTAGTACTCTTGGTGCTCAAGTTGCATCATTAGAAGAGGAAATGACAGCCAAAGAAGAAATATATTTGTCCAATATGGAAGAGGTAAGGTTTTTATTTTTGTATGTTCAGCCTTGGGTAGGTATACAGGAGTATGTAAGACATGATGTTAATCGGAATAAAAGTATTAGGTTTCAAAAAAAATCCAATGCTGTTAATTAGCCCTTTCATATGCCACAAAGTCATCCCAGATGCCTCGGCCCCTTATAGGAAGTTGGCAATTTAATAAATGATGGAAACTGGGGAAAAAATGAAAAATTGTGATATTGCTTCTATAACTTTGTATGGCATTTGCCTCTTTTGTGAATGGAGTATTTGTCAAAATTTTCTGTATATCCATAGTTATAGAGGATGCCCTGACCCTTGAATTGAACCATTTGATGCTTATTTGGTCAGCAAGACATTTTACAATAAATTATGATAAATTCAGGTATATAAGTACAATAGAATTTGAATAACGACAACTATTCCTCCATTCCCAATATAGCAAAACTATGCAACAAAGTCTTGGTTAGACCAAAATCTGGGGTAAAGCAGTATTGGTATGTACTAGCCAATGGTTGGCTGCTCTGATCTTTAAAGTCCATTTTTAAATATCTAACTTCCCTGGTAGTTACATATATACAGTATAGCTTTATCCTGCCGATTCGTCGCGCGCACGGCAGAAATTCAAAATTCGCGGCAATCGCCGATAGATGGCCAGGTGGCCACACCTGAGCGCCCTCTACTAGGTACCTAGAACCATTCCCAATTGTCCTCAGAAATTCCCTGCCGTCGTTCTAGTCAACACGTTGGAAATTCGCTCTTTTTTGGTTTACTTTGTCTACTTTGGTGAAGTACCCATTGTTTGGTTTTTCGTTTTTGGCTTTCGCTGATATTAATTTTCCCTGGATTTCTCTTTCTCTCTGTCAATTAGTCTGTAGATTTCTGATTTGGAACTTGCTTTTGAATTCTCTGTTAGAATGTGTGTGAGGGGATGCAAGATCCGGCTTCCTAAGGCTGCCCTTGATCCCCACACTGTATGTAAGAAATGCAGAGGTCATGTGTGTACATTTGATAATAGATGTAAAGAGTGCGAACGTTTGTCTGAGAGAGAGTGGAGAGAATATGATCGCTATGTACAGCGATTGGAGAAGGACAGAAGAGCTAGATCTTCGAGTGTTCTGTCAGCTAGGTCTTCTGATAGTCAAGTCCTTTCTAACTTGTCTGATTCTAATATTCCTGATCCTAGCCCTAAGGTAGTAGTACCCGTTCTGCCGACGGAAGCGGAGGTAAGTAACCCATCCTTGAAGGATATTATGAATGCTATTTCTGCCTTGGGAGTTTCAGTACAATCCCTTACTTCGGATAGAGAAGTGATGTGGGGGGCAGTGCATAGTTTACAACAAAAGTTCAGTGACAGTGTTAGTGCAGTGGAGGGTGCGTCCGTTCGTGTCTGTCACGCTCCTAGCCCTAGGCCTCTTCCATGCTCCCCAACCCCTGGGAGAAGGAACGCCGACAGGCCAAGGGAGGTGAGAGACGTTGAACAACGATCGGATGTCCCCTTGAGCGATCCTGTTGACGCATCCCAGGACGCTCCCCCTTGCCGCAGGAAAGGCGAGATGAGGACGTGTTCTTCATCTTCGGATGACGCTAGACCCAAACGTGGATGGCGTCGATCTCAGATTTCTAGACCTATCAAGAGACGCAGGTCCCCCGTCACGCTCCAACAACCCTCTTGCAGCAAATGGAGCTCTCCTGAGAAATTCCTATCGGAAGAAGACGACGTTTCCGCGCTAAACAGAGGCGTAAGACGAAACTCATCGGAGGAAGAAGACGTGTACATCACTTCAGTTCACGCTTCTCCCCCACCCCCAGATTGGGGCGTGTCGCAAACGGCGTCACCACCTCATCCTCGTAGGATCCCAGCCAAAGTTTCCGAGGTTGTAGAAGTTCGTCCAGTGCCATCTCCAGTTGTTCCTCAGCAGCAAGCGGCACCACAAGTCAAGTTTTTGTTAGAAGTGCAGCAGTCCCTTGCGTCTCTTTTCGACTCTTACAAGTTGCAAGGACTGAGAGAAAAACCACACGGAAAGGAACCTAAGGACGTCAACAGACCCAAGAAGAGGGTAAGACAAGAGTTAGAACAGCAAGACGCTAACAACAAGGAAGACGCGGATTCGCTGCAGGTTGCAGCTCTCATAAACGCTTCCTCGCAGTAAGCAAGCCGCAAGCGTGACGGGAGGTGACAAGGTTCGTGACGCTCCCTCGCAGCAAGCTGGACGCATGCAGACATGACGTTACACACGATTCCCCCACTCGCTCGACATCTCCCTCGCAGCAAGCTGGACGCATGCGTGAAGCATGCAAACATGTCGTTACACACGATTCCCCCACTCGCTCGACATCGGATATAGCTAATCCTTTGGAAGAGATCTCGGAGGAAGAGACGCAAGAAACTCTTCATGCTGCAGATCTGAAGAGACTACTTTCGCTGTTGGCGGACTTATTTCCCAATGATTTTCAACAGCCCGTTCCTCGGAGTCCGCCCTCGCAGTTTTTGATGGGGAGACCCCAAAAGTCTTATTCCTTCAAGAAGACAGTATTAGCAAAATCAGTGAAGAAAGCCTTTTCGACACTGAATGGCTGGATTTTGAAGAAGAAAGAACAGGGAAGGACAACTTTTTCTTTTCCCCCGACTAGGTTGGCTTCTAGATCTAGCGTGTGGTATGAGACTGGGGAAGCTCTCGGCTTGGGAGTTCCTGCCTCCTCCTAAGGGGACTTCTCCAGACTCGTAGACGCTTCGCATAGAACAGCCTTGTCAAAGGCCAAGGTTTTGTGGTCCACTTCGGAATTGGACCACTTGCTGAAGGGCATCTTCAGAACAATTGAAGTCTTCAGCTTGATGGATTGGACTCTCGCAGCTCTCGCAGAGGTCACAGATGAGAGGAACGACTCACAGATGCACCTTATTACCTGTCTCGATAAAGCCATGAGGGACGGGACGGTCGAACTCTCTGCCCTTTTCACAGCAGGTGTCATTAAGAAGAGAGCTATGCTGTGTTTGTTCCTTACGTCAGGAGTGACTCTCGCTCAGAGATGAGAGCTTTTGTATGCTCCCTTAACCAAACAACTCTTCCCTTCAGAGCTGGTGAAGGATTTATCAGCAGCTCTTGCACAGCAATCAACGCAAGATCTGATTACAAGGACTGCTAGGAAGGTTCTCCCGGCAAACTTTTTAGACAGGAAGGAGAAGGAGGCGCCTCCTATGCGTCGGCCCTTTCGTGGGAGAGCACTTTCGAGAGGGAGTCAGAGAATGGCTTCTGGAGGACAACCTCGTAAGAACCCCAAGCAACAACCGAAACCCAGGAAGTGAACACAACATCCTCCAGACACAAGTGGGAGCCAGATTATCCCACTTCTGGCAAGAGTGGAGCCAAAGGAGAGCGGACGACTGGACAGTCGAAGTTTTGAAGGAAGGATACAAGATCCCCTTCCTAAGGAAACCTCCTCTTTCACCAGAGCCGTTAGAGTTGACAACTACTTACTCAGGGAGCAAAGCAGTAGCTCTTCAGGAACAGGTGACCCAGATGCTATCAAAATCAGCAATAGAAGAGGTAAAGGACCTCTCGTCAGGGGGGTTTTACAACAGACTTTTTCTGGTACCCAAGAACTCGGGGGGTTGGAGACCAGTTCTGGACGTAAGTCCATTGAACAAGTACATAAGCAAAGTCAAGTTTGCTATGGAGACATCTGCATCAGTCCTAGCAGGCACCAGACAAGAAGACTGGATGGTCTCGATAGACCTACAGGACGCGTATTTTCACGTACCAATTCACCCGAACTACAGAAAATATCTGAGGTTTGTGCATCTCGGGACAACTTATCAGTTCAGAGCACTGTTTTGGACTGAACACGGCTCCTTACGTTTTATCACGAGTGGCATCGAACGTAGCTCGCTGGTTACATCTAAAAGGAATACGGATATCGATGTACCTGGACGACTGGCTAATCAGAGCCAGATCACAAGCAAAGTGTCTGGAGGATCTTGAGTGACAATGAAGTTGATACAACAGTTAGGACTAGTAATAAATCTAAGCCAAATCACAGCTAACGCCTTCACAAGACATCATTTACCTGGGGATGAGAATTCAGTCAGTAGTTTTGGGCTTTTCCAGCCCAAACGCATTCTGGATTGCCTGGAAAAGGTGAAGCTCTTTTTAGGGAGATGGACCTGTTCGGCGAGGGAGTGGATGAGTCCGCTAGGGACCCTCTCCTCGATCGAACAATTCATCCCCCTGGGAAGACTATATCTACGTCCACTTCAGTTCCATTTGTCAAACTTTTGGAAAAGAGGCCAAGATCTAGAGACGTGGATTCCGATCCCTCTGGGAATCAAAAATCATTTGAGTTGGTGGAACGACCCCAACAAACTACAAAAGGGCCTCGAACTTCAACAGAAGAACCCCGACCTAGTGTTGTATTCAGATGCATCAGACGTGGGGTGGGGTGCAACGCTGGGGAAGGGCGAGATCTCAGGTCTGTGGGAAAACTATCAGAAGAAATGGCATATAAACGTCAAGGAACTGGTGGCCATTCATCTAGCGCTAGTCCACTTTCAGGAGAAGGTCCAAAACAAGATAGTACAGGTCAACGCAGACAACACCACAGCGTTGGCCTACATCAAGAAACAGGGTGGCACTCGTTCGGTTTCCCTTTACGAGGCAGCAAAGGATCTCCTGCTGTGGGCAGAAGCAAACAATTTAACTCTGATCACCTGCTTCATAGAGGGAGAGAAGAACGTCAGAGCGGATCTCCTCAGCAGAGGAAGACAGGTTCTCTCGACAGAATGGACCTTACATCATGAGGTGTGCAACAGGATTTGGAATCTGTGGGGAGAACTGTCAATAGACCTATTTGCAACACAGAGAACGAAGAGGTTACCAGTCTACTGTTCTCAAGTCCCAGACCAGGAAGCAGTGGCAGTGGACGCTTTCCTCATAGATTGGGGGGGACTAAACACGTACGCTTTTCCCCCGTTCAAGATCCTAGACAGAGTCATGAAGAAGTTCAGGGAGTCGAACGACGCCCGCATGACCCTGATAGCTCCTTTTTGGCCCATGAGACCATGGATCACAGAGGTGATGGAGTGGCTAGTAGACACCCCCAGGTCGTTACCTTGTCGGATCGATCTACTCAGACAGCCGCATATAGAGAGATACCATCAAAATCTCCTCGCTCTCAACCTAACTGCCTTTCGACTATCGAAAAGCTGGCAAGAGCGAAGAGCTTTTCAAGGAAGCTGCAAGAGCTATTGTGAGAGCTAGGAGAACGCCCACACTCAAGGTGTACCAATCAAAATGGGACGTATTCAGGGAGTGGTGCAGAAATAATAACATTTCCTCTTCCAGTACCTCTATAACTCAAATGGCAGATTTTCTGCTGCATTTAAAAGTCCAAGGAAACCTAGCAGTATCAACCATCAAGGGATACCACAGCATGCTTGCTTCCGTCTTCCGTCACAGAAATCTTGACATGTCGGGAGACAAAGACCTCACGGACCTCATAAGGTCTTTTGAGACGGTTAAAAGGAAGGACAACCTGACCCCCTCTTGGAATTTGGACGTAGTCCTAAAGTTTTTAACCTCGAGCAGGTTTGAACCTCCCGATAAGGCTTCATGGAAGGATCTCACTAAGAAGACCCTTTTCCTGGTTCCCTACTGCCAAGAGGGTAGGAGAATTACAAGCCTTTAGCAAGAAGGTAGGCTTCAATGGGGAGAATGCAGTTTGCTCTCTACAACTAGGTTTCCTGGTGAGAACCCGTCTCAACCATGGCCCAGATCCTTTACCATACCGGGCTGTCTCATTTAGTAGGGGGAAAAGGAGAGAGGCCTTTGTCCAGTTAGGGCCCCAAAATTTTATCTACAGAAGACCAGAAACATGAGAGGTCAGTCGGACAACCTCTGGTGCTCGGTGAAGAAACCTTCGTGCCCTTTATCAAAGAATGCTCTGGCATTCTTTATCAAGGATTTAATAAGGGAAGCTCACCAAAACTGGACGAAAAAACTTCCCAATCCTCAAAGTCAAAGCTCATGAAGTAAGAGCTGTGGCAACTTCGATGGCTTTTAGACATAATAAGTCGATGAAATCGATTTTGGAAGCGACATTCTGGCGAAGCAAGTCTATCTTCGCAGGTTGTTACCTTAAAGAAGTACAGACCCAATATGAGGATTGTTGTTCCCTAGGTCCGTACGTTGCCTCTGGTGCCGTAGTTGGAGAAGGTACTACTGCCTCTAACATATAACCTTATACCCTTGCCTTTTCTTGATTTGAACTCACAGGTTGTCTGTGAAGGTTGTTGCAACCTTCCACAGTCTGGGGTTGCAAGTCTAAGTTAGGTTTTATGGAGTGTGTTTTTAGTGATTTTAGTGGGTCAGGTGGTCAGCTCTTTGTCCATGGCTATGCCAGGATAGCAAGGGTGGTGGTCTAGTCATGTTAAGGTCGAGGACCGTGTGACAGCCCCATAGAGACTTTCTACAGCCCCCTGGATGGGTCGCTGGGTTTCTCAAGGAATGCAGGCGAATGAGGCAGGATAACTATGAAGCCAGCTTCCTTATCAGGTAAGAACCAGAGTATGGTTACGGCTAATATATAGTTAGTAATTATACAAATTCCCAACAGTGTTTTGGTTCTCTAACCCACCACCAAGGGTGTCAATCAGCTATATATATGTAACTACCAGGGAAGTTAGATATTTAAAAATGGTATTTTCATTATAAAATAAGTTTTTAAATATACTTACCTGGTAGTTACATATATAAAAGGTCCCTCCCTCCTCCCCTCTGAGAACAGGGGCATGGAATTTCTGAGGACAATTGGGAATGGTTCTAGGTACCTAGTAGAGGGCGCTCAGGTATGGCCACCTGGCCATCTATCGGCGATTGCCGCGAATTTTGAATTTCTGCCGTGCACGCGACGAATTGGCGGGATAAAGCTATATATATGTAAGTACCAGGTAAGTATATTTAAAAACTTATTTTATAATGAAAATACCATTTTTAAGGGTAACATATACACTTGAAACATGTTATGCATGTATTATCTTTAATCAATTTCATTTTTAAAAAGTAATCCACATAATATGCCTAGTTCTGTCTGATTGATGAAATACCTTAATATCAGAAGAATGAAATTTGGAAGATTTATGGCATATGTTTGAAGGTATCAGCAAGGTTCTTGTTCATTGTTAATTAATGGAATATAGTATAAGTTGTGTAGGTATTTGAAAAGTAAATTTATTTTTCCCAAGATGGAGGGGTCACTAAATGCTTTTGTTTTTGGTTCAGACTGATTCATTTTGTCCCTAAGTCATGGTAGAAAGCTATATCCCGGTGGAGAAAGATTTATTTTTCTAAAATGATCAGTTCCCATGAAAATGAAAGTTATAGTTGTCATGTGGCCCTAGCTCAGACAAGTTATGTTAAGGGGTGCTCTGCTGCCATAAGGCCCCATTATAAAGTAGATTTAATGGGTTTGCTTCAAGTTTTTACCACTTAACCCTTAAACGCCGAGCCTCTATTTACGAAAGTGTCTGCCGTATGCCGGTGGCGTTCAGGAGTTAGCGCCAAAGCAGAAAAAAATTTTTTCTCAAAAAATCACAGCACGCTTAGTTTTTAAGATTAAGAGTTCATTTTTGGCTCCTTTTTTTTGACATTGCCTGAAGTTTAGTATGCAACCATTAGAGTTGGAAAAAAAAATCATCATATATAAATATTGAAATATATGACAGCGCGAAAAAAAAAATTTCATATATAATTGTATACAAATCGCGCTGTGAGCAAAACGGTTAAAGCTAATGAGTTATTTTTTTCCTTTGTATTGTGCACTAAATTGCTATGATTTTGGTATATAACAAATTGTAAAATGATCAAAGCAACACAGAGAAAATATTATCACAAAATGATGCATGAATTCGTAACGCGTGGACGTAAAACATTTTTTTCAAAAATTCGCCATAAATAGAAATATTGTGCTAGAGACTTTCCGTTTGTTGCAAAATGAAGGTAATTGATTGAATATTACTAGACTGTAAGTGTTTTAGCTTACAATTGCGTTTTTTTACCATTTTGGTCGAGTTAAAGTTGACCGAAGTTTGACTTTTTTCTATTTATTGTGATTTATATGAAAATATTTCAAAACTGATAAAAGCTACAACCATGGGTTATTTTTTGTTATATTCTACATGATATTGCGCACATTTTCATGTATAACACTTTATGTAATGCCTAATATAAAATGGTGCAAAAATTACAACAAGGTGACTAAAGAAATTCTGAGATTTTCAGCAGAGTTACACATGAGCGGAGGTAAGGAAAAGTTTTTTCAAAAAATTCACCATAAATCGACATATTGTGCTAGAGACTTCCTGTTTGTTGCAAAATGAAGGTAAATGATTGAATGTTACTAGAATGTAAGAGTTTTAGCTTACAATTGCGTTTTTCGACCATTTTGGTTGAGTCAAAGTTGACCGAAGGTTGAAATTTTGTCACTTATCGTGATTTATATGAAAATATTTCAAAATCGATACAAGCTACAACCATGAGTTGTTTCTTGTTGTATCCTACATGAAATTGCGCACATTTCCATATATAAAACTTTATGTAACGACTAATATAAAACAGTGCAAACATTATGACAAAGTGACGAAAGAATTTCTGAGATGTTCGGCCGAGTTACCGCACGCAGACGTAAAAGTTTTTTTTTTTTTTTTTTTTTTTTCTCTCTCTCTCTCTCAAAAATTCCCCATAAATCAAAATATTGTGCTAGAGACTTCCAAGTTGTTGAAAAATGGAGGTAAATGATTGAATATTACTGGAATGTAAGAGTTTTAGCTTACAATTGCGTTTTTCGACCATTTCGGTCGAGTCAAAGTTGACCGAAGGTTGAAATTTTGGCACTTATCGTGATTTATATGAAAATATTTCCAAACTGATAGAAGCTACAACCATGAATTATCTTTCGTTGTATTCTACATGAAATTGCGCACATTTTCACATATAAAACTTTATGTAGTGACTAATGTAAAACGATGCAAACGTTACAACAAAGACACGAAAGAATTTCTGAGATGTTCGGCAGAGTTACCGCACGAGGACGTAAGTTTTTTTTTTTTTTTTTTTTTTTTTTCAAAAATTCACCATAAATCAAAATATTGTGCTAGAAACTTCCAATTTGTTGCAAAATGAAGGTAAATGATTGAATGTTACTAGAATGTAAGAGACAATTGCATTTTTCAACCATTTCGGTCGAGTCAAAGTTGACCGAAGGTTGAAATTTTGTCACTTATCGTGATTTATATGAAAATATGTCAAAACTGATAAAAGCTACAACCATGGGTTGTTTTTTGTTGTATTCTACATGAAATTGTGCACATTTTCATATATAAAACTTTATGTAACAACTAATAGAAAACAGTGCAAAAATTACGACAAAGTGACTAAAGAATTTCTGAGGTTTTCAGCAGAGTTAGTGCGGACGTAGGGAAAAAGTTTTTTTTAAAAATTCATCATAAATCGAAATATTGTGCTAGAGACTTCCAATTTGTTGCAAAATGAAGGTAAATGATTGAATATTACTAGAATGTAAGAGTTTTAGCTTAAAATTGCGTTTTTCGACCATTTCGGTCAAGTCAAATTTGACCGAAGGTTGAAATTTTGGCACTTATCGTGATTAATATGAAAATATTTCCAAACTTATAAAAGCTACAACCATGAATTATTTGTTGTTGTATTCTACATGAAATTGTGCACATTTTCATATATAAAACTTTATGTAACGACTAATATAAAACAGTACAAACATTACGACAAAGTGACAAAAGAATTTCTGAGATGTTCGGCAGAGTTACATGGATTTAAGGAAAAAAGTTTTTTAAAAATTCACCATAAATCGAAATATTGTGCTAGAGACTTCCAATTTGTTGCAAAATGAAGGTAAATGAATGAATATTACTAGAATGTAAGAGTTTTAGCTTACAATTGCGCTTTTCGACCATTTCGGTCGAGTCAGATTTGACCGAAGGTTGAAATTTTGGCAGTTATCGTGATTTATATGAAAATATTTCAAAACTGATAAAAGCTACAACCATGGGTCATTTTTTGTTGTATTTTACAGTCATACCTCAAAATTACGTGAGGTTAGGTTCTGGAGCCCCTCGTGCAAGGTGAATTTTCGCGTAAGTTTGGCATGGTCTTTAAAAATGCTAATAAATGTTTATTTCCAGAGTTTAAGTACTAAATATGACCCTAATCATGCTCCCAAAGTATTAAGCTAACTTTTAAATGAACTAAAGTTAGTGTAATTTTATGTAAAATTTAGCTTAATACCCTTAAAAAAGGAATACAGTAAATAGTAAATGGCTGACATAAAAATTGAGTACTGCACAGTTTCATAATAGCGCATTTACAGTAGGTGCGTACGTATACTAATGTTACTAATGTTACCCCTAATTCATGGGATGCCGTTTTCTTTGTCACTTAGAGTAAAAGCCGTTTTCTTTGCGTCACTAGGCAAAACGTCATGTGTCAGTCAACAAAAGTACAATTCCATAAAATATCGAAAACATGTACATAATGTTCGTAGAAGGTAGTACAGTACAGGTAAAATTCAATCAATTTAAAATTATATACTGTACAGGTGATGACGTACAGAGAAATAATAAGTTGTAAAAGTACGTTTGAGCGCTAACTACGAGAGAGAGAGATACTGTAATAAAGTAACTGTACTGCTTTTGTATCGTATTTATGCGCAAATATATAAATACAAATTTTCCATTCTGATTTTACACCTAAAAACACGAAAACTTAAAAATTAAACACACTTTCTACAGGGGTATCATCTTTGAAAAATGCAGTAACTAAGGGTATCACATCTTGTAAAAGTACACCAACTGAACTTGCTGTAATTACATGCACATACAGATTGCACCAGCACTTTTCTCCGAGGTGAACAGAGTAATTTTCAAAGAATGACACTTATACAACTCTTAGTTACATCTCTGATATTACATTAACGAATTCATTTTATTAAATGAGCGCGACTGAACAACCTCATCTCAAGGTCATGTAAAGTCCTTGTGACAAAGACTTTGCAAATGGACGTAATACTTGTATGATATTTATGTACAGAAATATAAATATAAATTTTCCATATCGATTTTACAGTTAAAAGCATGAAAACTTATAAATGTACTTCAAACATTAAACAAGCATTTTCTGCAGGGGTATCATCTTTGAAAAGTGCAGTAACTTTGCAAATGGGTATCACATCTTGTAAAAGTACACTAAGTGAATGTGCTGAAATTACCTTTGCATCATATTTATGCATGTACAAAAATAAAAATAATACATTTTCGATACAGATTTTACAGATGAAAGCATGAAATGCATTTTTCATAGAGATTTTACACATGAAAGCATGAAATGCATTTTTCATAGATTTTGCACATTAAAACATGAAATGCATTTTTCATATAGATTTTACACAAAAGCATGAAATGCATTTTTCATACAGATTTTACACATAAAAGAATGAAATGCATTTTTCATACAGATTTTACACATAAAAGAATGAAATGCATTTTTCATACAGATTTTACACAAAAGCATGAAAACTTGTAAATTACTTCAAAAATTAAACACCCACTTATGCAGGGTTTCTCGAGAATTTCGTGTGTCTGTGAAAAAATCGCGTATGCCCATTAGTTAGGTTCCAGTGAAAAGTTTGTGTGTGTGTGAATTCGCGCAACTCGAATCGTGTAAGATCGAAGTATTACTGTACTTGAAATTGCACACATTTTCATATAAACTTTATGTAACGGCTAATATAAAACGGTGCAAAAATTACAACAAAATGATGAAAGAATTTCTGAAATTTTTGGCCAAGTTACGGCGCGGACGTAGGGAAAAAGTTTTTTTTTAATTCACCATAAATCGATATATTGTGCTAGAGACTTTCAATTTGTTGCAAAATGAAGGTAAATGATTGAATATTACTAGAATGTAAGAGTTTTAGCTTACAATTGCGTTTTTCGACCATTTCGGTCAAGTCAAAGTTGACTGAAGGTTGAAATTTTTTGTAGTTGATGTACGGTATGTCCGCTCGTCACCCGACAGACAATTTTAGTTGACTTACGATACGTCCAGTCGGCGTTTAAGGGTTAAATGACTGAGGAAAAAGAATTTCACCTAAGTTTATAAATTTTGCAGTTGAAAAAGTTATGTAGTTTTTTTTTTTTTTTAAATATATAAAAAAATTTTCTAGTCAAAAATGGTTTTCCCTATGAGAGACCAAAGATATATAGATATACTAAAGTATATGCTGTGAAAGTTTCATTGAATTTTGTTTATTCTTCTTTGAGGTATGCATGTTTACTTTTTTGAAGTATAAGTTTTGAGATTTTTGGGGGGGGCTTATTTTGTAATAACTATAAAACTTTGATAGGTAGAAAGCTGATTTTTGCAGTAAAAGTATTTTTTCGTATAAGAAACATCCCCTGAAATTTACGAAATAATTGGAAAAGAAAAGTGCTCCCTCCTTGGTTTCCTCTTGGGTGAATCGTGACATATATCCAAATGAGATTCATGCATTTTGTTCCGATTTCTTTGTACTCAACTTACGGCGATTCAATCTTACAGCGCGTTTTCAGCGCCGTAACTTGATGTTGCACCAAGTAAAGTCATGCTTTGTTTTCTTATATAATTATAATATTATGAAAAATAGTAATGACTAATTAGAATATCACTAATACAAGAAAACAAATCCCTTACTTAGATATGGGCATTCTGGTGGTGTTGCTATCCCAGGCGAGACAATTCCCGTTTGCTTTGTACCTCTCTTATAACAAACTTACGAGACACAATCGTTCAAATTTCTCCCTCGTAAGGGTGGTACTTTTCTTGCTTATGGCAATGGAATTGCGTGAATGCACTATGTGGTAAGAAAATCCGAAAAGGAAAAGCTCCACAAAGCACTGGGATATCGCTTGAACCAGAACCACGCAAATCGAGATGGTTTATTGGTAAAACCCGATGCTCTGTTTGGAACTGTTACCTGCTCATACAGTTTCATATTTCTGAAAATGCACAGTAAAAATGTCAAAAAATATAAAATATTTTATGTATACTAGTTGGCATGGTATATCTGTGATAACGAGTTCAAAATATCGAAATACATAGATATATATTTACTTTTTTTGATATTTTGTGTGATGTTTTTTAGAGAACAAACAAGCTCTTATCGTAAAAAATGGGTAGTTTTACGAGGATACTGAAGTGAATTTCTCACTTTATACTCTCCAGAATTGCCAAGGCATACAGACATTGTATGACAATTTGTCACACAATGTCGCTCACAGGGCGATATTGAGATACATAGATACATATTTACTCAGATATTAAATTTTTTGAGAGAGAGAGCCAGTTTTTAACATAGATAATGTGTATTTTAGTAGGAAAGTAAAGTACATCTTTCACTTCCACCTAAAAAGTCATACAGAAAGTTTGCGAAAAATTTTTCGCTCAATGCCGCTCAAATGCCAGTAAATGCAGTGAACAAGACTGTAAAAAAAATAAATAAAAAAATAAATAAAATAAAAAAAAACTTTAGCAATAATATTTCAGGACATGTTTATTTAGACATACCAGTCCAAAATTTATAAAACTAAAAATCGATAATTCCTTGAAATTCGGCATTCGGCGCACCCCTTAACCCTTAAACGCCGACTGGGCGTACCGTACATTGACTAAAATTGTCTGTTGGGCGCCGAGTGGACACATGGTACGTTGACTACAAAATGTTTTTTTAAATATTCGCGGAAAAATAATTATAGGCCTAGTTTGCGAAAGGTTTTAAATCACGCGCCGTAAGGGATGCTGGGAGTTCACGGATCACGCTGTTGTTTTGTTTAGAAGCGTCACCCAGCCGCGCATGCGCCAATTTCTTCCTTCCCGCACTACAAAGCATCAGCGGCGCATCGTCGGAGAGCGATTTCTTGACGCATTTGTGTTTTGCAGAACTTTTGCAAGTGTTAGCGTATTTGTGACGCAACATGACGTTTGCAGAGATGTCCCAACGTCGTCAGGACTGTGAAAGGCGCATATTGCCTGTCGGTAGTGAGCGTGTGAGGCGAGTTTTAGATTGGGATGCTGGAGAAGGACCAAGCACCCAAGGTGACCCAGCTTTTCAACGCCGTGTTGTGCGGCCACGTGTGACCGAAGGGGACCAAGGACCACATCCCGTGCCTTTTATGACCCCTAGGAAGCATCGGGGTGTCCTGAGGGACGTCCATAAGCATTTGGGAGGCCTCCAACAAAAGGACATTGACGAGTACTTGTTGGAGCTCGATCGAGAGCAGGTGGAAAGTCTTCATTTTGATGGCAGTTGGTCATCTAGTGATGAGGACATCACGCCCGATGTCAGTGATGACGAGTATTTGCCCCCAATGTCCATACGGGAGCCACAGCAGGAAAGTGAACTGGAATTTAGTGGTTTCAGTGCATATGAGGGAGAGTCTGAGGAGGAGGAGGAGGCACCGATTGTGGCTGGTGGGGACGAGACAGAAAGTGATGGTGAAAGTGAGGGAGATGGGCCAGTGGGGAGGGTGGGAGTGTGAAGTCGTGTCCGTGCATATGAGCCCGCACGGTCCCATAGAAGGTCGCAACGTTGCGGCAGCTTAGGTGAAGGCCATTCGTCTGAAAGTGATGAGGGGTGGTCGGAGGACCCCACCCCACCTAACATGCACCCATTCACGGCAGCACCTGGACCGACCGTCCCTGTGCCTCTCATTGCACTGGGGTTCATTCAGCTCTTCCTGACACGGGAATTGCTGGAATACCTCGTTGCAGAGACAGCGGATTACGCTCGGTACTGCCGTGAGGAACTGCAGACGATGTTGTCGTATTGCTGACGGGGCTGCAACCTCCCGGACATAGTGCATTTTTTGGGGCTCCACATTTTTTTTTTTTTTTTTTGGAATGATGCCTGCTGCTGACGTCAGGCAATATTGGAGGCGGAATTTTTTTTTAAGTATGCCCAATGTGCCCGGCATTATGCCCCATGATAGTTTCCTGGCGTTGGACAGGTATTTCAACGCCTTCAACCGAAGGGCCATACCCCGGAATAACCCCGACCGCCTCATCTTAGTCCGCCCAGTGTTGGACTACATTTGTGAACGGTGCCAGTTTCTCGTGGTTCCTTCCAAGAACCTTTCTTTGGAAGAGGGGATGATGCCATACAAAGGGCGTCTAAGTATAAAAGTGTACAACCCCAAGAAGCCAAAGAAATATGGTGTGAAGTTATTTTTTATTACGGAATCCAACACGCTACGTGACACTGTTTTCGGTCTTGTGGATCGTTTCCGTAACCAGGAATACCACCTGTTTATGGATAATTATTATAACTCGGTATCTCTGGCCCAGGAACTGTATGAAGCAGGTGTGCACGTCAGTTGTACCCTGCCCCAAGAGGATAGGGCAGATATCGCTAGGAGGGCCAACCTCGGTCTTCCTGCTCCTGCCGCCACCCCTGCTGCCGCCCTCCCTCATATTCCAATGTCCCGTCGGGTAGTAGACCCTGTGTGTCGGCTGCAGGCAGGGGATCACACACTGGAGCTCCTAGAAGGGCGTAAGCAGAAACGGTGCCGGGTGTGCCTTATGAACGGCAGAAGAAGAGACACCCGGTTCATCTGTCGCACCTACAAGGTAGCACTTTGCAAGTTCGGGGAGTGTGACCGCAAGTACCACACTGCGGTCATATATTGGAGTGCGCCTACCCGAGGGACACTGGAGGGCACAGCGGACCGCCGAAGGGCGGCCCATCTGCAGTAAGGGCGCGTCTCCCTCCTCCACCTGTGCCTCATCATGTCGAGAGTAAAAAAATGCAAGACTCTTCAGTGGAGGAGGGAGAAAACAAGAACAGAACGAAGAGTCAGGATTATGAGTGAGTATTCTGCATTGATTTTATATTTAGTTTTATATTTATTACAAGTTTTTATATCTGTATTTATTGGTGTTTTGTATATTATTTTGTTTTATGCAAAAAAAAAAGTTTTTCACCTGCATGCCTTTTAGTTATGTATTCGTACCAAAATAAAAAAAAAAAATATATATATATATATATATATATATATATATATATATAATCATGAAGCTACAAATGTCGCAATATCAAATCCACGCTGCCTCGGGAATATCCCGATGGGGAATTATCACCGAAGGGGAATTTATAAGTGATAAATGGACAGGCACTGCCGAGTCTCGATCCCATGACACAGATGCGTATCCAGCAACTCCAGTTGACCTTCGGTGATAATTCCCCATCCGGGATATTCCCGAGGCAGCGTGGATTTGATATTAAGCGACATTTGTAGCTTCATGATTGTATATGAATCATGATGTGATAAAAAATGTCATATATATATATGTGTGTATATATATATATTTGGGTCTTTTTTGGTAAGCAAAAAATTTAACTTTCTAGTGATATTCAATCATTTACCTTCATTTTGCAACAAACGGAAAGTCTCTAGCACAATATTACGATTTATGGTGAATTTTTGAAAAAAACTTTTTCCTTCCCTCCGCTCGCAGTAACTCTGCTGAAAATCTCAGAATTTCTTTAGTCACCTTGTCGTAATTTTCGCACTGTTTTATATTAGGCGTTACATAAAGTGTTATGCATAAAAATGTGTGCAATTTCATGTAGAATACAACAAAAACTAACTCATGGTTGTAGCTTTTATCAGTTTTGAAATATTTTCATATAAATCATGATAAGTGACAAAATTTCAACCTTTGGTCAACTTTGACTCAACCAAAATGGTCGAAAAATGCAATTGTAAGCTAAAACTCTTACATTCTAGTAACATTCAATCATTTACCTTCATTTTGCAACAAACGGGAAGTCTCTAGCACAATATGTCGATTTATGGTGAATTTTTGAAAAAACTTTTTCCTTACCTCCGCCTGCGGTAACTCTGCTGAAAATATCAGAATTTCTTTAGTCACCTTGTTGTAATTTTTGCACCGTTTTATATTAGGCATTACATAAAGTGTTCTACATGAAAATGTGCGCAATATCATGTAGAATATAACAAAAAATAACTCATGGTTGTAGCTTTTATCAGTTTTGAAATATTTTCATATAAATCACAATAAATAGAAAAAATTCAAACTTCGGTCAACTTTAACTCGACCAAAATGGTAAAAAAAACGCAATTGTAAGCTAAAACACTTACAGTCTAGTAATATTCAATCAATTACCTTCATTTTGCAACAAACGGGAAGTCTCTAGCACAATATTTCAATTTATGGTGAATTTTTGTTGGGGAAAAAAATTTTACGTCCGAGCGTTACAAATTCATGCATCATTTTGTGATAATATTTTCTCTGTGTTGCTTTGATCGTTTTACAATTTGTTATATACTAAAATCATCACAATTTAGTGTACAATACAACGAAAAAAAATAACTCATTAGCTTTAACCGTTTTGCTCACAGTGCGATTTGTATACAATTATATATGAAATTTTTTTTTGCGCTGTCATATATTCCAATATTTATATATGATATTTTTTTTTTTCATTTCTGATGGTTGCATACTAAACTTCAGGCAATGACAAAAAAAGGAGCCAAAAATGAACTCTTAATCTTAAATACTAAGCGTGCTGTGATTTTTTGAAAAAAACTTTCTTTCCGCTTCGGCGCTCACTCCCGAATGCCACCGGCGTACAACAGACACTTTTGTAAATAGAGGCTCGGCGTTTAAGGGTTAACCCTTCTCATAAAGTAATCCACAACCAATACAAACAACATAGGAGACAGACTGCCACCCTGAATCACACCAGACGTAACTTTCAATGAATCACTCAAACACCCATCAACCATCACATTACAAGATGCGCCCTCGTGCACGTTCATGATAAGTCACAAACTTTTCCGGTATTCCATAATACCTCATGATTTTTCCCATAGTCTGTCTCGAAATACTATTATTTTGGGGATTAATATATACAAGTGTACCTTTTTCTATTTTTCGTGCTGGGATGACAGGAAGGGAATGAAGATGGGAGGGAGGGATTACCTCCCCTACCTCAGTGCCAGCAGGTGCCTCTCCCATATCCTCCTTGGATGCCCGGTTCACCTTGACACACTGTCTCCTGTCTCCCAAGACGGATAGCTGTTGCTGCTGCCCAGTTCCTCCTCCTCCTCCTCCCATGTGAGTCGTCGGTACAACATGGAATGTGTGAGCCACCTACTGGCTGACTGGAGGTGGCACTGCTTCCACAGGGCCCCACTGCCTCTCCTGTGGTCGCCACTGCCAGAGGCCCTTGGGGTGCTGAGGGGTTGCTGCTCGCTGGCACACTTCTTCCTCCCCTTCCCAGTTCCTTCCCCCCCTTCCTCTTGAGGGAAGGGGCGCAACGTTGTTTTTTGAACACTCGCTGATTAGATGGTCATGGTACTACACTAGTAACAAGTGCCTTTGTCTGTACGAGGTGCATTGGGCACTCATGTTGCCCTTCCCCCACACTGCCAACAGAGCCTCCCTGTCGTAACCACGTTCCCCCTTCCCTTGGCCCCTCTTCAGTTGCCAACTGCACTGAGTCAATCTTAGCCTCCAGGGGCTGCCCAGGGCTAATCAGCATCGCCACTACAGAGGTGGGGAGAGCATTCGCCAAAATCCGTCTTCAGAATTCCTCTCTGTCCTCCTCTGTCTGCTCTGTGTCCGGGGCCAAACTGTCATAGTCAGTCAAAATTTGGATATATATACTTGGCAATACTCTCCCCCACTCGTAATTCCGAAGAATAACTGGCCCACATTTTCCTTCTTTCAGCCTTTTTCAGGGCAGAGTGTCAGATAAGGGCTCGTTTGAACAATTTCCAGTCAATTTCTTTGCAGTTCCACAACCTTAGCAACTTGGCCGCAGCCCCAGTCATCTTCGCAGTGGTTTGTGCAATTCTCTGAGCATTGGTCCAATCACTAGTAGCACTTTTCAACGCTGTTAACGAAAGCTTCGACCAACACGAAGTCTTCTCTGGGCCTCGAATTGTCGAATTCGAGGATGGGCAATATGGAACGGGAAGCTTCATCACTACACTGTCAGGCACTACACCGGCTGGCACCTGAAGTTGCATTGCAATCCCAGACGCAGCGGAAACAGGCATTCCAATCCCGCTGCTACCGTTCCCCGCTGACATAGAACCATTAATTTCACTACTGCTGTTTGGAATTCCCGACGGTCTGCTACTGTCCATTTCACTCACTTTCGTCTGGTTTCTGCTCTTCTGCTGCCTCCACTCCTTGAATTCTCTCCATAACTCTTTTTCTGATTGTGCGTAGATTTCGCTATCCTCCCCAGTTCCTGCTGGGCTAATTTCTTCAGCCCTACTGTTTCTTTCGTCTTCGTTGCTCTCATGCGTGTATGCACTATTGCTCGTTGTATTATACGCCATTGTCATAGATTAGTATCACTCCAAGGTTAATTACCGGGTTGGCCCAAACGCAGTGACCCACAGTTGGCTAATAATTGATAAATTAGTGCATTGTAAAAGAGACCCCACACATTTGACACCAAAATTATGACCCCATCCTGAGCCATGTAGGATTCTAATCTTACTGTGGGACATGCAGAAATCATAAACTTTGGTCTAAATTAACACAGTAGCTATAATAGAGAAACTTACAATGGGTTCATTATTTATTTGGTTACTAATATTTAAGAGCAACACCGATGGTAAAGGCTATGAGTGGAGGGACAACAACCCGTCTGCGGGACACACCTGCCAATGCCAAGGGAACAAAGCAAAGTCTCCTGCAGCTGGAGCTGCACCCTAGCGTTCTCCTCGTTTCCTCATACCCCTACTGTTCCATCACCTCAAGAGGTCATTGGTGGATCGCTTCTACCAGGCCTACAAAAACCAGTCAGGGCATTCGAATGCCCACCCCAAGCATCCAACACCCTTTTGGGGGTGTGTGGTGGGGGGGATTATTTCCTTAGGAACCATACATAAGAATTTGTGGCACAGTGAATCATTGTCCCCATCTATGCCCGATCATGTGATCTTAGGAATTTAGGGGCCATTCTAACCCCTCTTTGGAATGGTTTAATATGTGTGTGTGTTTGTATATATATATTTAATCACGAAGCTACAAATGTCGCTTAAAATCAAATTCATGCTACCTCAGGAATATCCCCAATGGGGAATTATCACCAAAGGGGAATTTATAAGTGATAAATGGATGGGTATTGCTGGGTCTTGATCCCTTGACACAGATACTTATCCAGCAACTCCAGTTGACGGTTGATGGCTCAGTGGGTAGACCGTCAACTGGAGTCACTGGATAAGTATCTGTATTGAGGGATCAAGACCCAGCAGTACCAATCCATTTATCACTTATAAATTCCCCTTCGGTGATAATTCCCCATCGGGGATATTCCCAAGGTAGCGTGAATTTGATATTAAGCAACATTTGTAGCTTCATGATTGTATATAAATCATGGTGTGATAAAAAATTTCATATATATATGTGTGTGTGTTGGTGTATTATATACTGCATATATACAGTAATCCCTCAGTCTTACACGATTTGAGTTGCGTGAACTCACAGACAGGCGAACTTTTCATTGGAACCTACCTGATTGTCATACGTGATTTTCTCACAGACACGTGACATATGCAAATCCTCCAGAGAGGAGAGAGAGAGAGAGTGAGAGTGATAAGGGTTGTCCTTAACACTTTCCCATCTGTATAGTTTGAGCGCCACGCCTACCTGAGACCCAAGGTGTCTGGGAGCGCTGGACAGTGTGAAAAAATAATTATTTCGAAAATTCAGCAAAAATATAAATTTTATGCCAATAACGTTCCTTTTGCTGTCCTTTTTTTCTCAATGTTTATATTTTATGGTGGAATAGTCAGAATAGGAGTCCCAGCCCTCTAAGTACGGAAAAATGTGAGTTATTTAATGAAAAAAAAAATCTTTACTTATTTTTATATTTTCGTTTGTAACCCAAAAACCATGCAAGTCAGGCGAATGAATTTTTTTATGAGAAAGCCAACAAAATTCTCCAAATATCGATATATAAAATAATGAAAAACAAATAAATACAGTTGGTGAAAAAATTGATAGAAAAGAAGGTAAGAAACAGCGCGCTGCCTGGCGTACAGTGAGAATTATCGCTAGAAAAAAAATTTTTTGAAGAACCCTATCTCAGTCATTTTTCATAGAAATTACTTTGTAAATATACAAAAATGTAAAAGAAAGATTAAGGAATAAAGTGAGAGTCAAGAAAAATGACTTTGGTAACGGCAACAGTTTCATTTTGACGTTATAAGTTGATTGAAAGGAAAAAAAATGTTACCGTTGTCAACATTATTGTTCGTAGCTCAAAAGCTATAACAGTTAGGCGAACGAATTATTTTTTTGAGAAAGCCAACAAAGTTCTCTAAATATCGACATATAAAAGAATGAAAAACGACTAAGTCCAGTTGGTGAAAAAATTTATAGAAAAGAGGGTAAGAAACAGAGCACGCTGCCCGGCATTCGGTGAGAATTATCACTAGAAATTTTTTTTGAAGAGCCCTAGCTCGGATATTTTTCATAGAAATTACTTTGTAAATATACGAAAATGTAGAGGAAAGGTTGAGGAATGAAGTGAGTCAAGAAAAATGGCTTTGGTAACGGCAACAGTTTCTATTTTGACGTTATAAGCTGATCGAAACGAAAAAAAAATGTTACTGTTGTCAACATTATCGTTCGTAGCTCAAAAGCTATAACAGTTAGGCAAATGAATTATTTTTTATGAGAAAGCCAACAAAATTCTCTAAATATCGGTATATACAATAATGAAAAGTGAGATTCAGAGCCCTGCCTAAAATCCAGACGTCTCTTATGTGATGCACTAACGCATTTTCCGCTAGTTTTACCGTTAAAACTTTGCGAAAGCATGTTGGAAACTGTTCTCTATTGACGTCACTGTATGTAAACAACCACACGTGTTTACCCTAGCTCGCACGCATGGTCTCTGACAGAGAAGTGTGGCGTGCTAGGCCTGCGTGGGTGGGATCAGCTGATGTCATTGTGAGAATTTTACTACGCCAGGGATTTGTGCATGTGCAGTACAGGAACTAAAAAATTTATAGAAAAAGAGGGTACGAAAGAGTGTTTCCAATAATGTAATCCCACATTTTATAAAAAAAAATGTAAGATACGAGAGAGAAGCGTGGGTAGGATCAGCTGATTTCATTGTGAGAAATTTAGTATGCCAGGGATTTGTGCATGCGCAATATAGGAACTGCTTGCCTGGCGTATTGATGCCTGAGTTACATGGTCCAAGGTATGCTTTAGCCTATGGAAACCACCAACTGTCCGAATAAGAAAAAATTTACTCCTAACACACATACAAAAAATTTCAGTAAATTTGATGTAGCGGTATGTCAGTCAGGTAGGAAGGGGGGTAGGGTAATTTTACATACCACTACGTCAATTGGGTATGAGTGTTGAGAGGGTGAAATTATTTATCAATTATTATGGAGACAGAGAGAATAACACATGAGAGAGAGAGGTTATTCTTATGTTTGATATCAAAAGATGGAAATTCATGATTTATTAAGGAAAAAGAAAGAAGAAAGAGAGAGATAGTACCAGAAATCCTTTGACACTCTGTGGGCAACGATTGACATATTTGACAGCTTTGACCTTGCCCGTCTCTTCAAAGGTTTCATGAAACATCGGGAGATGATATTTGTTTGTTTAAAATACCGCATAATTTACTATAGAAATGTGTTAATTTTGTAATTAAATTTATATTATTATTATTATTAGTATATATGAAAATTAGTACTTATCATTAGGTAAATCATTTATTTATTAACAAAACAAATAAACATATACAAGTAACCATAAAAATTCTCTCATCTCAGTAGGAGATGAGAGAATTTTTATAGTTATATATGTATGTTTATTTATTTTGTATGATAAAATAAATGGTTTACCTAATAATAAATACTAATTTTTAGATATTAATATGATTAATAAGATTAAATAATAATAATAATAATAGTAATATAACTGTAATTACAAAATTTATACATTTCTATCGTACATTATTTGGTATTTTAAAAAACAAGTAGCATTTCCTGATCTTTCGTGAAACCTTTGAAGAGAGGGGCAAAGTCAAAGCTGTCAAATATGTCAATCATTCCCCATAATATGTCAAAGGATTTCTGGTAAACTCGCTCTCTCTTTGCGGGGGATGCATACCCCACACACCCCGCGAATAGCTAAAATCCGTGAATGTTTAGAACCCTTCTAAAAACACCTAGAACTTCCTATTTTGATCATTCAAACACACACAAACAAAAAAAACTAAAAATGCTTATACAGGTAGTATCCTAATTACGAGGGGGTTAGGTTCCAAAAACCCATTGTTTGTTGGAAAAAACATATCTCAAATATAGCCTAGCCTGCACTAGGGTATTCAATACCATGTATACATATATGGTAGCCTAGCCCTACACTATCAAGTATACTCTATACATATACAGTACAGTAATTATTAATATCAGCTAATTCTGGAGGTTCATGCAGAGTGACTTATGATAATTCAATACAAAGAGAAATTGAATAACTAAACAAGAATTAGCTTAGCCTACACTATGGTATATCGTTTACATAAACGTTAGCCTAGCCTACACTATACTGTACAGTACTCTATGTTCACATAATATCGTATTGTACAAGCATCAGCATAACGAATACAGTAATACCCCGAGCTTGAGCAAATTCACAGGCAGACAAACTTTTCATTGGAACCTAACTAATTGTCATACGCGAGTTTTCCACAGACACACGAACAAGTGCGAATACTGAGAAACCTTGCAAAAGTGTTTGTTTCATTTTTTATGTAATTTATAAGTTTTCAAGCTTTTATGTGTAAATTAAATAACAGTAAATAGTAAAAGTAATAATCTCTCTCTCTCTCTTTTACTGAAATGAGAGAATTTTTATTGTACTGTACATGTATGTGTTTGTTTTGTATAAATAAATTTTTTTACCTAATAATAAGTACTAATTTTCAAATATTAACCCTTAAACGCCTATTGGATGTATCATACGTTGACTAAAATTGTCTGTTGGGTGCCAAGTGGACGTACCGTACGTCGACTACAAAAAATTTCAACCTTCGGTCAACTTTGACTCGACCGAAATGGTTGAAAAACGCAATTGTAAGCTAAAACTCTTACATTCTAGTAATATTCAATCATGTACCTTCATTTTGCAACAAATTGGAAGTCTCTAGCACAATATTTCGATTTATGGTGAATTTTTGAAAAAAACTTTTTCTTATGCACGGGCGGTAACTCAGCCAAAAATTTCATAAATTCTTTCGTCATTTTGTCGTAATTTTTGCACTGTTCTATATTAGCCGTTACATAAAGTTTTATATATGAAAATGTGCAAATTTCATGTACAATACAACAAAATAAACCCATGGTTGTAGCTTTATCAGTTTGGAAATATTTTCATATAAACCACGATAACTGCCAAAATTTCAACCTTCGGTCAACTTTGACTTCGACTGAAATGGTAAAAAAACGCAATTTTAAGCAAAAACTCTTATGATCTAGTAATATTCAATCATTTACCTTCATTTTCTCTAGCACAATATTTCAATTTATGGTGAATTTTTTAAAAAAACTTTTTCCTTACGTCCGCGCCAGAAATTCTTTCATCACGTTGTCGTAATGTTTGCACTGTTTTATATTAGTCGTTACATAAAGTTTTATATGTGGAAATGTGTGCAATTTCATGTAGAATACAACAGAAAATAACTCATGGTTGTAGCTTTTATCAGTTTTGAAATATTTTCATATAAATCACGATAACTGCCAAAATTTCAAGCTTCGGCCAACTTTAACTTGACCGAAATGGTCAAAAAACGCAATTATAAGCTAAAACTCTTACATCCTAGTAATATTCAATCATGTACCTTCATTTTGCAACAAACTGGAAGTCTCTAGCACAATATTTCGATTTATGGTGAATTTCTGAAAAAAATTTTTTTCCTTACGCTCTGCTTGCTGTAACTCGGCCAACATCTCAGAAATTCTTTCGTCATGTTGTCGTAATGTTTGCATCGTTTACATTAGTCGTTACATAAACTTTTATATATGAAAATGTGTGCGCAATTTCATGTAGAATACAACAGAAAATAGCTCATGGTTGTAGCTTTTATCAGTTTTGAAATATTTTCACATAAATCACGATAACTGCCAAAATTTCAACCTTCGGTCAACTTTAACTTGACCGAAATGGTAAAAACGCAATTGTAAGCTAAAACTCTTACATTCTAGTAATATTCAATCATTTAACTTCATTTTGCAATAAATTGGAAGTCTCTAGCACAATATTTCTATTTATGGTGAATTTTTTAAAAAAACATTTTCCTTACATCTGCGCGGTAACTCGGCCAAACATCTCAGAAATTCTTTCGTCTCGTTGTCGTAATATTTGCACCGCTTTATATTAGTCGTTACATAAAGTTTTATACATGAAAATGTGCGCAATTTCATGTACAATACAACAAAAAATAACTCATGGTTGTAGCATTTATCAGTTTTGAAATATTTCCATATAAATCACGATAAATAGAAAAAATTCGACTTTCGGTCAACTTTAACTCAACCGAAATGGTCGAAAACTGCAATTGTAAGCTAAAACACTTACAGTCTAGTAATATTCAATCAATTAGCTTCATTTTTCAACAAACGGAAAGTCTCTAGCACAATATTTCGATTTATGGTGAATTTTTTAAAAAAACATTTTTTTACGTCCCTCAGCGTTTAATTCATGCATCATTTTGTGATAATATTTTCTGTGTTGCTTTGATCATTTTAAAATTTGTTATATACCAAAATCATCGCAATTTAGTGTACAATACAACTAAAAAAATTAACTGATTAGCTTTAACCGTTTTGCTTGCAGCACGATTTGTATACAATTATATACGAGTTTTTTTTTTTTTTTCGTCATATATTCCAATATTTATATATGATAATGATATTTTTTAATTTCTGATGGTTGCATACTAAACTTCAGGCAATGACAAAAAAATGAGCCAAAATGAACTCTTAATCTTAAAAACTAAAGCGTGCTGTGATTTTTGAAAAAACTTTTTTCTGCTTCGGCGCTAACTCACCGAACGCCGCCTGGCATACGGGAGACGTTTTTGTAAATAGGGCTTCGGCGTTAAAGGGTTAATAAGATTAATAATAACAACAATAATATAACTGTAATTACAAAATTCGTATGTGATATGCATGTTAAACAAACAAATATCTTCCCTCACCTTTTGTTCGAAGTTGAAAGGCAAAGCTGTCACACATGTCGGTTTGACATGACAAGAAGGGAGTGTGTTGCTGATTAGCAATTCAAAGGTTTCCTACTAATTCTCTCTCTCTCTCTCCCTCATAATAATTCATAAATAATTTAACTTGATATTTCAAGTAAGGACAGTCTCTCTCTCTCTCTCTCTCTCTCTCTCTCTCTCTCTCTCTCTCTCTCTCTCTCTCTCTCTCTCTCTCTCTCTCTCTCTCTCTCTCATAGTTAGCGCTCACAGTTTAAATTGATCTAATTTTACCTGTACCGTCTACAAAGTGTAAATGCGCTAGTATGGCAAATACGTCCTAAAACATAGAGACATAATAACTAAGAGTTGTATTAGTCTCCAAATAGAAAACAGTGCACATGAAAACACATTTCAGACCAAAGAGAAAGAGACGTAGAATAAAGAAGTTATTAAAAAGAGGTTGAGAAGATTTCTAAAAATAGATAGATTGGAAGGGGCGAGAGACAGAAATTCTCTTCCATTTCTATTTTTATGTCACCCATTTCTTTTTTTAAGGGTAATGTATTAAACTAACTTTTAAATGAAATTACAGTAACTTTAATTTCATGTAAAAGTTAGCTTAATAATTTGGGAGCATGATTAGGGTCATATTTAGTGTTTAAACTTTAGAAATAACCATTAATTAGCATTTTTAGAGACCGTGCCAAACTTACACGAAAATTTGTCTTGCGCGAAGTGTTCTGGAACCTAACCTCCTGTAAGTTCACAGTATGACTGTATGCATCTTTTCCATGGATATTTTAAAATATTATGTTTTAATTCACTGTATCCAATAATATTGTACATATTCTTATAATGCTTTTGTATTATAAATTGCAATCATAGTGATCAATGTTTTGGTTTGGAAATTTATTACGTAATAAGTTTATTTCACCGTATTTAACTCAGTTCAGATCGCTTTCTTGCTTCTAGTTAGCATAAATGAATTTCTAGATAGTTTATTTATATGGGTTAAGGTTATTTTTCGTTATACGAAGTGTTTTTAAGTCAAAATTAATTTAGCTATTTTTTACGTTAATAGATGACACTGGCTGTTTGGGGGCATGTTTGTTTTGTGTAAAATAAAAATTCAAGATTCCGTTCACTATTTCACTTGATTTCATGATAATATGAGCTTTACATGTTTATCTTTTATCAGGGTAAAAATAGCAGTAATATGTGTTCTTTCATACCCAGTAGTTTCGATTAAAATACTTTCTCTCCAATTTTAATTATGGTTGAGTTTCATCCATGTTGCCGATGCATGATAATTTATAGTCATCAGCAGCTTGAACGTTGTTTTCTCAGCTTCAACTACAACTTGCAGCTTAAATTTAGCAGTATATTTCCATGATGATCTTTTATCCATAGGAAATAAGGGTATAATGTAAAAATATATCAGTCCTATTCTACTTAACTTCATTTGTACTATAACTACGGTAATTGTATACTCCCGTATGATGGTTGAAATTCAAGCAAAATGGCTGTTGTTATCCAATTTGGTCATAAGGAAAACAACAATTTATCGTTCGGTTGTTTATGGCTGTACACATCTGCGCAAGAGTATAACATTACTAACAATACTTTTATCATTCTCTTTTACGATACTTTTTTAACTAGAAGATGGGATAAAGAGATGGAAGAAAAGAAGTTAGTCTATTGTAATTTGGTCTCTCTTGCTGCCTGATTGTACGCTGCAGCCTGCACCCGCACGGTTTTAAAATATTTTATAAATATTTTTGTATCGGTATTAATTGCTTAGCCCATCGCAAAATTGAATTATCGTAACTTGAGCATTATCTAGGTACCTGAATATTTTAATAGTTTTATCACAAACAGTGCATTTAGTCATGAAAATGAGATGAAAATACAGTAATTAGTGAATATTTCTCAGTGAAAAATACTGCGAATGAGCAAATTTTCAGCAAATGCATATATATGTTCCATAGAGAAATCCGTGAATCCGCGAATCGTGAGACCGTGAATACGAGGGTTTACTGTATTCTTTAAAAATTTAACTTGATATTTCAGGTAAGGACAACACTCTCTCTCTCTCTCTCTCTCTCTCTCTCTCTCTCTCTCTCTCTCTCTCTCTCTCTCTCTCTCTCTCTCTCGGCACAGGGGTTAATGGAGTTAAAGGAGATACTCTCTCTCTCTCTCTCTCTCTCTCTCTCTCTCTCTCTCTCTCTCTCTCTCTCTCTCTCTCTCTCTCTCTCTCTCTCTCTCTCTCCAGAAATTCACCATAAATCGAAATATTGTGCTAGAGACTTCCAGTTTGTTGCAAAATGAAGGTAATTGAATATTACTAGAATGTTAGGGGTTTAGCTTATAATTGCGTTTTTTACCATTTCGTCTAATTTGTTAAAGTTGACCGAAGGTTGAAATGATTGTGAATATGAAAATATTTCCAAACTGATAAAAGCTATTTTCTGTTTCCATATATAAAACTTTATGTAACGACTTATAAAATGGTGCAAACATTACGACAACGTTGCAAAATTTAAATTTTTCCAATTTGTTGCAAAATAAAGGTAAATGATTGAATATTACTAGAAAATTGCATTTTTTACCATTTCGGTTGAGTCAAAGTTGACTGAAGGTTGAAATTTTGTCAGTTATCGTGATTTATATGAAAATATTTCCAAACTGATAAAAGCTACAACCATGGGTTGTATTTTGTTGTATTATACACGAAATTGCACACATTTTCATATATAAAACTTTATGTAACGGCTAATATAAAACAGTTTAAAAATTATGACAAAATGACGAAAGAATTTCTGAAATTTTCGGCCGAGTTATCATGCGGGTGTAAGGAAAAAGTTTTTTTCAAAAATTCACCATAAATCGAAATATTGTGCTAGAGACTTCCAATTTGTTGCAAAATGAAGGTAAATGATTGAATATTACTAGAATGTAAGAGTTTTAGCTTACAATTGCTTTTTTCAACCATTTTGGTCGAGTCAAAGTTGACCGAAGGTTGAAATTTTTTGTAGTCGACGTACGGTACGTCCACTTGGCACCCAACAGACAATTTTAGTCGACGTATGATACGTCCAGTCGGCGTTTAAGGGTTAAGAGTTTTTTTTTTTTTTTTTTTTTTTTTTCTTTCTCTTTTCTTAGAATTTACTTTTTCTTCCTTTATAAGAAAAGACTTTAGATTACAGCATTTAAAATGCTGGAAATTGTTGTCTATACCCATAGGCAATCAGGTTCTCATCCTCTCTAGATTATGGTGGCTTTGAATGTTTGAATGTCAGTCATTAAAACTCCGTTAATGACTTTTATTGCATTTAAAAATCTTCCTTAAAGATTAAGAAGTCTAATATACATAGCAGTTTTCCTTATCATGTTCAATTTATGTTTTGACTAAACATTTCATCTGTGACAAAATTTAGTAGAGTAAAATACTATTTTGAGTTTTTGCCACATGTCACACAGTATCTTGTTTTAATTTTGATAATAAAATATTTCAATATACTCACTACATTTTGAATTACAAAAGCATGTAAAAGGGTAAGGTATGCTCAAGAAGTTATCATCTGTTCTTTACATTATTTGTGTGATTTGGAAATTTTCTTAACAAATCTAACATGCTTTTTCAGCTGAAGAAAGTCCAGCAAGAAAAGAATAAATATCTCTCTCTGGCTCGTTCACTTGAAGCGAAGTTGATAGATAAAGAGAAAGAAGTAACAGCAGGAAAGGTAATTATTTTTTTATACTGCATATTGTCCCTTAATTAGTTTCATCTAAAAGAAAAATTGCATGGCCTCTTTTTTTTTCGTAAAAGTATATAGTATCCAGTTTAGGCACAATTGCTATGAAATGTTATACCTCTTTAAACCCAAAGAAGGCATAATTCCAATTCGAGAATTATAACTTAAACTTAGAGGTATCCATTGTCTGTCAGTCTTGTTTTTATCTGAAGAAGTATTTATAAACTCTTTATCCTCTCTTATTGTAAACTGGCTGTGATTGCTCTTGTTTCATCTTGATGCATTTGCAGTAAATTAATATTTAGAATTATCTTTCTTAGTGCATACCAGCTGTTACAGGTCAATGGGTCTTGTGTAGAGAAATTATTGATGCTTTCTTGTACCTTATCTTGTTGGTGTTTGAGCTGGCCCAGTCATGAATATAAATAACCCTTTCAAATAATGGCTCAGTCCTTATATGAGATGGTCTCATTGAGGGAATCCATGTTTTAGTAGAACCATCCTATAAGTAGATTCCATTGTTTTATTAAAATTTCCAGATTTTATAGGAATTGAAACTTTTTTAAGTTATAAAAAGGATTTATTTGTAAGAAGTTGATTAACATTAGTAATAAGTGTAAGCTGTGGGTCTTGTGTATAGAAATTATTGATGCTTTCTTGTACTTGTTCTTGTTGGTATTTGAGCTGGCCCAGTCATGAATATAAATAACCCTTTCAAATAATGGTTCAGTCCATATATGAGATGGTCTCATCGAGGGAATCCATGTTTTAGTAGAACCATCCTATAAGCAGATTCCATTTTTTTTATTATATTTACAGTTTCTGGATTTTATAGGAATTGAAGCTTTTTTAAGTTATAAAAAAGGATTTATTTGTAAGAAATTGAATAACATTAGTAATAAGCATAAGCTGTAGTATTAGTATAATTATTTATATTGGCATATCATTTTGTTTGCACCAGGATAAAATTAGCTTTGGAAGTTTTGTTTTATAGAGCTTGTCTACACTTTTTTGTGTAACAGATGTTGATACTTTTTTGTCAGAATTGTGAAAAATATAAGTATGCACTATGTTGACAGGAGGAGCTAATGAGGATTGAGAGAGAAGCTGAAAGATCTCAAAGAAGTCTATCGGAAGAATTACAGGCTGCGAAAGAAAAGTACAGAGCTGAGGGACAGGCTCTTGTTGATAAGATAGTGAGTTATATTAATCAGTGGTTGATAAGTTTTAGACCCTTACCTAGAACCTTCAAGTAGCATAAATCCATGATAATAGCAGATCGTGCATAGATCCCATAATGTGATATGACTGTATATGGAATTATTCTGCATATGCCACAGCTTAATTGATAAATATCCAACTAATAAATAACACTTGACATTATTGTACTTCATTAGTACAAAGTTTTTCCTTATATTTTATTACTTAATGAATCAAAGGCATTCTTTCCATACATCCTTGCTATTTCTTCATACGATTTTTTTCTTGTTTTCATGGTAGTGAGAATTTTTACTTCCCATACAAGTGAGCGCTTCAGGCTTTCTCTTTGACTACTGAATAGTTACTGTAATGCTTTATGCCCAGCATTGTAGTAAATAATGATAGACTGCATCAGTGAATGCAAGAATATTGTAGGCCTTTGGAGTATGACCTGAGGTGGAATGGGGAAGTATGGGTGTAGGGAGAAAGGAAATTAATCAGTGATACTTTGACTTAATGGACAGTTTTGGGGTCTGCCCCTCCCAGTAAGTGATGAAATATAAGACAGTAACAAAGATTGGTAAATAGCCAGCACAATAAAATATCCTGGAGCAACTCCCTTAGCTTCTAATGAACACCATTCCATATAAAACAGTGAATAGCTTATTCTGTCTGTTATTTTGAAATTTTCTTTCAGTCTAAAATATTTATTCATTCATTTGGTTTCAGATAATGTATATATCAGCAGAATTAATTGCTTCTAAATTTAAATTAACTAAAACATTGCAGATTGCTATAATTCTACTGACTTAGTGGATATGCATACAAGATATGTAAAATACTAAAAAATCATGTAAAATACATGAAAATCACCTCCTCCTCCTGAAAAACCTATAAACATCTTTGTTTTCCTCCCATCCTCCTCCTCCAAAACCTCCTCCTCCTCCTCCTCCTCCTCCTCCTCCTCCTCCTCCTCCTCCTCCTCCTCCTCCTCCTCCTCCTCCTCCTCCTCCTCCTCCTCCTCCTCCTCCTCCTCCTCCTCCTCCTCCCTCCTCCTCCTCCTCCTCCTCCTCCTCCTCCTCCTCCTCCTCCTCCTCCTCCTCCTCCTCCTCCTCCTCCTCCTCCTCCTCCTCCTCCTCCTCCTCCTCCTCCTCCTCCTCCTCCTCCTCCTCCTCCTCCTCCTCCTCCTCCTCCTCCTCTGTAATACAGTACCATATAGTAGTGTGACAGATATTTTTCAGTTTGTGTTGAGTGTGTGTGTGTGTATACACACACACATGCATGACATTAAGGTAAACTACACGCTGTGCATTTGCTTGCCTTTCTCTCATGGTAAACTGTTTTTCATAAAAAGAGAGAGAGGGGAGAGGTGAGGGACAAACACAGGAGGTGATAGTTTAACTTAATGTGATGCTTGTGACTGCAGTATACGGTATATACATGGATACACACTGGCTAAATGCCAATCGTCACACATTCAACTAGACTTATTGCTTATCTAATAAATAATTACTATTTTTTATAGTTAATAAGCTCAGTGGTCTACCAGACCAGGTCTGGTTGAACTATTTTAATAATAATAATAATAATATAATTAACAACCATTTACTATTTCATGACCATTGTTCAACAAAACAGAGGCATAAACAGCAGAAATACTAACATAACTAAATTGATTAACAGCTGTTTTCTGATGTTAGTTTTCATAACTATCGTGTGTGTGTATTTCAAGTTGCATTACAGTTGGCAAATTTTTTAAAACATGTTAGTTCTCAATGGTGACTTCCATTAGTAAAAATAAAATGAATTTTTGTTCATCTTTCATGCATGAAGAAAAAGGTTTTAAGAGAGCAAATCGCTAAATTTAACCTGCAGGTTGTAATCATGGCTGAAGCAACAAAGTGCAGGCTGCAATTTGGACAGGCAAAAGCAGTGTACAAAGTTAACAAAATCGCAGCTTCATCTCATTTAAAATGTTTGTATAGATAAAGATGAGCTGCATTTTTAAACCCAGCTTTTTTATTGTACAAAAAATGTATCTCTAAATTATGCTTCAATTAACAACTACTGTAGTAGTAATGATATTGATAAAACTCAATCAACTGAAGATTTTGCAGGTGTAAACATTACAAGAATGCAAATGGTGCATGATCCCAATATTTACATTTTATATGATTATTACATTGTATATCATTGGACAGAGTAAAACAACAGTTTTATTAAAATTATCATTATTTTAGATACAACTATTTTACTTTTGCAAATGGATATTGTTGATGTGAGAGCCTAACTGGAGCAAACAAATCACTCACATATTTTCTTCTGTATGATGTGACCCCCTAAATGAAAATACTCCTACAGAGAGGTGGGGGGACAGTAAGTGTGAGGTTTTCACAACTTACATTAAAACAGAGATAAGGATGTCCATGGTCTCTTATATATTATATATATTTTTTTATTTTGCATACCTGGTATGTAGAGCTACAGTACTAGTTGGCTACAGTAACATGGAGTGTATCTTAACATGATACACACATATATACTCACACAAACACATATAGAGGGGCCACGATATGTGCTTGGTATTCAGTAACATGATTCTTGTGTACACATAGACCAGGACAAGTACAGTCTAAAAAAATATATAAATACAGCACAAAATCATATCTTAAAGATAAGGAAATATGAACATCAATACAGGCAGTCCCCAGTTATCAGCACTCCTGTTTTACGGCGCTTGTCTAGCGACGACAATAACTGGATTTTTGGCGCCGATGCCCAATTATCGGCGCCGATATTCATCGAATTCTGGTTATCAGCGATTTTCAGTTATTGTCACGCCGTTGGGAACAGAACTCCCTCTGATAACTGGGGACTGCCTGTATATTATATTTCTGAGGAAGGCCCCGTGTCACCCAGTGAAATTCCATACTAGTACGAATTTCTAGGTATAAATTGCTAGATATACCAGAGAAAAAAGAGCTTTCAGGAATGCTGGGGTTACTACCCCCAGATCGAGCGTCTTCCCTAAGGAAGACGTCGGTATAACCAAGGGTGAGTGAAAGGATCACAACCACAGAGCTACACTCGATAGATATCCCAATGTCAAAAACCCCCGGAGGAGAGCGGTGAGCCGTTACAGCTCCCACACACAGGCGCCCGCCAGACCGGCGACACCAGCGCCACCTACTTCATTCCAGGCTAGCACCATCCCCAGGCTTGGCATGTGCAAGTAGGGGGAGCGAAGCCACTTCTGGGAGGGTCACCAGGTGACACGGGCCTTCCTCAGAAATAGATTTTTCCTTTGTCAAAATCCCTTTTCTGAGTCCAGCCCCGTGTCAGCCGGTGAAATAGTGATAGAGAATCATGCCAAGACTGCAAACTACAAGGAAAACAACAAGGTAATCTGAAGAAAAACACAAGCTATGAAAATGGATTTAATGAGGATATCTCTCACATGAAAAAATGAATATTAACATGAAAATACAGTAATACAACCTTAAAATTAGAGTAGAAAGTCAATACACCAAACAACATGGCAGGGAAATACATCAAAAATACTTAAGACTATAAGGCAAAATACATTCAAAAATACTTAAGATTAAGGAGTAAATATGAACTTATAACTAAACACAAGAGAGACATCTACAGCATGAGAAAATATATATACATATGGGGTACATGGAGCAAAATAAAAACAGTCCAGTACCCCTAAGACAATCCATAATCATAACATGTCAAAATACAGTTCCCAAATATAAAAAAGACAATAATAATATCAATATGAGGAGCAAGGCAGTGAGGCATGATCAACCAGAAGGGCAAGCAGAGAAGTAAATGAGGCAGGCGGGCGGGGGGGTAGGGGAAGGATAAAGGATAATTGGTAATTAAGGTGGGGAAATGACACTCCCCACAGCCACTGTAGAAAATTTCAGGGCTTCGGGTGATTTTAAATAACGGCGTTTAAACACTAGAGGTGATTTCCAACCCGTATATTTGGTAAGTTCTGAAAAATCCATATTTGGTGGAAGTAGCTACTTCATGAACCTTAAACTGAATCCTTGTTTAATGAAATACAAAATTTGTTGCCTTATTGCATTTAACGATAGAGTACCACCTTTCTCCCTGATAAAAGAGGACCCGACTTACACTGGGAGTTCTGAATTTCCGACTTTTTAACGACAGGTTAGACTTGTTTAATGAAAAAAATACAGTGACCTTAGGTTTGTTGCCTTTTAAGGGATGAGATTTGCATTTAAAAGCGATTTTGATTTTTCAATTATTTTTCTCACCTGATTTTTTTTTTTTAATGAAATTTTCCCGAAAAATTACAGAAAAAAATTGCCAAAAATCGAAACTCAAAATATTAAAAATCCCCGGCTTTGTTTTAATCTACCATGTTTCCCATGTTATATTTAAAATTTCATTTAGATTGGTCCAAAAAGGGAGGAGATGCCTTATGTTTTGAGAAACGGGCTTCAAAGTTTTAGTTACATAAAAAAGTAAAAGGGAGTGTGTTACTTTTAAAAAATGATTATAAATAAGAATATTAATTGATTATTTATGTGCCTACACATTCTTATAAATTTTAGGTCCTGGTCCCCCTAGACTGGGCATAAATCTACTGGTCCTGTGGAAGGGTCTTGCACCACCTTTATTTTCAGGACCACCTGTAATATCAGCCTCAGGGTCTTTTCACTAAAAATCTTTGCCCTTTGGTCCAACAAATAAAAAGAAAGTGGATGGGTTGGTCTCTGGTCAGCAGAGAGATGGGCGACAGGCTTCATTCCCCTCTATGGCACTAATTTCTTGAACTCTTTCTTCAGGAAGACCTGAAAAACAAAAACACTAAAAAATCACCTCTAGAAGAGCCGACAGCTCTTAAATTCTGGGTGCACCTGAAGGAAGCTAATCAGAAATAAAGTTATTGTTTTCCTTAACAGATCCAAATAAGATGCATTGATCAGGAGAAAGAGGAAACTAACAAAATCATCACCTCTAGAGAGAGCCGACAGCTCTGAATTCTGGCACCTGAAAGCTAATCAGAAATAGTTTTCCTTAACAGATCCAAATAAGTGCATTGAGAGTTGTCAATCTCGGATGCTAACTTAAGTACATCATTGAGGAACCACGTAACAGACTGTGGGCGTGATACGGGTCTCAGACGAGCGCATGCTCTAGGAATAGATGAAAAGTAAGAATCTGTAAGGTCAATTTTAAAACCATATAAGAATACCTTCTTCAGGGCTGACTTAGCTGTGGTAATAGTGGCCGGGGCAAGGCCTTTTTCAAACAATGATCTAAAGAAGGTAACTGCTAGGTTAGTAGTCATGGTTTGGGCTTCAGATGTCTTCAAAAAGGAGGCCAATTTCTTGACTGCTGAGTCATATTGTCTGAGAGTAGAATCTCTCTTGTCTGATTCTAAAAACAGAGTGTTAACGGGGTCAATGTTTGCTCCCTTTTGAGCTGCAAACTTTATAAAGTCCATAAAACTAGGGCATTCTGAATTCTTGAGGAAGCTGACACAGTCTTGGTTTGTACTGTTTGGGTCAGTTTGGGATTGGGAATCCGAAGACTCCGCAACCCAAGTTCCTGAAGAAGAGGGAACCAATTGCTCTTCGGCCAGTACGGGGCTACCAGGGCTGGTTGACCTTTGAATGACCTGAGTTTGTGCAGTACTTTCAACAGCAAATTTATTGGGGGAAACAGATAAATCTTCTCCCAATTGTTCCAGTCTATGGTCATTGCGTCCGTGGCGTACGCCTGAGGATCCAGGTTCGGAGCCACATAACAGGGAAGCTTGAAGTTGCTCTCCGTCGCGAACAGATCCACTTGGAGACCCGGAACCCGGCGGCAAATCCAATTGAATGACTCTCCGTCCAGAGACCACTCCGTCTCCAACGGAGTGGTCCTGGACAGGGAATCCGCCACCACGTTCCGCACCCCCGCTAGGTGGGTGGCTGACAGATGCCAGCTGTGCTTGTTCGCCAGGGAGAAAATAGCTACCATAACCTGGTTCACTCGACCTGATTTGGAGCCGCCCCTGTTGATGCAATGAACTACCACGGCGCTGTCCAACACCAGCCTGATATGAATCCGGCTGGGGGGGCGGATTTTCTTTAAGGTTAGAAATACCGCCATAGCTTCCAAGGTGTTTATATGGAACCGTTGAAACATTGTGGACCACGTTCCTTGTACTTTTTGTTTTGGCGAATACCCTCCCCAGCCGCTTAATGAGGCGTCCGTGTGAACTACCAGCGCCGGAGGGGGAAACTGGAGTGGAACTGTTTTGGACAGGCCACTGACTGTGGACCAAGGCCGCAGTCTCGCCTTTAAAATCCGGGGAATGGAGGAGACCTTGTCTCTGAGCCTGACATTGGCTCGACTCCGCCACACTCTGTTTATGTCTTTTAATTTTGCTTTTAAGAGCAGGTCCGTCACTGAGGCAAATTGAAGAGAACCGAGGATTCTTTCTTGGGCCCGGCGGGATGCTGTTTTGTCTTTCAGGAATTTCCTGGTAAGGGAAGCTATCTCCTTCCGCTTGGGAGGCGGGAGGGATAACGTGTAAGAGGACAGATCCCACTGGAGACCCAGCCACTGAAACCGGGACTCCGGAGTCAGGCGGGACTTCTCTCTGTTCAGTTGAAAACCTAACGACTCCAGGAAGTTGATGACCGTGGCCGTGGCCTTCCGGCATTCTAGAACTGTTGGAGCCCAAATTATCCAATCGTCTAGGTACGCTGCTAGGGATATCCCTCGGGACCGGAGTTGCTGAACTACCGTGTCCGCCAGTTTTGTAAATATCCTGGGTGCAATATTTAGACCGAAAGGCATGACCCTGAAGGAGTAGGCTTGATTCCCGAGTCTGAAACCCAGGAACGGAGAGAAGCTCCGCGCAACCGGGACGTGATAGTAAGCGTCTGAAAGATCGATAGAGGTGGTGACGGCTCCACGCGGAAGTAGAGTCCGTACCTGTGCTACCGTAAGCATGCGAAATTTGTCGCATTTTATGTAATGATTTAGACGCGACAGATCCAGGATCACTCTTTGCTGATCGGAGTCTTTCTTGGGAACAGTGAACAACCTGCCTTGAAACTTTAGGTGCCTTACTTTCTTTATTGCTCGCTTGTTGAGCAATTCCGCCACATAGTCCTGTAGGACTCTTGAGGGTGGCTGGTAAAACCTGATCAGAGGAGGGGGGTCTTTGGTCCAGCTCCATCCTAGACCTTTGGACACAATGCTGTGTGCCCAAGGGCTGAAGGACCACTGGTCTCTGAACCAGTAAAGGCGACCACCTACCTGATTGTTCTCAGTGGGAGGGAGCGGGTTTGTTCCCTCTACCACGTCCAGGTTTACCTCTTGGGGCGGTGTTGGACTTGCCTCTGTAAGGGGCCCGACCTCTTCCCCCCCTTGCGCTCCTATTAAGGCCGTGAAAGAACCCACGGCCTTCATAGGTAGGGTTGTACGCTGGTGAAGCAACGTACGAGGGTGCAGCAAGGGAATGGGCTGGTTGGACCAGCACATATTGTTGGGGATGGGCTTTCGAGGTGGAGGGCTGTGCAACTGCCGAGACCGGGACGGCTTGAACTACCGTCTGATGATGAGGCCTCTTGTGTCTCCTGAACCGTTTACCACCTTTAGTCTGGGGGCCGCCAGATTCTGGGGTCTTACGCTTATAGGCTGAGATACCCCAGCGAGAGCGAAGACTCTGGTTAGCTCTTGTAGCCTCCCTGAGTACACTGGCTACTTCTTCTTCTGGGAAGAGGTTAGGGCCCCAGATCGAGCTCTTCATGAGCTTGTTAGGCTCATGACGTATGGTGGCTTCGGCAAAGATGAACTTTCTGCATTCAAGCTTAGCCATCATGAAATCAAACAGGTCTGTCTGAAACCCTGCTAACAGGGATTTAGCCAAGACCTGAAAGAAGGGCTCGTCTGCACAGGAGACGGCAGTCGCTTCTGTGAGGCAGACGGAGTTCAATGACCGGGCTAGCCTAGTCCGGGCCTCAAATTCAGACTTCAGCAGGGCTTCCGGGAGCTTAGGAAGCTGCTCGCTGAATTGGGTTGACGCACAGTAAGCGTCCAACTTTCCCACAGTAAAAGTGGACGGGGCGTCAACCCAGAACTCCTCACCCCCTGGGAATACCAGGGATGTGGAGTCTGTCTCTCTTAGTTGAGGCAAGGGATTGCCATCAAAGCACGCTCGAGCCGTAGCCAGAGCCACTTTGTTTAGGTAAGGAGTCGGCAACTTATCACCCAGGGCGAACATAGTATAGTTGCCCTTGAAAGGTGTAAGTTTTGTGTTGTCTGCCTGCCACTCCGTCAGAGTGCGCAGGAGAGCTGACTGAGCTTGGTCCCTAGGGAAGATCACTGTCTCTCTAGGGACCTTGTCTGAGCGTACCCAGGCTTCTTCTGTCAGCCTAACGAAGCCTGGATAAGGGGGCAGGAGATCGGCAGGAAAGAACTCAAGTTCCTCCAACCGTCTCGTGCCAAGACCTTCCACAGTCAGAGTACCCTCGTGTTGAATAGCACGGAGGGCAAAACGCCAAGGGTTCCCGACGTCAAAAGGAGGGAGATCAGCCGTGTCAGGAATAGCATACTGCGTTCGACTCCGCCAGGGCGAGCCATTCCCGCCAGTATGTTATCATGGCTGGTAAGTTTTTCGGAGATCTTTTGTAAACTTAGACTCAACCTCCGCCGAGAACCTCTCGAATAACTGGTTTGCAAACGCCTCGGATCAAAGGCAGGCTGGCGAGGAGGGCTTGGTTTTGATGCCCTCTTACTCGCGCTTTGCCGGAGGTACCAGGTTTGCTCCCGGAGGCTACAGGTACAGAGACCTTAGCCTTCGACGGGGGGAAAGGCGATGCTTTCCTGGAAGACGAGGACTTAAAGCCCTTCGCCTTCCATGAAGTCTTCAGCTTCAGCTTGGGGACAGCTGATGGAGCCCTGTCACCCAAGGTGGAAGACTTTACAAAACCTGTAAAAGAAGCAACAGAGGAAGATGGGGAGTCAAAAAGGGGGCCCACCCCCGCAACCTCACTTACCTCGCTACCTACCACCTGGTCCTGTTCCGTATTCATTGGTTCCAGGTCCAAGTCTAACGCGGCGACGTCCTCCGACACCTCCGCGTACAGGATGTCCTCTTGGGGTGGCTGGGTCGCATCCCGGATCTGCTGGATGATAGGGGTGGCCAGTTCTTCCGGAACCGCAGCCGCCACCCGGGCGCTGGGGTAAAGCAGGTCCCTCAACTTCGCGTCGAGGACATAAGGTTTCCCCGACGGAACATTTCTCCCGAACCCAGCCACCCAGGCGCGGAGAGACTCAAGAGAAGTCTTCTTGGAGGACTTGTCCGCCTGTAAGAAAACGGACAATTAGGATTGACGGAAAGTAGGTTCGAAAACCATATAAGCACTACATCGATATGAGGAACGTAATAAGAAGAAGCTATATCTTACCGACTCGTCCTGGATGCCAGCGCACAGAGCGAAGCAAACCTCACAACCGTCGGGGTGCCAGACAATTAGGTCATCTAACCGGACCGCACAGCCAGCGTGGGTCCGGCACACTACGTGACCATAGGGTTGCTGAAGCGAAGCGGTGCACCCCTGCTCCTCACAACGAACAGTCTGTAAGTGTAAAAAGTACATGAACCTACCACTCTAAGTAACCTGAAGCTGGAAGGCCAGGGTATTTCAGCTTACTACCGGAATATTCCGGTGGAGAGAAAACCCCTCGTCAGAGACGAGACCACCAAGCCATAAATTAAACAGAGTGGAGGCAAGATACTTCCGGTCACCGGGATACTCCGGCGGAACGGAAAGTTTGAGACAACAGGGACCCACCACAAGGGCTGCCAGCAAAAAAGACGGCGGAACCCCAGGGTGGAGCACTGGACTCAATAAACATATAAAATAAGTATAGTGGCAGAGTGAGAAGCTCACTCCGCCAGATAATATATAATATACAAGTAATATAATATACAAGTGATGGTAAGAATGAGAAAATGCACTCCTGAGACCGGAGGTATCCCTTCTTTCTCATTCACTCCCCCTCTCGAACCTCTCCGCCAGTGAAACAAGGTGGGTGAGGTGCCCGTCATGCAAGGCCAAGAATAACATAAGCCGGAGCAGGCGTCATCAACCCAGCAAAGCAACCCGACGGAGAGTGAATAAGATCAAGGAGAGAATGTTCGAAACCCGCTCGAATCGGAGAGAGGTAAACGAAACATCAAAACAAACACAGCGCTGCCGGGGACTAGTTCTGGGAGGGAGCGAATCTCTCCACCAGAGGGAGTCCCCAACTCGGAGAAAACGCCATCTAGCGTCACCCGCACGAGTAGGGCAAGAGCTGGTGGGATGAGGGGGGGGGGAGGGTGGTGGGGATGGGAAGAGGAGTAGGCTACGAGAGTGAAAACAGGAGACAAGGGAAAATGATTCACCCGCTCGACTGCAAGAACACGCCATGCCAAGAAAATAATATGAGCTTGGTAGGACAAGCCTACTCCTGAGGGAAGGGATGCGACGAAGAACTCAACGCCCAACTCCTGAATAGGCAAAGCCTAGATGAATACCGAGCTTAGGCCTAGCCTAGGCTAACGGAAGGAGTAAGGGAAGGGTGGGGGAAGGGAAAACAGGGAGAGAAATTCTCTGCCGAGAACCGACCAGGACCGAAAAGGGGGGGGCAAAAAGGCGCATAGCCTAGAGGAGGCATACCCAATGAACTCTACTCCTTCGAAAAGAAGGGGGAGAACAAAGGGGCTCACTCTGCCACCCCCAAAACGGCCACAGAGGAAACAGCAACAAAACTCCCTCAACCCGATGAACCACTCCACACCTAACCTATGAGGGGGGCGAGAGGACCAGGAAGCAATACGAGCCTAACATGATAGGCAAGGGAGAAAAACCCACACACGACATAAAATAAAAACCATCACACAATAAACATAAGAATAATTCTAAGAATAATATCTAAGAATAATGTGCTCATGCGAGGTGCGTAGCCTACCTCGGAGGAGCGGCTAGTCCTCAAGCTGCCGCTACCCCAAAGCGGTAACAAAATATAATAAAAAGCACCAGCGCCAAAATATAATAATAATAGTAAATAATTAAGACCAACTAGGAACTCAACCTGGGGGGAGGCCTAAGCGGGGTATGACGGGGACCCTATAGGGACTCGTATGGGGTTCATAGAAAAATTTAAACAAAACTCCAATAAAACCACCGCAGGAAACACCGCCAGGAAGAGATCCGGGGGAACAGATAAGAAATATAACGACAAAGAGACAACCCCGACAGAAAAGACTGAAGGGGTCGCCTCACGGTCGACATGGCTGACTGGGGGACGCCGTGGCGTCATAACAACAATCTCATAATTGTGAAAAAAGGGACAGATGCAGCCAAACTTATCGAAAAAACCCCACAATAAGATGGTACTTAACTTGGAGATGGTAAAACTGCTTGAAGACATGTCGAAACAGTTGACAAAACACCAAAAAGGCACAAGCACAAAATTTCTGAGGTATCAGTCACGTGCTAGAAAATGGAATGAAGTAGGTGGCGCTGGTGTCGCCGGTCTGGCGGGCGCCTGTGTGTGGGAGCTGTAACGGCTCACCGCTCTCCTCCGGGGGTTTTTGACATTGGGATATCTATCGAGTGTAGCTCTGTGGTTGTGATCCTTTCACTCACCCTTGGTTATACCGACGTCTTCCTTAGGGAAGACGCTCGATCTAGGGGTAGTAACCCCAGCATTCCTGAAAGCTCTTTTTTCTCTGGTATATCTAGCAATTTATACCTAGAAATTCGTACTAGTATGGAATTTCACCGGCTGACACGGGGCTGGACTCAGAAATTATTTTTATTTGAAAATACGTCTGTGAAGTTAGATAAATCCCTGTAGAAAAATGTTTGGATTCATGATTTTAACAAGGGGAGAATGGAATGGAGTGAATTTCATAATTATATAAGCAGTCTCAAATGTATGATGACAAATTTTATGAATATTTGAGTAAGCCAATGATCGTCCAATTTATTGCTCTGCAAATTTGAAGAGAGGGTGAATAAACCTGTAACAAAACTTCAGATAACCTATTTCTCTTGAAGGAAGACACTCAGAACTCATTTCCCCCCCCCCTCATGCAACGTGTGCTGCGAGGTTTAACAAGGTGTCAAATCGCCCCACTCCTCCAGTGTGGCCACTCGCATAAAGATTGAGAATTAGCATGTTTTAACAATTTAAACTAGTGGCAAGTTGCACTGCTCGCCACTTGCAGTGTGACTGCACCCTTAGACTGTCAGAGCACATTTTCAAACAGTGAAATAAAATCATTTGAATAAAATTCATATATAACCTGTTTTCCAGATTTAATTAACAGTGACCTACAGTAGTGTGATTGTTTTGAAATACAGGTATAGTAAGTGTATCCTTGGAATTTGACTACATTTAACCAAACGTATCAGAATTTTTTGGCTTGCGGTTGCCAGGTGAACAAAGTTTAATACTTTTGCTCATAAGCATAAATTTAACAATGTAAAGCAGACTCATTAGATCATGTTACTGTGTTGTACACTATAGTTAGAACTTTGAACACACAAGAAGAGGTATTCACACAAACTTTACTAGCAAAACCAAAAACATTGACGTGGGGAGGGGCTGGACATGATGACAAGTCAATTAAGCATTGCAGTCTGATGAGTTGAGGTGCCAATGCATTTGATGCTGGATACAGCATGACCAGACAGTTTTCATCATATCACAGCTAGTTTTCACTTGTCAGACAGAAGTTATGATACTAACTGCTTTTTTTTTTCTATGATAACCCTTGGATGAATGTATATCAGAACCATTGGAAAGGGTGGGGACTTGTGTGTTTTTTATGTATACATTTTAAGGTCATGCTCCCAATGTTAGATTTTTTTCTCATTCTCAGAAATCATCCTACAAAACAGAGATGGAAAAGATCATGATTAAAATGGAAGAACAAGAAAAACATACAAAAGAGGCTAAACTCTTCCAGTACAAGTATGAAACTGCAAAGAAGAAATGGGCTGACAGTGTTACTGAACAAAATGAGCTCAAAAAGTCAAATGAGGACTACCAAGAACAGGTATGTGAATGTTCACTTTTTAAATAGGATTTAGAATTATATTAAAATAATAAAATGACATTTAGTAAAACTAAATTCTTTAAAATACTAGAATATTGTATTGATCATAACTATACACAGGCAGTCCCCGGTTAACAGCGGGGAATCCGTTCCAGGCTGAGCACTGCTAACCGAAATACAGATTTTTATGATAAAAATGATTTTGTGCCCCAGAATGAGCATAACAGGTTTATGATACACACTCTCTCTCTCTCTCTCTCTCTCTCTCTCTCTCTCTCTCTCTCTCTCTCTCTCTCTCTCTCTCTCTCTCTCTCTCTCTGAAATGATATTACTGTAAAGTGATTTTGATGATAGAGCATACTGTACAGTATGTAAAATATTTGCTAATTATTTTTATTGCATTTTCCAGTCTGGTTTTACTGAAAAATAAAATGAAAATAATTAGTGAAGATTTTAGATACTGTACAGTATGTTTTGTCATCCAGAAACATTTTATAGTAATATATCTTACAATACCCTTAAAGAGAGAGAATATTAACCTGTTATGCTCATTCAGGGGCCCCAACCCAGAATGAGCTTGAGAGATACAGTAGTACAGTATAAGTACACTGTAAATCATTTTTATCATAAAAATCTGTATTTAGTCACGAGCACAATATGAAAAATACAGTAATTAGTGAATAAATAGTGTTACTCTACGAAAGAAAGCGAATTAGTGATAATTTCAGAGATACGGTCCATAGAAAAAGTTCACAAAGTGGTGAAAGTTCCCACAGAAAAATGGAAGATACATTCCACAAAAATCTGTGACAAAATGAAGCGTGGAAGAGTGAACCATGAAAAGGCAGGGTAGCAGTCCCCGGTTTATGATGGGTCCCTTACAACACTCCGAGGTTACGCGCTTTTTAGATGTATTCATCAGAAATTATTTCCCAGTTTACGATGCATGTTCCAGGGTTACGATGCGTCATGCTCCGATCCAGTGGAAGAAATATGGCCCCAATACAGCAGAATAATCAAAATTTGGAGGTTTTTTTATGAAAATCTCAATAAAAATGCAGTTTACATCATTTTCAATACACCCAGAGCATTAAAAGTAAGGTTTTCCTAGGATTTTTGAAGATTTTTCGGTTTATGATGATTTTCAGCTTACGGTGCGGTGTAAGAACGGAACCCCCCGTCGTAAACCGGGGACTGCCTTTTATATATATATGTAAGGCAGTCCCCAGTTTACATTGGGTCTGGCTTACGACATTCTGAGGTTACAACACTTTTCAGATATATTCATCAGAAATTATTTCCCGGTTTACGACGCATGTTCCAGGGGGTTCATCCTATATGCCGAGTATAAAAAGCAAACCTTAAATCCTGCTGAGATTTTTAATGATGGGCTAACCCCTGAAGTGTCACAACTATCGACAGTGTAAACAAAACAACTGTAATAATGGTAAAAACCATACCTAATTCAAGTATATCACTAGCGACACGGTTGCGTATTGATACTGTAAACAATACAACTGTAATTACAGTAATTACCGTAGGTAATTATCATAAGACATTAGGATAAGCGAGCTCTCACTTGGTTACTAGCTTTATCCAGAGTGCCATTATTATAAGGCAATAATATTAGACAATTTTGCTATTGATATTTATTATACAATGCCCTTTTAACATTGATAGATAATTTGAAGTTACTGAAAGGATAAATCAGGGTAGTCTAACTTTCGTGTTTGCGAAACATAGCCGTGTTTGTAGTTCCCAGTTGTGCTCGACTTACGAGCCTTATTTACCAAAGGCCAATATTTCCATGATAGTATTTTATAGTAAGGCTAAAGGGATTTGTGATATTCATAGTTCCCCAGTTATACTGAATATTTGGGTTCTTTCAAATATTAAAGGAATACATTCATACGGATCTACTTCTGCCAGTAGTGATGTCGCAGACGTTGAGCATTTGCCGTGATGTTTTTATTTTTCCTATTGATTTTAGTTACATACCAACTAACTTACATCAGCTGATAGTGTTATTTAATTTAGTAAATTGGGGGTCGTCTTATACGCTGAGTTGCCTTATACGCCAGCATATACGGTATATACTGTATATATATACTGTATATATATATATATAGATATAGATTATGTGTGTGTGTGTGTATCCATCATAATTTAATTTCTTGAAATAATATTTTTTTATCTTTTTCATCTATTCCCCTTGGTTGTTTCCAGTGACTTGAACTTTACCCTATCAACTGCCATATAAGAGCAATCCTAGCAAGTCCTGTTGGGGTGTAGAAATATTTTATCTTAGAATAATAGATCATATATAATAAAATAGCCGAATAATGTTAAGGAAATTTAAGAAAGGAAAATAATTCTCACTTTTTGAAAACCAACTTAATATGGGGTATAAGAAAAGATGTTGAGAGTATTTTTGGTATTGTTGCTAATACTGTAAGTAATGTTTTTTACAGATAAAAAAATTTAAGGAGCACATTAAGAAACTCAATGATAACCTGAAAAAAGAACAGCTTAAGAATGCTGACATAGCAGACCTTCATCACCCTCTAAAAGAGAAGTTGAAAGAATCTGAGCAGAAGATTAGGCGATTAGATAATGAAAACAGAACCCTAGAAGCACAAGTTAGGCTAGCCGACTCCCAAATGAGAGATATGAAACGGCAGATGGACAGAGAGAAATTCAATGTAAGTATGTCATTTTTTTAAAAGTTCAACTATGCTAAAAGCTTAAATTTTCTCTTTGAATATATTCATAAAATATTGATACCAGCAATTTTTTTGCTTTATTTGTTTCTGGTCACTCGATTGGTGGTTTAAGTATGAATGCCCCCTCTTGTAGGTGTACTTAATAGGGTCATCTGGGTTGCTGGGACTAGGTTTTTTTATACATGGCCAGTCTCCTCTGACTCCTTTACCTTTATGACCTTTTTTTAGTAACTTTTTCTGGATTATAGCTTTCCATTTTTCCTCAATTTTTTTGTTATGGAAGGACGTTATCAGGTTTTTGTGCTTTTCATTGAAAGATTACTTCATTTGTAGTAAAGTATTAAATCTCAGTTGTTTTTTAATACATCCCACATTTTCGATCAAAAGTTGTTTTCTTCTGGGGTGATTCCTTCCCCTCATGGATCTATGAGGTCTTAGAGGTGTGAATGAGAATGTCCTAGATGGTCCTATTTGCATGTTTTCTTTTGGGCTCCCTAGATTCTGTTTTCCACAGCAGGGCAGGGCTCATTGGCTTGAGGTGTTGTTGGGCTCCAGTCTAAGGCTGGCATAGAAATCTTCATGCCCTTTTCTGTTTGGTCAGTAAAGGTTGACTTGGAAGTTTCAGGTGTTCCTTTGATTAGAATGAATATCACCATTCCACTCATTTTTAACAATTTTGATAATTTGTGACTTGTGCTAGCTGTTAGTGGTCTTGACAAATCGCATAAAAGAGACTTGTGGAGCAACATCTTCCATTGTTTTAATGACCATCTTTGATTGTTTTGTCTTCTAGAGTTCCGAGTACATGCACAACTTGTTGAGGTTGACTCTCTTTGGTTGTGGGAGTGGCCATTTTGTGGATAGCAGGTCCTCTTCTTTCGTCTTTTACATACTCTCATTGTTTTGGGTTCTTGTCTGCTTTGTTCATTAGTTCCCTCAATACAGCCTTTGCTCTGAGAAATGTTTGTTGCCCCTAATTTGCTCTTCTAATGGTCAAGGCCCTGTCATCTTTTCAGGTTTCCTCTGTAGGTACAGGCTCTTAACTGGTGAAGAATTAGTTTGAATTGCTTTTTGTTGGTGGCCCTCTTAGCTTCTTTTGTTACATTTTTGGGCTACTATTGGACACCTTCTTTAAGGCCTTGTTCATTGTAAGCACTTTAGTAGGTTTCATACCTCTTCCAACCAAGTCTCTCATCTAGGCTTTTGACATTTGTGCAGGATTTTAGTCCGCCCCAGTTTGTTGCTGAGTGGAGACTCAAATCATGCATCTAGCAGTTTGGTAGGCCTCTCCCTCTGGTCAGCCTTTTCTTTTGGGTTGCAAGAATTGGACTCTCAAGATCCCTCCTTGTTAGCTTTCATGGTTTCCTGGTTGCACATATAGGTATCTCAGGAGGCCCAACCCCAGGTCAGGAGTAATGTCTGTAAAGTTCAAATGCTCTCTCTTTTGAGCAGAACTTTACCAGGTGTGATTTTCTTTAAGGATAGGCATTTATGCCTCAGGTGCTTGCTGAGTGTACTTTCTTGGGATGTGTTTTTTGTTGCAGACTTTACTTACCTAACATACTTGGAATTACAAGGTGACTGTTTGAGAAACACCTTCACTTACTGGCCATGAGGAGGATTCAGTTCCTCTGATGTCTTGTGACTTGAACTATCTGATCTCCTGGCTTTTTCGCTGCATGTTTCCTCACCCAGGTTGTGTCCATGAGTTGCATGAGGGCTCAGTTTTTTCAGATTCTGCTGCATGTTAGGTTATCCCTTTCTTGAAAGTGCATTGATTTTTCATTCTCTTCAAGGTCTTCCTCTTGTAGTCGTCTTCATGTTGGTCTTGGTCCTCCATGGAACTTCTTGGCTTCTTGAGGATGAGTCTTCTTTCACAGAGATACTCACTACACTGATCTTGTTTATTGACTTCATTCATTCTCTATGAGATGCTTTGGTTGCTACCCTGTAGTTTCCTGATAGAGTGCTGAAATGATGATGTTGGTCTTTTTAAAGCAAACTTGGGGTCTTGCCTCATTTTTCCATTGTGGAGATCTTAACATTGCTGGAATGTTTTTTGAGCCCTTGAGTTTAGGGCATTGCCTTCATCTTTCCACTCTGATTTTGGGAGGTTTTTTGTACGTCTGTTTCAGGCTTGCTTTCACCTTCTTCATACAAGCATCCTTTGGTTGCTCTTTTTCTCCCTGGCCTAGTGTTTGATTGCTGGTATGTAATGGGGTTGGTTATGCATTTGTTTCTGTTGTCATAATTTTGCTCTTGAGTGGAATGGCTGAGGTAGGAGGCTTGAGTTCGCCTCACTCTTTTTGTTGGTAAGTTGCCTATGGCAGTAATTGATTTTGTCAGGCATTTCCTCTCCCTGGGTTATGTTTTGGATCTTCGTGCTTTGCTCCTGTGCATGCCAGTGGTTATGATGATGATGGGAGATATGCTTGACTGGGTTCTTTCATACTCCCTTTTGGGTAGCTCTTCTCCATGAGGGAAGCAAGGTGAGTCATGATAAATCTACACTAGGTGTTTGTCATGTTTCCCTAGCTTTGGCTCTTCCCTTTCAAATTCATGTTCTTTAGGATGAAGCCTTCATCCCTTGTGTGCCGTAGTTGTGTTATCGTTCTCTGATCCGCGTACTTTCTGGGTTTTCCCTCTTGTTGTCAGCAGCCTCAACCCTTTTCATTGACTAAAAATAGAGAAGTTAACATATTGCTGTCCCCTGCTACCCCTCTTCTGCAAATTGAGGCCTGTTTTTGGAGGATTTAAGATAGCTAAGAGTCTTTCTATACCGGTTGTTAGTTTTTGAGTTTCTTCTTGGTACAGGCAGTCCCTGGTTATTGGCGGTGGTTCCCAACAGTGTGACGATAACCAAAATTGCTGATAGCTGAAAATCTGCGATAGTGGCTCCAATCCCTGGTTATTGGTGCCGATAACCGGGGAACAGCTCAGATAACCGGGGATCGGCGCCAATAACTGGAGATCGGTGTAGAAAATCTGGTTATCGTCGTCACTAGATAAGCGCCGTAAAACCGGATTGCCAGTAACCGGGGACTGCCTGTACTTTGCCTACCTTTCCTTGATGAGATTTCCTTTCTTTATCACAGGTGATTGGTTTCTTTCCTTCCCTTCTATCCAGTGAAGATAGTGGCACTTGATGCCTTTTTTATAGGTTTAGTATTGATGTGCATGGCTTTCTTGCTACTCTGGACCTAAGTATTCATGTTTGTATAGCGTGATGTCCAGTTCTCAAGATTGTTTTGGCACTACCTGGCCTTGTTTCTAACCGTGGCCATTTACTGATGCTTTGGGTCTCTTGAAGACAGAGGGGAATTTAAGCACATTGCATGTTTGCCGTGTGAGACGTAAGAGACCCATGTGTTACTCCATTCCTCTAGCTTTCAATGGCTGGTTGTCATTTCTTTGATAAATCTGTGCTTCCCTGCACCAGGCCCTTTGCCTGTCTGAGCAATGCCCCTCAGGTTATCATATGAACCTTGCTGCTGTGTCCTCTGGCCTTCTCCACTGGGCTTACATCTCCATAGGTATCAGTTCATCACATTGATCTTAGCTTTTTTTGAGAAGGATGTTCTATCGGTCTTTTGATCTACAATGCTGTTTGGTGAAGTTTGACCTTGCCCCTTTGATGCAAATTGTGGCACAGGCCCATGTTTTCAGTCACCCCATTCTTTGGGGGAATGGGCCATCACTGCCATGGTCCTTTTAACACCTGCTTCTTATGAGCATGGCTTGATAAGGTTAAATGTTTTCAGGTTCTAGGGAAAGCTGATATTTTACAGTGGCTTCCAGTATCTCTCCTTCCATGCTATTTTCTTTCAGTTCAGGCAGCAGTCGTCTGGGTCTTTGCCATCAGGATTCCTTCTTAATTCCAACCATTTCTGCTCTTTTGAATTTGAGCCTCTTTTTGGGGTTCCGAGCTGAGTCGCCATGTCAGGAGTATGGCTCACCATTTTTTAGCTTGCTGCATAGTTCAAGGTCTCTGTCATGCCTCAGCTTACGTATTTGTGGCATCTTACTTTCCCTGTCACCTTGTCATTGTTGGTTTGCCTCAAATGTCTGCAAAGACCCACAGTGTGAGTAGGGATGCTGTGTGTGGGTCTGTTTGTGATGTCTCCAGCTGTTATGCCCCCTAGGTTGTGTTCTACACAACAGGGCTCAGAGGCTAGGGCTGTTGCCAAGCTCTAGTTCCAGGATAGTCTAAGTATCTAGGTACTTTCCTCGTTTGATTAGTGTAGGCTGCCTTAGATGTGCCAGTGTTATAGAGGGATGAATGAATTTTTATTTAGCATTTCCCAACATTTTGTGTGAGAGAGAGAGAGAGAGCGAGTGTAATTGTCGTTAGTGAGTGTTTCGGTTGTTGGAAGAGGGATAAACGTTCGTTAGTTGGAGTTTGTTTACGCGCTGTCTGTCTGTCTGTTGGTAGTTCAGTCTTGAGTTGAGGTTCAACTTTGAAAGTAGTCAGTTCAGTTCGTCTGAGTTTCTGATGCTGTTGTTATCGGTGCATGTGTCTCGTCTTCCTTTTGTTATTGTATGTTCGTGAGTCGTGTGTTTTCCTGTTTAATGCCGTTTGTTGTTGAGAGAGTCTTTAGTCAGAGCTAGTGCCGGTCAGTGGTTTTCGTGTTGGACAGTTTTTGTATGCTTTTCTGGGAGTTGTTGGTTTTTCTTGTTGGTGTGCTGTTTTATTGTGTGTGTGTTCTGTTTCCTTTTTTTGTATTTCCTTGTTGTGTTTGTGGTTGTTTTAGGTTGTGGTTGTTACTGTGACCTTAATCCATCTCCCAGCAACTGAGGATCAGGGTGAGTGTTGTGTGTTGTTTTTTTTGTGTTTTGAATTCCGCCACATTATATTTGGCGCCCAACGTGGGGCAACTGGTGTTGCAGTTCCAATTAAGATTGGTGGTGGGTAGTGTGACTGGAGGAAAGGATGGAAGAGGAACTGGTGAGGTTGAGAGAGGAGAATGCATGGTTAAAGAGTGAGAATGAGAAATTAAGGCTTCAGTTGGAAGAGATGGGATCATTGGTAAAAGGAGCGAAAGAGGAAATGAAAGGGGAGATGAAAGAGTCAGAAGAGAGAATGGAAGAGAGGATGGATAAAAAGTTGGAGGGAATGATGAAAGGTGTGGAAGAAATGGTGAAAGGTATGTTCAAGGGTGTTTTTGGAGAAGGGGCTGTTGGAGGCAGGTCCTCTGGAACGTGTTAAGGGGCAAGAGAGAAAGAAAAGGAGGAAGAAGTGAGTGGAAGCGTGAGTGATGAAAGTGATGTGGGAATAGGAAGTAAGAAACGAGAGAATGAAAGGCAGGGTAAGGAAAAGGGGAATGAAAAGCAAGGGAAGGAACAGAGGGAAAGTAAGGATAATTCAGGGGAAGAAAAAGGGAAGAAGGGAAAAGGAAAGGAAACTGGTAAGAAGGGTAAGGAAGTGGGAAAGGCAGGAAAGAAGGGAGAGGGTAAAGATAGTAGTGATAGTGAGGTGGATGGAGGTGAATGGATAAAAGTGGGTAAAAAGAAGGGGAAGAAGAGTGTAATGAGTAAGATGAATGTAAGTGCAGAAGTGGACTCTTTGTATTCGGAAGAGGGTATGAAAGGACAGAGTGAGAGTGAAAGTGAGAAAGAAGTGAGAAAGGCTATGTATGTGAGGGAGGTACCCCGGTGTGAAAGGTATAATGAGTATGGAAGTAGGGATGTGCATGATTTCTTTAGGGAGTATGAAAGGTTTTGTCAGGATAAGTATGGGGAGAGTAAGAGAGTGTGGGCACGAGAATTAGGAGAATATTTGACTGGGTTTTTGCTTGATATGTATAGGGTTATTATGAGTGTGGGAGATGTTGAGTATGACAAGGTGAAAGCTAGACTAGTTGAGCAAGCGAGGTGTATGAAAGCGAGTGTTAAGTATAAGAGGAAGAATGGATTTGATGAGGCAAGAATGAAAGCTGGGGAAACCTTGTCACTGTATGCTTGTAGGCTGGAGACGTTGGCGAGGAAGAAGTTTGGGGATGATGGGATAGATGAATGTAAGGAGTTAGTACGGAAGTTGTTAGAGACAGTGCCAGATGGAGTGAGAGAATTTGTGAACTTGAAGCGGAAGGAGAAGAAAAGATGGACGAGTGAAAGGTTGACTTGGGGAGAAATTTTGGAAATTGTAGAAGATTATGAGCTTGACAGGGTTATAAAAGAGAGCAGAAGTGTGAGTGTAAGGGCTGGGGTAGATGAGAGAGTGCCAGATTTTGGAAGCTTTAGGGATGCAGTGTTGAGGGGCCCAATGAGAATGGCAAATAGTGTAATAGATAGGAGTGTAAGAGCAAGTAATGTGGAGGTGCCAGTGAGGATGAATGGTGGGTTTGTAAGGGAACAATGGGTTGGACGGGTTAGGGATAGTAGTGTACAAAGGGGAAGGTCGGTGAGTGGAAGTCAAGCGAAGTGTTTTAGATGTGGAAAGGAAGGACATACAAAGAATGAGTATAGGTGGGCTTTAGGAGCAACATTTCGGGTGTGGGCAATCGGGACATTTGGTAAGTGAGTGTACGAAAGATAGGGGGGTTAAATGCTACAGGTGCGGACAGGTGGGTCATATTGGTAATGGTTGTAGGGGTACCCGAGTGAATGTAATATGTGGCAACTGTGGTAAGAATGGGCATTATGCGAGAATGTGTTCAGAACTGAGAGCGAAGTGTGTCGAATGTGGAATGGAAGGGCATGTATCAAGTGTATGTAGACGAAAGAGGGTGACTGACAGCGAATTCAGGAAACTGAGTGTGAAGGGGGTTCAAATGGGTGGATCCTCTAGGATGCAAGCGGTGCGTGTGATGCATGTACGTGAGGGGTTGTTGCATGAGGGGGGCTTTGCTGGAAAGACTGACGAGTGCATGAGTGTGCAAGTGTGTTGTAAGGGAGTAAGATTGATTGCGTTAGTAGATACCGGTGTAGTATGAATGTCATATTTAAGAATGGATGTGAGAAATTGAGGAATACGTGAAATTAGGAATTGTCAGGGGAAGTAAGAGGGATTGGAAATTTAGGGGTAGCAGTGGTTGGAAGAGTGTGTGAACGGTTAGAAATTGGGGTGTAATGATGGATAAAAGTGATTTTTGTGTGATTGAGAGTACGAATGATAAATATGATATTTTATTGGGATGTGAGTTTTGGAAAAAATGCGGGATGGTGGTCCGTCCTAGTATGAATGTAATTGAATTACGTATGAAAGGGGATGTGCTTGGGGATTTGTATTTGGGGAAGGATGGTAGGGTTGAGCAAAAATTGTGGAAGAGAGTGCCTGTAATTGTGACAGAGAGGGTAAAAGTGCCACATGAGATTGGAGAAGTTGTGAGTGTGAAAGTGGCATGGCCGGATAGCCTCGGGATAGCCAACAATGATAGTTGTGAGTATGTAGTTGAGGGAATAGACGTAAATAAATTAGTCAGGGCAAATGTGTGTGTATATGATGGGGTTTTGAACATGGGAGATCCAAGGGTATATATAACGTCATTGCTGAGTGTCAGGAAGAAGCGAGTGCGAGGAATATGTGAGGGAGATTGTGTGGGAATATTACGTACATTGGTGAATGTGGATGATGAGAGGTACGTGAAGGTACGGCAGATGATGACAGGTGATTTGAAAGGAGTTAATGATTGGACGTATGAGGAGCTGAAAGAAAGAGTAAAGGTAGATGAAAATGTAAGTGATAACGTAAGAAACGGAATGATCGTAAGTTGTGTGATAGGGTGTGAGTGCCAAAGTGAAAATGAGTGATAAAGCGTGTAATACGGATGAATGGGATGGTATGAATAGAACGTATAGCATATGCGGGTTTGATATAACTGAGTTGACTGAACGTGTAGGGGTGAGTGAACGGTGGGAGGTGAGCAAAAGTGTAAGAGTAAGAGAGCGTAGCAGTAATAGACGAGTGATTGAAAGCATGAATGAATCGTTGCAAGAATTGGAAAGGTCAATGAGCGAATGGGATGGATTAGTTGAAAAATTGGGGGAGGTATTTGGGAACGAGTTAGAGGGTATAGATGAGATTGTGGATGAAATTGAGAGTGGTAATAGTGAAGAAGATAGCGTGAATCTGAGAGAGAATGGAGGAGAAGATGTAAATCTGAATGTTGCTGGAAGAGAGAGCGAGTCTGAGAGAATGATTGCGTGCCCGCGAACGCGTTCTAAAGGACCTGCTAGTGAGCATCCGTGGGTGTTGCGTAAGGCAATTTGAATGCAGTGTGAAAAGTGTTGGTTGGGAAATGCTAAAAGGGGGGAGAATTATAGAGGGATGAATGAATTTTTATTTAGCATTTCCCAACGTTTTGTGAGAGAGAGAGAGAGAGAGAGCGAGTGTAATTGTCGTTAGTGAGTGTTTCGGTTGTTGGAAGAGGGATAAGGGTCGTTAGTTGGAGTTTGTTTACGGCGCTGTCTGTCTGTCTGTCGGTAGTTCAGTCTTGAGTTGAGGTTCAACTTTGAAAGTAGTCAGTTCAGTTCGTCTGAGTTTCTGATGCTGTTGTTATCGGTGCATGTGTCTCTCGTCTTCCTTTGTTATTGTATGTTCGTGAGTCGTGTGTTTTCCTGTTTAATGCCGTTTGTTGTTGAGAGAGTCTTTAGTCAGAGCTAGTGCCGGTCAGTGGTTTTCGTGTTGGACAGTTTTTGTATGCTTTTCTGGGAGTTGTTGGTTTTTCTTGTTGGTGTGCTGTTTTATTGTGTGTGTGTTCTGTTTCCTTTTTTTGTATTTCCTTGTTGTGTTTGTGGTTGTTTGCGGTTGTGGTTGTTACGGCGGCCTTAATCCATCTCCCAGCAACCGAGGATCAGGGTGAGTGTTGTGTGTTGTTTTTTTGTGTTTTGAATTCCGCCACAGTGTCTTCAAGGAATGGGTGATTCAATGCCTTGCTGCTTTTGGCTGTAATCAATGGTTTCTGACTCCTCTGTTCTTGCTTTTCAAAGATCTAATTCCTTCTCATTTGAGACTACCTTCTGTAGCAGCCTTTCCATTGGTTTTACAACCTTCTGTGGTAAGCATCATCTTGAGTGCTGATTATCAGCCATTGCATTAGGGAGAGGTGGTTCTCCAGCAGCTGTTGGATGGATGGCAGATCCTCATCCTCCACCCTTTTCATACTCACTTGATGTGATTCATGGTTTGGGAACATTAGTGTGCTTTACAACATGTTTACCTAGCTCCCTCTTCAGTTCTTGTTGGGCCCTAACAGTGACAACTTTTTTTTTTTTTTTTAGCCATTAAATGATTTCCATCTCTCTCTCTCTCTCTCTCTCTCTCTCTCTCTCTCTCTCTCTTCTCTCTCTCTCTCTCTCTTCTTAGTCTTTGCGGAGTAATGTTTGCCTTGGAGTCATGGCTGAGTATCTCCTAGTTTGAGGTTGCTCTTGAACTCACTGGCTTTTGCTACCTTAACCTGCTTATCTCCTGAAGTTTTGTTTTTTGTTCTATAAAGAGCTTTCAAGTTTTGCTCAGGTGGTTTATATTTCATCTCTTGCTCCTGTTTGTACCTTCTCTCAAGTTACTGGAATGGGATTGTCAAGACTTTTGTGTTGGCATTGCAGAATGCGGATTGGACATTGTTAGATGTTTCTTCTTAAGCCCCATGGACCTCAGAATCAATTTCCTCAAGGTTTGAGTACCTCTTCTCTGCTGATAAACTTACCAGGGGCTCTCCACTATCTTTAGAGCAGTTATTTGGCATAAACCACTTTCTTTCTGATGCTTTTATCTAAGCTTATGGTATAGTACTGACGGATATTTCTCTTTGAATCTAACCATTTTGGCTGGTCTAGCTACAGGCCTAGCAATTATAGTAAGTCATCATCTTCCTCCCCATGACTTCATCCATCTTCCCTATAGCACACATGGAGTGTGTTTTTCTCAAAGTACTCACTTTTAAGCCTTAATTTCTTAGCACATAAAGATTTTACGTGATGTGACAGAAGCTGAAGCCTATTGCATTTTCATGTCTTATGCTGAGAAGCAGCCTGAATCCAATTTTATATTCATTGGCTATAAATTTAACACTGGCTTTGTAATTGGAGTCAAGGCAGTGTGTTTTAATGTAGGGGTGTGCTTCCTCAAGAAGCATCAGTTTTTACAGCAGAGTTGTATGGTATTACAACAGCTATTGAAAAACTATCAACTATGGATAAATTTCACTGTTTCATTTCACTGTTTATTGTGACTCCAGAAGTGTCCTGCTAGCAACCCTTTGATTTTAAACATTTTACAGTGGATCCATATAATTGAAAGCAGAGGATTATAACATTTTGCTGGGTCCCAGCACATGTGGGAGCCCATGGCAATGAAGAGTGATAGATTAGCAAAACAGGCATCAGCCAAGCTACTTCCAAGGAGAAATCCACTTTAGTTTAAAGATTTTTTTTCCTCAAATTAAAGCTTTCATATAAGGCACATGGTAAGACCATTAGAACTTGATAAGTTCCAATAAATTGAGAGTAATTGCATCTGTTATATATCCTTGGAAGTATGGAGATGTGCCTAGATGGGAGATGGTATTATGCCATTTATTCATAGGACTACCCACTTAACTCTTAATTATTTGATGGATAATGATCCCCAGCATTTTTGAGATTATATGGCCTCCTTGACTGAAACATTTGCGAGTTGAATGCCCCAGTCTTGGGAATCTGAGGAATCAATACATCTCCAAGGCTTGCAGTGAGAATGGCAGGTTTATCCATGTTGAGGTTCTTGGAGAGGATGTTGCATATAATGGCAGTGGCATTTTTAACCTATCTCGGAAGCTGGTCTCCTGGAAGAAATGTAATCTTAATTGTGTTGTTTCTTATTTTTATAATGAGTTCTGATTGGTTTTATTGATAATGTATTAATATGTTTATTAGGAAATGATATTGCATTAATGACTTTGTAGTCACAATCATTCATCATTCATTCGTCATATCATTTATTCTTTAGTTGGCTTGTGTACCATGTTGGGTTACATCTTCTATCATATCCATAACTTGCAGAGGTTACTTGGATCTTCTAGGTCATTTTTTACTACACTGTCTGTCGTTTACAGGAATTAGACTTCATGCATCTGGGTCTTTTATTCTCTTCAGATGCTCATCACCCTCCCTCCAAATTAGTGAATTAGACTAATTTGGGTTAGTGGGTCTCTTATAACTATATTTCTACGTTGAAACAAGTTTTCATACAAATCTATTCATCTTAATCTTTACTGGTATGTTTCCTTCTTGTCACTGTTACAGATGGGGTTATTAGCCTAGGAGAAAGAAGTTTTAGTTTGTGGACAGTGGACTTCACATAAACCAGGCATGCACTTTTTTTTTTTATAGTCACTCAGTGTGGGTGAGGCCATTTCACGTGAAATGAGGTTATTAACGATAAAATGGATTTATAAAACTTTGCAATATTGTAAAATTATTGTTCTCAGGTATGTGTTATATTGTAAAATTGTTGTTCTCAGGTGTGTGTTCCAGCGAATTTTAAAAGTTTTTTGGACAATATTTCTAGTACCAATAAAGATTTAGGTTAGGTCATAATTTGTTTTTTGTGGTTAGTTACTCAAAAGAAAGGGATTGGACTAATTTTATATAAAAAAGAGTAAGTGGTTTGGCCACGCCAGTATAATTGAAATAACATAACTTTATTGAAAGTAATCTAACTTGAAGTTCAAATAGTGTTTATTGAAGTTGCCATAGAATTGTAGCATGAAACTTATTTCAATCAATGGCAAAATCTATAAAATGATTATATGATTAATAAATGACTTCACATGTAAGATATTGTCTGTATTAGTATTCAAATTGGGAGTGATCATTTGAGTTTGTTCTTTTTGTGTTGCATTTAACCATAATATTGACTCATTGCTATATGAAGTTATCTCATGTAATGTTCTTTCATGACAAATCTGAAGTTCTTGAAATGTGAAATTGCAAGAGCAAAATTTTGTCTTAGTAATAGTAATCAAACTCAATTTAGTGGGTTGAAATGGTCAAGTTTAAAATAATAGTTTTAATCATTGAAGTATGAAAGATAAATGTAATGTAAGGCATAAATCACTGTAAAAGAAAGGTTTGTACCTTATGAAATAATGTTGAAAGTACTAATTTCACCCAAAATTTTGGGCTACGTGCATAGCAGAAAAGTGCTGGTATGGAGGGCATGTGTGTTTAATCCTAAAGTATTGCAATGATATTGCTGTAGCTCCTCTTCACATAATTTTAAACAACTTTCAGGAAAATAGAATTCCTATGTCCAGAAGCGCTTCAAGAGCAGTAGCATCTGATTCCCAGTTAATCAAGATTGCTGTAAGTAAACCACGGGCTGAAGGTCAAAATACCAATGATTCGGTGCTGTCACAAAGGTCAACTAGAACAACAAATAGACGAAAGGTTCTACCAAGGGCAGCTTCTGTAGAAACAGTATGTATTATCTCATATTGGGGAGTTAATTCAGTTAGGAGCCAGATTTGTTAATTTAGAAAATAAATGCTTGATTTTAGAGTAATGAAATTCCCATCCAGACTGAATTTTCAGATAGCAACAGTAATTATTCTCCTGTAAAGGGTTTCATTTAATCTTTTTGCCCATTATAATGTTATGGTATACAAACTATTAGGCAGGCTTAATTTTTTTTGTTTTTAAATTGTTCTGGGATTTTCTTAGAATGCATGTTGGATTTAATTTATTTGGCTGTTTGCACTGGTAACACTTCTTAAAAGAAACAAGTTGGAAAATTGATGCAAAACTTGGTTGGTTTCAAAGTAATGTGCATTATTATCATAATTGATTATGAAGAGTACATACCAGATGTAAATTACTGATTTTGTGTGAGCTCCCCCAAAACATAGCAGTGCTGATATCTTAGTGCTTGTAATATTCTAAAGGTCTCCTCAAAGCAGGTTCAGCCCAAGTGGCACTATCATTCAAGCAATTCATGTCAAGGAAGTTTGGTCAGAAGTGGTGTTCCAGTAAGGGCATCCAGATACCTTGGGAGTAAAACAGTGGTATGTAGTCAGCAGATGAATAGGATCCATAAGCTTGAGTATTCACCTCAGCTGCAGAATGACCTGTTTTCTGAGCTCTTGAAGGTGTGACCATAGGGCCCAAAATAAAATGTAAAAATTTATTTTTGAGTGGAATCTTTCCATGCCTGCTCTGAGGATGGCTATTATTTACTTGTTAGTAACATTTTATGTTGAGAAAATCAAGATATTCAGTGACCAAAAACAAGTGAAATCATGGTATAAAGGTTTAACAAACCAAAACCCTTATGCTCACATTCGTACTACACCATACAAAAACCAAAAATTGTCTGACAAGTGGGATTTAAGAGCATACTATAACTCGAAGTTACTGAACTAACAAAATCAAACATTATATAAATCTGTACTGAATTGCCAAGATTATTGAAATATTATCATAAGAATGTAACAAATCATATCACTGATACTGATAAAAATTATACTTATACATGTATTAATAACAAAAAAAGTTCAGTAATGAATTAATATGTAACTAAATTATATACATTTATGAGTAAAGAAGCACAAGGAACATATTGTCTGCTGCCAAGTTTCAAATAAAAGTTCATTACCACATAATGACAGGAACATTAAATACCAAATCTGTGCACCTTCGAATCCGAAATCATTCTGCAAATATTAAATCATTGAACTCCCTTAACTAAAGAATGAATACTTTTGTGGAACATATTAAGCTCCTTTAACAGTAGATCAGCACTTTTAGCAGTCTATAAAAATAGTAACCTTTTGTAATAATTAACACTTTCCTATCCAATTGACGTAATATTACACAAAATCACCCTACCCCTCGCCTTACCTGACTGACGTAATTTTACGTAAAATTTACCGAAAATTTTCGTACTTGTGGTAGGGGTAAATTTTTTTTATTTTCGGACAGTTGGTGGTTTCCATAGGCTAAAGCATACCTTGGACCGTGTAACTCGGGCATCGATACGCCAGGCAAGCAGTTCTTATACTGCGCATGCGCAAATCCCTGGCATACTAAATTTCTCACAATGAAATCAGCTGATCCTACCCACGCTTCTCTCTCGTATCTTACATTTTTTTTTTTATAAAATATAGGATTACATTATTGGAAACACTCTGTTTCGTACCCTCTTTTTCTATAATTTTTTTAGTTCCTGTACTGTGCATGCACAGATCCCTGGCGTAGTAAAATTCTCACAATGACATCAGCTGATCCCACCCACGCAGGTCTGGCAGGCCACACTTCTCTGTTAGAGACCATGCGTGCGAGCTAGGGTAAACACGTGTGGTTGTTTGCATACAGTGACGTCAATAGAGAACAGTTTCCAACATGCTTTCGCAAAGTTTTTACGGTAAAACTAGCGGAAAACACGTTAGTGCATCACATAAGAGACGTCTGGATTTTAGGCAGGGCTCTGAATCTCATTTTTCATTATTATATATATTGATATTTAGAGAATTTTGTTGGCTTTCTCATAAAAAATAATTCATTTGCCTAACTGTTAAAGCTTTTGAGCTAGGAACGATAATGTTGACAATGGTAAAATTTTTTTTCGTTTCGATCAGCTTATAACGTCAAAATGAAACTGTTGCCGTTACCAAAGCCATTTTTCTTGACTCTCACTTTATTCCTCAACCTTTCCTCTACATTTTTGTATATTTACAAAGTAATTTCTATGAAAAATATCTGAGCTAGGGCTCATCCAAAAAAACATTTCTAGCGATAATTCTCACCGTATGCCAGGCAGGGCGCTCTGTTTCTTACCCTCTTTTCTATCAATTTTTTCACCAACTGGACTTATTCGTTTTTCATTCTTTTATATGTTGATATTTAGAGAATTTTGTTGGCTTTCTCATAAAAAATAATTAATTCGCCTAACTGTTATAGTTTTTGAGCTATGAACAGTAATATTGACAATGGTAACTTTTTTTTTCGTTGATCAACTTATAACGTCAAAATGATACTGTTGCCGTTACCAAAGCCATTTTTCTTGGCTCTCCCTTTATTCTTCAACTTTTCCTCTACATTTTCGTATATTTACAAAGTAATTTCTGTGAAAAATAACTGAGATAGGGCTCTTCAAAAAAGATTTTTTTGTAGCGATAATTCTCACCATACGCTGGGCAGAGCGCTCTGTTTCTTACCCTCTTTTCTATCAATTTTTTCACCAACTGGACTTATTCGTTTTTCATTCTTTTATATGTCAATATTTAGAGAATTGTGTTGGCTTTTTCATAAAAAATAATTCATTCGCCTAACTGTTATAGCTTTTGAGCTACGAACGATAATGTTGACAATGGTAACATTTTTTTCATTTCGATCAACTTATAACGTCAAAATGAAACTGTTGCCGTTACCAAAGCCATTTTTCTTGACTCTCCCTTTATTCTTCAACTTTTCCTCTACATTTTCGTATATTTACAAAGTAATTTCTATGAAAAATAACCGAGATAGGGCTCTTCAAAAAAAAATATATATTTCTAGCGATAATTCTCACCATACGCCGGGCAGAGCGCTCGCTCTGTTTCTCACCCTCTTTTCTATCAGTTTTTTCACCAACTGGACTTATTCGTTTTCCATTGTTTTATATGTCGATATTTAGAGAATTCTGTTGGCTTTCTCATAAAAAATAATTAATTCGCCTGACTTTCATAGTTTTTGGGTTACGAATGAAAATATAAAAATAAGTAAAGAATTTTTTTTTTTTGTTAAATAACTCACATTTTTTTGTATTTAGTGGGCTGGGACTCTTATTCTGACTATTCCACCATAAAATATAAACAATTAGAAAAAAAGGACAGCAAAATGAACACTGTTGGCATAAAATTTATATTTTTGCTGAATTTTCGAGATAATTATTTTTTCGCACTATCGAGCGCTCCCAGGCACCTTGGGTCTCAGATACGCTCGGTGATATGGTAATTATACAGATAGGAAAGTGTTAACGATAGTGTAATAGAACATCATGAAAAATATAAAACTCAACCTGAACAGTCTTATAGCCATTGCATTTTGTAGACACATACTGGTGTTGCCCAGACACCTAATCAAGCCCCTAAGTTCCTTAAACCATAATGATCCTTAACAGTATGTATGCCCCTGATGCTGGTTGATTCAGACTGTATCATTTTGATGTTTTTTTTATTATACTTTCATCTTGTCCTGTCCTTTTTTACACACACTGGTCTTTATTAAGACTTTCCATATTATTTCACAAATAATTTGACATCTGTTAACCCTTAAACACTGAGCCTCTATTTACAAAAGTGTCTGCCGTATGCTGGCGGCGTTCACGAGTTAGTGCGCCGAAGCGGAAAAAATTTCTCTCTCTCTCTCTCTCTCTCTCTCTCTCTCTCTCTCTCTCTCTCTCTCTCTCTCTCTCTCTCTCTCTCTCTCTCTCTCTCAAAAAATCACAGCACACTTAGTTTTTAAGATTAAGAGTTCATTTTTGGCTCCTTTTTTTGACATTGCCTGAAGTTTAGTATGCAACCATCAGAAATGAAAAAAAAAAATATCATCATATATAAATATTGAAATATATGACAGCACGAAAAAAATTTCATATCGCGCTATGAGCAAAACGGTTAAAGCTAATGAGTTATTTTTTTTTCTTTGTATTGTACACTAAATTGCGATGATTTTGGTATGTAACAAATTGTAAAATGATCAAAGCAACACAGAGAAAATAATATCACAAAATCATGCATGAATTCGTAATGCATGGACGTAAAAAAAAAGTTTTTTTTAAATTCGCTATAAATCGAAATATTGTGCTAGAGACTTCCAATTTGTTGCAAATTGAAGGTAATTGATTGAATATTACTAGACTGTAAGTGTTTTAGCTTACAATTGCAGTTTTCGACCATTTCGGTCGAAAAAGTTGACCAAAAGGTCGAATTTTTCTATTTATCGTGATTATATGAAAATATTTCAAAATTGATAAAAGCTACAACCATGAGTTATTTTTTGTTGTATTCTACATGAAATTGCACACATTTCCATATATAAAACTTTATGTAACGACTAATATAAAACGGTGCAAACATTATGACAATGTGACGAAAGAATTTCAGAGATGTTCGGCCGAGTTGGGGCGCGCGGACGTAAGAAAAAAGTTTTTTTCAAAAATTCACCATAAATCGAAATATTGTGCTAGAGACTTCCAATTTGTTACAAAATGAAGGTAAATGATTGAATATTACTAGAATGTAAGAGTTTTAGCCTACAATTGTGTTTTTTCGACCATTTCGACGAAGTCAAAGTTGACCAAGGTTGAAATTTTGGCACTTATCGTGATTTATATGAAAATATTTCAAAACTGATAAAAGCTACAACCTTGAGTTATTTTTTGTTGTATTCTACATGAAATTGCACACATTTTCATATATAAAACTTTATGTAACGACTAATATAAAACGGTGCAAACATTACGACAAAGTGACGAAAGAATTCCTGAGATGTTTGGCCGAGTTACCGCGCGTGGACGTAAGTATTCCAAAAATTCACCATAAATCGAAATATTGTGCTAGAGACTTCCAATTTGTTTCAAAATGAAGGTAAATGATTGAATGTTACTAGATTGTAAGAGTTTTAACTTACAATTGCGTTTTTCGACCATTTCGGTCGAGTCAAAGTTGACCGAAGGTTGAAATTTTGGCACTTATCGTGATTTATATGGCAATATTTCAAAACTGATAAAAGCTACAACCTTGAGTTATTTTTTGTTGTATTCTACATGAAATTGCACACATTTTCATATATAAAACTTTATGTAACGACTAATATAAAACAGTGCAAACATTACAACAAAGTGACGAAAGAATTTCTGAAATTTTCAGCTGAGCTACCGCGCGGACGTAGGGAAAAAGTTTTTTTCAAAAATTCACCATAAATCGAAATATTGTGCTAGAGACTTCCAGTTTGTTGCAAAATGAAGGTAAATGATTGATTATTACTAGAATGTAAGAGTTTTAGTTTACAATTGTGTTTTTCGACCATTTCGGTCGAGTCAAATTTGACCGAAGGTTGAAATTTTGGCACTTATCGTGATTTATATGAAAATATTTCCGAACTGATAAAAGCTACAATCATGGGTTGTGTTTTGTTGTATTTTACCAGAAATTGCGCACATTTTCATATATAAAACTTTATGTAATGGGTAATATAAAACGGTGCAAAAATTACGACAAAATGACAAAAGAATTTCTGAAATTTTCGGCCAAGTTACCGCGAGCGGATGTAAGGAAAAGGTTTTTTCAAAGATTCACCATAAATCGAAATATTGTGCTAGAGACTTCCAATTTGTTGCAAAATGAAGATAAATGATTGAATATTACTAGAATGTAAGAGTTTTAGCTTACAATTGCGTTTTTCGACCATTTCAGTCAAGTCAAAGTTGACCGAAGGTTGAAATTTTTTGTAGTTGATGTACGGTACGTCCACTCGTCACCCGACAGACAATTTTAGTCGTCTTATGATACGTCCAGTCGGCGTTTAAGGGTTATTATTACGATCATTTCCACAAACCTCAACAATATATTTATTCTCTCTCTCTCTCTTGATATCCAGATTAAATGATGAAATTTTCACCTCAGTTTTGCCATCCAAACGTATCAGTCACAGTGTGTATATTTTCCAGACTATCACCGAACAGTAGAAATACATGTGTACCATGTGTATGTAGCCGTCATTTGACACCTCGCCATAGTTAACGTCAACTCCACCAAAATATGACTGCTGACTACATTTTCAACTTGAGCAATTATTTCACTCCTGTAACCTGCAAGCATTGTTGACAGCATCAGATAAAGAAATATGCCACCTGGGGTTGACCATCCTCATTAAAGTTCTATTTAAATACCAGTTGCAATGAAAAGCAAAATGGTTTACAGTACTGAATATACTCAAGAATTAAGTGAATGCATGTGATTACTGAAGTCATTAACATCAACAACAGTTTAAATGTGATTACTCTTAGAAAATACACTGATTACCTTATAATTTGATATCTTTAGATTTATTGAGATACAGGCAGTCCCCGCTATTACGACGGGGGTTCCATTCCGACACCATGTCGTAAGCTGAAAATCGACGTAACCTGAAATAATCATCGAAAATCATAAGAAAGCCTTACTTTTAATCCTTTGGGTGTCTTGAATGGCATAACCTGCATTTTTAATGTTTTTTGTAAAAAAACCCCTCCAAATTTAGACCATTTTGCTATTTTTGAGCCAGAGAGAGAGAGAGAGAGAGACTTTGTCTCAGTGCTTATCTACCAGAAAAAAGACTTGGAATTTCACAGAATTATGTAAAATGTAACCTAATTTTTATAGCAAGGAAAATATGAAAGAATGAATAACAAAGTAAGTCACATTTATCTATAAAACAATACAAAACAAATAAACATACATGTTACATATGCGTAAAAAATCTCTCTTATCTCAGTGAGAGAGAGAGAGAGACTGTTTGCATCACCACTTATCTGCTAGAAAAAGACTTAGAATTTCACAGAACTATGTAAAATCTTACCTCATTTTTCCTAGTTATTGAAATGTAAAAAGTAATTATAGCATGGAAAACGTGAAAAAATGAATGACAAAGTAAGTCACGTTTATCTATAAAACTATACAGAACAAATAAACGTACATGTTACAAATGCATAAAAAAATTTTCTCTCTCATTTCAAAGAGAGAGAGAGAGAGAGAAAAAAACAAATACTACTCACCCTCTTGAGTAGTGTATGCAAAGCCCTTGAAGTACAAGATTTGTGGTTGGCCAAAATCCCACCCTTCCTGCCAATTGCGTGTCGTCATGGAGAGGAGGAGGTGGGGGGTTGCTTCAGCTGTAACTGGATACCTTCAATCCTCCAGCCAATAGCGTGTCAGGATGGAGAGAGGGGGTTTGCTACAAGCTCTGTTATTGGCTCTTTCTAGTCCCTCTGGTCAATAGCGTGTCATCATGGAGCCTACATCAAAGCAATAAAAAAAAAATGTAACATCATGATGGCTTTGTGAACTTCCTGGGATTTTATTATATTTTTTATGTTGATATGGTAATCCATATTTCATGAAAGGATATATGTATACAGTAGAGAGAGGGAGAGGAAAGAGGTATGGGCAGTTGGCCTTACTTAAATATCAAGAATAATATTCATGAATTATTACAGAGAAAGAGACAATGCATTAATATTAATATTTGAAAATTAGTACTGTAAATCATTTTTTATCATAAAAAATGCATTTAATCATGAAAATAAAATAAAAATCAGTAATTAGTGAATACTGCTCTACGAGAGAGGGAGAGAGAGAGAGGTCGAACTGAGTTGCTCACTTCAGTAAGCTGTTCTGAGATTTTGTGGGATTTTAATTTAAAAATGTATTGATACTTTTCTGTGGTTACTGTACCTTCATATTAACCCTCTAACGCTGAGCCTCTATTTACAAAAGTGTCTGTTGTATGCCGGCGGCGTTTGGGAGTGAGCGCTGACTTTTTTTTTTTTTTTTTTTTTTTTTTTTCAAAAAAATCAGAGCACGCTTAGTTTTTAACATTAAGAGTTCATTTTTGGCTCCTTTTTTTGTCATTGCCTGAAATTTAGTATGCAACCATCAGAAATGAAAAAAAATACCATAAATAAATATTGGAATATATAACAGCGCTAAAGAATTTCATATATAATTGTATACAAATCGCGCTGTAAGCAAAACGGTTAAAGCTAATGAGTTACTTTTTTTTTTTCATTGTATTGTACACTAAATTGCGATGATTTAGGTATATAACAGATTGTAAAACGATCAAAGCAACACAGAGAAAATATTATCACAAAATGATGCATGAATTCGTAACATGCAGACGTATAAAAAAGTTTTTTCAAAAATTCACCATAAATCGAAATATTGTGCTAGAGACTTCCCGTTTGTTTCAAAATGAAGGAAATTGATTGAATATTACTAGACTGTAAGTGTTTTAGCTTACAATTACATTTTTTTACCATTTTGGTCGAGTTAAAGTTGACCGAAGTTCGATTTTTTTCTATTTATCATGATTTATATGAAAATATTTCAAAACTGATAAAAGCTACAACCATGATTTATTTTGTTGTATTCTAAATGAAATTGCACACATTTTGATGTATAACACTTTATGTAACGAATAATATAAAATGGCGAAAAAATTACGACAAGGTGACTCAAGAAATGCTAGGATTTTCAGTGGATTTCCCGCGCGCGGAGGGAAGGAAAAAGTTTTATTCAAAAATTCACCATAAATCGAAATATTGTGCTAGAGACTTCCTGTTTGTTGCAAAATGAAGGTAAAGGATTGATTGTTACTAGAATGTAAGAGTTTTGGCTTACAATTGCATTTTTCGACCATTTCGGTCAAGTCAAAGTTGACCGAAGGTTAAAATTTTGTCAGTTATCGTGATTTATATGAAAATATTTCAAAACTGTTAAAAGCTAAAACCATGATTTATTTTTTGAAAATGTGTGCAATTTCATGTAGAATACAGCAAAAAATAACTCATGGTTTTAGCTTATATCAATTTTGACATATTTTCATATAAATCACGATAAGTGCCAAAATTTCAACCTTCGGTCAACTTTGACTCGACAGAAATGGTCGAAAAATGCAATTTTAAACTAAAACTCTTACATTCTAATAATATTCAATCATTTACCTTCATTTTGCAACAAACGAGAAGTCTCTAGCACAATATTTCGATTTATGGTGAATTTTTGAAAAAAACTTTTTCCTTATGTCCGCACTAACTCTGCTGAAAATCTTGTAAGAGCCTGACGCCGTCTCTTCCAAACATGTTTGTATTTGTGTGTTTGTCGTCCATCAGAGTGGACAAGACAACAAGAGCATCTCGTTTTCTTTCTCTAAAGGAACACGATTTCAACGATACAATATTTCCATCTGTTTCTCCTTAACCATTGTTGTCTTGATGTATGTACAATCACCACTACTTGCATTGCCATGCAAGCATTCTAATGATGTACTCATAATGTTCCAACGAGTCTTCTGTATCAAACTGTGTGTATGTTTCTGTTTGTGAAGACGCCAAACGTCTCACCACTCCGATGGACGACGAACACACACGTGTTTGGAAGAGACGGCGTCAGGCTCTTACAATCCCAGAAATTCTTTAGTCACTTTGTCATAATTTTTGCACTGTTTTGTATTAGCCGTTACATAAAGTTTTATATATGAAAATGTGTGCAATTTCATGTAGAATACAACAAAAATTAACACATGGTTGTAGCCTTTATCAATTTTGACATATTTTCATATAAATCACGATAAGTGCCAAAATTTCAACCTTCGGTCAACTTTGATTCGACTGAAATGGTAGAAAAACGCAATTGTAAGCTAAAACTCTTACATTCTAGTAATATTCAATAACTTACCTTCATTTTTCAACAAATGAGAAGTCTCTAGCACAATATTTTGATTTATGGTGAATTTTTGAAAAAAAAAAAATTTTTTCCTTATGTCCGCGCGCGCTAACTCTGTTGAAAATCTCAGAAATTCTTTAGTCACTTTGTTGTAATTTTTGCACCATTTTATATTAGCCATTACATAACGTTTTGTATATGAAAATGTGCGCAATTTCATGTAGAATACAACAAAAAATAATCCATGGTTGTAGCTTTTATCAGTTTTGAAATATTTTCATATAAATCACGGTAAGTGCCAAAATTTCAACCTTCAGTCAACTTTGACTTGACCGAAATGGTCGAAAAATTCAATCATTTACCTTCATTTTGCAACAAACGAGAAGTCTCTAGCACAATATTTTGATTTATGGTGAATTTAAAAAAAAAAAACTTTCCTTACCTCTGCACACACTAACTGCTGAAAATCTCAGAATTTCTTTAGTCACTTTGTCATATTTTTTGCACCGTTTTATATTAGCTGTTACATAAACTTTTATATATAAAAATGTGTGCAATTTCATGTAGAATACAACAAAAAATAAATCATGGTTGTTGCTTTTATCAGTTTTGAAATATTTTCATATAAATCACGATAAGTGCTGAAATTTCAACCTTCAGTCAACTTTGACTCGACCAAAATGGTCGAAAAATGCAATTGTAAGCTAAAACTCTTAAATTCTAGTAATATTCAATCATTTACGTTCATTTTGCAACAAATGGGAAGTCGCTAGCACAATATTTCGATTTATGGTGAATTTTGAAAAAACTTTTTTTACATCTGTGCATTACGAATTCATGAATCATTTTGTGATAATATTTTCTCTGTGTTGCTTTGATCATTTTACAATTTGTTATATACCATAATCATAGCAATTTAGTGTACAATACAACGAAAAAAAATAGTTCATTAGCTTTAAACGTTTTGCTCACAGCGTGATTTGTATACAATTTTATATATAAAAATTTTTTTTGCTGTCATATATTCTAATGTTTATACATGATAATGATATTTTTTTCATTTCTGATGGTTGCATACTAAACTTCAGGCAATGAGAAAAAAAGGAGCCAAAAATTAACTCTTAATCTTGAAAACTAAGTGTGCTGTGATTTTTTGAAAAAAACTTTCTTTCAGCTTCGGCGCTAACTCCCAAACCCTGCCGGCATATGGTAGACACTTTTGTAAATAGAGGCTCAGCGTTTAATGGTTAATAGATGTCAGGGCAGTACAAAGACCATCGAAGATGCCTAGCATGTTTATCCCTGGTCAGAAACTAAGTCATAATGGAAAGTTTGCTTCTTTGAGTGAAATGAACAACATGATATTGGTTTGATAACTCATTCTGTGTAAGAACAGTGTTTTTGGCAATTGGGGATTCAGAAAGGACAAAACCATCAACAGAGTGGCCATTACTTTCGCAAGTTTGGATTAGAGGAGTGCTCAGTTGTAGACTTATTAGCATGCAGATGAACAGGAACAACCAGTCGAATACTACTCTATTGAGGGCCCTCAGGCTTGAGCAGTGGATATATTTCTCCAAGTTTGACCAGATTCAGACTCATAGATCTTCCCCCTCTAGCTATTCTAAGGAAGTGTTGAGCAAATTTCAAGTTTAAGAATTGCTTAGTGACTCCTGTAGAGCCCTAGTAGCCTCAGAACAAATGATTTTCGAACTTTCTAGCTCTCGGTAGATGTCTCTCTTAGTCTTCTGTTAAGGAGAAATCAACTCAAACTACAGAATTCCATGCACTTCCACTAACTACTGCACTTCATACTTAAGTGCTGGGAGATGCTCAACTGTCTCCACCCAATAGTGGATTTTCAAAGGTATCGTGGGTCCTATCCTTAATCAAATGGAAACAACCATGGCCTTGTATCAGATGCAGCAGTTTGTGTATTACTCAGGGTGCTGTTCTAGAGGAATTTTCAGCACCTGGCACCTTGTAGACATAAAAGTTTCTCTGCTTTCTTAGATATATTAAGACTTTTTAGCTGTCTACCTTCAAGGTTATTGTTCCATACTTCCCTTGGTATTGTGTCATGTGTCATTAGATCTGGCTGGTGATCAGCACCTTAAGGTGTTGATATGAGTTGAGACTGAAGCCCCTTCAACTCAGTATCAGTCTCTCTCTGGAATTTAGATGCAGGTCTAAATTTTATCTTCAGATTCTTTTGAGCCTCTTGAATGAGTTCCATTGAATTATTTACTATGAAACCCTCTTTTATTTAGCACTATCGCCAGTTAAAAGAGTAAATTTATTGTAAGCACTCTCCTTAAGGCTGGTTTAAAGGGAATACTATTTTATCTTTTTAAGCCTTGAGCTGAGAATGATGTTAAGGCTAAGTTTTTCAGAGAACTGTAAGAATTCCAATTTAACCTCTTTGGTGGGGAAGAAGAGGAAACACTTCCCTGTCATGTTGGGGCAATTAAAACTTACTTAGATAGGTTAAGCCTGGAAGAAGCAGTTATCCTTTTGTTTTGTGACTTTGGAAACCTAGAATATCTTTGTCAAAGGTTAAGCCTAGAGGAAGCAAAGTTAACCTTTTGTTTTGTTGGTTTAGAAAATTTAGATGTCTTTGTCAAATGTTAAGCCTGAAGGAGGCAAAGTTAACTTTTTGTTTTGTGGTTTTAGAAAACCTAGAATGTCTTTGTCAAAGGTTAAACCTAGAAGAGGCAAAGTTAATCTTTTGTTTTGTGGTTTTAGAAACCTAGAATGTCTTTGTCAAAGCACACAAAGTTCTCTGTGATGTATTTGATTAGGCTAGTGCATGAGAACTAGCTCCATACCTTTTACTTTTATTGAAGGTAAACATTCATAATGTGAGAGCTGTTGCAACTTTTTTTAGTGTTATGACAATTTGTTGCTTGAGGATGGGTTTAATGCAGCACAGTAGAAGTGCAATTTGGTTTTGCCCGCTCATTACCTTAAGTATGCAGAATAGTGTTTGAAAACAGTAAAGTCCTTAGTCCACTACTATAGCTGATTCACTTAAGGTAGAATCTTGGGCCTACGAGACGTTTGTTTGGCGGCCTCTGATTGGCTGGTACTGGGAGGTATGCAGCTCGCTCACAGTTTCCTTTTAACGTATGTATCTCAGAAAACTTGCAATATGTTTATTTCTTCATTTATCTCATGTTTTACACAAGATAGGAAAGTTTTGGTCATACCATAGGATTCGGTATTAATTGTACAGCTAAATCATGATTTCCTGAAATCAGTAAGATAAAACACAAAGGAATTACAACGAGTAAAAGTGAAGAGAGAAGCATTCCATTCTTTATGCTGTTTTTACATATCACCGGATTTTGCATCATTGATGCGATCAAGATAAAATAAAACTTGTGTTTTCATACAATAAATTCACCCTGAATACGCTGGTGCTTTCAGATTTTAGATGTGTGTGTGATATGTGAAGAGAAAATGAAGAATATGTCGTATTATGTTGCATCCGTACTTGACTCAGTTTGGCAGTAGTGCCGAGAGACGGTGGTCTGCAAACAGCGAGAGCTTTGAGGTGCCGTTGACAGTTGCCAATTAGCGATATGAGAAGTTTGCAGTTTCGACAATGTTTACCGTATTATTGTGTCATTATATTTTCTGTACATAAATGTATAGAATTCACATTATGACTGTCGAACCTTTTCACTCCAATATCATATATGTCCGTATGTCTGGACATATCTGATAAGAAAAAATGTATAGTAACATGGATGCATCTGGATGTGTTGGCTTCAATTTAGTCTAGATGAGAAATTTGCACACTGTAGGCTACATGATAAATAACAGGCTAAATAATATTATGAGTTCATTATTATGACTGCTTGCTTCTATGGTCAGTAACACAAAAAGCTGATGGTTTTTATATGTTCATTCAATGAACGAAGGTACATCTTTTTATTTCTTCCCATAAAATCTAATGGCGATGTAACGAATATAATATTCTGTCTTTTTCAGAATTTGTTTGAGCTGCTCTTACACCAGAACGTTTATTCCTCTATATATATGTTATATTTGATAATTGTGCAAGCCTGTTATTTATCATGTAGCCTACAGTATGAAAGTTTCTCACCTAGTCTAAATTGAAGCCAACACATCCAGATGCATCCATATGATTATTAATTTTTTCTTATCAGATATGTCCAGACATACAAACATAGTTATATGATATTGGAGTGAAAAAGTTCGACATTCATAATGGGAATTCTATGCCTTTATTTACAGAAAATATAATGACATAATATACGGTAAATATTGTCGAAACTGTTAACTTCTCATATTGCTAATTGGCAACTGTCAACTGCGCCTCAGCTTTGCAGATCACCATCTCTCGGCACTACTGCCAAACTGAGTCTAGAACGGATGCAACATAATAAGACATATTCTTCATTTTCTCTTCACATATCACACGCATCTAAAATCTGAAAGCACATGCGTATTCAGGGTGAATTTGTTGTATAAAAACACAAGTTTTATTTGATCTTGATCGCATCAATGATGCAAAATCCGACGATATGTAAAAACAGGTATAAAGAATGAAATGCTTCTCTCTTCACTTTTACTCGTTGTAATTCCTTTGTGTTTTATCTTACTGATTTCAGGAAATCATGATTTAGTTGTACAATTAATACCGAATTCCATGGTATGACCAAAACTGTCCTATCTTGTGTAAAACGTGAGATAAATGAAGAAATATAAAGATATTTCAAGTTTTCTGAGCTACAGACGTTAAAATGCAACAGTGAGCGAGCTGCATACCTCCCAGTACCAGCCAATCAGAGGCCGCCAAACAAACGCCTAGTAGGCCCAAGAATCTACCTTAAGTGAATCGACTATAGTAGCGGGTAGCCTTGTCCTGAACCAAAGGAAGGGCAATCCTTTAGGCGCATTGTATGAAGGTACTTACAGTATATTGTTTAGGAGCTTGCCTTTATGATGGTAGTCTTTTCCTGAACTGAAGGAAGAGCAATCCTTTAGGCTCTTTGTATGAAAGTGCATGCATTGTTTAGGAGCTTACTTTTATATGATAAAGGTAAGCTCTTGAACAATATACAGGCAGTCCCCAGTTATCGGCGGGGGTTCCGTTCTGGGAGTGTGATGATAACCGAAAATTGGTGATTTTCATGCTTTTTCAGCGAATTTCGGGGCTTATCGGAGCCTCTCTTAGGTATGTATTGATGCAGATAAGCAGAAATCGGTGATTTCGGCGCCAAAAATTGCTGATTTTCGTTGCTAGACAAGCGCCGTAAAACCGGATCACCATTAACCGGGGACTGCCCATATGTACCTTCATGCAAAGAACCTAAAGGATTGCTCTTCCTTCAGTTCAGGAAAAGACTACCCACCACTAGTAGTGGACTAAGGGCTTTACTATTTTCAAACACTATTCTCTGTACTTAAGGTAGTGAATGGGCAAAACCAAATTGCACTTCTCCTGTGCCGCATTAAACCCATCCTAAAGCAACAAATTGTCATTACACTAAATGAAGTTGCAACAGCTCTCATTATAAATGTTTACTTTCAATAAAAGTAAAAGGTAAATCATAAAGGTATTTATTTTTAGTGACTTTTTTATGGCTTTTGGACCGAGGCACTGGTCATTCTGGCTGAATTGAAGTGCTTTTCTTCACAATTCTGCTCTTCGCTGCACACTACTGAAAGCCTTGCTTCCTGAATGGAATCCAACTTCTGGTGGTAGTAAGATCCAGAAAGGATTCCAGATCAGGTAAGAATGTTTCGAGTTTCATGCAAGAAACCTTTAGCTTGAGTGGTTGAGTGGATTTTGTCTAGCTGAACTACCCACCATCCTCTTCCCAATGTGGGAATCAGCTAACATTTAACAGTAGGTAAGATTCATTCCAAATAATATATATTTTCATAAAATGTATTATTTGGATACTAAACTACTGTTAAAGTAGACCCCACCCATCCTCCCCCAAATTAGTGGGCTGTCAAGGAGAATTTTGGCAAGAGCTAAAACATTTGAAACACACCAGCTGGAGAGCAGGTGTACTAGACAGTCAGCCTGGCAACTATTCAGTCTTTTGTTTGAGTGCTGACTTGCCTGTCAGCTTGGAGATATAAGCTAACTTTAACAATAGGTAAGTATCCAAATAATAAATTTTATTATGAAAATTTGTATTTTGCTCTGGGTGCCTACTCTTCTAGTAAGAATTTTTGCAAGAACATGAGGAAGAAGAACCTGTTCCTTTAACCCCCTCCCCGATTATCTAGAGTATTCATGTGATTACCAAGAATTGTTACAATCACGGGAATATTTGTTCACACTCTTATAGTATTCCTACTTATTACTATCTTCTTGATTTAACTCAGTCTGTGGTGAATACCCATTTTCTGTTTTTAATATGTATTTTTTTTTATCATGCAGTATTACAAGGAATTACTTTGGATGATAGAAAGGTAAAAGGAATACTAAATTTTGAATGTTGCATGTAAATACACATACATTTGAATCATGCTGAGATCAGCTACATTTCCCAATATTTCTGTGTATTTTGATGATATGACTTATGAAAATTTACGAATCCTTACTTGCCCAGAACACATCATAAGTCAACCTAAGAGAATAATACACCATTGGCTAAAACCTTGGGTAAACAGGTAATGCAGTAAGTTTACTGATAAACACCATTATATAAATCACATTGTATCAAAGGATATTAACTTGTCCCTCTTCACTTCTCATTCAGTTGTAACCATTAAATTAGACTGCATTTTGGGCAATAAACACTTCATATCCATATGAGTACAAGGCATCAGCAAAACTCCATAAAAACATTCAGCACAAGAAAGCACAACAAAATGGTAACAATACAAAGGAAAAGGGGTACTCATCTAAACCACAGGCAAATAGAAAATAAAATAAAATAAATTTTTAAACGCTTTTATTAAAACGTATAAAAAGCAAAAAATAATTTTTTGAGACACACCAGGATTTTCTAAATTTTGTTTTCTTTTTACTTTTCTAACATCCAAAGTAATTCCTTATAATACAGTACTTCATGATCTTAAAAAAATTGTGTACTAAAAGTAGAAAATGGGAAATTTAAAAAATGGGTATTCATCACAGACTGAATTAAATCAAGAAGATAGAAATAAAGGAATACTTTAAGAGTATGAACAAATATTCTCGTGATTGTAAGAAGAATGCATGGTACTGTAGTTAATCACGAGAATATTCTAGATATCAGGGAAGGGGTTAAAGGAACAGGTTCTTCTTCTTCCTCATGTTCTTTGCAAAAATTGTTACTAGCAGAATAGGTGCTTAGAGCAACATTTGAATGTAAACATCAACAAAAATTATGCACTACATATTAAAACCCAACTTATGAACAAATCAAGATATGAACAGCCGTTTGGAACATAACTCATTCATAAGTAGGGTAGTGTCTCTATACATAACTGTTGGTTTGTTTATCCATTACCTTTTTATAACACCTTGATTGGTATGCTGCTGATGAAAGTTAGTAAGTGGAAGATTTTAGTAGGGAGGCAACTACTCATTAACGGGAGACTAAATACTGCTTTGCTGATTGTAATGAAAGATTTATAGCTACATTATTATGCTAAACTGGGTTAAGGTGTTATTATGTTTGTCATTATTGCCAAGTATTTTATTCAAACTTAAGAAGTTGCTGTCTTACACAGTATTCTACCAAACTATAGTATATTTTTGAGGTTGGATTTGTTTAAAGCTTGAAAAGCTCATTCTGTTTAAAATGTTACTTCAAAATACTAAATTTGTTGAAGTAATACAGCTTTCATGTACTGTATTTACATTTCTCATATTTTCCTTGCCTAGGTATTTAAGAAACCTGAATCACAAAGTTTGTTTGCTGAAGCTGTTCAGAATGTGAATATAGAAAATTTAGCAACAGCTGCCACCAACATAAAAAGGAAGGATTCTAGTACCACAGAGAAAAGTGTTTCAGATAAATCTATTGGACACCGTTTCCCAAAAGATATGGTCTTTAATTGTGAAGACGAGGAAGAACAGTTCAGTAACAAGTTCCTTCTTGATCTACAGGTATGTTTTGTATTAGTGTTTTTGTTGATGAATTATTCAAGTTAATGTTAACTTGGGACAGAAGAATTATTGGTAGTAAATTGCAGTTGTTCCTACGGGGATACAGACACTACACCTTTCGTATATGGAGTATCCTACAGTACATGCGCTGGACCGGCTGTGCTCTGGGTAACAAGGAAGGTAACTTGAGAGGAGGTAGACCCACTCTCTCTGACCCACACCAACCATTGCATCTTCAGCTGCTGAATAATTAACAAGTTCTTTGCTGTGCTTTCATTCCTTTTTATACATTTTTATTTAGTTTGCTTTTTTGTTCGTTTGAGTCAAATCTTGTCACTCAGTTTTCGACCTGTTTCCTTCATCCGACTGGACTTGAAGTTTTGCATTGTTACTCAGTCCTGGTGACAATACAACCTTACATGATCAGTAGGCCAGCAGTGACCCAATAGTGACCTCTCCCATTATCTCAGGATTTGTATGAAGTGAATAACTCTTTGGATTTTTCATACCTTGTTTGACTCGGTAGAATAAGTTAATATCTACAGATTTTTCAAACCTTCTTTGGCTCAACAGGATATTATAGAATATCACGTTCAATTTCATTAGCTACAGTCATAAATCAGTTCCAATTTCTGTCAAGACTAAAAAGTAAGAAATAATAAAACAAAAAAAAATAGGATTTTTTTTAACATTAAAATGCACTAAAAAGTAAAAAAAAAAAATTTGAGACACCGGGTTTTCTTACAATTAATCATGCCTACAGCATTACCTTCATGTTTGGTGCTCTCTCTCTCTCTCTCTCTCTCTCTAACTCTCTCTCTCTCTCTCTCTGGACTCTCTCTCTCTCTCTCTAACTTAAAATTGTCTGTGGTGCCGAGTGGGCATTATGGTACGTCGATTTTAAAAATTTCAAACTTCATTAAATTTGACTTCGACCGAAATGGTCGAAAACGCAATTGTAAGCTAAAACTCTTACATTCTAGTAATATTCAATCATTTACCTTCATTTTGCAACAAATTGTCTATTTCGATTTATGGTGAATTTTTGAAAAACTTTTTCCTTACGCTGGGCTTTCTTCATTTTGTCATAATTTTTTGCACCGCTTTTATATTAGTCGACATGAAGTTATAAAAAATTGGAATTTCAAAAATACAACAAAAAACAACCCATGGTTGTAGCTTTTATCAGTTTGGAAATATTTTCATATAAATCACAATGTGCCAAAATTTCAACTTTCGGTCAGCTTGAAAAAATGGTCGAAAAACAATTGTAAGCTAAAACTCTTACATTCTAGTAATATTCAATCATTTACCTTCATTTTGCAACAAATTGGAAGTCTCTAGCGCAATATTTTGATTTATGGTGAATTTTTGAAAAACTTTTCCCTTACATCCACGCGGTAACTCAGCCGAACATCTTCGAAATTCTTTCCTTGTAATGTTTGCACCGCTTTATATTAGTTGTTACACAAAGTTTTATATATGAAAATGTTTTCATGTAAAATACAACAGAAAATAACTCATGGTTGTAGCTTTTATCATTTTGAAATATTTTCATAAAATCACGATAACTTCTTCGTCAACTTTAACCCTTAAACGCCTACTGGACGATCATACGTCTGTTGGTGCCAAGTGGGCGTTAATCGACACGTCGACTGCAAAAATAACCTTCAGTCAACTTTGAAAAATGGTCGAAAAACGCAATTGTAAGCTAAAACTCTTACATTCTAGTAATATTCAATCATGTACCTTCATTTTGCAACAAATTGGAAGTCTCTAGCAAATATTTTGATTTATGGTGAATTTTGAAAAAAATTTTTTCTAACGCTTCATGCTGTAACTCGCCGAAAAATTTCAGAAATTCTTTCGTATTTTGTCGTAATTTTTGCACTGTTCTATATTAGCTGTTACATAAAGTTTTATATATGAAATTGTGCGCAAATGTACAAATACAACAGAAAATAACTCATGGTTGTAGCTTTTATCAGTTTTGAAATATTTTCATATAAATCACGATAACTGCCAAAATTTCAACCTTCGGTCAACTTTGACTCGACCGAAATGGTCAAAAACACAATTGTAAGCTAAAACTCTGTAATATTCAATCATGTACCTTCATTTTGCAACAAACTGGAAGTCTCTAGCACAATATAATGGTGAATTTTTTTTCCTTACGCCTGCACGCAGTAACCTTCATTTTCTCAGAAATTCTTTTCATCATGCTGTCGTGAATTTTGCAAGTTTACATTAGTCGTTACATAAACTTTTATATATGAAAATGTGTGCAATTTCATGTAGAATACAACAGAAGATAGCTCATGGTTGTAGCTTTTATAAGTTTTGAAATATTTTCATAAATCAAAACTGCAAAATTTCAACCTTCGGTCAACTTTAACTCGATTGGTAAAAATGCAATTGTAAGCTAAAACTCTTACATTATAGTAATATTCAATCATTTACCTTCATTTTGCAATAAATTGGAAGTCTCTAGCACAATATTTCGATTTATGGTGAATTTTTTAAAAAAACATTTTCCTTACATCTGCTCGGTAACTCGGCCGAACATCTCAGAAATTCTTTCGTCTCGTTGTTGTAATATTTGCACCATTTTATATTAGTTGTTACATAAAGTTTTATATATGAAAATGTGTGCAATTTCATGTACAATACAACAGAAAATAACTCATGGTTGTAGCTTTTATCAGTTTTGAAATATTTTCATACAAATCACAATAAATAGAAAAAATTCCACTTTCGGTCAACTATAACTTGACCGAAATGGTCGAAAACTGCAATTGTAAGCTAAAACACGTACAGTCTAGTAATATTCAATCAATTAGCTTCATTTTTCAACAAACGGAAGTCTCTAGCACAATATTTCGATTTATGGTGAATTTTTGAAAAACATTTTTTACGTCCCTCTGCATTTAATTCATGCATCATTTTGTGATAATATTTTCTGTGTTGCTTTGATCATTTTACAATTTGTTATATACCAAAATCATCACAATTTAGTGTACAATACAACTAAAAAAATTAACTCCTTAGCTTTAACATTGTGCTTACAGCGATTTGTATACAATTATACGAGTTTTTTTTTTCGCTGTCATATATTCCAATATTTATATATGATGATGATATTTTTTTTCATTTCTGATGGTTGCATACTAAACTTCAGGCAATGACAAAAAAAAGGAGCCAAAAATGAACTCTTAATCTTAAAAACTAAGCGTGCTGTGATTTTTTGAAAAAAACATTTTTTCAGCTTCGGCGCTAACTCACCGAACGCTGCCGGCATACGGGAGACGTTTTTGTAAATAGAGGCTCGGCGTTTAAGGGTTAACTCGACCGAAATGGTCGAAAAACACAATTGTAAGCTAAAACTCGTACATTCTAGTAATATTCAATCATTTAACTTCATTTTGCAACAAATTGTAAGTCTCTAGCACAATATTTTGATTTATGGTGAATTTTTGAAAAAAACTTTTCCTTACGTCCACAAGTAACTAACTCGCCAAACATCTCTGAAATTCTTTTCGCCACTTTGTCGTAATGTTTGCACCGTTTTATATTAGTCGTTACATAAAGTTTTATATATGAAAATGTGCGCAATTTCATGTAGAACACAACAAAAAATGACTCATGGTTGTAGCTGTTATCAGTTTTGAAATATTTTCATATAAATCACAATGTGCCAAAATTTCAACCTTCGGTCAAATTTAACTCAACCGAAATGGTCGAAAAACGCAATTGTAAGTTAAAACTCTTACATTCTAGTAATATTTAATCATTTACTTCATTTTGCAACAAATTGGAAGTCTCTAGCACAATATTTTGATTTATGGTGAATTTTTAAAAAAAAAACTTTTTCCTTACCTCCGCGCAGTAACTCGGCTGAACATCTCTGAAATTCTTTCGTCACTTTGTCCTAATGTTTGCACCGCTTTTATATTAGTCGTTACATAAAGTTTTATATATGAAAATGTGCGCAATTTCATGTAGAATACAACAAAAAATAACTCATGGTTGTAGCTTTTATCAGTTTTGAAATTTTTCATATAAATCACGATAACTGCCAAAATTTCAACCTTCGGTCAACTTTAACTCAACTGAAATAGTGGAAAAATGCAATTGTAAGTTAAAACTCTTACATTCTAGTAATATTTAATCATTTACCTTCATTTTGCAACAAATTGGATGTCTCTAGCACAATATTTCGATTTATGGTGAATTTTTGAAAAAAACCTTTTCCTTACCTCCGCGCAGTAACTCGGCCGAACATCTCAGAAATTCTTTTGTCACTTTGTCGTAATGTTTGCACCATTTTATATTAGTCGTTACATAAAGTTTTATATATGAAAATGTGTGCATTTTCATGTAGAATACAACAAAAAATAACTCATGGTTGTAGCTTTTATCAGTTTTGAAATATTTTCATATAAATCACGATAAATAGAAAAAATTTTACCTTCGGTCAACTTTAACTCGACCGAAATGGTCGAAAACTGCAATTGTAAGCTAAAACACTTACAGTGTAGTAATATTCAATCAATTATCTTCATTTTGCAAGAAACGGGAAGTCTCTAGCACAATATTTTGATTTATAGTGAATTTTTGAAAAAAACTTTTTACGTCCGCTCGTTACGAATTCCTGCATCATTTTGTGATAATATTTTTTTTGTGTTGCTTTGATCATTTTACAATGTGTTATATACCAAAATCATCGCAATTTAGTGTACAATACAAAGAAACAAAAAATAACTCGTTAGCTTTAACGGTTTTGCTCACAGCGCGATTTGTATACAATTATATATGAAATTATTTCGCGCTGTTATATATATATATAGTTAGGTACCTGAGTTGCTCTATTAGACTTGACATGCCATTGGCAAGAGAACTTTGATAAGGCTTTTGAGCGCAGAGTAATTCAAATAGATTTTAGTGTTGCTTTTTATTTAATAAATCAGAAGGCACTTATTTATAAACTTCAGAATCTTGAAGTCACAGTGAACCATGACCTGTTGTGTCTGGAGTTCTACAGAGTAGTTTTCTTGGTCCTCTGTTACTTTTGGTGTATGCAAGCAATATAGTTGTTGGGCTGGAAAACAAGATAGTTCAGTATGCCGATGGTTCAACACATGTGGGTGTAGTAAAGTCTCCACTTATGAGAAATACAGCTGCCCTCAGCCTCAGTTGGGACATGGTCCAGATCAGAGTCGGTGGGGTGTGAGGCTGAATGCCAGTAAAACGAAAACACTATTGATTAGCAGATCTTGTAAAGATTTTCCACCCCATCCTCCCCTTCAGGTGGATGGAACTTTGCTGAATGAGCCTGAAGCTTTAACTATTCAGGGTGTAACTTTTGACTCACATGTTACTTTTGAGAAACATCTAATGAAAGTTTCAGCAAATGCCGAACAAAAGATTGGTATTGTTCGTAAGGCCTCATATATTTATAACAGTGATAAAATCAGTGCAGCTTGTTACAGGTCACTTGTGCTTCCTTTACTAGAATACTGTTCTCCGGTGTGGATGTCTGCTTCTACCAGAGATTTATCTATTAGATAGAGTGGTTCATGGTGGTAGGTTTCTGTTTCCTAATATTAGCAGTTACGACTTGGACCTTTGAGGTATGGTCTCTAGTTTGTCACTTATTTGTAAGTTGTGATTTAATAGAGATCTTTCACACTCACAATTGATCCCTGATCCCCTTTTCTTGCCGAGAGCAACCAGATTGCCTGAACAGCAGCACCAATGTGCAGTAAATGTGCTTCGCTGTCAAACTTCTCAGTTCCAGAGGTCCTTTATTCCTGACAAAGTTGAACTGTGGAACAGTCTCCCTGAGGATGTTGTGCAATTTGAACATCAAAAGTTCAAACAAAGAAGCAGTGCATTGCTACCCTAATGCTATTCTCCTTGCATTTTTATATATTTTTATTTATATTCATTTATTAATTTTTGTGTTTTCTTTTTAATAAGTGAGATCTCTTTCTGTATTTCCCTTTTCCTTCTCTTACTTCTTAATGAGCACCATATTCTTTGGAAGCTTGAGTTTCAAGTTAATGGCCCCTTTGGGCTTGTTCCATATGAATAGGGTTTATCTTCTGGATATGATTTATATACTATATATTGCTTTTTATCTTCTTGAAATCTTCAGCTGAAAACCCTTAGGGACAGTCAACAGGCAATAAATCCAAGAGGGCTCCAAAATGAAACTAATTTGCAGAGAGAGAAAGACACACACACACAAGTTATGGGACAAGGTGATAAATCAATAGATATGAGGGATTAGAAAATAAGACTGATACACCTGAATTCAGGAGCTGTCAGAAGGTAAAGTAGTTGTAGCCAAAATAAAACTCCTTGCAAACTGAGTAGTATTAAACCTGATCATTAAGATCACAGAACTAAGCCTTATGTAGACAAAAATTGATTTCTTGGTTGGTAGTGGATTAAATTATGATACTTTTTTGTAGTAATATTACAGGCAGTCCCCAGTTAACAGCGATTCGGTTTTATGGGGCTTGTCTAGCGATGAAAATCAGCAATTTTCAGCGCCGAAAATCGCTGATTTCCACTTACCGGCGCTGATAATTGGGTATTGACGCCGATAACCGAAAATCTGTGCTTTTCGGCGCTGATAACCCCCAAAAATCGCCGAAATTGCCGATTTTCGGTTAGCGGCGATTTTCGGTTATCATCACACCCTCAGAAACGGAACCCCGCCTATAACTGGGGACTGCCTGTATTATCATCATCGTTGCCTACTCTGCCTCTGGGAAATTCTCCTGCTCATGCCTCTCTTGTGCTTTGTCATCCACAAATCTCTACTCATCTCCAACCTCCCTTCTGAGTCTTCCAACTATTTTTGTGCCCACAGGAACCTAGCTGTCACTGTCATGTACTATTCTCCCAGGGATTGTGGAAATGCCATGTCCAAGCTATCACTCTCTTTCATCATTGTCTCATTTGCAAATGGAACTTCTGTAATTTCCCATATGTTATCATTTCTAATTGTACTGCCACTGATTCATCATGTTGTTCTTATAACTTCATTTTGAAATAGACAAAGTGTTTTAGATATACTGTAAGTCAAAGAACCACACATTCTAGACCTATAGAGCTTCCCCAGAAGATTAGAAAATTTTCTAAAGGTAAAAATTGGAATAGTTTAAAGTTGAGGAAGCTCAAGAGAGAGAAGGGAAATAAAAAAAACTAGAAGCATTAAGCAATACAGCTTGGTGCTGAAGGGCCAATGTAGATTCTGCTCCTCTGTGGGGGTATTGTATTTACAGATTATGATAAAAATACAAAATATAAAATTTCTTTGCTTCTAGCATTATAACATTAACGTTGTGAAGCTTTTATTTTATTTTCTCCTCTTTTCACTGTCTGACATACTGTATTTCCTGACTATTTTTCTTAAAAGAAGGCCCTGAAATTTACCGTGTGCCATAGAGGTCAGAGGTTCTGTTTTTCATCGGCCCGTTCTAACCCCAGAGGAAGGTTGTCTTTCCTATGTCGGAATCAAAACTCCTGCATATGACCTCTGAGTAAAGTGTATAAATTTTTCTTAATAAAAAGAGTAATAAAAGTATAAGAAAGTCAAAATATGTAGTTAATCACAAAGATTCGTGCCTCTACGATCAGGTTACGTCAAACAAGATGTAAATTAAGTGTATATCAATATAATCCTCTCTCTCTCTCTCTCTCTCTCAGATGGCCCCGACTTTTAGGGAACATTGTTAAGTGACAAAAGTAAAACTGCAGAATGCTAAAAGAGTTTACTGGTAAATCATACTGCAGCAAGAATATGACATTCAAATTAGAAATTTTGTAAAATGTTGATTTTTTATCATTTCTGTAGAAATTCATATTTTAGTTTTTTATACTTGACAACGTGCAGAATATTTTCAGGATTTGAAGGTAAGAAAACAGGTTTTGACAGGTAAACCTATTTTTGGTAGCTGCTGTTCATCCTCAAAGGAGTTACACTCCCACGGCTCCATGATACAGAACCAATCTCAAAGAATTCTCTTATACAGTAATCCTTTAGTTATCCAGATCACCATTATTTGGAACTCAGCGTTATCCGACACACCTGGACTAGGGACCAAGGCCCAAAAGATATGGCATACATAAATTTTAAAAAATTTGAAAACTGCTCTCTGGTGGTTGGCAATGCTGTGTAGCCTCAGGAAAATGTTGGTAGCACTGCTTACACTGCAGCAGACTGAGAAAGGGTTTTGAGAGGTGGGGGAGGCCTTGAGAAGTTTCAAGGGGGAGTTAGGTTGAATGGCTGGGTGCCATGGGAGAGGGGCAGAAGGCTCTGTAGAGAAAGGGCTGTTTTAGAAGGTGGATGGAGCTGGTGAGCAGTTTCCCTGTCTGGGGGGTGAGGATGCAGCATTGGACGGGTGAAGAGGACTAGGTAGACGTCTGACTGGTAGAGCTTGTTTTATGGTGTTATGCCTGTGATTTTTTATTTATATTTTACGCTATTCTCTTTCATTTTTTTACTGTGTTTTCTCATTGTTTATTTTTACAAACCATGAGATTAATGCAGTTGTGAGAGAAAGAGAGAGAAACAACAACTGAGATGAAATATCAATTGATAAAATATTCTCTTGTTTACTCTCGTGATATATATGATAATCATACTTAGAACCAACTACACATGTAATGAAATACTGTACAGTAAATCAAGCAAAGCAAAAAAGAAAAATGGCAGCATGATACTGTGCTAAGAAACACATGCATGAACACATACACAATGTGTAGTGATGGTAACATCAACATTGATGAAATGCCATATGTAGATATAAACACACACACACTCGCACAGTCATACAAGTAAAGCTTTTGTGATATTATGAGGTGAAATGAAGAATCATTAATTCCAACAAAACAAAATGATCAATTACTTTTTAATAGTTTTCTTAAAATGAATTTGCTATGGACAGTTGTCACTGAGAAATGCCATATGTACTAAAGATGTAAACATAGGGTGTTTTACACAAGCAATTTCTATGGTTCTTGACTTAGCAAACAAATTTCATTTGTGATGGATTGTACTACGCTAGGCTTTCAAACAACGTTACCAAACATAAGGCTTATGGAACAATTCATAACCATTTCCTATATTAACAACCATTTACCAAAGAACTGACATAAACAACATCGAGCCTGACAAAACAAATGAATCGGGAAACAGCTGTTTTTGCAATTTTGAGGGATTTTACTTTAATATAAAGAATGTTGGTTTACCCTTATTTACCCATTTTACATTTATGTAAAAAAACAAAAATAATAATTCCAGTAATACATTCATTTCTTTTATCAACTAAAAAATTATTCCCCTAATTCTTTTGCTAGTAGGTTCAATCAGCTGATTCTGAGAATGCAAACATATGTCATTGCAAATGGCAGACATTAGTATTTTTATATATGCAGTAGCACACCGAGGTAATGGACTGTGATATATAGGTGCGAAATGGAAGTATCTATTTGAGAGTTTTCGCCTCTGGATCAAGTGCTGAACTGTTTTCTCAAATCAGATGCTCTTAGTGGGTACACCACTTGTTTACCAGCGTCCCTTGCATTAACACGTCTGACTAGTGCTTGCTTTGTTAGCTCAACTCTTTGTGTACTGCACATGGTGTTTGTTCGCTTTTTTGTGATAATTTTAGTGATCTGTGCAATGGTTCCTCTCCAAGAAAAGTGGTTGGTCTCAGAAAAGTGTGGCTGAACATTATGGTATTGGTGCATAGATAATGTCTGACATCATGAGAGCTAAAGGTAAACTTGTAGCATTCGAGAACAAAGGGTATGAAATTTAACATGGAGGGAACAAAGCTGGTGCTCCTCGAAAATCTATGAGGGTATCAGACAATGCCAAAATAGAGGAAATGATATTGAAATGGCACATGCAGCAACGTATAGCAGGAGTCAGCATTAGTGCTGAACAGCTCATCGAGGCTGCCAAGAAATTGAGCATTCATTCTGGACTAAGTTCACAGAATCGATTGGTTGGGCTTTTCACTGTAAACACAGACATGGCATAGGCCAAAAAGTAAAAGTGTCAGAAGAAACATTGTCTGCTGATGAAGATGCTGCTGCAAAATTCAGAGAAAAGATTTGCCAGTTGATTGAGGATGAAGGCTTGCTGCTATCTCAAGTTTATAACGCTGACAAGACTGGCATTTATTTCAGGATGATGCCTGATTGTACGTTATGCGAGAACAAAAGAGGGCGAAGGGCCACAAGATAAGCAATGAAAGAATTTCCTTCCTTTGTTGTGTGAATGCTGACAGGATGCACTGACTCAAGCCTTTGTTTGTCAGCAAGCAAAATGGCCACAGTGCTTCCAAAACATCAGTATGAATGACCTTCCAGTTCTGCTTGGTTTTTTGAAGAATGCATGTTCACCATGCATATCTTTAAGCATTGATTCTTCAATTATGTCATCCCTGCCGTCATCAAGTACCAAATGAAGACCCTTAAGATTTTCCAGAACTGTGTTCATGCCCTACTGATCCTCAATAATAATCCAGCTCATCCTGACATAAAAGAGTTGGTCAGCAAAGATAGCCAGGTTCATTGTCTTTCTCTTCTTCCAAATATGATGTCTTTGATCCAACCAATGGATCAGGGAATAATTGTGGCAATAAAGAGGCTCTGAACCGGCCTCTTCCTGAAGGAGGTGCTTTGTGTAACAAAGGGCGCCAAAGAAATAGGAGGACAACGAACTCTCTCACCAATATGTAGGCTTTCAATTTTCACTCAGCTCTCCATACTTGGGTGAAGGCATGGGAAAGTGTCCACTCTGCAAAATGGCTGGAAAAAACTGCAGAAGAATGAAGATTCCCTCATCAATTTTCAAGGGTTTAAGGATGACATCATCCACAACCAACTTCGAGCAGCAGGGAAGAGGAGTTACAAGTCGAGGATGTTCAAGAGTGGATAGAGGAAACAACAGCTGATCCTGGTTACGAGACACTCACAGAGGAAGAGATAGCTGAGCAGGTAATGCATTAAGGTGCTGTTGCATAAGGCAATGACGAGGAAGAGCCTCAATGAAAGATGGTGCCACTGGGTGAGATGGTCAGTACCTGGACATACTAATGGGCTTTGTGGAGGACTGTATACTGAGCCACACATCTCCAGTCTCCACTACCCCCTTTGTCAGCTAAAAGACCTTGCGCTTGATCTATGTCTGCAGGGATTTGGAAGAAAGCAGACAAAGATCACACCTTTTTTAGGCCCAAGATGCCGGTGACAAGTCCTGCTGCTACCCCTTCCTCCACCCCCCAGCTATCCATGTCCTTCACCTCGTCATTGAAAATGCTGAGGAAGAAGACTGATGTGAGGCCCTACCTGAAACGCTTAAGATACTCGGAGGGCAGTGATTCTGCCCTTCGCCTGCCACTACCGCCGAGGGACTTGAGATCTTCATTCCGCTGTCAAAGTGAGTACTGTACAGCCATTATAAAATATCCTAGGCCAATTTCATTCTTTTTTATTTATTATTTTACTCAAATATTTTCCATGTTTATTATGCAGCTAGGTAAAATTTTTTATTGTTACTGTTTCTTTATTAATTTACATTGCTTTCAATGCTAAAAATTATGCTAAAGCTTTTACTGTCCTGCAGTTTATTTATATTAATAATAAGGCTTTTATCTTACTTTATGGGTACTGTTTGTGTGTAAGGAATTTTTTATCCAAGGTAAAGTCACAGGCAATCATCTGTTTTCTGTATTCCAGATACCTATTAGTGTTTGGCAATAAAAAAAAGGAAACACACAAACCTATATATGTTTTATCCCTTGTGGTTCTACGGCGACTTACCTAATTATATTGGGCCTGGCTGCAAGATTATTGCGCCTTCCCTGGTTCAGTATATTGTACTAGTTATAGTCACGTTATTTCAGTACATTGAGACAGTTGAGTGTGCTTAGAGCGCAACCAAAACAGTTATCAACTCTTTGAGTGTTACACTTTATTTTTATATTTTATTTTTTAAATTTTCTATGAACTGTCTGTTACTTTCTATTAAAAGTATTTAAAATTACTAGTTTTCTTTTCTTTTTTTTCCATGGAATGGCTTATTTGTTGTGACTTTCTGTGGTGTTGTAAGCATTTTATTGTAACCATCAAGAATGTTGTAACAAAATCACAGAGTAAAGAGCACAGCATTCTCAGAATTGAAATTTGGGTGTGTGTTTAAGGTCAGAGCATCTTTAATGCTGGGAAACATGGTAATTAGATTTAACAGTGCTTGAGACCATCACAAAACTATTCATAATATTCAAACTGAATTATTAATTTTCCTTAACATATTTAAAGGATGTTAAATTAATCAATAGGGATTTAGTTGTTAAATAAATTTTGTAATTATTGTATATTAATTTATTTATTCAATACTTCATCAGTTTGGTCGCTGCAATTCAATGGATGATGCTCAAAGAAAAAGACTGTCAGAACTGCAGCGGCGAAATTCTCTTTATCCTCCACATATGCGATCTGCATATCCTGCAGAGCTGCAGTTTGCATCTTTAGAAGATTTTGATGATGACATGCTAAGAGTGAGTACAAGAGATTGATTGATGTAGACTTACAAGCTCTTAGAGGTTTTTATGTAGTTATAAAAATGTGTATGCCTGTTTGTTCTTTATCATAATACTATTTAGAAGCTCATGTAGTGATTTGTAGAATGAAGTTTTTGATTATAAGTTTAATTTTTGACTGAACTAACCAACTGAACCAATGTGTAGTTGCAGTATGTTGCAGTATTTTGGTTCAAATTTGATTTTTCTTAACCAGTATTGCTGGTTAGAATTAAGGTGGTTCAGTATTTGTAATATTGAGATTTCTTGAAAATATTAGGTTGTAAATGTATTTTACATAAGAACTTAATCTAAAAAGGTCCTCAGAAAGTTTATTTTTGGAGTTTTAGCGTTTGTATTTTTTTTTTTATTATTAATTTTATGGTACTGTACATGATTTTGTAGGAATGGAATGCTTTTCTTTTAAAAATTTTATTGAAAATGATTCAGTGGTATATAAACTGAAGATTGTTATTAATGTTTTGTGCATTGCCTATTGTTTGTTTTTCGTATGTTAATTTTTATGCTGTTTTTGTGAGTTGATAAAATTTCATATAAAGCTGGAAAAGGTGACATATAAGTCATACCATATGGAATTAAGAGGCTGAAAAAAATTACAAGTATGAAGAAACAAATGCCATTAATTACTTACCTCTCCAAGTGATGGAAAATGGCTCTTAAAATTTTTCTAACTTGATGATACAGTTTAAGTTTTGGGATGCTGGTGTGGAGCTGTGAATATTTGAGGCTTTATGTGATTAGATATATTCTGGTGTAGTTAGGGATCATATCGAACTTTTTTGCATCTTCTCAGGCTGGATGTGCTGTAGATGAAAGCCTCCTAAATTTGACTGAAGCTACAGGGAATATGCAGCTGGATTCTCCTGCCTTCAACCTCCGCAAGCGGAAGAGTCTTTCTGATTCCACTAATTCTGAAGTTTCTATTGACTCCATTGTAGGGAAGAAGAATAAAAGGCTGTCTGTAAGGAATGAAAATCTACATTATTCACATTCCATTGCTCATTGAGCAGATTGAAAATAATTGATAGGAAATTTGAATTTTAGGAAGAGCATGGTAAAATGTAAAATTATCCCACCTAAGGAAGCTTGAATTTTCGGTTGTTTGTATCTCGTAGAGAACACTTTTGCTGCTAAACTCATGTTTATTTTATATATGAAATTTTTACCCAGAATGTTTTTTATACTGATAATTTGTATTTATTTTCACAACTGTTTTCAAAAGATTGACATATCGAGAGTTAATGATAGTTCTACAGGCAGTCCCCGGTTAACGGCAGGGGTTCCGTTCCCAGCTGAGTGCCAATAACCGAAAATCATCGTTAATTAGAACATCACAATAATTATGGTGGTAAATGGCATTTACGACACCGTAGGTGCTGATAAACAGATTAATGGGGCTGTTAACTGGTTATTGGCACTGATAACCGGTTATTGGTGTCAATAAACTGCTTACCGATGCCAATAAACCACTTACCGACACCGATAAACCACTTGCCAACACCGAAAATATGGTTGACAACATCATTAGCCAAGTGTCATAAAACCGAAACACTGTTAATCGATGCCACTGGTAAGTGGGGACTGCCTGTATTTTATTCACTGTAAAGAAATCTAAAGAAACTGTCAGTACTGTGCTAAAATTATTTTGAGTTTTTATTATAAGAAAGTACAAGAAAGTGTTTATTGACTTTGTAGTTAATTCTAGAATTAAAATTTATATTTTTCTTCAAGCCCAAAGAAAGTATACAAAAATAAAAATATAATTTTTCTTGAATGTAATAAAAAGTTTGAAGACTATAATGTCTTGATAGGCTATAAGGAGGAAGTTCTATGAACTGTCTCTCACATTCTATTAATAGTGTTTTAAATGGCTGTAGTTTTTATGCAATTTTTTTATACATTGAATAGCGTATTTGTCATGACTTTCTTGGGTGTATTAAGCATTTTATTTTAACCGTCAAAAATGTATTTAACAAATTCACGAAGCACAGAGCCCTATATTCTCAACTCCGTAGAGGGTAGAGCCGTTCATGCATGTCATGTGGTGTACTACAGGCATTACTTGATTTTCTTTGCAACATGCCTTCGGCCCCTAGCTGCAACCCCTTTTGTTCAAACCTTTGATTGTCAATTTCCGTTTCAGCAGTGAATGACCTCATAGGTCCCAGTGCTTGACCTTTGGCCTAAGTTCTATGTTCAATTAAATTCAGTTCTAAAAATTGAAAATTTGTTTGACATTTTTTATACGATGCTTATGATAAATAAAAAAACTTGATTAAGGAACACCTGTTTTTGCATTAGCTTGCAAACCTAGTGTCCCTCTGGATGTTGAAATTATATACATGGACTCAACATTAAAACTAATCACGAAGAATGCCAATAACACTTGTTCTTGTGCTTGAGTTTGTATGGTTGAGACAATATAATAATGGCAGTTACTGTCCTTTGAAAATGCATTTTTTCATTGCCATAACCAACTTGGCAGTGGGTTACTGATTGATTTAGAGCACAGTGAATCATTGTTTCTCATTGGATGTTTAGAAATGTAAGTGCATTCTTGAATGCTGTTATAGAAAAGCTAATTTTATTGCTAGAAATCTGTAACATGTCTTTTGAAATACATCATGGACTAGCTTCATACTTTGATACGGTTGGGAGTGTATGCACATTAACAAATTCACTGCAGTTATAATAGTGTTAAACAGACTAAACATACTTTTTTATTTGACATCTATGTGGTAATTTAGTTCTCGTGTGTAATGTTATTTTAGAAAACTCATTATCTTGAAGTATCTTTTAGTCATGTAGGTTAACATATATAAGTTACAAATTGTGCATGTTTTTTACTGTTTTCATTTCATTCAGTTATGAACAGCATTCACATGAAAACTTTCTGAGTGTATATTTGGCCTGAAATGGCATTTAATTGCATGATTGTAGTGGAGTAAGGAAGCATTTTTGTGTTCTATAGAAGTAGAGAAGTATGTTAGAATGTCATTTTATTGCTTGAATTCTTAGTATATGGAAACAACTGCAAGAAAATAGTTAAATGGTGCCCAAGTCCATGTTATGGGAAAAATAGTACTAAAGGGATTTTTTTGTAATGTTTTGTCAAGATTCCTGTTTCTTAATAATTTATGATTATCTGTAATATAAGGTTGAAAATTAGTTATTGATGAAAGGGTTTTCCCATTTATAATAATGTGACTGGAGGATGTTGGTATGATGGAAGTTTGAATAGAGAATGTAATATACGAAGAGTTTAAAGGGACCCCGTTAAAGATAAAAAGTATTAAAGGCCCAGAACATTGAAAAATGAAAGAATTTAAAGGCAGCTGTCACTGGAGGGTTGATTGGAATACTGTATATACAATACTGACAAAGGAAGAGTTATAACCAGAAGGCTGGGAAAAGACAAGGAATGTGCTATTTTGTGGAAATTATGGAGGAATAAGGATGTTTTAGCATGCAAGACAAAGATTTGTAAGAAGCCCCAGAATATCATGGAAAAGGGAATAATGTATACGTAGACTTGATGGGAGTTATGGCAGACTTTACACAGACCAGAGGTAAGTGGAGAGAACTTACTGCATGCCTCATCCCCTGAAAGGGAAAAGCTGACAAAAAGTTGTTTCTGATGATGATGAGCATGTTATGATAAGATTAAAAAGGATACTGTAAGTCAAGCAAAGAAAATAAATCAAGATCAACAATCAGTCATTTGGTTTCATGCCAGAGATATCTACAGCAGAGGCAGTCTCTATAATGAGGCATCTACAAGGACAAAATGGTGTAAAGAAATGTTCACGTTTGGGATCTTGAAAAGGCACTTAACAGGATTATTACAAATACAGAGGTTTCTGTAAAGGTTCATCAAGCCAGTGATGTTAATCATACCACAACACAAGGTCTAGGGGTGACGGTGGTAGGTGCATAAGAGTAATCTGCGATGAATCTTATGTGGACCCATTACTGTTATCATAGTCAAGAGGGAATCTACAAAGGAATGCAGAAAGGTAGGCCATTGGGGTTTAGTAAATCCAAATGACCTGGTATTAACAGAATTGGAGGAAAAGTTTGTAAAAAATTTAAAAGGTGGAAGAGTAGAATAGAGAAGAGAGGACCTAAAATAAACATAAGCAAAACAAAGCTCATGGTGACTGGAAAGGAAGCAAAGGAAGAGTACTGTACATTTGGAAAAATGCTCAAATGCATTAAAGAGCAAATCAGAAAGAGAGGTGGAACACCATGGTATGGTAGAAGGGCAGGTCTTAGAAGAGATTAAACATTCTTCTTACTCTTGGGACCTTGCACTGTCCAGCAATTGTTGAAAAGAGAAAAAATAGCAGCACTTGGAATAAGTGGAAAGAACTTGATAGATTACTAGTAAATTAAAATATTTTTAGTAACCAAAGCAAAAACTTGTGTTCATAAAGCATGTACAATTGTGTGGCAAAATGATGTACACAGACAAAAAAAATGTAGAATATGAAACTGTGTGACTCTAGACTGCTAAGCATCATGAACAGTATGGTGTGAAACCATATGCATGAGGAGTAGAGGAGAAAAGTGATGTCCAGTGGCAGGAGAATAGACCAAGACCTTAAAGACTGAAATGTTTTGGACCTGTGCAAGAATGAGGAACAGACAGAAAAGTAGTAGATATGGAATAAGGCCAAACACCTGTAGGAAGGGCCAGGACATTTTGGGAATATAGGAAGGCCTTGACTAGATTGGAACTCAGAAAATGCACACAGCCAAAGACAGTGTAGCAGACTCATTTCATGTGTAAACCCATAAAGGAAAAAGTGGATTTCTTCAGTATGCCTTTCTTGGTATACTGTATGCAGTTTTGTACTAAAGGTTCTTTGCAGTGTCCTTTTGCCCTCCAGCTGCATTGATTTTTGTCTTTTATTTTTTATTTGTTCTCTGTGGTCTCCTCTCCCTGGCTTGCTTGCTTTTAACTTTGTCTTGCTCAAATTTTCACCCTATGAGAGCATATAAATGACTTGGTGTTTTGGTGAAACTATTAAGAACAAATATTAATGTCTTCCAGATAGTTTCATATTCTTCCATTGATAGTGAAATGGTGTTATGAAATGAGCATGTAAATTGTTTTATGAATATTTGAATGCAAAAAGGTACATAAAAATATACTGCGTAAAGATAGGCATCTTGTGAACATCAAGAAGGGTGCTTCAAATTGTGTAAAGTTTTAACAGTATTTTCAAGGAAACACTTTTGCTCGTGTATTATCAACTAGTAAGTTAATTTGCATAGTTATTTGAAACATACTTGTACATCCATACATACAGTCAACCCCTGGTATTTGCAGGGGTTGTAATACGCAACCCCCGGGAATAGCTAAAATCCATGAACACTTAAAACCCCTCAAAATGCTTATAACTGCCTATTTTGATAGTTCAGACACCAAAAATCCCCTTAAAAAATGCTTATATTCGAGTATTTTAATAGTTTTATCACAAAAGGTGTATTTAGTCACAAAAATATGAAAATACAGTAATTTGTGAATATTTCTCTGAAAAATACTTTGAATAGTCAAATTTTATGTAAGTAACTTACCAAGTAATTATTTAGCTAATGGTTATGCTCACACAGCATCCTAAATTCAAAATTTGCAGTAACGCGTCAGTTGCAAAGGGGGGAAATGACAGGCCCTGCCCACTGCAATGGGAGCATAGGAACGACTTACCGCCAGCGGCGTCATTCTCTTTCATGCCGTGCTGCGGACAGCACATTGCGCTCTACAATCCTGCCCAATTCACCTATTCATGCTTGCTTGCCAAATTCGGGAAGTATTCCCTTTTGTTTGTCAAACTGTTGCATTTTTTTATTTCTCTTTTTGCATTAGATTCTTTCTTTTGTAATTATGTTGGATTCTAGCGGTTCCAGTCGTCGTTACTATAGCGAGGGGTGTAAGACTAGACTTACTAAGATTTGTTATGATGCACATTCCATGTGCACTAAGTGGAGGGGCCAGGAGTGTTCAAGAGAGAATACATGTTCAGAGTGTAAGGACTGGAATGACTGTAAATGGAAGATGCTTGAATCCCATCTGAATAGATATGAGAAAAGGAGGATTAGAAAGGCGGCTGCTCAAACCAAAAGTAGGGCCTCTGTAAGTAGGGATTCTTTCCCTAAACCTAAGACTGATTCTAGCCTAGCTCTTCCTTCTACCCCTGGACATACTCTCTCTCCTATTCTCAGTCCTCCCTCTATTCCTCCACAAACTCCTGTGCCTAGCTTCCATGCTTCTGACCCCGTGCCATAGCTTGTCTGGATTCCAGGATTTAGTCCAAATTCGACAAGATTAGTCTGGTAGTGAGTTCAGTGTCCGTATGTGCGCTTATGGAAAAAGTGTTCTGTGACAAAGTTAGTGATAAAGTGTTAAGTGAGGTGTTTGTGGAGGAGGTGGCTCCCCGTCCCGTCGGTGCCCCCAGACAAAGGTCACTGTCCCGTTCCCCTCTACAGCAGAACCTCGGTCCTCGACGCTAATTCGTTCCAGAAGAAGTGTCAAGATTCGATTTTGTCGAATTCTGAGTTAATTTCTCCCGTAAGAAATAACTGAAAATGGATTAATCCATTCCTGATCACCAGTCATTACCCCAACCTTGCCTTTTTATACAAAACTTTACACAACTTACAATTAAATAAGTTCAGAGTTGAATAACTTACCGTATCAGAAGCACTTTTTACATTTTTAAATGCATACTGTATAAAAAAATTGGCCTATGACCAATGCGGCGTGTACCGATGATAGACCGAGCGCCATAGGCTAGGCTAGGTAGCCTATAGGCACTACCAGAATGTACTGGAACGGGTACACATGAAAACTGTTATTAATTATGATAACATTGAAAAACAAGCCAGATTATCACATTAAATTAATAATACAGTATTTATAAGCCAAATTACTGTATGTCTGTTATCATAAAATTAAGAAAAATTTCCTAAATTACGTGAACTTCGAAGCTTGTGGCAGATGTAAACAAACCACAGCGCCACCCTGGTGGTGTATCAGCGGTACTAATTACATAAACATTCAATATTTATGGTAAATTTCATAGTCTACTGGAATAGTGTACAAAATCTGTAAAACATCTTTCAGTAAATATATACTGAAAGATGTTTTACAGTGATTGTGTACACTATTCAAGTAGACTCTGTATGAAATTTACCATAAATATTGAATGTTTATGTAATTAGTACCGTGATACACCACCAGGATGGCACTGTGGTTTGTTTACATCTGCCACAAGCTGCCGAGTTCTGACATAATTTAGGAAATTTTTCTTAATTTTATGATAACAGACATACAGTAATTCGGCTTATAAATACTGTATTATTAATTTAATGTGATAATCTGGCTTGTTTTTCAACAGCAGCAGCAGCAGCATGTGTGGGCTTTAAATGCTTTTAAATAAGCATGGGAAGAACGCCAAATAGCAGCAGCCGCCCGAAACTTTTCTACAAACATCATATGATTCATCGGGTCGGATTCCGGTTTGTTGTTTGAGCTCCGACACAAAATTTACTCAACATTTTGTGTTGAAATCTGATTATGTCGAGTTCTAGTACAGTCGAGGACCAGGTTTCTACTGTACCTGGGAGAAGACTTACCAGAGGTCCAAGTGAGGCTGGCGGGGTTTGCCCACGGGTTGCTGCCCCCTCAGTCAAGCCTGTTGCTAGATCCAGGCTTTAACCGACTGCCGCTGGAAAGGCACGTCACTGGATGTGCATCACTTGTTTTCTAGCTCGGACTCAGATTCCGACCGCCGGCGTCGTAGACGCTTTCTGGATTCGTCTCGGCCATTGAAAAGGCGCATGGACAACTAGACTCTTGCTTCCTTGTTGCCGATCAAGCATCACAGGGACATCCTCGACAGCCTGCTTCTATCTTGCAGTTACGATGTGGATCCTTCGGTTTTCGCCTCCGTTCAACTTCCTGCACACCCATGGGATTCGACTATTTCGATCTCTCCTAAAGATGCCAAACGCTTGAAGCATCGGTCTGAGTGTCTGTAGCCCAAGGCCCCATCTTGTCTCGAAGCGCCGTGCCTGAGAACCATCTTCCTGCTCCCAGCTTCTGCTCCCATGTGGCCAGCACCTGCTCGGGTACGCCCAGCTGTTGACTCCAAGCTCCCAGCACCACCATCCAGACACCCGATTCCTTCTCATTAACCATCTTCTCATGACTGCCAAGTTTCCATCTCGGAACCGGACGACCCCTTGTTGGCACCCATCAAGGAGCAACTCTCTCAGATCTTGAGCTTCATCAGGAAAGCACCCTCTTCTAAACCTCCTCAAGATTTGTTCCTATCTCCAGTCTCTTCGGGAGACGAAGAGGAGATCAAACAAGATGCTTTTCCTCCCTCAGCTTATGTGTCTTTTCTGCAATTCCTTCTGGCAAGTTTTCCTTCCTTCTTCGTCCTGGCTGCTCCGTCATCTGCTTCTACCTTCCTTATGAGAAGCCTTTTGGAAGAACACTCTTGGATTCCCAAGATGGTGCTTTCTTCTCCTCTAAGAAAGTCATGAAGGATATTGAAGACTGGCTCTTAACCCTTAAACGCCGAGCCTCTATTTACAAAAACGTCTCCCGTATGCCTGGCGGCATTCGGTGAGTTAGCGCCGAAGCTGAAAAAGTTTTTTTCAAAAAATCACAGCACGCTTAGTTTTTAAGATTAAGAGTTCATTTTTGGCTCCCTTTTTTTGTCATTGCCTGAAGTTTAGTATGCAACCATCAGAAATGAAAAAAAAATATCATTATCATATATAAATATTGGAATATATGACACCAAAAAAAAATATATATATAATTGTATACAAATCGCGCTGTAAGCACAACGGTTAAAGCTAATGAGTTAATTTTTTTTAGTTGTATTGTACACTAAATTGCGATGATTTTGGTATATAACAAATTGTAAAACGATCAAAGCAACACAGAGAAAATATTATCACAAAATAATGCATGAATTCGTAACGCGTGGACGTAAAGAAATGTTTTTTTTCAAAAATTTACCATAAATCGAAATATTGTGCTAGGGACTTCCCGTTTGTTGAAAAATGAAGCTAATTGATTGAATATTACTAGACTGTAAGTGTTTTAGCTTACAGTTGCAGTTTTCGACCATTTCGGTAGAGTTAAAGTTGACCGAAAGTCAAATTTTTTCTATTTATCGTGATTTATATGAAAATATTTCAAAACTGATAAAAGCTACAACCATGAGTTATTTTGTGTTGTATTCTACATGAAATTGCGCACATTTCCATAAATAAAACTTTATGTAACGACTAATATAAAACAGTGCAAACATTACGACAATGTGACGAAAAGAAATTCTGGCGCGGACGTAAGGAAAAGTTTTTTTTCAAAAATTCACCATAAATCGAAATATTGTGCTAGAGACTTCCAATTGGTTGCAAAATAAAGGTAAATGATTGAATATTACTAGAATGTAAGAGTTTTAGCTTACAATTGCATTTTTTTTACCATTTCGGTCAAATCAAAGTTGACCGAAGGTTGAAATTTTGGCAGTTATCGTGATTTACATGAAAATATTCTAAAAGTGATAAAAGCTACAACCATGAGTTATTTTCTGTTGTTTTGTACATGAAATTGTGCACATTTTCATATATAAAACTTTATGTAACGGCTAATATAGAACAGTGCAAAAATTACGACAAAATGACGAAAGAATTTCTGAAATTTTCGGCCGAGTTACACAAGAGCGTAAGAAAAAAGTTTTTTCAAAAATTCACCATAAATCGAAATGTTGTGCTAGAGACTTCCAGTTTGTTGCAGAATGAAGGTACATGATTGAATATTACTAGAATGTAAGAGTTTTAGCTTACAATTGCGTTTTTCGACCATTTCGGTCAAGTCAAAGTTGACCGAAGGTTGAAATTTTTTGTAGTCGACGTATGGTATGTCCACTTGGCACCCAACAGACAATTTTAGTCGACGTATGATACGTCCAGCAGGCGTTTAAGGGTTAATGAAGAGAGAGCAGGGCAAAGCGAATTTTGCCCAACCTCCCTCTCAATTGATCAAGAGGAAATATCAGCTGTATGTTACCGGGGAAGCTCCCTCCTGGCAGTTGCTGCCTCCTCCCAAGGGGACTTCTCCAGCCTTATCGACTTCCTGTCGGTTAGCTTTCGCTTCGGCCAAAGTCGTCTTCTCTTCTTCAGAACTAGACCATCTCGTTAAGGACTTCTTCAAGTTCTTGGTTTTTTTAATTGGATGGTAGGAGCCCTTGCTAAGAAGATAGAGGACTAAGGGCTTGGACGAACTCTTCACTGCAGATCTTTTCAGTGTTCTTTCATGTGCTGACAAAGCTGTCAGGGACGGCTCTTCAGAACTCACAACTCTTTACTCCTTTGGAGTTCTTAAGAATAGAGAACTTTGGTGCTCCTTCACCACCAGAGGAGTCACGCCTTCACTGAGATCCACCTTGTTGTTCTCTCCATTGGATTCTTCCCACCTCTTCCCCCAGTCGATCGTGGAAGAGATAGCTTCTCACCTTCAGAAGAAATCCACCCAAGATCTACTTGCACAGTCGTCTAAACGCCCCAAGAGCTCCTCCTCTTCATCGTTCATCCCCAAGATGATCTCACCGCTACAACAGTATCCCTCTCATGGGAATAAGCCCAAATCACAAGTTAGACCTCGCCCCAATCTCCGATTCCAATCAAGATCTTTTAAGAACTCCTCCTCCAAGCTGCCGTCCAAGAGGTGAACCCAAAGTCCTTCATGCCCCATTAGGAGCCAGACTTCTCTTTTTCTGGGAGAAGCGGGAGCACAGGGGAGCAGAACAATGGATTATCAAGGTGTTAAAGGAGGGCTACTGCATCATGTCTTGGAGAACCCTAATTTAGTGTTGTCTCCCATCGCCTTGACGGCCTACTCAAGAGACTCAGAGAAACATTTGGCCCTTTTGAAGGAGGTATCCTCTCTTCTTTTAAAGAGAGCTATAGAAGAAGTCGAGAATGTTCACCCCCAGGGCTTCTATAATCGTGTGTTTGTAGTTCCCAAAGCATTGGGGTTGGAGACTGGTCCTGGACATAAGCGCCCTCAATCTCTTCATCAGGAAGACAACGTTCAAGATGGAGGCGAACCAGTCAGTCATGGCCCCCATTCACCTGGGCAATTGGATGATCTCTCAGGATATGCAAGATGCATACTTTCATATCCCCGTCCATCTAGTTTCCAGGAAGTATCTCAGGTTTGTCTTCTAGGGAAAAGTCTTGAGTTGTGGTCCCTCTCCTTCGGCCTCTCCACAGACCCTCAAGTTTTCTCCCGAGTTCTCTCCCCTCTTGCCAGATGGCTTCATCTAGTCAGCATAAACATCAGCCTTTACCTGGACGACTGGTTTCTTTCTCTGTTCCCCTTCAAAGGAAAACTGCATGAAGGACCTTCGAACAACTACAACTTCTCAAGATCTAGGAATTTTTTTAAATTCCAGAAATTCCAGTTAGCCCATGCACAGGAGATTGTTTATTTGGGGATGATTCTCAACTCTCTGAATTTTCAAGTTTTCCGTCCCTCAAGAGAATTGCAAACTGCCTCAAGACCATTCACAGTTTCCTCGCCCTATCGTCATGTTTGGCCTGTCAGTGGATGAGCCTTCTAGGGACTCTGTTGTCTATTGAGACCTTAATCAAGTTGGGCAGATTGCACATGAGAGTTCTCCAATTCTACCTCAAAACCAACTGGGACAGGAAGACTCAACCGGATTCTGTCATCTGTCCCATCACTCAGTAGATAAAATTGGACCTCCAGTGGCGGCTGTCCAAAGGGAGACTTTCACAGGGAAAATCTCTCCACCTTCCAATCCCCGACCTAGACATCTACTCAGACGCTTCGGATTGAGGCTGGGGAGCTCTTCTAAGGAGTCAAGAAGTTTCCGGGATGTGGTCCCCAGAGGAAACCAATCTTCATATCAACGTAAAAGAACTGAAGGCCATTCATCTAGGTCTCCATCATTTTGCAACTTCAATTCGCAACAAGACAGTGGTTGTTCATGCGGACAACACCACCTCTCCGTCATATATCAAGAAACAAGGAGGCACTTGTTCTTTTTCCTCCCTCTGCCAGACTACAAGGGACCTTCTACTTTGGGCGCACAAGAATCAAGTGATGCTAGTCGTTCGTTTCATTCAGGGAAAATTAAACTTCCTAGCAGACAAGTTGAGCCATCGGAAGCCGGTCTTCCCTACCGAGTGGACCCTGGATCACAGGATCTGTGTCGATCATTGGAGATTGTGGGGCAAACTGTCCATAGACCTGTTTGCTACCTCAAGAAACAATCACCTTCCTCTCTTCTGCTCTATGGCCCTGGATCCCTTGGCTGGGCAAAGGACGTCATGCTCAGAGAGTGGTTGGGTTTGGATCTTTACGCCTTCCCTCCCTTCAGCTGGGTGAGGGAAGTCCTGAACAAGTTTGTGTCACACTGCAATGCTTCTGTGACTCTCATAGCACCGTTCTGGCCATGAAGGAGTGGTTCCCAGACCTTCTACGGCTTCTGGTAGACTTTCCGAGGCTGCTTCCCCAAAGACTGTGGCTATTCAAACAACCTCACTTCAAGAGATACCACCAAGGGTTGTCCACTCTTGCTCTGACAGGCTTCAGACTGTCAGGAAGCTCGTCAGAGCAAAAGGTTTTTCAAGAGCAGCTGTGGAAGTTATTGCAAAGTGCAGACGACAATCTACTTGCAACTTATACCAGTCAAAGTGGACAGTGTTCCGTCAGTGGTGCAACAGACATCACATTTCATCTTCTGAGACATCTTTAACCCAGATTGCAGACTTTCTCCTCTACTTGAGGACCTCTAGAAGTCTTTCCTCGTCCACCATCAAAGGATACCAAGCGATGCTTACCTCAGTGTTTAAACACAGAGGTATGAATCTTTTTTCTAACCAAGATCTTAATGACCTCATTAAGTCTTTTGACACTTCCAAGCAGAAGTAGTCTGATTTAGTGTCTTGGAACTTGGATGTTGTCCTTAAGTGGCTTACAAGCCCCCCTTTCGAGCCACTCAGTTCCACTTCTCTCAAAACCTTATGTGGAAGACCCTCTTTATAGCAGGTATGGCTACAGCCAAACGTATTAATGAGCTGCACACGATCGACAAGAGGGTAGGCTTCTCCTAAGGAGATGCAGTGTGCTCTTTCACCTTAGGGTTCATGGCTAAGAATGAGGATCCTCCTAAGCCTTGGCCTCGCTTCTTCCATATTTAGAATTTAATGGATATCCTGGACCCGGATGAAGAAGAGAGGGATCTTTGCCCATTCAGATCCCAGAGGTGCTATCTGCATAGGACCAAGAAGATCAGAGGACCTGATAGCAACCTCTGGTGCTCTGTCAAGAATCCTTCTCGTCCCTTTTCAAAGAATGCCCTTTCGTTCTTTATTAGAGACCTGATCTCCGAAGCTCTTTCCCAGATTCAGGAAGACTCTTTTCCCTTGATTAAAGTTAAAGCTCGTGAAGTTAGAGCAGTGGCTACCTCTCTCGCCTTCAAGCACAATATATCCCTCTTGTCTATTCTTCAGTTGACCTCTTGGAGGTGCAAATCTATCTTTACATCTCATTATTTGAAAGAAGTGGGGACAGTTTTTGAAAATTGCAGTACCCTTGGACCTTAGCAGTGGCTGGCATGGTATTGGGGGAAGTAGCATAGGAGATCCTATCTCTCTTCTGTCTCTTCGCCTTGATATAAGGTGTTGAGTTTTTTGGGGAGCCTAGGGGTACTTTGTACTTGGTGTACCCACCAGTTCTTTGGATGGGTAACAGTTTGTCATGTCAGGGCGGGTGACGGTGAATTCTGGTTGTTGGTTTGTGGTACTCCGCCCAGGGCAAGGGCAACTGTTTTCCTGCATACGTCTTGTCAGCGATCAGGCACATCCTCCGTTGCAAGACTTCCACTGAGGTAGAGGCGACTCTCAGCTCCCCACTGTGCAGCTACAGGTTAAGATCAGCACCAATCAATGGTAGCCATTCTTTTCTAGTTCAAGTCATTACTCCTTTAATGTTTTTTTAATAGATCAGTCCATTCATCCCACCCCCCTTGCAATGTGGAATTCAGCTAAATAACTACTTGGTAAGTTACTTATATAAAAATGACATATTTATAATAAAATTTAGTTTATATTTATATATACTTACCAAGTAATTAATGGTTCAGAGCCCTCCCTCCTCCCCTTTTTTCATGGACTGTTCGGCAATAAAATAGAATGACGCCACTGGCGGTAAGTCGCTCCTACGCTCCCATTGCAGTGGGCGGGGCCTGTCACCCCTGCTTTGCAATTGATGCGTCATTGCGAATTTTGAATTGAAGATGTTGTGCGAGCATAATTGTTAGCTAAGTAATTACTTGGTAAGTATATATAAAACTTAATTTTATTATAAAAATGTCATTTTTCCATGAGTGTGTATACAGTATATGTTTCACAGAGAAATCCACGAATAGGTGAAGCCGCAAATCCGAAACCGTGAATAGGCAGGGATCCATTGTACAACACTTTCTTATGGATTAATATTGTCACCTTTTTATTGTCTCAATTTTACTTAAAGTTTTGAAACTAGAAGGCATACTATGGCTGGTCCTAGGAGTTTGCATGATTATACTACACTAAATATTAGGAGAAAATTTAATATTTAGCAACTAAATGAATTTAGAAAAATGCAAGAAACTAGCCATTATAACATTAGTGTATAAGGTACAAAGTCCAAGTTTTCCTTATATACATTCATTGTACAGTGTGTTTGATATATAACATACAAGTAGTTGCATTTTGCTAGTATATTTAAATAGTAATTTTATAGCAGACTACTACAGGCAGTCCTGGTTATTGGCGATCCGGTTTTATGGAGCTTGCCTAGTGACGACGATAACCAGATTTTCGACACCGATCTCCAGTTATTGGCGCCAACCTCTGGTCATCGGCACTGATCCCCGGTTATTGGTGCTGATCCCCACTTATCGTCGGCACCGATCCCCAGTTATCAGCGCCAATAGACAGGGATCAGCGCTATTATCACCGATTTTTGGTTGTTGCGATTTTTGGTTTTCGTCACGCTGTCAGGATCCGAACCCCCACCAATAACCAGGAACTGCCTATATTAAAATTTTTCATGAGAGGAGTAGGAATGAAGTGAAAAGCTATGGTTTTTGGATGAGTGACATAATAAAGATGATAATTTTTCAGTTTTGTCTAAGGTGGGAATTAATGGTATAGTGAAATATATGTTTCAAGATGAAAAAAGGTTTGCAGAATGCTGACAAATGTACTCTTTCTTCACAGACATCTTATTCTCGACCTGGTCCACCGACACCTGGAAGAAGAAGCATGCATAAAATTGATAAAGAAAACATATTAGATTCTGACACCTCCCAGGTGTCTTCATCCAGCAGAGAGCAGAAGGTAAATTTGCTTCCTTTATTATGTATTTTTGTTGTTTATTGCCTGAGGTTAGGTCTCATTATGATCTTACCTCTGTTAGTGAGCTAGAAGTTGAGGGATTTTCAGCACCCATAGGTAGTTAACCAAAACTACATTCTTATCCTGTATGTAATTTTATGTGCTTTCTCTCATTTTACTTGTGATCTTTTTCACATTAGCTGCCCTACTTCTCGAGCTTCATCGAAGAGAGTGGGCGAACTCCATGGTCTATCTTCTAATGTTAAACACTCAAGGGGTTGGGGGTCAGTAGCCGTCGAATTTGTCCCGGAATTCGTAGCTAAAACTCAAAATCTCTCGCTCCATGATGACAGATTTGAATCCTTTTCCATTCCATCCTTAGGAGATTTTGTTGACAGTGTCCCAGATGAATTACTCTTATGTCCTGTTAGGGCACTGCATGATTATCTGAAAAGGACTTGCCACCTTAGGCTGAGATGTTGAAGACTTTTTGTAAGCACAGACTGGAACAAGAAAGAAAGTGCCCAAGAATACTATCTTGGTACGTGAGATTATTAGTCGTGCCTATAGTTCTTCTACCACCTCTAATTCTAACACAGTGCATGCAAGAGCACATAACATTCAGGATTTAGACCCTTTGTTATCCTTTAAGAAGAATTTATCTATTCTTAGGATTTTGAAGGTTGGTACTTGGCTTCGTCAAACCACCTTCACATCCTTCTATCTAAGGGTCGTTGCCAACAGGTCCTTGGACACTGTTTCCTTGGGTCCAGTGGTGGCCGCTCAGGAAGTTGTGTAGCTCCTCCAGTGCCCCTGGTGGGACAGTGTGTGTCTTACCTAAGATGATGGCATGAAAGTGAGAGTGAATGAGGTTACTGGTCTTTTTCCTTTATTTTCCCCTTCTTCTCTGCCGGCCGGCAGCAGGAAGCGTGATCCTTCATGAACTGGAAATGGTTAGATACAGGTGAGTGAGTGCTTTTCTGTTTGGGAAAAGTTTTTTAATACACTAATCTTTCCTTGCAAGAGCTAGTCCCTCCTCTCCCTAACAAGGGGAGTGAGGAATGATAACAAACGAATTGGTGGCTAATGTAGGTTTGATATCTTAACAGATAGAGCTCTTTATCTTCCATTTACACACTGTTCCTATACAAATGTATACTGTATTAGCCCAGTAGTCTGACCGTTTAATATCCTTTATTAGAGTAGTCAGAAGCTTTCGTCTCTTTTCTCCGCTTTTACCAAACCAAGAAACGAGACAAGGTGCTGAACCTCCAGTCGGTTCGAGACTTCAATTCCTCTCATCAAAGTGAGTCTACCCAAAGTTAAGACCTAGGTTTGTTCCACAAATGAAAAATGACAAAGTTTTCATTAATTTGTATTTTTCATAGCTAACAAACCTACGGTCTCAACTTACATTGCCCACCTCTTGCCACCCCTCAGTGGATTCCCTGGGCTGGAAGAATGTGATACGTCACAGTGTTCTTGGGTGAAGGTAGGTCAGTTGTTTCCTCCTATCTCACCTGAGTAGCCAAACCCCGTTGCCACTAATACCTTGTTCTAAAATTTTTTATGTTTTTTACTGGTTTCCAGCTGGTGCTAGAAGATTTATCCTAAAGTTAAGACTGTACTTTGTTAGCTATAAAAAATACAAATAAATTGAAAATTTGTCATTTTGATATGTTTGACAGCTATTGGGTAGATACTGTGGCCGGAAAAGTGCTGAAAAGAATGTTTAAAATCATCTATAGTGTACCTTGCAGGGCACACTTGAGTGATACAGTACCACCCTATGGGGTACATAGGCCAGTAATAAGGACCCTTTTCTTTTAGTGTAAAACCTTAGAACCGTCTTCAGGTAGTTACTTAGATGTTATGTAATATCTAATGCAAAGTTTGCTTAGATTGTACTGTGTGCTAGTTATTTTATCACTTGTATGGTATCTGACTCAAAGAGTGTAAATGTAACTGCTGTGATATCATCTTGTGAATTAATTTTAAGGTGTATATGAGAGTATAAACCATTGTTTTGGTGATCTTTTTGGAACACTAAAACCTGAGTTTTGAATTACCTTGCTAGTTGTCTAAATAAGAGATGCCCAGCTAGTTACTACAAATATTTTGAGAGTAGAAACAAGGTATGTATACAGATTGTTATTACTCTAAACTAATTTCATGAGGCATCCAATCACTTTTCTAGACTTACAGACTTGGCCAGTCTAGAGTGTAGCTTTGAGTCTCCATTAGAGTTTGACAAAACTTTTTATTGGTAAGAGGAGACTGGTCTGGTATGCAAACTATCCCTTATGTTTATCTTGAAGTTATGCTCTTTTATGCACTAATATCTTTTATACTACTGGTCAGATACAGTTTACTGCAACTTTGCAATATTGAATGAATAAGTCCAGATTGAAGATGATGTACATTAACTACATAACATGGAGTTTTGATAATTGTAAGTATAATAAGAGTTTCTTACTGTAGGTGAGTCCTGTATCTTCTGGATCTGGTGATTCTCCAGTTTCTACCCGATCGAGACGATTATTAAAAGAGTCATCACAACGTAATAGTATGAGTGCTTCTACTAGAAGCTCTGGCTCTCAGTCAAGGCGTACCACGCTGTCTCCTGGTGGTGTCTCATTTCTCAGTAAAAAAGGACTAAATATTACTCCTCGAGGAAAGAGAGTAGCAACGCCACTGTCAATAAAGAAAATACTTAGCAGAGGGAAGTCTCCTTGGAGGAAACTTGAAAGTGATCATGAGGTATGTTTTTTTATAGTTCCTATGTTGTTTGCATGTATATATTAACATTGATAATTATTTTTTGCTGCATGTCTTAGTGAATATATGCTTAAGTATACATTTTATTCAAATGTATAACATTTGTAGATACATGTATTCAGCAGTATTCCAGGCAATGTAAGTAAAAAATTATATGATTTATATGCAAAAGGGTGGAACTGTTGTGAAAGGGAATTGTTGGGTTTTATGCTGTGTGCAAGATGAAGTGAATGATTGTATCATACACTTCATCTTGTAAATGCCATTTCCACCCAAAGATATCAATAAACAAACATTTCTGCAAAAATGAAAATACCCTAATGGTGTTATGTACATATTACAGTTGGAAAAATTTCCAATTTTACTAATAATAAAGCTCACAATATATGTTAAAATAGTACTCATTGTTAAATATTTGTAGGGAAAATGTGTAGAAATCTTGTTGGCAGTAATATAAATTTCCTGGTTGCACAACAGTGATGCCAGTTGATGGTGGTTACTGAATAGTTAGTGTTCTTTTAAGGTAGTTTGATGATGAATATAGTTGTAATTTCCCATGATGTTTTTATGGTAAACATAATGGTAAGTGGTGTGTTGTCTCCCACAAGTTATGTTTACTTGGTTAAGTTTCAAAATAGGGGCAAACAAAATTTATGATTATATTGGTGTAAAGAATTTTAGAAAATAGTTTCTTGCCTTTCCAGACGTTGTCAAATATAAGCCGTAAATAACAAAATGTAAACAAATTGCCTGTTTCTGTAGGAGATTGACATTAAACTTCAGCATTTTTAAGGACAAAAGTATCATTCTCAACTGGTTATCTTATAGACAAACTGCTGAGATCATTGATTAAATGTTAAAATTAACATTTTACAGTAATGCCTGTTGATGTGAGAAGTTGGCATCAAACAGTAGGATTTTCATTGACAGTAAACAAAAAAATTTACTAATACTAAACTGAATTAATAAAAGAAACATGAAGAATGTGCATGGAGGTATTTCATTGCTTCATTTTAAGGCTTAATTAATGCATGATGATTTAAGGTGAAATACCTGTATACCATTATGCTAGCCATGCCTATTTATGTATACTGTATACTGATCTATATATTTGCATGTGAAAATTAACTGCAATTGTTATCAGATGTGCTGATTAATCCTGAGCATTGATAGAGGTAATTGAGTAATATATGGCAAAATGAGTAACTTATAGGCATTAAACAGTTGTCACAGAGGATGCCTAGCTTAAAATTCATTTCTAAAGAGAAGGCTTAAGTACATATTCAAGGTAGATGAGTGTCACGTTTTTATTTTTTATTTTAATTTTTTTTTTTTTTTTTTGGCTTCAGTTTGTAACTAATAAAGATGATCCAAATACTAAACTGGTATTCGTTGCAAGATGATATTCCCCTAACACTGTTTTGAATGCCATTTAAGTCTGGAATGAAGTTAATAAAAAAAAATATGTTTATTTACTTCTTGGGAATTTGGAAGCCATGTACAAGAAGACATATTTTATGAAAGTAGTAGTAACAGCTATATTTCTTTTATATAAATAGGTAAGATCCAGTATTGAGTGATAAGCTATGTTGTAGTGTTTTAAGGTCATGAACCTAATACATTTTTATCAGAACCAGTTTAACCTCTTGTTATGCTTGCCAACAGAGATTTTTGCTTCACCCTCCTAGAGAGACTGATGGTTGAGTTTGCTACTTGTGAATTTCGGGGTAGCCTAGACTTGAATACTTTCATTCAATGTCATAAAAGTATTTTACATTATTAACATTATTGATAACTTTAAATGTTGCATTTTTCATCTCTCCAAATGTATATTGTGTATTTGTGTATATAACTTCAAGATATTTAAAATTAGCCTTTGGACTCCTTAAATGTACAGTATTCAGTAAACAAGATTATTTTTATTCTCAAAAGGATATCCCATTTCAAAGGAATCTGCTTAACTTTCGTATTCCATGTCATATTAAGTATGTAGTGTACAGTATTGTTAATCATATCATATTGAAGTACTGTGGTACAGTACATTGTATTGGAGTCCCTAGAAGTAAGTAGTTAACATGACTAACCCCAGTCACAATAACCCTACAACTTACCTCTAACAGACACCAAAGGGACTAGAGAGCAGTGTAGGCTCTACTGGCAGCTCAAAATTAAGGATTTTCCGTAAGCCGTTTGGTTCCAGAAATTACAATGTGTTGTCAGCATCACTGAGGTTTGTTTTTTGCTACATTATGAGCTTTTTCTCTGCTTTGATATTACGCTTGCGTTGCTTTGCTGTTTCAGAAGCCTTGAAAATAGAACATTCTGAAGACTATATGTCATTAATACCCATTCCATGTACTGTATAGTATTAACAATTTTAAAGACCTGATATTTGCATGAATATGAAAAACATTTCAAAATATTGTGGTTTAAGTGGCTGCACCATTTTTTTTCAAGTGTATATACTATAATCCAGTTTGAATAAATTTCAAGTAGTTTCAATTATTTGGACTAGCTGCTGGAGGGAACTGCAATTCTAGTTCTTTGTCACACTTATGTAGATTATTAGATTTTTGTGTTGAAGAATAACAGTTTAGGTAATGTTTTAGAACATTCGCAAGTTCATATTAAATTAAAGATCATATTTATTCCAGCCGAGAAGAACCCTAAAAGAGTTCAGAGGTCTGGTTAAACAAATCATTTATAACTAACCAAATAACTACAGATCATATTTAAAACCTGATTAACCCTTAAACGCCGAGCCTCTATTTACAAAAACGTCTCCCGTATGCCGGCGGCGTTCGGTGAGTTAGCGCTGAAGCGGAAAAAAAGTTTTTTAAAAAAAATCACAGCACGCTTAGTTTTTAAGATTAAGAGTTTATTTTTGGCTCCTTTTTTTTTGTCATTGCCTGAAGTTTAGTATGCAACCATCAGAAATGAAAAAAATATCATTATCATATATAAATATTGGAATATATGACAGCGAAAAAAAAAACATATAATTGTATACAAATCGCGCTGTAAGCACAATCGTTAAAGCTAATGAGTTAATTTTTTTAGTTGTATTGTACACTAAATTGCGATGATTTTGGTATATAACAAATTGTAAAATGATCAAAGCAACAAAGAGAAAATATTATCACAAAATGATGCATGAATTAAACACACGGACATAAAATTATTATTTTTTTTTTTTTTTTTTTTTTTTTCCACCATAAATCGAAATATTGTGCTAGAGACTTCCCGTTTGTTGAAAAATGAAGCTAATTGATTGAATATTACTAGACTGTAAGTGTTTTAGCTTACAGTTGCAGTTTTCGACCATTTTGGTCGAGTTAAAGTTGACCGAAAGTCAAATTTTTTCTATTTATCGTGATTTATATGAAAATATTTCAAAACTGATAAAAGCTGCAACCATGAGTTATTTTGTGTTGTATTCTACATGAAATTGCGCACATTTTCATATATAAAACTTTATGTAACGACTAATATAAAACGGTGCAAACATTATGACAATGAGACGGAAGAATTTCTGGATGTTCGGACGTTACCGCACAGAAAAAAATGTTTTTTCAAAAATTCACCATAAATTGAAATATTGTGCTAGAGACTTCCAATTTATTGCAAAATGAAGGTAAATGATTGAATATTATTAGAATGTAAGAGTTTTAGCTTACAATTGCATTTTTTTGACCATTTCGGTCAAGTCAAAGTTGACCAAAGGTTGAAATTTTGGCAGTTATTGTGATTTATATGAAAATATTTCAAAACTGATAAAAGCTACAACCATGATTCTACATGTTATTTTCATGTTAAAACTTTATGTAACAACTAATAAACATGAAATTGACAACACATTTTCATATATAAAACTTTATGTAAAATTCACCATAAATCGCTAATATTGTTGCAAAATGAACACATGATTGAATATTACAAAAAGAGTTTTACAACAAAATGAAAGAAAAGAAGTTTCTTTATATGAAATATTTCAAAACTGATAAAGCTGAGTTATTTTGTGTTGTATTCTACATGAAATTGCGTATATATAAAACTTTATGAAAATATAAAACAGTTTTTTTAAAAATTCACCATAAATAGAAATATTTTAAATATTGTGCTAGAGACTTCCAATTTGTTGCAAAATGAAGGTAAATGATTGAATATTACTAGAATGTAAGAGTTTTAGCTTTTGACCATTTCGCAAGTTTTGACCAAAGGTTGAAATTTTGGCAGTTATTGTGATTTATATGAAAATATTTCAAAACTGATTGAAAGCTACAAAGGTTGAAATTTTTGTTGTATTGTACATGAAATTGACGTCATATATAAAACTTTATGTAACGGCTAATATAGAACAGTCAAAAATTACAACAAAATTTCTGAAATTTTCGGCACCGTAAGAAAAATTTTTCAAAAATTCAACAGAAATCAATTTTAGTCTTCCAATTTGTTGCAAAATGAAGGTACATGATTGAATATTACTAGATAAGAGTTTTAGCCAGTCAAAGTTGACCAAAGGTTGGGTTAATTGTTTTATAAGATTTTTAAGGTTTGAGAGTGTCTTTAATTGTTTTATATTTTTAACTTTGAATGTTTTGAAACCATGTGAGTAATGTAGGTGTACAATAACTAACAAATGAATAGACTTTTTTTTTTTTATTTTTTTAAGATTGCTGTTGATATTTAAAAATTTTATAAAATCTTGTTACACAGGTGATATTATGTAGAAATAAGAATACTTGCATTTTTGTAGTTGGTGTTAGTCTTTTGTTACCAATACCCTTCATCTCATGTGAAAACTGTAACCTAATTTAAGGAACATTTCAATACTGTAGTTATTTAATGAACATAGGCATAAACTATCAGAACAAAGAAGTAATGGGAAATTTGTTCATCTTCATAGTCATCACATATATATCATAATTTTCAAGTGTGATAATTTACTTTAGTTATTTGAAAATTTCTCTGCAAAATTGGGAAATTCATACAAAAGTAATGTATGTACTGAAGTTACAGGAAAAACTACTCTATAGGAATTAATTCTCAATACCATTATGCCCACTAAACTCAAAGTAAAAGGAGTTGCCTATTTCAGAAATATTTTCAAATACAATGGCTTTCATCAATATTATATTGTTAATAATTTCAAAATGTTTTTTCATAAAGAAATTATGTTCTTCAGTCACCTAATAGAAATTGATTGAATACATAATATTGTAGTCAGTAACCAAAATTTTAGTGTCAGATAAACTTTTTCAAGCAATTACCATTTATTGTGCATCTTTTCTGTAGCATTAGATGTAATCCTTCCATTTACAAGAATAATTCTTCATTGTCACTGTACACAAGCTTGTATTAGATAATATGGTATTGGTATCATAAGATGTATTAGCTAGCAAATGACTTTCTGTAAAACCCTATTGCTTTTATTCATTAGTGTTTTGTGTTTGCAAAGAAAACTGTTGGCCCTAAGAACATTATCAAAATATCAATCTTTATTTATAGCAGTAAAATATCAATCTTTTCTTCATAGCAGTAAAATTTTGTTATTTCAGACAGTTTCCTAACCCCTTTCATTTCACACATTTAGAGTAGTGAAACAATGTTAATATCATTATTTTTATTTTATGATTCTCTTAAAGCTGTTGTTTTCTGTATAATAGAAATGTAATTTTACATTCAAATACACTGATAAAAACCATCAAAATTAAAATATAAGGCTTAAAGTTATTCCAGTGTTCATTGCTCAGATATAATTGTGGAATCTTAATGCCTATAAGAATATTTTTAGAACATAATCAAGAGATACATATATTTGATAGCATAGACACAGTTCATCCTCAGAGGTGTAGTTACACTCATGATCTGCCCAGGGCTCCATAGGACAGACCTACCAATCTCACAGAATTCTCTTATAGTTGATCTTGGCCAGAATAGCACTTGTTGGCACAATGATAAAATATAAAGGACTCAGGACAAGAGAGCTCCATCTCCATTCTACAACTACTACCTTGGTTTTTCCTTCATCCTACTCACACAGATGTGACAACAGCACATATGTCAACTGTTTTCCTCATTACACTGTAGCCTGTCCCAGAGTTTGCTAATCCCCATATTTTGCTGTGAAAATGTTTTTAACTGCATTTTTCAATAATCATACAAACTTTCACACTAAGTACATAGTTTTAAGACACAGTGAACAGTTCTAGTTCCTTGAAATTTAAGGGGTAGGCTTATATATGTTAAATTTGGAGCCAGCAGGTCTCATGCAGTGTGAGAAGTTAGGATTAGATCACCAGGCTATGCTGTATTTGCCGTGCTATTTTTCCTGTCCAACAAAGCGATAATTGGCAATACTGTAATGCCAGAATGTTTGACATTTTTGTTATTGAAACTCATTAGTCATGACTTTTTTTAATATCGATAGATAATTTATGACTTAAAATATTGATAGATTATTTGAGGTTACCAAAAGGGTAAATCAGGTTAGCCTAACTTAATGTTTATGAAATAGGCATGACAGTAGCTCTCAGTCATGCTTGACTTACAAACCATAGTGTTTACTAAAGGCCAGTATTTCCTTTGTGGTATTTTATTGTCAGACAAAATAGATTTTAAGATATAGAATGTTCCCAAGCTATCGTTAATATCAGGGTTCTTTTCAAGTGTTAAAGGAAATAAATTCATGCGGTTCTACTTCTAATGGGTATTACTCCGCCAATAGTGATGTCACAAGTACTGTATTGAGAAAAATTGTTGTGACTTTTTTTTTCCTACAGGAATATAAAAGGTACTTTTTTGTAATGGTGAGCTTTGTCAAACAAATTAGAATCTTATAAGATACTCTTTCTATATAAATTTGGTGCTATAATTCCAATAATTAATTATTTTAATTATGTACCAAGTAACATAGACCATAACCTTTACCTGATGCTATCAAATAGACGGTAATCAAAGTTATGAATTGCATAGAAATACATTGTATGGGAATTCATACCATGTTATAGTAGTAATTGTGAATAAATATTTTGATGCATTACTATTTTATGAATATGACCCATTGATCATGATACTTAACAGCATAATGTGGACACATACTTGTGGCCATGTCACCCTGTTTTAACCCTTTTTATCCAGTCATGATCATGTGAGGCATGGTAATAGCTTTTGGGGTGTGATCTGGACCAGCTTGGCTGAGAATTGATTTTTCACGACATGCAGTTTGAACAAATTTTGTGGAAAAATGTTTGAATTACTTGAATGGGCCATGAATAACTTTTGATAATTCATATGGCAACACACATAATCTCAAATATATTTGCCCATAAATATACTTGGGGAATTTTGCTGGTTTTAGTTCTTATTTGTTACGATAGTATGTCAACTGTAATTGTAATTTTGCAAAATAAAGTGCAAAAATTTATTAGAAAACATATATAAGTCAACAAAAGGTACTACATCTTCCCAACCCTGTAAATCTTGTAATATTTTAATATTTTCCCATAAATATACTTAGGGATTGTTGCTGCTTTTAGTTCTTATCTGTTATGATTGTATGTAAGCTAAAATTGTAATTTTACAAAAAAATTTTTAAATTAATAGAAAGAACAGGTATAACTCACTAAAATTAGTGTATGTTTTTGAGTTATGGAAAAAAGGCCCCCACACAGGGTTGGAAATATTCACTTTAAATTTCATGTGGAGGTACAGAAAATTTTTATAATTTTTTTCTCCTACCATGTGCATAACTGCCTGCCATGAGGCAGCCCTATAGGAATAAAGGAGAATTTGGTTGGTTGCTGGACATGTGTGAAATATGCAACATGCTCCTGGTAGCAAGTTTAAATGATGACAGAGTTCATTTTAAGCTGTCTCTCTGAGTCACAGGTTTTAGCAGAAGTATGGAAGGAGACTACATTGTTCTGGCAGAGCTCCCCCAGTAAATTCGAGGAACTCCCACTTCAGCTCCTCCATCGGAGACAAAGTCTTTTCTTGGGAGAGATGTCCCTAATACCCAGCATGAAGTAGATACAGTATAGCCACTGAAATTTCCCTTTGAATCCGGAAGAACTAGGGAACAGTCTTTGCTTACATGAGAGAGTCATCTCAGATGAGGATCTTGCCTCATCTGAAGTATCTGTACAGGCAGTCCCCGGTTATCGGCAGCCTCAGTTACTGGCGATCCAGTTTTACAGCGCTTGTCTAGCGACGACAATAACCAGGTTTTCGTCGCTGATAACCGGTTATCGGCACTGATCGCCTCTTATTGGCGCCGCTGATCACCGGTTATCGGCGCCGCTAACCAGGGATCAGTGCTATTATCGCTGATTTTCGGTTGTCGTCACGCCGTCGGGAACGGAACCCCACCGATAACCGGGGACTGCCTGTACTTTCTAGGGGATATAGTGATTTATCCGGGACTTGTATCCTGCTGGGGCAGTGGTGATATGACTACCTTGGCTCCATCAGTTCATGTAAGCTTCCTTGATAGGGAAATTCTGCTTACTCCTCTTTCAGAATTCTGGGAGGAAATCATGAACAGTATCAAGGAGGACCTTACTGTTGAGTGTCAGCATAGCAGAGACGTTATCCATGATTCTCAAGAGGATTTCAGGTCCATCCTGGATATGAAATTGGATTTGATGTGTAAAAGTTTCTTTAATTGGAGGATAGAGAGGCTGCATAGTCTGCCCAAACAGAGATTGGTTCTCTCACCAAAAAAACTTAGGTCATGGAAACAGTGTAATAAAAAACCCAAGCCTAAAAAGAATTTGAATCAGTTGTCTAGATCCCCGTTGAAAGCAGAACTTGTAATAAGAGACAGCCTACTCAATCCCAGAGCTCCAACTGGACAGTAATATCTGAGAATGATACTGGTAACCCTTGGCATGACACCTCAATGTGCATCCTTTTGCCAGATGGAAAATACCGTATTAATGAAAGAAGAACTTTGGTTGATGTTGAGCATGTAAAATTTCAGGATAGAGCAGCCTTTCCCAACACTGAATGGCACTTGGCCCCTCCTTCAAAAGGAATTCAGAAACTTTCTAAGGAGACGGTTATCTTGCTTATTGATGTAGTGAAAAGCACAGAAACAACCTTTCTCCCGTTTAATGAAAAATATAGCACGGCAACAGTTTTAGAGAACCAATATGCTCTCCAGGAGACACCAGCCCTCTGTCCCCTCACTTTTAAGACAGCCAGTCTTGTAGACAGAATTTCAGAATATTGTGGTGACTGAGGAAAAAGCTCCAATTGGATGTGGCTACCCAGCCATTTGTGGCCCGTATGAGAAAAATCCTAGACAGGACAGCCATGGCTGAATTTCATGCTAGGCTCTACCTCCTCAATATTGTAAATTATACTACTGTGCCAGAAATAGCTATTAAAATGCTTCCAGAGTCTCCCAGGACAATGTTCACTGCAGTAGCCAAAATGCTCAAGCAGACCCTATTGGGAACACACTGTGACACTGGAGAGCCTCAGTAAGCCTGGAAAGAAGCATTGGTGAGCTCCAATATCTTGCTTCCCAATGTAACCTCCCTATTACATTCTTCCCCCTTCTGTCAGACTTTTTTGAAGAGTCTGTTGTTGCACAACTCACTGAATGAGCCCAACAACAGAACTGCACAATATATGCTCTGCTTGGAAAAGGGCGATCTGGAAAACAGTATTCTTGAGAGTTTCCTCTTCCTAAGCCCAAGAAAGCTTGGTATGAATTGGATCCATACAAGCCTCTGTTCACTACTAAACAATCCTTCCAACAACAGAAGAAAGAACAACAATAGCAGCAGCACCCCTTTCAAAGCGAGAAAAGGAAAATCAAATCCTTGAATTTGTATTAAAGGCAAGGGAAGAGGTGGTGCCCAATATGACTTGCCCGATCACTGCCATCTAGGAGTCCTTCCCTTGGGGGGACAGTATTATTTTCAATAGGCTAGGGTAGAGATGGTCTCACCCCCCCTTTCTAAAGGAGGTTTTTCCAAAAACCAGACAACTCTTAAAAGGGGACCATAGAGTAATACGTGTTTGTCACCAATCATCAGCGTCCCCAATAATGATTCATCCGAATGAAGGGTGATCTTCGACCTGTCAAGTTTAAATAAACACATTGTTTGTAACAAGTTTTGGATGGCTACTGCTGGCTAAGTGAGTTCGCTCATTCTGCAAGGGACTTGGACCATCTCTATTCAATATTGCTGTTCCCTTCCTAGGGTTTTGGGTAGGGAAGGAAGTGTACTGATTCTAAGTCATACCTTTCATGTTAAATGTTGTCCCCAAGAATCTTCACTGCCCAAGAGCTCAGGAAAGAAGGAATTTGACTGGTGGCCTACCTTGATGTTTGGCTAATCTGAGGAGCCACCAGAGAAGGGTGCTGATGAAACCTGAGAGTGGTAGCCAACAAACTCAAGTCAAAAGGTTTCCTATTAAATAGGAACAAGTCCTGCCTTACATCTGGCAGATGTTTTCTGAGGCTGGAACTTTGTTGTGGTACTTTTTGCAGTTGGGTGTCTCTTCCCAACAGCACTCAAACCAGAATAAGGAAGGACCTGAGATGATTCCATGCACAGTCCAGCTTTTAAAGACGACAGTTGGAACGAAGTCTGGGCCTGGTACAGCTGTGTCTGTGATGGATCTAATCCTCAGATTGTGACTGTTGGATGTAAACAGTCTGGCTCTTGCATGCCAATAAAAGGCTTTGTGATCACCTTCGTCTGCGGTGGGGATAATATTCTGCCTGTGGACCCAGACGAGGTCTCTGGCAAAACAGGTCGACCTGACTCCACCATCCATATTAGTTATAATACATATGATTCCTCCTTGACACATTGGGGAGGCCATTTGGGAGGATCGTCAGATAGCAGAAAGATGGTTGCTGTTTCTGAGTAAGTGTCATATCAGCTTCCTGGAACTGTTGGCTGTCATTCCATCTCAGAAAATTGAAACATCCAAAAGGGACCCACATATTGTCGGTCCTAGATAATCTAACTGCAATGTCTTGTATCAAGAGGTTGAACTTAAGCTCAGCCCCTCTCCATTCAGTAATGCTGTCTATTCTACAGAGGGCTCAAGTAAGGAAATGGTCCTTGTCAGTAATTGCCAGTGTGCTTCCACATCAGAAATGGACCTGTTTGCCACATGCAAGAACCATCAGCTTCCAGTGTATGTCTCTGAACCTGGACATTCAGGCAGTAGCAAGAGATGCGTTCCTACGAAGCATCCTGAAGGAGGTGGAGCACACATCTGCATGGAGTGCTTTTCTGGGATGTGGGTACCCATGGAGAGGGAGGAGCATATCAACCTGTTGGAGATAAGAGAAGTCAGGCTGGCACTGCAACACTCCCAGGAGAAACTAGCTGAGAAGTAGGCAGTCCCCATGAGTGACAACACCACTGTGGTCACCTACATAAACTACCTCCCCAGATTTGGAATGCCCTGGCAGTGGAGATATACGAATGGTCAGAGTACCAGAGTCTGGACCTGACCGCCAAAGCGTGGCTGACTCCTGTTGGAACTGTGGCAGGGACCAACAATTGACATGTTTGCCATAGAATGGAATGCCAAGCTTCCCCTGTACTGCTTCCCAGTCCCTGACCAGAGGGTGATGCTTCAGGATGCCTTCCAACACCCAGGGGACAACATGGCTGTATATGCCTTCCTGTCATTCAGTCATCTGAGGAAGGTCAGCAACAGGTTCTTTGTCTCCCAGGGACTTAGGATGATGTTTGTGGCACCCCTGTGGCTGTAGGCAGAGTGGTGCACAAGCCTACTCTACCTCCTAGTACACATCCCAAGACAACTTCCCGAAGCCTCCCAACCTTCTGGTTCAGGAGCACAACGGGAGGTACCATCAAGCAGACTCCTTCCAGCTTCACAGTTGGAGACTATCCATAGTCAAACCAAAATGACTATGAACATGTGTGTTTTCAACGTTGCTGCTTTTCCCAGATTTGGTTCAAACCCTTGACCTAAGTTGGGATGGAGTGTAGATGTGGCAGAAACATTGCCAATCTTCCTTATACCAGGTCAAAAAGGGTCAACACCTTGATAATAACGTTCTACATTTCTAGCACTGAAGACGTAAAATGAGCAAAAGAACTGAGATGATGAGTAAAGGATGATTTATAGTAAAAAAAAAAAAAAAAAAAAAAATTGCAGTAAATGAAAAATTCAAATCATACATAAACTGTTGTGACAGCAGGGTAGGATAAGGATGATTTAGTTTCGTATCATCTACATGGATTATAAGATTGCCCAGTATCTAGCCCAGGCTCACTGATGAAAATATAATACAGAAAAAAAAAAAATACTGTTAATGGCTCCTCAAAGATTGTAAATTAAGTCGGCCTTGTCCCAGAATGGTCTCTTTCTTCTGGAAAGCCATTGGGAGGGATAAGTAGGATTTAATGACTGGAATAAAGGAACCCGAATTGAGGGATACAGATTAACTGTAGTCAGATTATAAGTCAGAAAGAAGTCTGGCAACACACCTAATGACAGCCATGTTTGTAGTCATTTTGGTTTGACTATAGCAATTCATGCAAAGAGAGGGTTTTCAGAGCAGTATGCTACAACAATCACCAATACTCTAAGGCCCTTATTTGCCCAAGTGTACCAGGGCAAATGGATGGTGCTCTGCAGATGGTGGAGAGGGACTACAGTCCACTCAAGACCAATGTGAGGGGGGGTAGCAGACTTCCTGGTGTATCCCCAGGAGGGGAAACCCTTTTCATCAGCTCATTTGAAAGGCTACAGATCTTCCTTGGTCCACATCCTCAGGCCAAGGGGGATAGACCTTTTGAATGCCTTGGAGTTGCCCGCTGTCATAAGACATTATGAGAAGAGTTGCCTCCCAAGGTTAAGGTCTCTTGAGTGGGATGTCACCAAGGTCCTCATACACGCTGTTGGGTGGCCCTCCATCAGTCTAGAATACATCCCAGACTTTGTGGCCAAGACCCAAAGTCCTGCAGTGTCAGACCTAAAATTTGAATGTTTCTCCATCCATTAAAATACTTTGTAGGGGAAGACAAAGGACAAGATGGCTCTATGCTCAGTCAGACCCCTAAGGCAATACCTGAAGCATATGGCCTCTCACAGATGTGTCTGCAGGAGACTCTTCATAAGTGTAAGGTGTGAGAAGAGGTAGATCTCCAAGAACACCATTTCCTCCTGGCTGAGGGAAGTCAGTCAGGACATACACTGCTGTGGAAGACTGTAAAGTTCCCCATGAAGAGTTAAAGCCCATGACATAAGGGGTATAGGCCCCTCAGTGGCAAACAGTAACCCATCCATCTAGCAGGTCGTAAAGGCAAGAATGTGGAAGAGGCAGTCAACCTTTGTGACTTTTGACCTACAGGACTTGGCCCACAAGTCCCTCGACACATTCACCCTGGGCCCAGTGTTAGCCGCCCAGCAGGTAGTATAATGGCAATAAACCCCCAAGGGTAGATTCTCTCTCTCTCTCTCTCTCTCTCTCTCTCTCTCTCTCTCTCTCTCTCTCTCTCTCTCTCTCTCTCTCTCTCTCTCTCTCTCTCTCTCTCTCTCTCTCTCTCTCTCTCTCTCTCTCTCAGAAAGGTGTGGTGAATACAGGTGGGGTCTACTTCAGTTTGTTTTTTCTTTGCTGACCTGACCCCTAGAGGTAGCCTGGGAAGTACTGTACTGGTAGAGTGGCACTGGCACATCCAAGCCACTCCCACCTTCCACACCAGATAGACTGGCCTCCCACCTGTTTGTGAGGCTCTGTGTATGAAATTGTAGGTTGAAATTCCCGTCGGAATAAATACCAAATCCTAAGTAATTTGTATTTTTCATAGGACATGAATCTATGCTTTCTTAGGATGGTTTTTATCCTCCTCTACTGCCCCTCATGTTTCTGATCTCTTCCTGTCGCAGAGTCGAGCAGTGCTGCAAATGGGCTGCTTTACAAAATGGGCGAGCTAACCCAGCTCAGGTCACAGGTGACTCATAATCCTACTCATTAGGCATTTGTTTTTAAGTCAGCAGACAGCTGCAGCGTGCTTTGCACTGAGTACTCCATCCATGAAAGCATAGGTTCTTATCTTAGGAAAAGCACAGATTACTTTGAATTTGATACATTTTCATATCTTACTTTGAATTTGATACATTTTCATATCTTACTTTGAATTTGATACATTTTCATATCTAACTCTACAGACGCTACCCTACTCACGAACAAGTTACATTCCAAATAGCCGTTCATATCTTGATTTGTTTGTAAGTTGGTTTTTAATATTTAGTGCATAATTTTTTTTATGTTTACAGTCAAATTATGCTGTGGGTTCCTATTCGGCTAGTAAGAATTTTTGCAAAGAACAGAAGAACATGAGAAAAAAGATGAACCAGTTCCTTTCACCCCTTCCCTGATTATCCCGAGTATTCTTGTGATTAACTACCATATGTTCTTACAGTCACAAGAATATTTCTTCATACTTGTAAAATGTTCCTACTCATTTCTATATTTAGTACATATTTTTTTTTAAATCATGCAGTATTATAAGGAGTTACTTTGGATGCTATAAAGGCAAAAAGAATAAATTTTGAATGTTGCTTGAATCTAAATTTAATTTTCTTCTTTTACCTTTCTAACGTCAAAAGTAATTCCTTATAATACTGCATGATTTAAAAGAATGCTTACTAAATATAGAAAATGGATATTCATCACAGACTGAGTTCAATCAGGACAATAGAAATAGTTAGGAATATTTTGAGAGTATGAACCACTATTCTTGTGACTGTAAGAAGAATACATGGTAGTTAATCACAAGAATACTTGGGATAATCAGGGAAGGGGTTAAAGGTTCTTCTTCCTCATGTTCTTCTGTTCTTTGCAGAAATTGTAACAAGCAGAATAGGTGCCCAGAGCAAAATTTGAACTTACCGGTGGCATAGGAGAGCACTCCGAACACAATTTTAACTTGTGACCCTGTCTGTTCTTATCTGTGAAAGCTCATAAATTGAAAGTTCATAAGTAGGGTAGTGTTATTATGTAAATATACTGCAGATATTTTAATCATAAAAATTATTTAAAAAATGGCAATAAAAGGACAGTAATCAGAACCCATACGGATATCTACTTTTTCCATATAAATTTTTTCATCAAATCTTACATAGTTGTGGTTAATAAAAAGTTTTATTTTTATTACATGGTAAGAAGGAATAGATTAGTGAACATTATGAGGTCCAGCAACCAATGCAAGTCAGGCAAAGTAAGCTTATACCATGTAGAAAAATAATAGCCAAATGAAAAATTAAGGGAACAAGGTAAATAATTTTACTAAGGTAAATTGAAGATAACATAATTTATGAAGAAAATAACCAATAGTAATAGAATCTTACAAGCACCAGAACATACAAACCAGAAGTGATGCATGTACACTTGAACTTTGTACCAGACCATGATTTTTAAAAAATATTTTTAAGTGTACATAAGTACCTGTACATACATACATACATATATATATGTATGTATGTATGTACAGTATACACATACTGTACACCACAGATGTCACTTCTTCACATTTAGTGAGGGATGAAATGTTGTTAGCAGTGTAATGATAAATTTAGTATCTGTTTCTATGAGAAATAATTGTATTTATGTAGTCATAATTTATTAACAAGCCTTTACCTTTCTAGGTCACAAGAAAACGGACAAAACCAGAACAACTTATCAGCTGCATCAACCGGGCGGTGAAATTCTGATGAAGTAAAGCATTGTATTGAAGGTGATTTCAAACCAAATTGCATATTACCTTCTTTGATAGTATGAACTCACAGTCTTCCTTTCTCTATCTTTTTCCTCTGTAATGTACATATTAAGATTAGGAGCTTTACAAGTTTTAATATATTTTGTTTGAGAATTTTTGTGTTTCAAGTATGGAACATATTGTATAGAAAGCTGTATTAATTTTAAACCCAAAGACAAAGCATTTTCTATTTGCATTTGCTTTTAATATACTAAGTTATACTGTAGTATAAAAGCACTGGAGTACTTGTGATTGCATTGTAGGCAGAGAAAAGCCATTGAAACCTTATTCTTTAATAAAGATTTAGTTATAACCACGCTGAGCATTTGGAATTTTATTAACATATTTTTTTAATATATACAGTATATGCAGTAGAAGGAAGGGATTGATATACCCACAGAATAAGAAAAGCCATTACTGTATGTTACTCAAGATCTTTGCATTGTCTTTTCTTTAAAGAAAATACTTGATTTACACCGAGAGGGAGCATACTGGGGAGTCTTAAGTTTTATTTTTTTATGTAACAGTAGCTAATGCCCACTAAATACAGTTTCTCATGTTTAACGAGTATTTGAATGTCAGATATTTAGTAAACACATTGTTACTTATTGTTTTCTGATGCTGTACAGTATATAGTTTTTATTCAGACATAATGAAAGTCACAGAAGGCATATTCAAAAAAATATTTAAATGCATAAACACAAAGCCCTGTTTTTTACTACAAGAATAAAAATCTTTATTTCTCAATACTTAGTCCTGGATCCAGCCTAGAGTGTCACAAAAAATTGATGTGCATGGAGTTTCAAATTGTTTTTGCAATCTATGAACATGAAATATCAAAATTATTTTGGGTAGACATTTGTAATATAGGAGACTTTCAGGAGGGGAGCCATTTTGGAAAATGATTGTTCCAAACACTGAAGTTACCCAAAATTTGGCATGTTATTTTATGAAATGGACTGATAAAGTGATATTTTGTATTTTAATGCTGCTGGACACAGTGAATGTATTAAAATTGATGATTAGGTAGTAGGTACTCATTAATCCCCATGAAGGGGCACCCTGACATGGTCATGGACTCAGACTGGGGAATTAGAGTATCTGTAGCCTCTCCTTCCCCAGTTTGAGCATTACGGGTGGAGGTTGAGGGCTTGGATTTGTAGTTTTTCAACTTTGTAATTATCTTTCATCCTGTTGTGCTTTCTTCTTTTTTAAGGCTATGCATGGCCTTTGGTGCCGCATAGCCTTGAATATTTCTAAATTGCCATAAACTTAACTGAATACCTCCATCTTTCAACTTATGCTGTCCCTTTATTCCATATTCATCTTCAGTCTTCTGTCCAAACTCTTGTCTTCTTTTTTCGGTGTCCATGACCTGTGATCTCATGACACTATATGATCCTTAATAATTCAGTCACTCATTACTCATTTTCCACTTGGCTGCCAGTTCTGCAATATGATTGTTTAACCAGACCTGGATTTAAAACAACAATAGTTTGATTCAGTATTTTTAATTATTTTTATATTGATATACTTGCATTGTTATCTCTACAGAGAAGTTGTTCTTATCTTGAATAGTTCAGTGTCTTTTATGTATCATTACATGAAGAACATTTGCAATATATACAATAATTGAGATTTGACTTCCTACATTGGCACCTTTTGGGTTTACAGTCTTTACAGCCGCAAACAGTTAGTAGGACATCAGGGAGTGGTTTTAGGTGTTTTGATGGTACAAGAAGGCCTTCAGATTCTTCCCATCCATAGTCAATAGACTCAAGGAAAACTCTCTTTTCCAAAAGAGTAGCAGCTAGGAATGTTCTTTGTATATGTCCCTTTATGACTGGATGTTGGTGGAAGAGTAGCCAGTGACTTATCTAGCTTTTTGTGGTAGTCTTTGCATCAGAGTTCATCAAATGTGACAACATGTGCCTGAGTTGACCAGACCTTAACAAGGCATTTCTCAAGATTCTGTACATCAGTATCAGAAAAATTACCTGTTTCACCAAAGTCGGTTAGGAATAACACTAGATCAGCAGCCAGTGCTTCATGCTTTGTGCCTGTCTTGCTGAGAACATCATTCCCAGAGGCCAAGTGAGCTTTGATTATCATGCGACTTAAATCAAGGCCAAGTCTTTCCTGGAAAGCATGGAGCGGTAGGCCTAAATCATTGTTTCTCGCTAGTTTTGAACTGTATCGAAAGTTCTGACAGCCCACTGGATTCAAATGTGTCAAATGTAACACAGCATAGTAGCAGTGACATTTGAAAGCAGGACAACCCTCTTAGTGTTGTGTTGAGCTGCCCAGTTGACATGTGGCACTAACTGATAATCTGCTGCCTCAATAGAATTCCTCAGTTCCGCTGGTGTACAGACTTCACTGTTTGTTAACCTCTGAGCTGAAAGAACCCACCATTCACTATAACTCCATTCACTACAGGTGATGTACCAGTCAGTGCTAACGAGACTCTGTAGATTCTGTTTGTTTGTTGATGAGGCCCAGAATTTCTCCAACTGGACAGGCACTGTTGTTCCTGAAGAGATTGATACCAAATCCATGCTTCCCGAGGTTGATGCTCTTCAGATTCTTTCTGACTCTTTGATTGACTCTTCTAAATAACTATCTAAGGCGATGTAGATTTCATGAGTAGAACAAACAGACTCTGCCTCTCATAAGATGGTATGACTGGCCAAATGCTTTCTGTATTGCCATCTTTACCATACGTATTTGTGACATGAAATTGACAAGTACAGTTGTTTTAGAGCTGGATACTGGTTCATATAAATAGTCTTCTGTTGAGAGATTCTTCTCCAGTCTTCTTTAAGTTTGTGCTTTGCTGGCTGCTTTGGAAAGTCACCATCAAATAATGTATTTGTCTGCAGTAAATCATGCAATAAGATATCCCTTGTGGTCTCTCCACTTTGTCTGGCAATCTCAAGCCTGTTTTGTGCTAAGCCAAGTTCCTTTGCAGTCACTGATACTGCACTAGTTTGTTTACTTGGTCCCTTAGAGAAGTTAAATTTTGGCAGGTTAACTCGAGATATTCTATCTCCCAGTTTCTTTTCTTTGGTGATATATCTCTCCTGGCAAAATGATGTATAAGCATTATCTCCATGATTCATTACATGAGAAGCTGTTCTTTTTCACTGTCATCAACACTATACAACGTGACAAGGTTGTGAAGGTCTACGTTTTGAGTGGCATCAAAAGGATTGCCCATTGTTTCAAGGAACTGCAGTAACTGAGTGACATTTAGATCAACCAATTTTACCTTTCTCCCAGTAAGTTCATGATGGTAGGTTTCCATATGCCCTATCACTTTAGCACAATGGTTCCCAACCTTTTTTGTCCCGTTCCCCCTTTTCCAGTCACTTTTTCACCTGTGGACCCCTACAACGAAATAGGTTAAGCCAGCAAAATTAATAAAAGATTTTTCTGCCAAAAATGGATATATTCATGTAAAATGCCTACATTGTTATGCTGATTAAGCTGTAGGCCTATTGATATGAAATCAGAAAACATTCCGTTCAGCACTTTTTTATTTAAGTAAAATACATAGGAAAAATGTTATGTTAATGTTGTTATAGTTGTAGGTATTGTACGCAAAAACTATCTTTATAATAATTGCCCTATTTTTGAGCTTGCAGGCACGTGTATGAATAAAAAAATCACAAAACATGTATGAATAAAACAAAAAATCACAAAAACAGCAGTGAATGAAACTTCATTGGTTGCTAAAAAGTATGTCACTTTGTATTTCTCAATGGGACTTTTGTGGTTGTTTTTGAGCAATCCTTGGCTCAGTGGCAGCCAGTGCACATCTCAAGTCATCTTCCACAGACAGCTTGTTCCTTGATTTTGTTTTTATTACAAGTAATGAAGAAAACCCACTTTCGCACAGGTAGGTTGAAGCAAAAGGCAAAAGAACTCGAACTGCCAGATCACTTATTTTTGGATATGATTCCATCATTGAACACCAGAAGTTAGGCAAGGAGTTTGACTGGAACACATTCTTGGCTGTTGAATCGTGGATAAGCTCAATGAACTCTTCTTTCATCATCTAGCTGAGACAAGTGATCCATGATTTCCTTGGACAAGGTGCTTGAAAGCTGACCATCAGCAAGAACTTCATTCAATGATGGAAACATCATAAATTTTCCTACACTCACTCTTCATATACAGCTCCAATTTGGCCAAAAATGAATGTATTGAGTCACAGTGGCTGAACAAGTTTGAATCCTTTCCTTGGAGTCTCAAGTTCAGCTGTTGAAGATTTCAAATATGTCCACAAGATAAGCAAGGTGGAGCTCAAACTCTGATTTCAATATCTCCAACAGGTCACATTTTTTTCTGTACATCAAGAAACATTTCAACTTCCTGGCGAGGAGAGAAGAAGCAGGACAAAAATCTACCTGCAGACAACCACCTGACGGATGTATAAAAGAGCAAGGAACTATGTTCGGATTCCATGTCATGACACAGTTGCTGGAACAGTCTCGTGTTGAGGGCAGAGTTTTTCACATAGTTCATGACCTTGACAATACCAGTGAAAATTGTGAGAAGCCCAGAAGGAAGCGATTTAGAAGCCAGAGCCTCCCGATGAATGACGCAGTGCACACCAACTGCATTTGGTGCTTTGGATTTTATTTTGCTTGGAAACCCAACCTCGACCCAAGCATGGCTGGAGCTCCATCAGTTGTGGTTCCAACAAGATTATTCCAACTCAAACCATGCTTGTCAAAAACGATGACACAGCATTCATCACATCAGTGGCCTTAATTGACGTTTCAAGATTTTGACAGCAAAGAAATTCCTCTTTGATTATGCCTTTGAACAGGTATCGGCAGTATACCAACAGCTGGCACACCATTGCTACGTCAGTGGATTCATCGACCTGTATAGCAAAAATGGGGGATGCTTTTATCTCTTCAATAATTTGATATTTCACATCACCTGACATGTCCCTGATTCCTGGCTGGATAGTATTATTCGAAAGAGATACATCACTTAGTTTCTGTGCTGCCTCTGCTCCAAGAACCAGTCTAACCATTTCTTTTGCACAAGGTAGGATCAATTCTTCAGCAATTGTGTGTGGTTTTTTCTTCCGTGCTACTAAATAAGCCACTGTATGATGCTTCCACGATGTTCCCTCTCTTCTCTTGGAAGCTACCAGTCTCATCCTCTTGAAAAAATCCTTATATCGCGTATATTCATGACACTCGTCATTTCAGGAGGCAATATATCTTCCTGTTATCTCTATGGACCCCTTGAAATTCTTCCATGGACCCCTGGTTGGGAACCACTGCTTTAGCATTTGTCAGTTCACAAAAAGTATCGCTTATATTAAGGACCGCGTGATAGATAAGTTGCCATTCAGTCACATACTCACTTCTTTTAGTCTGCCCTATGATTCCCTTAGAGCTCTTCTGTGATCTTTGTATAGTCTGCTCATTTCATATCTGGAGCAACTGCATTGAACCAACCATTGTTCTATTTTACCACAAAGTGACCATCACAGAACTTTTGATACAGATACGGACAATCTAACTCTAGTCTTTTAACTTTCTCAATATACCAAGAGCCATAACACAGATAGTTCACACAGTCAAATTCCTGAAATAGTTTCATCAGTGATTCCACAGCTTGAATATGAAGGTGTCAGTTACCATTACAGTCAGATACCACAAGGTTCTTTATGTGCCCAACCATCTCTAGAAAGATACATCAGTAATGGCATAGCTCTGACTTTCCAGAAGCAGACTTCTTGAACTCTAGAAATGCTACTGTAGCTTTTGCCCTTGATCCAGCACATCTTGGAAATGCTGTGCTGCATCTGCAGTATGTTTTGCTTTTAGTGCCTCTACCAAATCTTTAACATCACTCAGGATGTTTCCATACTCATTCTTTTCAGTAGAATTCCAGAATGCTTTCCAAATCCGGGATTCAACAACTTCTGACACGATGAGCATACCATGGAAAGCATGTACATAATGCTTCCCTTTAAGAACAGCATCAAGTGTCTTGATGCCAAATATCTCACATTCAGTAAGAGCATCGTCCATGCCACTACTGGTTATGTAGCTTACTGCACAACAAAGGGCTTCTTTACTCATATGGAACATTCCCAACATTGGGTACAAATCACCAGAGTTATCGGAGTTGCTCAGGACAATCTCTACTACAGTGTGAAATACACCCTCATCACATACTGGCAGGATTGGTTGTGGGGTATGTGGTCAGAGATATTAGAGCATGGATGGCTCTCCAGGATGGCAAGTCACTTGCTTTGTCTGGTTGTCCACACCTTACAATATATCAAGAATTCTTTTTTTGTCTGCACTTTGTAATGCTGCATATGAAAGAGGCATTCCATCATCCTCAGCTACTTTGAAATGATTACTTAGATAAGGTCTTGTGATTGCTTTTGGAGGAAATTTCAGTTCTTGATATGGTAACTTTGTTTTCAACTTGCAGCCAAGCCTGTAGTTTATACATCTGGCTTTCCTGCAGGAAGAGGACCATTGCTGAGTTATGCATACTGGCCTTTCCGGAGAGTGAGGAGCTGTACTCAAAATCAAAGTTAAACGTTATCAAAGGTGCCAGTGGTAAAGCCACGAGTGCAAAAGTGACTGGGAATTGGAATGCTGGTCCTTTCACATGATGTTATGGCATATGAGAGTAGATTTCTGCTCCTGGTAAGATCTCTGTAGTTACTTGACAGACAGACGATTGAACGATGTAATCAGTTCTTTGCTTTTACATTTATCATAAATACTGTGGGCTGTCATCATGTGTAGAGGTGTTTTTCTTTGTCCATGGAACATTTACATTTCCTAGGATATTATCTGGAACAAACTGTATAGTTGAACTGTACATCGTCTTTGAACAGCGTCATTCTCATCATCATCTTGCTCAGTGTCTACTTGGTCAACTTGTAGGATATGGGACTTGTTGATTTTTATTACTGTAGTGATGAGAAGAATGTGAGTGAACATTGGGCATTTTAGTTTTTTCCCCATGACAGTTGGGGATTGGTGGCATTGCAAAATTTGTCCTGGAGATTAAAGTCGGTGTTCTCCATGGCCCATCTGATATCACCAGCTTCTTTAACAGCATCATGGGATCTAATTTTTGCTGCCATATGTTCTGCACTTAGTTGAGAAGAGAATACTAATGTTGGTTCATTCTTTCATTTGGATTCACAGAAGGTAATATTCTCTTGTATGTCTTGGTCAAGAATCCTTTATTTCATTGTTGTATAGGTTTACCTTATCATCAGAACTTATCAGTTCCTTGATATCCGTAAGAATGAATCCATAGCCTGCCTCAAGAAGAGGGTTTAAGATATCTTTAGCTCTTTTGAATAATTCGAATTTCTTTGATGGTATCGTTTGTCAATCATGTTTTTCTATTTCTCTCTGGTACTTTGCTATGTATGCTCTCATACATCTTTTGTGAGCAAAAATGTCAGCAGCAAAGATCATCTGGTCACTGTCTAGATCTGCAATTCGTACAAAAACAGTGCCTTTATAGTAAGTTGCAGCAGCCAAGAAATTGATTGCCCTTTGTTCCTCGCATATCCTGAACTTCTTCCTTCCTTTTGTGCCTCTCTTTGTTGTTGTAACTGAACCACAGACTATACAAGGGAGTTCTTGGTTAGATCATCTGGCATTACCTGGTGATGGACATGCTGTTGAGGATGATCTCCTGGCTCATTTTATAGTTGGTGAGTTAGGATCTGATGGACCACACTCTTCCTCACTATTATCACTATTGTTGGTTGCACTATATATTCAATCTAATGTCTTCTTGAGAGTGTAACTTTTATAACACTCATTGTTGTCCATATGATAGTAGAATTTGTCAGTTTCTGGGATTAAATTCAGCCGGTTGAACACATCATCTTTTCTCAAAGCTGCTGCCTCTTTTAACTTTCTGTTCACTGGCAGTTAAGGCAAGCTTTGCACTTTTCTGCTTTTGGCACACTATACATGTCTTTCTGGAGTGGACTACTTTCGGTGACTTTCAAATAAACCGAAGCGATTGGAGCTTTTTTTTTTTTGTGCCATGATGTTAACACCTGAAAAGATAAAAATCGGAATTTGAATTGTGAAATGGACTTTTTTTTAAATAAGAATTTTAAATATTCAGGCAGTCCCCAGTTATCACGATGTGGTTTTTCGGGGCTTGTCTAGTGACGAAAATCGGCAATTTTCAGCACTGATTTCTGCTTGTCGGTACCGATAATTGCATATTGGCGCTGATATATACCTACTAGGGGTGCCAATAACCAAAAATCAGCGATTTTCGGTGCTTATCAGTGCCGATAAATGTAAAAAAAATTGCCAATTTTCGATTATGGCGATTTTCACTTATCGTCACATTCTCGGAACGGAACCCCAGCAGATAACCGGGGTACTGTCTGTACAGGCAGTCCCCGGTTATCGGCAGGGTTCTGTTCCCGACGACGTGACGATAACCGGTGATCAGCGCCGCCGATAAGAGGCGATCGGCACCGATAACCGGTTATCAGCGACGAAAATCTGGTTATCGTCGCCACTAGACAAGCACTGTAAAACCAGATCGCCGGTAACCGAGGCTGCCGATAACCGGGGACTGCCTGTATATGGAATGGAAAATTCAATCTTGAATGATTTTAAAGAAGCCTAAAATTAATATATTCTATCCCTAAATATCTGATTACAACAAAAGGGTAGCTTTAACAGGGCTGTGTTTCTGGTATTGGAGTTTTTATGATACTCCTGTTTTCTTGTTAAAAATGGCCGCCAGAAAATGTCCCGTAATTAAAATGTCTACCCAAATTCATTTAATTCGTTAGCCACTATAGAACCCATTTCTGCACCAAAACCACATGCACAACCACTTTTTTATGGATATGCAGCATGGATCCTGGACTAACAGGAGTATCTTCAGTGAGAGCTTGAATTTGTCAGTGAAGCATGTTAACAAGTTAGTTAAATGGCAGCAGATGGGGTTGTATCATCTACTCATCTGTCTACATACCTTCACTTTTTCTTTAACCACTATTGAGTAGAGACCTCTCCTCCTCTCCTCACTGTAGTTAAACCTTTACTTTAATTGGTCTGAAATTTTATTCACCCTGTCTTCAGCTTTGTATGCTTTTTGTTTGGTTGTTCACCTCCCAGATCCTTGACCCATATAGAGGATGGCAGCTGAGAGGCAATGTTCCATTACTGTGATGATTTTAGATAATGCCAAAAAAGCCTTGCATCTCAGCTGTTGACCAAACAAACTGTAGTCAGGCCTTTTCCTTTTTTCCCTTTTAGTAACAGTTTCATTGTTCTTTCTTCCTCATAAAAACTGATCTTACAGTGAAGGGCTAAAATGATTTGGAGGTGGAAGAGTGCTTGATGTGGCTGAGTGAGGAGAAATATGTCAAATCTTGCCCTTAAGTGCTGAGTCTGATACTGATGACCGTAAGGTGTATATTCAGGTTGATCTCCCAGAGCAGCTGCCTTTTTAAAGGTAGCAGTACAGTGACCCCTTGTTTATCGGGGGAGATAGGTTCCAAGACCAGCCGCGATAATTGAAATTCCGCGAAGTACGAACAGCATATTTATTTATTTAATGAAGGAGCCACCTAGTATTTATTTTATTATTTCCTGTATACATATATATTTAAAGGCTTTATAAACCCTCCCCACACTCTTATAAACCTTTCCCACACTGTTATAAACGCTTCCTATGCACTTAAACACTGTATTACTATTTTGATGTGTTATCACTGTAATATGCATAAAAAAAAAAATCATCCCAGATTTGTAATGTTTATGTTCTGAGAATCAGCTGACTGAAGCTGCTCACTACTACCGAAAGAATTAGGAAAATAATATTTTAGTTGCTAAAAGAAACAAACTTATCAATGAAATTATTTTTAATTTTGTACATAAAAGTTTGATACAGTAATTCATATTTCATTGAGAGAGAACTGGTGTGTACTACATACTGTACATATGATCAGCACAGTAGCTTGGGACGAGACTAAGTCTTGACTTGACAAGCTGGGGATGAGAGAGTATACAGTATCCTTGAGTTGCTTACGTATGAAATTCGGATTTTAATTATTTTTACAGTGATTAAAGATGAAACATCAACAGTGATAAGATATTCTCTTGTGTACTGTTATATGTGTGATAATCATAGATTCAACTACTAAACTTGTACTGAAGCACAGTTCAGTAAATCAGAGAAAGAAAAAAATATGGCATCATGCACCTATAGTAAAAACAGTTACAGATGTCGGGACAATGGTTTTTTATGCTTATATTACAATAATAATAGATCAGTATAGTTTATTCTGTAAGTGAAATAAAGTTTTATTGAAATTTTGCTTTTTTTTCCATTAAAAGATATGCATCTGAGAGAGAGAGAGGTTGAACTGGGGTGTTGATGTACATACAATGGTAAGCTGTTTTGTGATTTTGTGGGATTTTGATTTAGCATTCTATATATTTTATGCTTTTTACATTTAATATTAATATTTAAAAATTAGTAAATAATTTTTTTTTATCAAAAAATGTATTTAGTCATGAAAATAAAAGTTTTATGCCAGAAAATGCTTATTTTACCACAAAAAAATACAAATAATAAATACCGCAAAATCCAGCGATATAGCGAAAAATCCACGATACAAATTTAGATATATAAAATTTAAAAATCTGCGATACAGTGAGACCGTGATGAGTGAACTGCGATATGGTGAGGGATAACTGTATAGGCATCACTTTCCTTTTTTATATATATATATATATATTTTTTTTTTTTTTTTTTTTTTTAGGAGTTACAAGAGCAAATATGTGTTTTTTTGCTATTTTACGCTTGTTTTGTTGCTCTTAGACTAGGAAATACTATGTATTATTAATATTTTAATGGATTTAATGAGAAATTTTGGGTGTTCATATATCGCGATTTTTCTCCAGAAAATCCGTGCTATATTTTCCATTAATATATATTAAAAACTCCGCGAAGTCGTGAATTCGCGATAATCAAATCGCAAAGTAGCGAGGGGTCACTGTATTGTTCCTCAGCCTTGTACATCAGGTGCTGTGACAAAACATCTGAAGATTAATTCTACATTGTTGCCATCCTGAGACCTTAAGGATCATCAAGTTTCAGATCTCTTAGATCAGGACATATTTCCAGATAGCTGGATAATGAAGAATCAGAGAAGGTGGATACTAGTGCCACTTGGCCATCTAAGACTAATTTGGGTACTACCTCTTCAGAGTTTCCAACTGCACTTAACAGGAACCCTTGTAGTCCTTCTGTAGCTTTCTTGAACAGATTGGGTGGGGCACAGCAGCTTAACAGACAGTTTGGCAATCTGCCCTCCTGATGAGTAACAAAATTTAAGAAGGGAAGATTCACATATGGCCTATACACAGTACCTGTAGCCAAGTCACCTAGCTTATAATGCACAGCAAGTCTATGTAATAGCCTGTCCTAACTGTTACTGTGTCATCATTCAGTTGAAATATTAATTTTGCTGATATATTTCATGAAATTATATAAGTAAATTAATATTTCAACTGAATGATGACACAGTAACAGTTAGGACAGGCTATTACATACAGTAGCCTACATTACTGTACAATACAACCTAATATAGGTTTGGATGATTGCAGTAGTTCTACCTAAATATGTTTACAAGATAAGTAAAATGTAGAAAACTTTCACAATATAATAACTATAAACACATTTTTACCCTAAGTTTCTAAACACCACCCCTGCTCTGTGGTCCTGTATTTTTATTGACATTTAATGCAATACAGTATCGTATGCAAAAAAGTAATGCAATGTTGCATGCATGTATTTTACAGTGTATGTGCATGTGTATATGTACACAAGCATTACATTAAGGTAAACTGTACATCCTGGTATCCACTCATTTTTCTCACCGTCTCTCACTGTGTTAAAAATCTTTGTCTTCTTTATCTTTAAAATTAAAAGCAATGAAACATACAGGAATCATTGTATTTTATCCTAGTGCAATACATAAGTGTACATATGTACACTCACTTTTTCATTCACATTAAGTGGGTAGTATTTCGAAATGTGATGCATGTGTACATATAGACATGCACACACAGAATTTGATTATACACAGCACAAAATCTTACTTCGATGATGACAAAATATAAACAATGCAATAAATGCTGTACATGTCAATCAAAATACCAAACCAAATCTTATCTTGAACCTGATTATGTACAGTGTAGTAAGGCATTTCAGTCTGAGTCAGAATGCCGAATTCCATTGGTATGTAAAGGAGTAAGTGGTGATGTTGGAAACTCGTAGGATGTGAAGTGTTAGACTGAGGTAACTGCATTTCTTTTAACCACAAATCTTGAACTTCAGAACACATGCTTGTAAAGTGGAACAAGGAGCATAGTTCAATCACGTAAAAAAAAATTACGTTAGGAACTTTTTAAATGGTTGATTAACAATGATTTCCTATTTCATAGTGCACATACAAGTGCAATTATTGTACACCTTTGTTAACCACAGATCTTAGAATTTCAGAGTGCATTCTCACATAGTGAAACGTAAGCACAGCCCAGTCATTTTTTTAAGTCCTCATAAGGAACTTTTTATAAGTTTGATTGGCAATGATTTGCAGTATTGTGACTGCCTGTTCTGAAATACAGTATGTATGCGCATGCAATTAAACTTTTAACTAACAGAATTGCTGAACGTGTGATTGCCAGATGAACATGGTGACACTCGTTTTACAAATTACTTTTTAAGTATAAATTTACCAACACACTGGAAGTACATATTATGGTGTAAATATTTTACACTGGTCAGAATGTTTAACACGTAAAAAAATAACCAAACATACTTTTCTTGCAAAGGCAAAACAATATTTTTGTTACAAAGCACAGATTCTTTATAAAGCTGACAACAAATGCAGAATGACTGATTAAAGCACACCCACAGGTTTAGACAGTGTCAGTCGTGTGTGTTTCTTTCACCATCCGATATATCTAGTTTGCTTACCAGATTGTTAAATTAAGGACAAAAGATAAACTAGTATTTTAAACAGACTCAGATGCAGCAAAAAAGTAACTTAGTCTGATAAGCTGAGGTACCACTTTACCACAGCTCCCCCTCTACACCCATCCAGGAGGCAGCAATCTAAGACCTCCAAGCCCTTTATGCCTCATGTATTGCATTTAATGCATTGTTGTTTATATCCAGCAGTCACTTCCAGCATTGGGGCTTAGTCTTCAGGTGCAGAACCATAGGTAATAAACGTAGTCCAGTTCAGCAGCAGGTTTCCATGCTTCCATTCCTAGACACAGTTCCTGAGTGACTCGGTCATGGGTGGGCTTTGGCTCTTAAGAGGGACAACCTGGACAGATTCATTGTGTTAGACACGGCAGTCAGGTTGATAATCGAGAAGCAGTTGAAAGAAGAGGTAACAGATGGTTCACCAGAATTTAACTGTCTTGTATTTATAGTTCTGAAGAAACTAATTGCTGGCACCCTATCATTGACCTAAGCCCATCAAATAATTTTCTAGAGCATACACACTTCAGGATGAAGATGGTGAGAAAGTCCCTCAGTCTTACTGTCCAACCTCTCTCTCTATTACTTAGTGCAAGTACAGGGTTTTCCCCAAGTTCCACCTTTAGATCCTTGTACTTCATCTACTTTATTTTATATATCTTTATCTTGCTGACTGACCAATCCAACTCCCTCTTTTTACTGTCTTCAAGCACTGAACGGTCAGAAGTGCTCTAGTGCTTGGCTTGACAGACTAAGTTTCATAAACTCAAATCAGTTTGTGGTGGGACATGCTCCTCCATCAGATAACATACATTTTTCCCCTTCCTGCTCATTTCAATTTTCCAAACACTGTACAAGGTAATTCATATTTGTCCTAGGTACACAAGCCTGATGTTTTTGGTGTTTATTACCTTTGCTAAAGCTCTTGTAATTGAAGCCTGCTAACAAGGTAGTTATTAGCAGCAGGCGAGTGAGAAGGTGGAAGGGTTGCGCCCACTAGCTCAATTGTCAATCACTTTTTCCTTTGGAAACGGGAACAAAAAGAAGTGAGATTATGGTAAAGACCAGGTTTGTATCTCTAGGAAAATGCAAATTATCTTGAATCTGCAGTTAGTTCCTACATGAATATGAACCTTCTTCATTTATATGGAGACACTCCTTAGGTAGGAGGTATTGTCCACAGAGCATGATTGGTGCTGTTCTTCCCACCTGGAAATGTCGACTTCTCAGTGAGTGAGGGAAGGATAACTAATGTAAGAAACTGTACAGCCTGGCATATTTGACATCAAGGCTGATTTGGCCCTGTGCCCAAATTCAGAAGTAGTATTACATTGACCTATCAAAATTAGAACTAGTGTTTCCTGTGTATGATAGGGAAGACCAGCTTGGGAGGCAGCATGTTATCTCAAAAATCCTATACTGTACCTGCATAATGCTGCTTTACATAACCAAGCTCCTTCCCTCGTTAAAAGAGAGACAGTAGTAGTTGCAGCTACTGACTACTAGTAAGTCAGATATAAGAAGCTATGTTATGTGAATCACTACACCTGGCCTAACTGATGCATATATTTCTGGACAGAAGAGAAGAGAAATTGGAAGAGGTATGAGTTGCCTTGCATTCCACCTAACATCTTCCACTGTAAACCTTATAAGAGATGCTATTTTGCCCTAGTGAAACTCTAGTGGCTACGAAAAATGTTGGTCAGCTACTATAGCTCTCAAGGTGATTACTTCTGAGGGACTGGGGGTAAAGTCCCCCAGATACAAAGAAGGTAAAGGTGTTCTGGTGGTACTAAACACCTGCCCTTGGTACCTGAACCACTGAAAACTTCCTCCTGCATGCTAGAAAGTACCAGTGCCCAACTTTGTAAGCCCCTGCCCATGATGTGAAGCCATCATTTTTGCAAGACAACTCATACTGCTGCTTGATGACCATCTGAAGCCAGAGTAATTCAGTGCTCCCAGATACTACTTTATTTTTTTGTGCCTGCTGGAACTAACAAACAATCTTCAACTCTTGAGCCTAAGATGTCAAGTCCTGTCCAGATATTACCCAAAATTCTCATTGGACACATAAGCATCTCATTGTGATCATCACCTACAAAGTCAGAGTGGGTGGATAAAAATTCTCAAATCTCTCATCTGGAGCTGATGAGTTCTGAGTCTTCACCATAAACTCAACAATGGAGAAGGGGAGGGTTCCTAATCCTCTGTCACTCTATGTAAGGGAAACCATATAACTCTACCACTTTTTCTGCCATTACTAAGGATACCAAGAAGAAAGTGTAGAATGTGATGAGAGGGCTCCTCAATTCATACTTAGCCACCTGACCAGGCCGGTTTGGTTTTGGAGGGTGATGCTAGGTTAGTACGTAGGTTCTTCTCTCCCCACACCTGTAGCGCTCAATCCTAGCCTTCCTGACCAGGCCAAGGTTTTGGTTTTGGAGGGTAGGCTAGGAACAAGAGGTTTATCCTCCTGCTTTTTCATGTATATAGCCTAGTCCTTCTTTACCTGAACGATTAGAATCTGGCGGCGTTGCCTGGGCGTCATCCTCGTAAGAGGAAAGCCGATCGCTTGCGCTCGGCACCTCCGCATAGGAGGTTGCATTCGGCTTCTCGGAGGGTGCATCCACCTGACCGGTTGCCGTTCCGCCTGGTTTCCGCTACTCATCTCCCTTTCCCTTTCCGGGCCAGACTAGTTCGGGCGATGTCTCGTTAGCTCGCTACTAATTACTTATAGTAGTTAGTAGCTGGAGCATCAAACACTGTCCCGTGAAAGCAAATAGGAGTTACGATATGATAGAATTAGTTGTTTTAAAGGTACTTTATGTACAACGCCTGCTTGAGGCGGCGGAGTCTCCGTCAGACTAGTCGGGTTTCTCGTATGTTATTGTCCAATTAACTCCGGTGGGTATGGTTTCCGGCATATTTTACGGTTTCCATTATTTGGTTACTGCCTTGGGTGATTTGAGAGATGAGCTATATGCGAACACTCTATTTCGCTCATATTACGCCGATTCCATAATCGTGTGACACAACGAGTCTCCGCCGGACTAGTCGGGTTTCTCGTATGTTATTGTCCAATTAACCACTCCGGTGGGTATGGTTTCCGGCATATTTTACGGTTTCCATTATTTGGTTACTGCCTTGGGTGATTTGAGAGATGAGCTATATGCGAACACTCTATTTCGCTCATATTACGCCGATTCCATAATTGTGCGACACAACGAGATTTCAGTGACAAGTCACGGCGGAGTAACATGGAGTACTTGCTTGGAACACAAATATTTGTTAGTTAACCATCCCGTAGCATAAATCTATGCTAAAATAGACTTTTGCTGCTGGACTCAGTTCCGGCGGGTCCTGCCTTGATGATACTCATGTACCATCATTCCACTTACAGATGGTACGTTGTCAGGAGCCAGGTTGCACGACCGTCCTCCAACAACCCTGCGGACACGAGGTGTGCCGCTCGCACTCCAGCTGCGCGGTGCAAGTTGGAGACCTGGTTGTTTGGCATCCGGACGGCTGTGAGATTTGTTACGCTCTTTATGAGCTGGTAACAGATGTGTCGTCTAACCAAGCAATCCGAGCCTCTTCGCTGTCGACCCTGAAGACCTGGGTCGGCGGATTTGGGGGAAATATAGCGTCTGGCCGCCCCTATGTACTGTTGGAGGAGATTTGCAATCTCCTTTATCCGAATGCTTGGATCTCCGCCACAGTACCGAAGGACGTGGCCGCCCCACTCATTACAAGGATCAGGGAAGAGACGCAGACCCCCCAAGACGAAGATCTGTGCGAAGAGGTGGCGGAAGAAGTAGCGGCCATCAACATTCACGTTGAACCGATGAGCGTGGATGACCACCAGGTAGAAGGTAGGTTGGTAAGTGAGGCAGGTGAAGGTAGTAGGAGTAGGTCTATTTTATCCAGTTCACCTTCTTCGTCCTCTTCTTTTCAAGGATTCTCCAAGTCAACTAACCTTGGGGACAGATCCTGGTCTGTTATCCCCAAGGTGAAATCTCTGAAAAGGAAGGACTTACCTAAGCCTTCCAGACCTCAAAGGTCTAATCCGCCAGCTCCCTATAGGTCGTCACTAGCTCCCAAACCAGAGTTTCGAAGGCTAAGCCCCCACAGCCTAGCTTCGACTCTGGGGCTTTCGTCGACCTGCTGATGCAGAGGATCGATTCAAAGGTTGAAGCTCGGCTGCAAGATCTCTCGTCTCAGCTTGTCACAAGCTTAGAGACCTCAGGACAGTCAGTGTTGTCATTGGCACAGAGGATGGAGACCCAGGAAAGTTTGCTTGCCGGATTCATCCAATCCAAAGCAGTACAACAGTCATATGTTGTCCCGGATGCCTCCAGACTGCCTCCCTTTGATAAGAGGAACCCGTGGCGGCTGGCCCTGCATGCTCCGGGCTGCATAATGACACACTGACCATAGAGGGATTGGGCACTGTCGTCTGCAAGAACTAGAGTTCTTTCCAGCCAACCTAGTGCCTCCCTATCCAGGCTATGCCAGGTTAACTGAGGATGCCTGGATTAGATCCGATAAGGTCCCTAAGGAAACGGTCATCTTTCCTAGGGACCAAGCTCAATCCACCCTGATGCGCGCTCTCACTGACTGGGAGTGCGAGAACACCAAACTTACTCCCTTTAGAGGAAGTTTTACTATGTTCTCTGTAGGTGGCTCTATTCCGACCCCCTGCACTACTAAGATTGCAGAGCTGACCCTTCAGGCTGGGATGGATGGCAAGCCCATACCTCAACTCCGGGAGACAGATCCCACTTCCCTCCTCTTCCCCGGAGATTCGGAATGTTGGTTGGGAGCTCCGGCGACGTTCACGGTGGGGAAACTCGATCCCGAGTGTGCCTCCACCCTGTTCAGCGAGCAACTTCCCAAGATCCCGGAGGCTCTGCTGAAGGCGGAGTATGAGGCAAGATGCAGGCTGAGTCGCTCCATTCATTCTGTCACCATCTCAGAGGTGACTGCACTAGTATATTCTGACGAACCACTGTTTCAGGTTCTCACAAAGTCATTACTGGCATCCTTCCAATCGGGTCTTTATGACTTTGTGGTTGCGAGGCAGAACTGCCGGAAGCACATCTTCGCCGACGCCACCATCAGGCATGAGCCTAATAGACTCATGAAGAGCTCTATCTGGGGACCTAACCTCTTCCCAGAGGATGAGGTCAATAACGTCTTGGCAGAGGCAACCAGAGCGAACCAGAGCCTTCACTCTCGCTGGGGTCTTCCTTTCAAAAGGAAGTCCTCTGAGACCTCCAGACCTCAACCTAAGGGAAGGATGAGGTTCAGGAGATTCCAGGATTATCAGAAGCATCAGGCTCAGACTGTGCTTCAGGCGGTACCTGTCTCGCAGATCGGACAGCCTTCCACATCCAAGGCACTGCCTCAGCAGCAATATGTCTTAGTACAGCCGGCTCAGCAAGCTTCGGCCCCGCCAGCCTTCGTGACGTCCCCAGCTTTCAACGCCTCGTTTGAAAACCAGGGGGCGTTTCGCGGATACAATAGGCATGTGAGGTGTAGTAGAGCCAGAGCCGCCTACCGAGGTAGAGCAGCGTCCAGACTGCTTCCACTCAATGAGACTCCTCAGGTAGGCGGGAGATTGTATCTCTTCCGGGACCATTGGACCTTTAGTCCATGGGCCCACAGTATAATTTCAAAAGGTCTGGGATGGAGCGGGAGCAGAGGGCCTCCTCCGCCAGTCAGATTCCATCAACCTCCATCCAAAGACTTACTGGACTTTGCAAAAGACCTTCTGCAAAAGAAGGCAATCAAGAAAGTCAGACACTTGAAATTTCAAGGCTGTCTGTTCAGTGTCCCAAAGAAAGACTCAGACAAGCAAAGAGTAATTCTAGACTTGTCTCATCTCAACTTATACATTCAATGCGACAAGTTTCGCATGCTTACAATCTCGCAGGTACGGACCCTACTTCCCCGTGGGGCCGTCACCACCTCTATAGATCTTTCAGACGCATATTATCACGTCCCGATTGCGAGAAATTTCTCTCCTTACCTAGGGTTCAGACTAGGAAAACAAGCATACTCGCTCAGTCATGCCATTCGGGCTCAACATAGCGCCCAGAATATTTACCAAACTGGCAGAGACAGTAGTTCAAGAACTACGGGCTGAAGGGATTATGCTGGCCGCATACCTAGACGATTGGATAATATGGGCATCCAACACCAAGGAATGTCGAAAAGCAACAATCACAGTAATCAACTTCCTGGATTTCTTGGGATTCCTAATAAACAGGAAGAAATCCCGTCTAATTCCGGCTGCTCAATTTCAGTGGTTAGGAATCCCATGGGACCTAAACACACACAAACTGTCACTCCCGCCAGCCAAGAGGAGGGAAATAGCCAAAGCTACCAGGCAGTTCCTCAAGAACAAAAGAGCCTCTCGTCGTACCCAGGAAAGAGTTCTAGGCTCTCTTCAGTTCGCTTCAGTAACAGACTTGTTACTAAAAGCCAGACTGAAGGATATAAACAGGGTATGGCGAAAACGAGCCAACAGCAGAAACAGAGACAAGGTGTCTCTAATTCCGCCGATATTGAGGAAGAGGCTTCACCATGGTCGACAGTCAAGAGTTTGGCAAGGTCAGTGCCTCTTCAATTTCCCCTCCATCGCTAGTGATCCATACGGATGCTTCCCTAAGCGGATGGGGAGGATACTCCCAACACAAGAAAATTCAAGGAACATGGTCGACAGTATTCCGCCAGTTCCATATCAACATTCTAGAGGCAATGGCAGTATTTCTAACATTAAAGAAACTACATCCAGCCAGACAGATTCACATCAGACTGGTGCTGGACAGTGCAGTAGTTGTACATTGCCTAAACAGAGGGGCTCCAAGTCAAGCCATATCAATCATGTAATGATTGCAATTTTCTCTGGCAAGGAAACATCTTTGGCACCTGTCAGCTACCCACCTGGCAGGTGTTTGAAATGTCATTGCAGATTCACTATCCTGGACAACTCCGCTAGAGTCGGAATGGTCCTTGGACAAGACATCGTTCGAGTGGATTTGTCTTCAGGTACTGGGTCTCCAGATAGACCTGTTTGCCACAGAGAGCAACCACAAGCTTCCGTGTTACGTTGCTTCCAATCTAGACCCTCTAGCTCATTCCACAGATGCGATGTCAATCGACTGGAACAGATGGCAAAGGATCTATCTGTTTCCACCAATAAATCTATTGATGAAAGTTTTACACAAACTCAGATCATTCAAAGGTCAAGTAGCACTTGTGGCACCCAATTGGCCGAAGAGCAGTTGGTTTCCTCTTCTACTGGAGTTGAAGCTCCTTCACAAACAGATCCCCAATCCAAAATTGACACAAGTAGTGCAAACTCGGACTGTGTCAGCTCCCTCAAGAATTCTGAGTGCCCTAGCTTTATGGACTTCATGAAGTTTGCAGCTCAGAAAGACGCTAACATTGACCCTCTCAATACACTGTTCATAGAATCAGATAAGAGGGAATCTACACTTAGACAATATGACTCAGCAGTTAAAAAGTTAGCATTATTTCTAAGGTAATCTGAAGCTCAGAAAATGACCATGAATCTAGCAATCTCTTTCTTCAGATCATTATTTGAGAAAGGACTGGCCACTAGTACTATTACTACAACAAAATCTGCTTTAAGAAAAATATTTTTACGTGTCTTTAATATTAACCTTACAGACTCATATTTTTCGTCAATTCCTAAAGCATGTGCTCGTCTTAGACCAGCAATCCGTCCACACACGGTTTCCTGGTTCTTAAATGACGTACTTAAATTGGCATCAGACACTGATAACGAATTATGTACATACCCGAGTCTGTTAAGGAAGACGTTATTTTTAGTAAGTCTAGCCTCAGGGGCTAGAATTTCTGAACTATCTGCTCTTTCCAGAGAACCGAATCATGTTGATTTCCTCCCGTCAGGAGAAGTTCTGTTGTCTCCGGATCTCAGATTTCTAGCAAAGAATGAGGATCCACAAAATAGATGGTCTCCTTGGAAGTTTATTCCACTTCCACAGGATCTATCTTTATGTCCAGTTAACACTTTAAAAGCTTATTTAAATAGAACTTCTAAAAGAACTTCAGGCCCTCTTTTTGTTAGGGAAAATGGGGTTACCATTTCCTTAAAGGCCATCAGGCAACAAATTCTTTATTTTATTAAACAGGCTAACCTGGATTCAGTACCTCGAGTACATGATATTCGGGCGGTAGCCACCTGAGCTAATTATTTCACAATATGAATTTAGATGACCTTAAAAAGTATACGGGCTGGAAATCACCAACAGTATTTAAACGCCACTATCTTAAGTCCCTAGAGGTTCTTAAATATTCCACTGTAGCTGCAGGAAGTATTGTTCCTCCTGGTCCAGCTCAAGACTAGTATATATAACTCTTGTTTATCCTTACTGTAATGTAATTCTTAATTAAATTACCTATTGGTGTATTCTCTCGCCTACCTGCCTCGCTTGCTTGCCCTGCTTTCTAGCCTTTTAGGTCAGGTCTGCTTCACAGCCTGACTCCTGCCTGTAACATTGATATCCTATGTGCCTTATAGTTTTTTAATTATATTTTGAACTTTATAATTTGGGGTTATTAAAACTCAGTATTGTTCTCTTAGTTTTATTTAGCTCCATTAAGGTAATCTTTTAGATGGTACCACCAAGCTATTGTATGGCTGATTCTGTGTTACTATTTCACTGGGTGACACAGGTCGAGCCCAGAAAAGGGATTTTGACAACGGAAAAATCTATTTCTGGGGGAAGACCTGTGTCACCCAGTGACCCATCCCTATACTTCCTTTTCCACCCGGATAGCATACCAAGCTTGGAGGGTGCTAATTTTGGGATGAAGATGGTGGGCGCAAGCAGTAGGTGGCAGCAAACGGAAGGTAGTAGTAGGTAGAACGGCTCACCCATGTTGGGGGCTTTGAGAATGGAGAGATCTGTTGGGCAAAGCATCTGTGATAGTGGGTACCACTCACCCCTTAGTGCACACCGACACCATTGTGGTGATCGATCCAGGGGTAGTAACCCTGGCATTATGGATAGCTTTTTCTCTGATATATTTAGCAATATTTATACCTAGAAATGTGTGCTATTGGAACCATTTCACTGGGTGACACAGGTCTTCCTCCAGAAATAGATTTTTCCGTTGTCAAAATCCCCTATTTGGAACTTCCCTCATGGGCTCTTATGTTACCATAATGAGACTGTGAAGAATAAGTGTCAAATTGCACAGGAGATCTGAATTTACAGGTGGGCAAGACTACTAAAAACTCAAGATCATGGTGACTTCAGCTGAGGAAGAGAGGCCCATACCCTTAAGCTAGAATATCTGGGAAATGGCTTAGTAGTAGCCCTTTAGAGCAAAAACAAAGCCAAGAAATTCCATGATCTGATGTATAGTATATTCAAGCCAGAGAGAGATCCCTGTCATGACACCAACCACAGAAGATGGCTCACTTTACCTAGCAGACATCAGGACATGATAAGTACTCACTCAGTTGATCAAGATGATGAGGGAAAAGTGTGAGGATCAATGTTGTCCCAGAAGTGTTGGAAGGTTTCCTCCAGTGCACCCAACAGGTCCAGTAAGGTGGTGAACAGATCAATCACAGTTGTTTCCCTAAGCTTAAGGAGCTTGCCAATGTCTGCATTTTGAGAAATTGACAGTTGTGGACAGTTTAAAGTCAATATTAACACATCCTAAAGTATTAATGTATTGCTCAAGAAAATTAAGAAAGGTTAACAGAAAATGTTGCTCACTGCTTTTGTGAACCTGTGAGTGAAAAATTATTGCAAAACCTTTGTATGATCTAATAATCCTATAATTGGAAACTGTTAACATTACTTTTGTACTGTAGTAAAATATCAGTCTTCATTGATGGAAACTGCAATACTGAAGAAAATATAGAATTAGACATTTTTTTGTGCATATCACAGATAATTGTACCACAAAAACATTTTCACATATTTCACATTTCATGGCTTACTTTTACAGTACAATGATAAAAGTATGTAAATCAAAGTGTTATACAGATATATGAGAATAAACAAGTGGCAACTTCTTTCTTGTCAGAATTCAGCTGTTATATAACTTTGTGCCAAATAAATGCTCTTAGTGCAGTATTTTGCAAATAAATTTATGTTTTGGACTAACAATAACAATTGAATTTAATCATTCTTAATATTCACAGGTTATCTTTATTGGGTGCCTTTTCACAAATATAAAAAATGCATAGTCATGTTTTCCTTACTGCACACCCCTCACACATCTTGAGTCTGTAACAGACACTGTAACAGGAACATGAGCTGTGACATGTGTCACTGCTTTGCTGTGGATTGCTAATTTATTTTCCATCATTATGGGACCAAAAAGGAATAGAGGTGGTTTAAGAGAAATTTTTCAAAAACTAAGTGTGCTACAAGACAGTAAAAGAAGCTAAAAAGAACTGGATCAAGTGACAATTGTCTCAAGTGGAGCAATGCCAAGCACCTCAGGAATTTCATCCAGCCAAGAAATCCCCAGTTCCAAGTGTTATGTCATGGGTAGGGTGTTTAGCTCCATCTGTATGTTTGTTTTTCATGTAGATGTTTGTTTATTTGCCTCTCTGGTATCTAAACAGAAAACTTTTAGAATATGACAGCCAAACTGTACAGTGATGCCATATACTATGTACACAATCTGATAATTATTTTGATTTGTATCAATAGTTTTTATGATTTAACAATATTTCACTTCTTTCCTGACTTTTATTTTCCCTCATATGATTACTGGTCATTTCATTTGTTTATCTTGTTAATTTTAATTCTTTCGGGAGACACTGAGCTGAACCCTGGGCCTATTACTCATTACAGTAAGAAAAATTGCAAAGTACTTTACTCAAATATTCGGGGTTTAAGGTAAAATTTTCTTGATCTCCAAGCTGTGCCCATAACCTCTTTTTGATGTTTTTATCTGAGACTTGTAAGTAGTAACAAGCTGAAGGTTGCGTTTTTAATCCCCAGGGTTTGATGGCCCTGACTTTATTTATCACCGTAACATCTCACATGCACAAGGTATGGCTTTACAGTATATACACTAAGTTTGGGCGACCTATTTATTGTCAGAAAAATTTGGAGTATAGTTGCCATGAAATTCTTTGTTTTAAAATTTTCAGTAATATCTACAATGTTTATGTATTTGCTGTTTACTGCAATCCAAATATCACAGATTCTAGATATGACTACCTTTTGGAAAGGATTAGTATGGCTTAGTCACAGGATTCAAAAGCTTCATTCATTATTTGCAGAGACTGTAAAGCAAAGCACAGTGAGTGGCTAAATTCAAATTCCACAGACCAACATGGCCAGTCTGCTCTTGAGTTCTGTGTATCCTCCAATTTTTTCCAGCTAATCAAGGAGCCCACACACATTTCTGGTAGACTGGACCTGATATTCACAGATGTTCCAGCTATTGTCAAGTCCAAGCTCTGTGAATATAAAGGCACTTCTGATCATTGTGCCGTTGAGATGGACATATCTGCTAATCAGTATATTCCTAATTCAACCACGGGAAAACTGGTCTGGCTGAAATCCAGAGCCTATTGGGTTTGCATTATTGAAGATTGTCAGGCACTTAATATTTCAGATGCTATATTAGATCCTGATCCCAAGAAGAAGTTAAATGAAATGCTGATGGCTATTTTAATAAAGTATGCCCCTAGAAAGGTCATCAAGTGTAGGACAAATGACCAGCCATGGTTTGAGATACATGTAGACAAGCCCACCATGACAAACAGGCCAAATTCAACGCATGGAGACAAAATCGTTCAAATGAACATTACACCGTTTTTGTTGAGTCTCACCATGCTGCCAGTAGAACTTACCATACAGCCGAGAGAAACTACAGTACTGTAATTCATTAAAGAGGAAACTTAAAGGAATTACTCAGCCTCATCTGTGATGGGCCAAAGTGGCATCGTCTATCTTTGGGCCAGCCTCATTTTCCATTCCACCACTACTAACAGATGATGGTAGATTGGTTACTGGCCCTAGGGAAAAGGCTGAACTGCTTCATCAAGCTTTTGAAGCTAAGCAATCAGCAGAGGATGTTCCTCTCCCTGATACTTGTCATCCTGAACCTATTCTTACAGAATTTGCATTTCACTCCAGGGATGTTAAGAAAATTCTAGATAATCTTGATAGCTGGGGTGGGGAAGATCCTGATGGTTTAAAGCTTCGCTTTGTTTTTTGATAAAGTTTCTATTGTAGTATGGTACGGAATGGGGGGGGGGAAGGTTCACTATGGCTCCCCCAGGATTTAATAAGCCAAGCATTTTCATATACTATAAAGTGTCCCAAAACAGGTTGGCATGTTAACACAAAGAAAAAGTGGGCACACTGGTTTTTCGTCGTGTAAAATGGCCGCAAGAAAACATATGAGCATCACATTTTTTATATCATCAGCAATGGTAGCCATGTTTATGCTATAATACATGTACCTTCCAAAGGAAATACAGGGTAAACATGATAATTATTGGTATTGTCAGTTGTTGCCATTTAATTAGGTAATAATTTATGAGTCTGGATGAATTTTTGAATGTAAATTACTTAAGTGTTATTTTTGTTTTGTTAGCTTGTTTGCTCCTCTCCGGTGGTTCGCTCTTTTTATAATTTTACTAATGCCAGTTGTCTTTTTCATATATGGTGCTGAGTGGGTGTGAGGCCTTCCCAAGTACATTCCATTCCCCCCACTCCCCCACAGCCCTGGGTGGACGAGGGGTCTTATATTTATCCTACAAGAGTAGGAGTTAGTTACGTTCTGGACCTCTGCCTGGGCATTTGGTTGGCTTTTGGACTGCTGCTTGACTTGTTTCCTGTTTTGAGGATCTGTACACCCGTCAATATATTGTGGATCCTTTACCCTCTGCAGCTTAAGAGTTCATCTTCGGATAATTCTACCATACCCTTGGTCCAGTTACCAAAGCCAAGGGGACCTCACTGTCCTACGGTAGGGTATTTATAACCCTTTTATATAATATAAACGTCTTCTTGTTGAGATCACGGCACTTTAATCCTGTTTTGGGCCCTAGCACCCCGACTGCCTTGATTTATCCTCCAGACGTGGAGAGTGACGGTCTTTCAAGAGGAGCCACAGAAAACTATAAATAAAAGTTGTTAGGGATATTAGATTGTATTCGTTAGGATATTCTCTCTTTTGCTTTTCTCTTCCTGTCTGGGGCCCCTCCTTTTTGTGTTTGAATGAGTTATTTTTCTATCGTTAATTGGGTAAGTGGTTGTTGATATTAAGTATAATTGATATTCATATTATTTTTGTATCTGAAGAGGTTCAGGTATTATTTCTGACTTATATTGATGTATTAAAATTAAGGATTTTTCTTGGTATTTTCTTTGCCCCTTGAATTGATTTTTGCACACAGCTAAGAGGTTGAGATACTATTCCACCAATTGTGGATTTAGTATTGTGTTGGTGAATACTCGTTGATTTATTATATTTGGATATAGTGTGGTGGTTAATCAAGCCATCACAGTATATATTAAAACTCTGTCATTGATATGGGGCAATCCTGCTGAATACAAAAACCACATTATTTTAATTGGTGTTTTCCATACCATTATGAACTATTTGAACACGATTGGTCATAAAATGGTTGGATCTTGTTACATCAGGATGTGTTGGGAAAGTTCTCAGTGGCAAGAGGTACAGCAAGGCATTGTGGTCTCTCAAAGTTGTGAGTGAATCATTTGAGAGACTTTCTGCTTCAGAGCTTCATAGATGTGCAACAGGAAACTGAAGGAAGTGCAGAAGCCTTAAATGATCTCATTACATTTATGACCCCTGATAACATGGTTAATGTCATAGAGGATAAAAATTTATCAGAATACCTGGACAAATACATGGATTTCAAGAAGAGGTGAGACATGGTTTACTGGGGAAAACTGCCCAGTTCTGGATGTCCTTCTTGGATGATTCTCGATTGGTTTTCTTGTTATATATGCAGTCAAAACTAATATCCTACCTTTGTTTCACAAGACACTGGGGGACATGGCAGATCTGTTTTTTTTTCATTTGGCGTACAGAATTATGCTCACTACCTTTCTTGGTTTTACTGCTTATTGTTATCTGTTGAGGAATCACATCCAGGTGGAAGTGAGCTTTTAAGAAAGGGAGTTATATCTGTTGCAAGGTCCCTTATTCCAGGGAATCTTTGTGCTGTTGACAAAACAATGGAGGAGACCTTTATGAAATTTGTCAAATCTAGAGGAGATGCAGGATTCTCCGGCATACTCCATAATTATGGTGCCTATCAAAGATGGATAAAAACTCTCGAGATAGCTGGAATGGTTGGGGATGAGGACAGTATAAAAAATGGAAAGCACGGACAGCTATGTGAACCTGAGATCAAGCGAAGTGAGGATGCAGTGCAAAGAACACTTGATACTACTCAGAGATGGCTCAACCCATTCAACATGGCTGACAAAGATAAACTCTGTCCTCCTGACATTGAAAAGGATGTTTTACAGTTAGAGAAGATGGGAAAAGAAGCCAAAATTGCTTTCATGCAAGGTAGACTAATGAAAGGTGGACATAGTAAGCACCTTGATTTCTTTGACAGAGTGCCTAGATTAAAACTTAAGACAACAGAAAAAACAAACAATCAAGTAAAACTGACCACATCACAAGGTCATGTAATAAAATATCAAGAACAAATTGCTTTCCAGATACTGATTGAGTCTCAACAGCTATCCACACCATTCAGCCTCAAGGAACTCATGGCATATTCTATCACTATCATTCCCCATGCTATTGGGATCCTGTGGTGGCTTTTAGAAATTTGGGTTTATATGGTAAATTTTTTTTTTTTTTTGTATGGTTGAATTTTTTATTTTCCTACTGAAGTTGTTGTGTGTGTATATGTTGTTTATGAATGTGCTGTTTGTATGAATATTAATCATTATTTTGTCATTTTTACTTAGCACTTTGCTCCCCTTCAACCCAGTGTGTAAGCAGCTGGAGAAGTTAGGATACTTCCTTAACAGAAGCTGTTTGGGAGTGGTTGTCTGCTGATGGGAGCTGCGGTGGAGGGTCTGTGTAGGAGTTGTTGTTGGCCTGTCTTGTGGTTGAGGCATCTAGTGGGAAGAGCTGTTGCAAATAGAGGAAGGGATAAGGCAGAGAAGTGATAAGGAACATAGAGAATGCAAAGCTGCCAGATTGCAGAAAAGAAACAAAAACACTTGGTCAGGCCACTCTTCTTCCTGTTCCTCAGTACACAACACTAAACCCTAAAAGGCACATATCTTGGCACACTTGCCGCAAAGAAAGTTTGACAGCAGTTGGAAAGGTGGAAAAAAGAAAAAACTAGGTGTTGATCTCTCCAGTAGGAAGAAGGATAGCAGTGAAATCCAAAACTGGCTGATGTTGAGTAAGCTAACTCCCAATATGAAGAAGAAGTCTAAGAGACCATAGTTGGGGGGGAACACTATAGATTTAGATAAGGAATTAGGTTTAGGGTTAACTTAGGTGGTCGTAGTAATATTAAGGCTGAAATAGCTCAAGTTACAGTTCTGTAGGTTAAGGTTCTTTTGACAGAAGGGTGGGGGAACTGTAGGATTAAGACTGAGTAGAATAAATTTTGATGAACTACAGTGATAAGGTTAGGTAAATTTCTGTTCTGTAGAGTAAGATTTATTAATCATATTAAGTTTTTTTATGGCCATTGTAGTATTAAGGTAATAAATTAGGTTAAGGAAAGTCGAGTTTCATTTAATAACCTTCAAATCTTTTCCCATCATACTGCACCAATTGTGTACAATAAAAAGCCCTTACAACCCCAGATGGGTTTCTCTTCAAAACAAATAAAGCATCTTTAGTGAATTATTTGTCAAGAGATGCAGAACCATGCCAATTGCCAAATGATGGATGAAATTCTTTGCATTATAGATGGTAATGTAGTGCTTCATTTGCTAAAGGATATTCCACCAACATTTAGACACATGCCTTAAAATACTTGACCAACTCAATAACAAAAAAAAAATCATCTTTTCAACTGACATATACTTACAAGAATCACCGAAGAGTCATGAAAGAAGACACCGTGGACCGAGTGGAAAGCTCATTCTAGAGGGGTTAAATGTGAGATCTCCTCCAGATTTCAAGTTATTTTTGCAGAATGACAACAATAAAGCCCAGTTGTTCAGAATTATGTTAAAAGTTTTGAAAAGTGATGATGTTGCAAGTAGACTGAAGGGTAAGAATAGTCATCATAGTTGATGGGAAAGCTTATAGTCTGACATCTCATGATGGTTCTGTGGTTCAACAAGAGGAGATATCTGCTACTGAGGCATCTCAGGAGGAAACTGATAGTAGAACTGTTCTTTACTTACTTCATGCTAAAGAGAATAATTTCCCATATTATTGTTGCAAAGTCCAGACAGCGATTTGTTTTTCATAATTCTACATTATGCATCCAAGCTGAAGCCACTGACAGTATTGTTTGATACGGGAAGCGGTGCGAAGAGGAGTCTCATCAATATGACCAATCTTGCTAATGACATTGGTGAAGGATTTTGCACAACTCTCCTTGGAATATGTATCGATACAGGCGAAAATTGCACGAGTGCCTTTCGAAGCATAGGAAAAGTAACGGCATTCAAAAGTTACAGTAAATGCCTAAATACCACGATGTATTCAAGAGACTTGGTGAAAGCTGGGAGGTTGATACAGAACTGGCAGAAGGGCTGGAACGTTTCACATGTGTGATGTATGGCTACCCAAGGTAAGTACAGTAAGAACCTTAAGTACTTTGTTTGTCCTCGATGTCTGAATATAATACTCATCTGAATAATTTATAACATTTCATTTAAGACATGTTACTATGGATACTCTCAAACTTCGTAAATTCTATATCAAAGCTAGTAACTATGTGATGGATAGTTAATCATTCAATCTTCCTCCAGAGTCAAAGATGTAAACAAGTTGCGAGCACTTCTGCTTCGAAAAATGGTTGGTGATAAGAATGAAGAAATAAGAAAAGCTACAAAGGTCGACTTTTCAAGACTTCCTCCATGCAGGATGTCCCTGATTTCGCACATAATATGTGCAAACTATAGAGCATGCCAATGGAAATGGTCACATGAAATAATGCCGAGTTTACCAATGTTGAATGATCATGGTTGGACAAAGGATCCAGGTAACTAGTAGGTTTGAGCCTGTCTGGTCTGGAGGACCCATTCTTCCAAAGAATGCTTATTGACATTGTCCCAGAAATAATAGAGGAAAAGCAATCGGAGGTCAGACATGAAGAAAATGAACTAGTAGAAGAATGTGAATATTCTTCAAGTGATTCAGGTAATGACTTATAAATTTCTTTCTAAAATGATCTCTTTGAATTCCTTAGTAACATGATTATTTCTCAAAAATATTCTCTTTTGGTGACTTATAATACCATTTTATACTTTATTCATGGAAATCTGATATCCTCTTTGTGAATATAATACTAAATGCCAAAAAAGTTTAATGATTGTAAATTATTTGGCTACAAAGTTATTCAAAATCATACTGTACTTTATTTTGCCTTTGTAAATATAACACTTTTTGTATTATATTGTTGTTCATAAATGCTGATTTTGGCAGGTAGTAGCTACTACAACTAGTTTTTGAAGGTCACTTTTGCACTAAGAAAGGTCAAAGAATGCTATTCTTTTTCATTGTTAGTATGTTGTAACATGTCAGTCCTGTTTTAAGTAAGTATTGAGATTTTGAATATTCTTTTAATTTTTTAATGAAATGTCCAATTACTTTTTATCAGTGGTCATTTAGATACAAAATTATTAATTCTCAATCACACCATAACTCATTTGTATAAATAGAATGCCATTTTTTATCGTGTTATTGTTCGTGAGTGTTGGTACTGGTGCATATTGGATTCTGTAGCTAGTTTTTGAAGGCTACTCTTTGCACAGAAAATCAAAAGAGCGCCCACTATTTTTCAGTGTTAACATGTCAAACCTGTTAGAAGACACTTTAAAGCATATAAAAATCTTGGTCTTATTAAATCCTGGGAGGGGTCCTATAGTGACCCTGTGAGAGAGGTGTGAAATAATGAGCAGGAAGACAAGTACAGCTAGTTTATTGATGAAGCGGTCTGCTTATAGAGCGGCGTGTTGACGTCTGCATACTTCGCAGAGACCACGGGTACAAAGATTTACAGGTGACCTGAGGTCAAACAATTTCCCTACAAAAACAGGACGGGTACATACAGAAAACATAGTGATTAATAATGTCTGATGTGTTACAAAAATACTTTGTTACATATACATAATGCATGGTCATTTGAACAGACAATAAAATATACAATTCACAATAATGGTAATAATATGTGTTTGGTCGACCCCAGGTCAAATGTGAAGGTATGGCAGAAAACGGGATGTTCATTACAGAGGACGCGTTGAGCGGGGACTTTACAATATTCCACCCCCCCCAGGCCGTGGGTAACATCTGATCAAAGCAGGTATCTGCAAGGGGCCCCACTTTCTCGATGTCAACTGAAGGGGGTGGTCACCTTCCCCGGCGCCCTCTGGAGCGGTGTGTTGGGGTGCCTCCCTGCCTGTTTTCTGGGTTTTCCGCGGACGCCCACAACGTTTTCCTGCGCATGGGGCTGGCCGGGGGGTTGCTATACCCTGCAGGAAGCTTTGGGAACCGCCTCCGATGTCCTCCTCCAGGAATACGGGCTTGAGGGGGTCTACAGATATCCAGTCTTCCCTTTCGTGGACGGCTACCCGGAATGCCTTTTTGTTCCTTTCGATTACGAGGACAGGTCCTCTGTCGGGCCTGGTTAAGGGTGGCTGCATGGTGTCGTCCCTGACGAAGACATGGGTGGCGGAGGGCAGACCGGGGGGCATGAAGGGGGATGTCCTGTCGGTGTATGTCCTCCAGCAGGGGGTGAACTTCCCAACCCTGTCACGGAGCCTCTGCGTCGCTATGTCATCCCTGTTTTATGCGACGAGTTCCCCCGGGACTACCAGGGTCTCCCTGTACACTTTTTCTGCTGAGGAGGGGTCACTGTTGGCTCTGGGGGCGGTTCTCAATCCGAGGAGGACCCAGGGCAGCTGGTACTTCCAATTCTCAGAGGTGCAACAAGCCATGAGGGACGCCTTCAGGGACCTATGGAACCTTTCCACCATTCCGTTGGTTGTGGGGTTGTAGGTGGTGGTGCTGTGATGAGTGGTCCCCATTAGGCGTGCCAGGGCAGTCCACAGCTCGGACAGGAAAGTGGGACTCTGTCGTAATGTGGTCCGGGACACCAAACCGGCTGATCCAGCTGGAGAGGAGGGGTTCTGCACATGCACTGGAGGTGGCTTCTTCCATGTGTGTATAGCTTCGGGCCAACTGGTGGAGCAGTCGACGATTATTAGAAGGTATCTTGCTCCTCCTGATGGGGGAAGAGGACCCTCGACGTGGATGTGCCCGAAGCTTCTCTTCGGCTGGGGAAACTCGCCCACCCCAGATTCGGTGTGCTGCCCTGCTTTGCTGGCCTGACACTGCATGCATTGCCTTGCCCAGGGCATCGCGTCCTTCCGTATGCCGTGCCAGACGAACTTATCCGTCAGTAGCCTGGTCAGAGGGGTGGGATAGGCCATGGAGGACGTCGAAGACCAGCTGACGTCTGGAGGTAGACACCAGGGGGCGGGGGCGGCCAGTGCTCATGTCACTCAGCAGTGTTGACCCTACTGAGCTGAGGGGCACGTCCTCCCACTTCAGCGACGTGACGGCTGTGCGGTAGGCTGGGGTCTCTGGGTCAGCGACCTGTTTGCAGGCAAGGTCCTCGTAGTCGATCCCGAGCTGCACTGCTTCGATCTCGATCCTCGAGAGGGCATCGGCTACTGGGTTCTTCCTGCCAGGGAGGTATTTGATGGTGCAGGTGAACTCCGCGACACCTGCGAGGTGCCGCTGCTGTCTGGACGACCATGCGTCCCCTAGCTTCGTGAAGGCGTGGACCAGCGGCTGGTGGTTAGTCCAAATCGTGAAGGGCGTCCCCTCCAGGAGGAACCTGAAGTGACGCACCGCATGGTATACTGCGAAGAGTTCCCGGTCGAAGGTGCTGTAGCGGGACTCGGTGGGGCTGAGCCTCCTGCTGAAGAAGGTGTTGAGTTGAGGGGTCCCACTGATGACTTGTTCCAGGACGGCTCCACAGGCAACGTTGCTGGCATCCATCGTCAGCTGGAGGGGAGCGTTGGGGTCCTGGTGGGCCAAAGATGTTGCCTTGGCGAGGCAGCCTTCGTCAGGAGGAAGGCCTTCTGCTGGTCGGGGCCCCACACTAAGGTTTTTGGGCAACCCTTGAGGACCTCCATCAGGGAGGCCATGGTGTGAGCGATCCCCGGGATGAATTTTCTGCAGTAGTTGACCATTCTGAGGAATTCTTGTACGGCCCTGATGGAGGTAGGGGTGGGGAACCTCATGACGACCTCGACCTTCGACGACATTGGGCGGATGCCCCCTGGGGATATCTCGTGGCCCAGGAATTCCACCTTCTCAACTCCAAAGGTGCACTTGTCGAACCTGACGACGAGGCCACTCTCCTGCAGGCGCTGCAGGACCTTCCGGATGTGCCGCAGGTGTTCCTTCTGGGATCTGGAAAAAATTAGGATATCATCAACGTAGCAGACGCAGAAGTCCAGGTCCCCCAGGATGCTGTCCATCAACCTCTGGAAGGTTGCACCCACGTTCCTCAGGCCGAAGGTGGAGAAGGCAAAGACGTAGGACCCGAAAGGCGTGATGATGGTGGTTTTGGGGATGTCTCCTGGCGCTATTGGTACCTGAAAATATGAGTTTAAAAGACCCAACTTTGAGAATATTTTGGTCCCGTGGAAGGAGGCCGTTAGGTCCTGCATGTTTGGCAAGGGGTAGTGGTGGGGTTCTGTAGCGAGGTTGAGCCGCCTATAGTCACTGCAGGGCCTCCAGGTGCCATCTGCTTTCTGCACCATGTGAAGGGGGAGGCTCATGGGCTGGGAGCCTTTCTGTATATGCCCATCCTTTCCATCTCAGCGAAGGCCTTCTTGGCCTCCTGAAGGCGCTGTGGGTGAAGCCATTGGAACTTCGCGTGCGTCGGGGGGCCGTTTGTTTTGATGTGATGGTATATCCCGTGTTTGGCAGGGGCCCCGGGCACCTGGCGAAGCTCAGGTTTGAAGACTTCCGGGAATTCCTTCAGGAGGGAACCATACTGGTGGGGCACGAGGGACCAGACGGCGGGCTCCCTGGGGCCCGGCGACAAGGGCAGGGACTGGCAGGACTCGGTGTCCAGCAGGCGTTTGCAGCCGACATCGACTGCCAGTCCAAAGTGGGTGAAGAAGTCCGCCCCCAGGAGCAGGGTCCTAACGTCCGCGACAATGAATTTCCACTTGTATCTCCAGCCAAGGATGGAGGTCGACAGGAGCTTGGTGCCGTAGGAGAGGATGGGGGACCCATTCGCAGCCATCAGGGAGGCAGTCGGGTCCGCGAACATCTGCGGTCCTCTCTTGAAGGCGGGAACACTGACCGGATGGCTTCAGTGTCGATCAACGTCATCCTGCCAGAGACGGTGTCACGGACATAAAAACCTACTGGTGTGGGGCCCCTGGATATTTCAGTTTCTGCTGCCATGGCGGCCTGTGTGGGTGGCCACCACCTCCCCCATTTTTTGAAGGGCAGAAAAGGCAGGGGGCTTCGCATCTCCAGGCAGCTTTCCCGAACCTCCGGTGCTAATAGCAAAGCCCTGGCCCCTCCTTCTTCTGCTGGTGGGATGGCCTTTTCTGGGCGACGACATTGACTGCCTCCGTGGTGGGGTCCTCCGGCTGGAGGCAGTTGATGGGGTGTGCGGGCGTGGACGCCCGCTTTGCCACCTTGGTGGAGTCTGTCAGCTGCTGCGCCACCCTGATGAGGTCCTCAAGGGGCAGGGTGTATGCCTCTGTGATCTGCCCACAGATCTCCAGCAGTAGCTGCGGCAGGAAGACCTCCCTCGACCAGCTGATTTCTTTGCGCCTGCCGCTGCTGTCAGTCTCGGGGAGGAGAAGGAGGTCCTGGAGGGCATGCCACGTTTCCAAGAGATTTCCTTCCTGCCAGGGGTTGAGGGTGTGGGCAGCTCTCTCGAAGCCCGGCAGGGAGCAGGTCTCGATGAGAGTGGCTTTTAACTCCTGGAAGGTGGCAGGGCTCGACATCGTCATTAACCACAGGGCGATCTTCTGTATATCTCCTCTGGGAGGGCGTTGATGGCAATGTCCGCCTTCAACACTTCGTCGGTTAGGCCTGCTATCCTGAATTGCCCCTCGACCCTGTAGAACCAGGACGCTGCGTTTTGAGTGGTGAATGGCGGCAGCCTTATGCTGAGGACCACCTCGGCTGGTCCATCAGGGGGGTCATCGCGCAGGGTGCAGGTACCAGCATGGAGGAGCGCGCGGGAGGTGGGTGCACAAGGGAGGCGTCTGCTTCCAAGAAGTTCGCGGTAATTTGTATGTTGTTGGAATGTGTGTCCATGCTCATTCTGCTCTCTTACTTGGAGTGTGAGGGAACACTCGCGTCAATACATGCTTGGGAGCATGCCATGTGGGTCCACAAATGATGCCAGTGACCTGTCAACGAGGGTCGGTAATGCCCAAATGCTTTGTTAGAGCGCCACAGTTAGTCCGTTAGGGGCGTGGGCTGGTTCATCGGGCCAAGACTTAGTCGCCATTTGGGTCCGTTAATGGCTTCCGGGAACCACTCCGGGGTCACCACTGTGAGAGAGTTGCGAAATAATGAGCAGGAAGACAAGTACAAGATTTACAGGTGACCTGAGGTCAAACTATTTCTCTAAAAAAACAGGACAGGTACATACAGAAAACATAATAATTAATAATGTCTGATGTGTTACAAAAATACTCCATGACATATACATAATGTATGGTCACTTGAACAGACAATAAAATATACAATTCATAATAATGGTAATAATATGTGTTCAGTCGACCCCAGATCGAATGTGAAGGCACCGCAGAAAATAGGATGTTCATTCCAGAGAACACGTTGAGTGGTGACTTTACAACCCCTTGTACATACCCTAATATTGTGTTGTCTCCCAAGATTAGTAGATTGTATGGATTTTTGTGTTGACATTGTAAGCATTTTTGGAGGGGGTGTCAAGTATTTGCGGATTTTAGCTATTCATGGGTGATTGTGGCCCCTTTCCCCATAAATACCGGGGGTCAACTGTATAGTATGTATATAATATATATATATATATATATATATATATATATATATATATATATATATATATATATATATATATATATATCTCATTGTTTGCAGTACTTTATTTCTAATATTTCCTGTTATTTTTCGTTGATAATTACTGGGGAATTTACACATATATGTTTATGAATGTTGATTGATCTTTTACTCTTACCTTGGTGTCGCTGTTTCTGACTGAGGATCAACACTCACAAAACAAGAAAAAAGGGTAATTTAAAAGAAACCTGAATTTTAGGAGGGACAATAACATGCTTGAGGACTTGATTGTTGCATGTGGACATAGTGGAACAGATGGAAGTTACAGCAGTAATTACTGTATTCTGTAAACTTGAAGAAAGGGCACAATAACACTCGATAAATTGGAACAAAATCTAATTGTACAGAATGAAATTGCTAAAAACTCAAGGAGGGTGATGACAGTTTATGATCAGGAAATTTACTGATTAATTCTGATGATTTATATCGACAATGAATCAACCGATTTTAGCACATTTATTTTACACTGTTATACAAAGTCATAACCCCCTGCCACATCTGTTATAAGATCAGTGTCATAATCAATTTATGTCTCAAAGAAGCCGCGGTAGCAATAGCCGGCCTTCTCGCTGGGTTAGCACATTCTCACTCTCTCATAGCTCACTCACTCAACTCTCTCTCTCTCTCTCTCTCTCTCTCTCTCTCTCTCTCTCTCTCTCTCTCTCTCTCTCTCTCTCTCTCTCTCTCTCGTTATCCAAGTCACTAACTGAACTAAGGAAGAACAGCAAAAACATGTCTACAAAAATATAATTTATTCAGTAGTCTAACATGGCAAGTATATTGGAGATAGGAATGAAATAGGATATCTGTATCCCAGAATTGTTAACCCAATTAACCAAGTAAGAAATATAACATAGTGCTATCAATGTCCACCAGTTGAGTCTCTGCAACAAAAGTCAAAATAAGTCAAATACATGACTGTAGTCATGATAAGTCACATTCCTCTCCATTTATATTGACCTCTATTCACTACGTCTGAGGAAACAAAGGGAAAAACACAACTTTTTTTAAAAATAGGCACAGAAAAAAATAAATGTGGGATGTTTTCCCACGTTACCAATCCCAAAAGAAATGCACATAATTAAGCATGGTAAAATAAAAAAAATCAATAAAAATCAGAGACATAGCAGATAAAAATAAATGGGGAAAAATATATAAAAAGCATGGTAATCAGTGCATGTTAAACAAAGTTATTAAAACCCATTCAAGTTTTTTGAAAATAAAGTTTCAGCTCACCTCACAGGCAGTCACAAAGTCTTCCAGGAAAGCAGATCTGAGCACAAGGGAATCTCAGCCTGAAATGTCTAACCTATATTCAGATTGGATCATTCATGCTTACTATGACGCCCATGAACGAATGAATGCTCTACTGGAACTTGACGATTTCCGTTGACATAGCCAGTGCATTACCCAGGGCACATGCCCTTTATCTCCCTGAGAAGCCAGGCCCTCATCAGCAGTGACTCGCTGAATACGTAGGCACTGTTTTCATTTACCTTTGCCCAGAATATCTCCAAGAAAAATGCCTAGCTAAGAAAAATGGAATATATAACATAATCATTCTAAATGTTTTTCACATTGAAAGGAAGGGAAGGGAAATGAGGATAAAACAAAGAATGGACCGAAGAACCTTCTACCCAGACTTTACCTTTAAATGGTGAGTGGTGATAACATGCATCAACGTCAATAGAGCCTCTATCAACCTGGTTTCTAATTGTACACTCAGAGGCCTGGAACAAGGAAGCTCTCAGTCAGGACAAGGAGTTGGCGGGGGAGGGGGGGGAGAAGCTCGGCTTTTTATGCCCTCCTCAACCTGCCAGCTTCCAGCGCCTTGGGCGTATCAGGTGAGAGAGCTCATTGGTATGTGAAGGCCATTAAACCGCTGCTTCTGTCTCCCAGGGACAAGATCATAAAGGTAAATTTAGAATGACACTTTAGTGAGGCATAGGAGGAGTGTAATGGAAAAGTACTTCGGACACTGATGAATCTATTGTCCTTTTTAAACTTGAACAGCAAGGAGGGCAGAGGGTTTGTCACCTTGGTCCCAGACTATGTCTTCCAAATGGAAACAAGGCGAGGAGAGAGGTATTTATCAATACTTTTAGCAATATATATAGTAGAACCCCGGTCCTCAACGTATCAGAACTCAACATAATCAGATTTCGACGCAAAATTATTAGTAAATTTTGCATCAGAGCTCGAACAAAAAAACGGAATCCGACCTGATAAACCACTTGATTTTTGTAAACAAAGTGTTTTGTGTTTCAGTCAGTCAGCACTAGTTGGCATTGTTCCCAGGCGTCATTTACACCCCACTCAGCTGTGCTTCAGGTGTTTTGATTTCCTTAGTTTTTGTGGCTTTTTGTACTGTATTTTGATAAAAACATGGGTCCCAAGAAAGCCACTGCAGGCAAGCAGAAAAGGAAAATGGTAAGAACCACTATTGAACTTAAAAAAGAGATTGTTGAAAAGTATGAAAAAGGCATTCGTGTGACTGATTTAGTGTCTCAGTTTAAGCTATGGAGATCCACCATAAGTATATTTTTAAAGCACAAAGAGGCAATCAAAAGTACTAGTTTTGCTAAGGGGATTAAGAGTTTGACAAAACAGAGGCCTCCCATAACAGATGAAATATAAAAATTGTTGTTAATATGGATAAACAAACAACAGATTGCTGGTGGTAGTGTGAGGTTCAAGAAATGTCAGAAGTGAAAGACTGATTCTTTATTATTCTTGACAGGTATTTATAATGCGGAAAGCGGACGGAAAGGTAGCGGGCGACCTGAGGCCCTCCCACTGTGTCCAATCAGAAATTGTGTTTGTTAACAGGCATAAGAAGACATATAAGTTAAGTATACCTTAGTTTAACCAGACCACTGAGCTGATTAACAGCTCTCCTAGGACTGGCCCGAAGGATTAGATTTATTTTACGTGGCTAAGAACCAATTGGTTACCTAGCAACAGGACCTACAGCTTATTGTGGAATCCGAACCACATTATAACGAAAAATGAATTTCTATCACCAGAAGTAAATTTCTCTGATTCTTCATTGGCCGGTCGGAGAATCGAACATGGTCCCAGCAGAGTGCTAGTCAAGGACGATACCAACTTGCCCAATGGGGAACTAAGAAGCCATATAATGCATTACAGAACATGTTGTAAAAGGCAGATATATATATCGGCGGAAAGGCCATACAATGATGCATACAATGAGATCCATAAAGAAGCTGAAATAATAACAAGTAACATATATGACGTGTTAATGTACATATGAAGAAAGAAACACAAGAATGAAGAGGTGATTTGACGCCCTTACAATAGTGTTTCGGAGACAGTACCATATTTGCCATCATAGAAGACTCTCTCTCTCTTTCTCAGGAAAAGATACTACTAATTTGAGTCTCTTTAACCAATGGGTATTAGCTCATATGCACACACGGTGTGTGTTTGTAACATTATAAAAATGTATAGTACAGTTAATACATGTTTGGAAGACAAAAAGCATATATACTTCGTTGTTGTCTGTTGCGTGGAAACAGTAAACAGAAATGGATTAATATTCCTATTCCTGGAGAGATTAAAGAGATGAATCTCTCTCTCTCTCTCTCTCTCTCTCTCTCTCTCTCTCTCTCTCTCTCTCTCTCTCTCTCTCTCTCTCTCTCTCTCTCTCTCAGGAAAAGATACTGCTAATTTGAGTCTCTTTACCCAATATGTATTAGCATATATGCAAACACTGTGAGTGCATTCATAATGTTTTAAAAAATGTGTAGTACAGGTAATACATCTTTGGAAGACAAAAAACTAACAAATTTTTGTTGTTGTCAGTCGCGTGGACTATAAAGGGTGTAACCAGCAGATAAACAGAAATGGATTAACATTCCTCGAGAGATTAAAGAGATAAATTTTGTTTTGAAGATATGTCAACACTGCGAAAGCGAATATCTTCTGAAGCAAAAAAAGAAAAAATGTTGTGCCTTACTTTCTTTTTGCATGTTTTTAGTCTCTCACTTCTTACCTTGTTATTCTTCTATGTGTGTCCACAGCGCCTCGCTTTCTGCAACTGGTATATTTCTGAAGATAAATTATTTTAAGTATTGATATCTCTCCTGAAGGCGTATAGAGACAAGATCAGTAATTTCTTTAGTTTAATAAAGAACTTAGTGTTATAAAGATCAGTACAAAATTAACAGGTTACAGTGGTATAAACGAAATCACTCTGGAGTAATTAACTTGACTCAGTCTATATGGGGAACACGAAAGTGAGGGGAGACATACTCTCCCTTAATGGACACACTTCCAATCTGCTCTCCTCCTGTCGCTCTCTAAACAGTTGAACCCCTGGATTTCTTGTTATCTGCAATCTCCACCTCCTTCTAGTCCTATTGGAAGGATTTATCAGCAAGGCCTCCCCTTCAAATAGTTGATTGGAAAGGACTGTAGTGGGTGTGATTCAAATCTCTCCTTAGAGGACTTGATTGGAGGTGATCTTAGGAGGGTGTGTGAAAGACCCCTCCCTAGCATGTTTGATTGGAGGGTGTTGAAGTACATCACTTTGTCCAGCCCCCAATATCCTGGAATTTCCATGAAAACGCCTCCTATTGAAGGCGGGGTTATAGAGCTGGCTGCTGTAAGTTTTTTGGTTGTGCTGACTCATGATTTGGTTAACTTAATCGCGAGGCCACTACTTCCCACTTTTATGACCGTTTTTATGGCTTTAACACGATATGCTTGCTCACTGTTTTTGAGTTCATGCGAAATCCTACCTCGGTCAGCGTATTTGAATCCACGATAATAACAACAGCTTTTAGGCGTTAGCTCTGTTCTCTCTGCCTCTCTTTTTATTCTTACGTCTCTCCCTCTCCCTCTCTTTCTCTTTACTTTTTCTCTTTCTCTCTCTCTCTCTCTCTCTCTCTCTCTCTCTCTCTCTCTCTCTCTCTCTCTCTCTCTCTCTCTCTCTCTCTCTCTCTCTCTCTCTAATTTCCCTAGCTTCTCTACATCACTCGGTCACGCTACCTCACACTGCCCTCAGTGTAACAATAAGAATACAGTTCAATGGATGACTGCAAAATTACACAAATAAAATAAAGCAGTTATATGATTGCCCGTCAAGCAATACTCTCAAAAAAAAAAACATTCAAATTGCACAAACTGTGTCAATGTACTAATGTAAAAAAAATCAATCAAGAGTATATTGTAGAAAATTCACACATTATATTATGAATCAAAAGAGATATACATATACATATATGTAATGAAAAAATTACCACAGTGTAAAAAATGGTTAACTGCTATAAACATATAATGCAAATAATAATATACAAAGAAATCAGTAGTAAATCATGTCTATAAGATTATTTTACTTCTTTATTTGCCCTTTTTATTTCTGTTATAATTCTTTCAATATTTGAAGTTACCACACGTTTGATCAAAATTGCAAACACTATTATTACAATTATGATTATGATCAAATTGAACAGAGACAGAATTGGTGAAACATTTTCTTTGTAATAGAAAAACTCATCTACTACTGTTAATTCATTTAGTTGTTTTAACTCTGAGACAATTTAAATTCTTTAACTTCACTAGAGTAGTTCATGTATGGGGCATTTTTATGGATTGTTATTTCTGTGAAAACATGAGGTTCATAATATAATTTATTTGGAATAACTAACTTGCATGTCTTATCAGAAGCATGGACATTATTGAAATTAATTTCAGTACTTATATTATGGCAGTTAATAGTTACTGTTACTGTATTCAGTGAAAATACAAAAATGGACTGTTCTACTAGGATGGAAACAAAATCATGTTTGGATAATTGTGTACACAGCTTGTTTTCTTGGTTTTTGTTTTCAATTATTTCTTGAACACAAGGATATGCATTAGGAGTTTCGTAAAGGTTGTCAAGGTTGCAGATGTACTCCTTATCTTTCAAAATTATACAATCTCTTAATTGAACATCAGTAATAAATGACATCATTAGCCCATGTTCTTCTAATGCAAAATTGATGTTGTTGACATTTGAGATAATTACATTTTCCTTTATCAACATGGGAAAAGGATGTATGGACATCAGTACATCTGCATCTTTTTGATTAAATGGTAACACTAAAATAATTTTATTTTTAACCACCTTTGTGGTTATCAAACTATAGTAGACCATGACATCCTTTACCATAGGGGTATAATGTCCTTCTACCTCTAACTCCCATGGATTAATTAATGTTGGGCTTAAATATTCCTTTATAGGCTAACAAAATGGCATTTCACATATTTTTGTGGTCTTGCAAGAGAGTTCTAACATTATTCATAAAGGTATTTAAATATTGTTCATCGATTATTATTATAATCTCTCTACTAATGTTTTGGTTCACTGCATTAATGAATACTTTTAGTTTTTCTAATTCTTTGTTATTTAAGTTTTGATACTGTATCACTTTATTCAGTACAATGCCCCTTGTTGCTGCCCACTGCTCTAGTTTGTCTATACGGGCCCTTTCTTTTTCTACATTAGAATCAGTTTCAACACCGAACAGTTGATTGAGTGCTGTCCTATAAAAGGTAAGAGGGATCTTTTGGATCTTGTATTTAACACACTTCCTATGTCATTATCTAGTTTTTCCAAAATGGTAAAACACTGTTATTTTCACCTTTCCTAATTAATGACTTTAATTCCTTTTGAACATCCTTCAATATCATTTCATTGATAAGCACTGATGTAATGTCAATACTCACTATTCCCAAATCCTTGATTAATTTCACAGATCCCTTTTTCTCTAGTAGTGCACCCTTCTGGATCACCACCTCGGATGACACATAAAGCAGTGTTATGATAATCAAGAAGAACCACATGTTTGTATCTGTAAGAATAAACCTTATCAGATATTCTGTATACATGAGGTATTTTGATGTCTACATATATTGTTTATATATAACAGTTCAACACTTTACATAAATTTATCTTTTTCTTAAGTTGTATTTGTTATTTATTGGTTCCTGTTTATCTTCTTTCAATAATTCAACTATTCTTTTATTGGACCAAGAGTCTGTTTTTATTACCTTTACATGATTGTTATGAACAATTCTTTCCTTTAGATCACTCTCACTTATGATCTTTAGCTTATTTAATTTTAACACTTCTAATACCCTATAAGGACCTTGAAACTTTGGTGATACCTTTACATTAGGACCTTCTGGAATATGATTCTGAACATATACCTGAGCACCTACTATAATTTTTGGTTTAGCTGTATTTTTGTCATAGTACTTTACTTGGACATTCTGAGCTTCCTTAAGTCTAGTCCTCGTCTGTTTGATCGTTTTATACGTACATCTAGTTTTCCAGGCAACATAGTCATCATAGTTATAAGTATGTCGTGGTAGTGTGGCATCATCTAGTAGCGTATTTGGTAGTCTCTTCTCGTATCTGTATAACAAATAGTGTGGTAATTCTCCTACTGTTTCATTTACAGTATTGTTTATAGTAAACTGTACGTCTTCCAAAGCTAAATCCCTATCTTCTGCATTAGGTTTAACTAAAGTTTTCAGGATATCCTTTATCTTACGATTTGTTCTTTCTACTGCTCCATTTGAACGTGGTTTATATGCTGTGATTTGACACTTATTTATCTCATAAAATTCACATAATTTTCTTAAAAGTTCACTAGTAAATTCAGCTGCGTTATCAGAAAGAACTTGTGGACATGAATGTCTCGTAATAATACTAGATTTAAGAGCTTCTGCTACTGTAATTGCATCTCTATTTCTTACTGGTACAATCTCTACATATCTTGTTAGATAGTCTAAAAAGACTAATATTTGTTTATTCCCTCTAACAGTGGTAGGAAATGGACCTAAAAAGTCCATTGAAATGACCTGAAATGGATTCAGCTCCGATGGGTATTTTTCAAGTGGCGCTTTTGGATTTACGTTACCTTTATTTCTGTTACAAACTACACAATTTTGTACAAAGTTCTTGGCATCTTCACTACAATGGGGCCAAAACTAATTTCTGGTTATGATTCTATGTCTTTTTGATTCCAGGATGTCCTGCTAACTTGTATGAGTGGGTTAGTTCTAAAACTTGTCTGATTAGTGTTTTTGGGATGTATAGACGAGAATAACCAGTCTTCTCTGTTGGTCTTTTATACAATAATCCATTGATTAAAACAAAATCAGGCTTTAAAGATTCATCTATCATTAATTGTCCTATTATATGCCTGATTTCTGTATCCATCCCTTGTTGTATTTGTACTCTTTCTAAATCTAAGTCTACTACTTGACAGCTAAAACAAAAAGTATTAGTGGTAATACATTTCTCTGTTTCTTCTTGGGCTCTGGATAATGCATCTGCTAGTGTATTAAATTTTCCTGGGATATATCTGAATTCTGGTGCAAATTCTAGCACACTAATGAACCATCTATTGAACTTCATGTTATTTGTAAAAGTTCTCTTCTTAAACAAATCACAAATTGGTTTGTGATCAGTAAGTAAATTGACTTTATGTCCTAAGATTGTGTCTAAATTTCCTTAGACCCCAGTATAATGCTATTGTACTATAATTTCTCTCCGCAGCATTTAAGACTCTACTGGCATAATATACTGCTCTCATTCTTGTTTTGTCCTTTTGTAATAATACAGCCCCTAGCCCGGTAGTTGAGGCATCACAGGCTAAGTAAAAGTCTTTGGAGAAATCTGGGTAGACTAGTACAGGATTCCTGGTCATTTTACTCTTTATTGTTTGGAAGGCTGTCTCTTGTTCTTTATTCCATTCATATTTGACATATTTCTTTGTTAATTCTGTTAATGGTTTGGCTATTGTAGCAAAACCTTTAATGAAAGGTCTACAGTATCCTACCATTCCTAGGAAACATCTCAATCTTTCAAATATGTAGGAGCTGGATATTCAACTATTGCCTTTATCTTGCCTGCTTGCATTCGCAGACCATCTTCACTAATTAAATGTCCTAAGTATTCCAAGGATTTCATTAAGAATTGACATTTCTTTAATTTGATTTTTAATCCTGCTCTTCTTAATCTTTCTAGGACTATTTCTAAAGTTTTGAGGTGACTTTCTAAATCTTTGCTAAAAATGATAACATCATCTAAGTAAACTGCAACATTTTCTATATCCCCTAATATTTGAAGCATTAATCTAACAAACGTTAAAGGAGCCGAAGTGAGTCCAAATGGCATGACTTCAAATTGCAAGTGTTCTTTATGTGTGCTGAATGCTGTATATGGTTTCGACTCTTCGTCTAAAGGTACTTGCCAGTATCCACTAAGTAAATCTAAAGATGAAAATACCCTTGCTCCTCCTAATTGAGCTAACATATCTTGAATCACTGGCATTGGCATTCTATCGGGGATGGTGTTGTAATTTAACTTTCTATAATCTATCACAAGTCTCCAATTTCCATCTTTCTTTGGAACAAGTAGTAATGGAGAATTGTATGGAGATTTAGAAGGAATGACTACCCCATCTTTCTTCATTTCTTCTATCAAATTATCAACTATGGGTCTTTGGCTTATTGGTAATCTGTAATTAGGAATAAAGAATGGTTTTGTTCCATCATCTAATACAATTTTATGTCTTAGGACATTTGTTCTACCTAATTTATCTCCTTCTATTGCTATTACATCTCTGTATTTTTCTAATACTTGAATTAATCTATCTTTGTTTTCTAGAAAATCTGTTTTATTCACTTCTTTGCTTAATTCAGATCTTTGACCAGTTACAGAGAAAAATGCTTCTTCTTTTAATGTTAGTAATGGATTGTTAATAGGTATTCCTTTACAAAAGACAATGCCTTCATATAGTGTTAGTTTGTTATCTGAGTAGTTTTGGACATAAACTTCACAAGTATCACCCTTCATGTGGACTAAACAATTATCCATCCTGACAAATTCTGGTAACTCTTCATTTAGTAAAAGAACGTCTTTAACTTCCATCTCTTCTTTTCCCCTTAGATGTATTTTTGTTAAACACTTTGGATGCAAATTTACCTGTCTGTTTAGTATGACTTGTACTTTATTATCATCAGCAGTGCTTACACAACATACTTCTTCATCCTTTATCTCTGCAAAGTAACAATGTTCTGCATCTATACTAGTTTCTTCAGTTACTGCTATTATATCATTTATATCTACTTTATTTTGTTTAGCAACAGTACCTCATTTACTAATTTCCCTTCATTATCACAACTGATTACTACATTGCAATAACTATATGTATTTTATAATCTCTGCATATTTATCATCATAAATGTCTTGTTCCTTGTCATATTCAGAACATTGGGGATCACCTTTATTTATTTCTGGGTCATTTCTTTCTTTGGAAGATGTAATTTCTGGATGTGCACATCTTCCGTTTCTAGTCTGTAATTGTGGGAATTCCTCCTTTCTAATCCTTTCCCTTTTATTTTGATTGTTCTCTTGATGATAATTTATTTTATGTATGTCTTTCTCGCTTGTTGAAGTCGTCTCAGACAAATTGATCAGATTTGGGTGAAACTTTTCTTCTTCAAGCGTAAAGCATACGCTCTTTTTATTATCTTGTGTCAGGTTAATTCATCCTTCTCTGCAATTTAGGATGATTCCACTTTTCTTCATTAATTTAAATGAGAACAACACCTGTGCGGGAAAGAATCTGTCTTCTAGAACTATAAAACTTTCAACAGTTTTACGTGACGAAAGGTCTATTTCTAAGTTCACATTTCCTAAACTTTTAATCTGTTTACCCGCTACTCCTTTTATTATTTTGCTTTGACCCTGAAGTAGCGTTTCTTTAACGCCTAGTATATTTGTTAATGTATGTTTATCACTTATGCTTACAGTACTACCTGAATCCATAAGGACAGTACATAATTTATTCTGTATTGGAACTTTAATGATAGGTAAATCCTTTCTGATTATTTCTTCTTCATCCATGGAAAATACAACTTCTTTACTCTGCAATATGGATAGTGCGGATGAACCTTCACTTCCCCTTTTTGCTAATTCTTCTACTCTTAATTTATATTCTTGAAGGGACTTTCTTGTGGTATTCTGTGTAGGGATAAATTGTCATTGACTTGAAGACTTATTTGATGTTGAGCGGTTACTGCTTAATTCAACTATTTCTTTATTTCCTTCTTGTTTTCTAAACCAGCAATTCTTTGTTAAATGTCCTACTTTCTTACAACCCATACAGATTTTAGGTTTTCTACACTCATTTGTAAAATGATTTGTATACCCGCAGTTTTCACAGGCTGTCTTTGGTCTCGCCCCTTGAGCGGAATAGTTCACTTGGGTTGAATTATTTGTGTTTGAGTTTTGGCCATATCTATAAGGTTTGTGTGGTCCACTCTTTGTTTGATTGTTTCTTCCTTTCTAATCTGGATTCCATTTTCTTTTAGTATTTTGGGCATATTTCCCTTGGGAGGTATTTGGTCTATTTCCTACTTGTCTGGAATTATCATAGAACTTATTATTCATTTTAAAAGTAGTGTTATTATTTCTGACTTTCCTTTCATTTTGTGCTTCTGTTGTCCCCACAAATTCCTTGGATAGATTTATCTCTTTCCTTTGGATTTCTTCTCTCATTGTCTTCAATGTTTGAAGGCTTGTTTTCTTGGGATCAAGTTTTATTTTTCTGAAAGCCTTCTTTTCCTCTTTTCCAAGGGCATTATATATTGTTCCAAATGACAAGTAATTTAAAACATGTCTTAGCTCAACTAAGTTACGGGCACTATCCCCAAACTGAGTCTTATCTCCTATAGTAATGCCTGTTTTCATTAAGCCTTCTGTTATTTTCTCTATTGCATTCTCCACACTTGCGTATAAATTAGCAATTGTTTTATATTGCGGGTTAAGAAATCTAGTTTTGTTATATAAACTGTCAGTCTTATTTACTGGTTCCCAGAGTGATAAACAAATTTCTTTAAATTCTACATAGTTATTAAATTTGCTAAAACTTGTGGAATTCAAAGTTTTATGCGCGTCTCCATGTTCTGAGCTGACTTGCAACAAGGCTTCATTTATTTTAGCTCTTTCATCTGTTATTCCCCCCTGAAATTATACGACTATCTGCATCTGATAGCCAATGATTTACAGTATAGGATTCGAGTCTACTTTTGTCAGGATTTGAATCATCCACCTGTCCACAGAAGTGTGTGGCGGTTGTTATCACTGCCGCTTGATTCATATTGCGGAATTGTAAGGTGCGAGTATTATTAGTATTGTTACTATTATTATTGCTGTTGGTAGTATTAGAATGATTAACACTATTTTGGTTCTGGTTAGTTGTGTTATTATTGTTAGTATTTCCTTGCACTACAGCGGAGTGGGAATTTAGTCTTGAAATTCGGCTATGTCTAATTGTCGACAGTCTTAAATCGTATTGTGAATGTCTAACAGTGTTCAATAGTTCATCAAATACTCTTTGCATGGCCACACAAAAAAAAATTATTCAATCAGTGTACATCAATTATATAAAAAAAATTGTTATATTGTACAAAAAATAAAAGAATTTGTCAAATTGTCACAGTAAAAAAAATTAAATTCTCTACTGAGTTCAAGTGCACAAGTAAAACCTCCTTCAATGCACAAAAGAAATTCTTATATGAAACTGGGCATCACATCATCAAAAATTCATCAGAATGAGTACACAAATTTATATATAATTCCTCAAATAATCATCACCAACCGAGTGAGAAAAAAATAACTAATTCCCTATCTAAATTATTTACTAAATAATTAATTATCATAGAGAGAGTAATACTAGTATTTATGCAAAAGGAATTTTATTCACTAGAGAGAGTTTTCTTAATTTTCAATCCTATAGAAAGATGTAAAAAAAATATCTTCACTTATTCACACATTGAGAGAGTGAACAGTAATTTCATTTCTTGCTAACTTACTGTGGTTGTGTTTGTGACACCGCTAAGTTGTTGTATTTTCGTTGTGAGTTTTTCGCCGCCATAGCCTCGTAAAAAAATTCTTTACGTCTGCGTTGTTTCCCAATCACTTCGATGAAAATTCGCAAACACTGGGCTTATTATGGTTGTCGGGGTCTTGCTCAATTTGTTGATGGTAACAGTTCTAAATGTGTTTTTGTTTCTTCGGAATGCACCAATACTGTATTTTTATTCACACTGGATCTTGACACTCTCTTGTAAGATTCTTTTTCTTCGTATAACGTTTGCTCGCTGCCAAAAATCTAAGTTCGTTTTGTAGAGTTTTGTTTCACTGTAACTTAAATAATTGCACTGATAATTTCATTAATGTTCGTTTGTTTCGTCTCGCCTTCTGGATTCTTTTAAGCTGCCACCATTTGTTGTGCCTTACTTTCTTTTTGCATGTTTTTAGTCTCTCACTTCTTACCTTGTTATTCTACTATGTGTGTCCACAGCGTCTCGCTTTCTGCAACTGGTATATTTCTGAAGATAAATTATTTTAAGTACTGATATCTCTCAGGAAGGCGTATAGAGACGAGATCGGTAATTTCTTTAATAAAGAACTTAGTGTCATAAAGATCAGTACAAAATTAACAGGTTACAGTGGTATAAACGAAATCACCCTGGAGTAATTAACTTGACTCGGTCTATATGGGGAACATGAAAGCGAGGGGAGAAGTACTCTCCGTTAATGGACACACTTCCAATCTGCTCTCCTCCTGTCGCTCTCTAAACAGTTGAACCCCTGGATTTCTTGTTATCTGCAATCTCCACCTCCTTCTAGTCCTATTGGAGGGATTTATCAGCAAGGCCTCCCCTTCAAATAGTTGACTGGAAAGGACTGTAGTGTTGGGTGTGATTCAAATCTCTCCTTAGAGGACTTGATTGGAGGTGATCTTAGGAGGGTGTGTGAAAGACCCCTCCCTAGCATGTTTGATTGGAGGGTGTTGAAGTACATCACTTTGTCCAGCCCAATTTCCTGGAATTTCCATGAAAACGCCTCCTATTGAAGGCAGGGTTATAGAGCTGGCTGTTGTAAGCTTTTTTGGCTGTGCTGACTCATGATTTGGTTAACTTAATCGTGAGGCCACTACTTCCCACTTTTATGACCGTTTTTATGGCTTTAACGTGATATACTTGCTCACTGTTTTTGAGTTCATGCGAAATCCTACCTCGGTCAGCGTATTTGAATCCACGATAATAACAACAGCTTTTAGGCGTTATCACTCTCTCTGCCTCTCTTTTTATTCTTACGTCTCTCTCTCTCTCTCTCTCTCTCTCTCTCTCTCTCTCTCTCTCTCTCTCTCTCTCTCTCTCTCTCTCTCTCTCTCTCTCTCTAGCTTCTCTAAAAAAAAATTGTCGCTGAAGAATCTCTGAACCAACAATTTTGCACTCAAATTAATGAGGAGGAATTTATTCTATTCTTCATGTAATCAGTGAAATACAGTCACTATTAAAAACTACATAACTGTATTTAAAACACACGCACTTATGTCATCGTCAGCTTTACGTGAGCAAAATGTTTTTCTCAGATAGAATGCAGCTAAAACTTGATTGGCTGGCTGGTTGCCATGGAGGGCTGTTTATAGTCAGTGACAGCCCTCTACTTCTGTTCCATTTATAGACATTTCGACCACAAATTGTGTATGGCACAAAGTTTGAACATTGCCATGATCATGATTATTTGACATGCTGCTTGCAAGAATTACTCAATAATTTGATTTATAAAATTACATCTTCATGAAAACAAGAATTTAACAATTATTTTAACTTTAATAATATAGTGGCGTGAAAAATCCCGCATAGTCTTTCGTAGTGATGCGTCATCACTTGCGAATCCTGTTCTCGGGCCGTCCTCCTATGTGCGACAGCAATCTGATGACGACGTTAGTAATAATAAAGAACAACCCTCTCCAAGATCGATATGATGAAATAAATTTTATAGTCTTACCTATCGTTAAAAATCACAAGTTGAATTACAGTATTTTGAGCATGTATATTTTTTGTTTTACGGAATGTGTTTTGTTGGAAAAATGTGTTAGTGAACGTCATAGTTTTAATTGTCCCACTATTTTATTATCGATAGTCTTAATTGTCTCACATTTATTTAACAGTATATTAACATAGATAATAATAAACTATAATGAAAAATAACTATAATGAAAAGAAAAAAGGAAAAAATAATGTTTTTCCTGTAGTAGTGATAGTTTGATTATGCGCCTAGTCCCACAGTTCCGAAATCCGAAAAATTCCAAAAACGGAAACACACCTGGCCCCAAGGATTTTGGATAAAGGACTGTGTACCTTAATGTGAGAGTAATATATGTACAGTATTCCAGTAGACTGTGTGAAATTTACCATAAGTACGTACGTAAACAAGGCTTGTTACCGTGATAGGCCACCAGGGTAGCGTTATGATTTGTTTACGTCCACTCAGGGCAAATGGCTGAAAGACGAGCTGCTGATGTATCAACAATTTTTCGTAAGTTTGTGATAAGACATAATTCGGCTTGTTTTCAATATTTTATTAATTTAACTTAGGTAGATTATAATAATTAGTGAATTACCATAATTAGGCCTGTTTTTCAATGTTTTATTATTAGCATCAATTTTTGTGCCTACCCAGTACAGTGCCTAGCCTACAGCACTATAGGTCTCCCGTCGGTAATATAGTATGGTCGCATCTGACGTGGGGCAGTTTTTCAATACAGTATACACTTAAAAATTTAAAAAAGTGCATCCCTAACGGTGTGTTATTTAACTCTGAACTTATTTAATTGTAATTTATGTGTAATCTTTTGTTTAAAAAGGCAAAGTTAGGGTAATAACTGGTGGTTGAGAACAGATGGTATTTGTAAGTAATAGATACACAATTTAACGTTATGTTTGGGGGGGTCGGCTATAATTAAACAGTAATTAACCCCAGAAGTCCATCCAACAAGGGGTTTCCACACGTGATCTTCACAAGACAGAGCACGGCTACGTTTGTTTCGAACGGTTCATATCCCGTCCGGCAAGTGCAATACCTTGGGAACTGGTTTGTTCTACACTTTTAGGGCTTCTGACACTGGCGTTGCATTTGTTTGTTGTTGGCCAAATGAAATGTCCCTTCGCTGTGTTTAGTACTGGCCTGGGGGGTGGGGTCTCGTACCCATACGTTAACAAGTTATTGGGTAATTCTAAGCCGGCTGTCCGCGGTGAGCTAGACTATGGCAATTGACGTTTTTCTATGTTATTTTACTTGCTTTACAAGAATTTAAAGTAATATTTTGTCGGCCGGCTGTAACTAAGCTGTCATTGACCTTTGAAGACTAAGCAACTTGAATTGCCTATCGCAGGGTAGGTCTAAGCCAGCATTCCGCGGCAAGCCCCCCACCCCTCCATAGCTAATACGGCAAAATTGTAACCAGTAAACACCCCTAAAAATACCAACATACGTACCCTAGAGGTGTTTAATGGTTACAATTTTGCCGTATTAGCTATGGAGGGGGGGGGGCGGGCTTGCCGCGGAATGCCAGCTTAGACCGACCCTGCGTTAGGTAATTCATGTCGTGTAGTCTTCAAAGGTCAATCACACTTTAGTTACAACCGGGCAACAAAATATTACTTTAAATTCTTGTAAAGCAAGTAAAATAACATAGAAAAATGCCAATTGCCACAGTCTAGCTCACCATGGACAGCCGGCTTAGAATTGCCAGTTATTGCACTTGCCGGACCGGATATGAACCTTTCAAAACAGATGTAGCCGTGCTCAGTCATGTGAAGATCACGTATAGAAACCCCTTCTTGGATGGACTTCAGGGGTTAATTACAGCTGACCCCCAAAAAATAACGTTAAATTGTAAGTAAGCAACCAAAATACTATAAGAAACTGCCATTTCTAAATACCTGCCGTGTATCTATTACCTAGATCTAGCAAACAGATTAATCTGTTTTCAGTTATTTCTTATGGAAAAAATGTATTCGGATTTCAACTGAGTCGCATCTCGACTCCTCTTCTGGAACAGATTAGCATTGAGGTCCAGAGTACTACTGTATATATATATATGTATGCATAACAAAATGACGAAAGTAAGGAACATGATGAATGTATATACTGTATACATAAAGGCAAGCGCCACGAAGGAAAAGTGAAACAACGGAGTGGTTGCTAGTCCTTTCGACAGATGGTCCTTTACTAGCAGACTGATGAGAAATATAAAAGTAAGGTTACAAGAAAGCTCATATAATTGACAGATGGCATACAGATATCCCTGAGGATGGGGATTATAAAGGAACAGATGCACCTGGAATCCAACACAGTTGAAGAATTAGTGGACCTACTAAAACAAAGGTAAATCTTTGAGAGGTTTTATTAAAGATTAGGCCCAACTGGCTTGGAAGTAGGGAGGGGTCAATTAAAGGATTATACAGGGGAAGAGACTGACCATCAAAAATGACCTGGGAATGAATAAGCTCATTACATATATCTATAAAAGTACAACGCTTAATAAATTCTCCTTTTGGTAAACAACAATTTTTGCAAAATGAACATTTTCAAAAAACTATTAAACATACATATACATAGACAACATATATAAGGTAACTAATCAGTAATTAAGTCAGTGATTTTATCTTTGTTCCGACACAATATACAAACCCTCGGTCCTTTATATTAGGAGATTACTTTCAGGCGTAGGCTGGAAACGGCCGTTGAACTTCAAACAAGGTGGTTAGGCAGTTAACTACTGTCCGGGAGGCGGGAGTACCGCCTGCCCGGATGTAAACATTCCAATTTGCTTTCGGCCGTCGTAGCGCTCGGACGTTGTTCTTTGCCGCTCTCTGCCTGACAGCATTTTTTCTTCTATTTTGGTGGGAATATTCTTATTTTTTCTTTAAAATGGAAAAGACAACTAAGCCCTCCTATCCCCAGCGTGTGTGTCCCGGGGTAGGGGGTAAAAAGTGTAATTCATTCAGATCTAGGGTCGACGTTTACCCACACGCACTCTGTACATCTTGCAGGGGGCGTGTGTGTTCACGCAACTCTACTTGTAGTGAGTGTTGTTTGTGGTCCTCCGAGCAATGGGGCAAGTTCGAGGGGAGGCGACGTTACCGTTGTAAGCCTACCAAGGAGTCGTCCGAGGGAAATACGCCCCCGACGACTCCGTTGGTGGCGAATGTATCGGGTTCGTTTCTCCCTCCCGGCGAACTTCCCCTTCTCGCTCCCTCTCCCTTGGGTGAGGACTCCCCCTCCCCTTCCTCTTACGTTTCATCGTTTGTGGAAGGGCGCGGGGGAGAGTTGAACCGTGACATCCTCTCGGAAGTCTCTTCCCGTTCCGGAGGGGAGTTTTTTCCACCGGAGCAGGTAGGGGCTTCTATTTCTAACCCGACTCTTGCTTCAGGTCCCGGACTGGATAGCCAGGCGATGAATCCCAACTCTTCCTGGCTATACCTGGGCCTACCTGGCTCGGCTCTGGAGGGATTGGCTCCACTGGCCCCCCCTCCAGTCACGACCCACACGGCAGTGACAGCCACTACGACAACCGTCACCTTCTCGAGGTTCGTCCAGATACCGATTTCAGTGGCTTCGCATCTGGACACCCAAGTGTCGGCGTCATCTGCGGGCCAGCACGCTGTTCCACTGCCGCCTGGCTTCCTGGCTCCATTCACGCGTGCTGGCCCCTCCTACATGGTGACGTCATCATATCCTTACGTGACTGTTGCTGACCATGGCCTGTCTTTGGATACGGTTCCTCGTCTGACTCTCCAGCCCGGCCCTTCATCTGCCTCAGTCCCCATCCCAGCGACCTTGGCGCGGCCCGACTTGAATCTGCACGCGGGAGGGGCGGCGCCTGCATCCCTGGCCCCGCCCACTTTGGTTCCTGGCCGACGCGCGGCTCTCTCTGCCCAGGCAATTGCTGGCCCGAGCTCCGCCATCTCTGCCCGGGATACGCCTTCTGCTGCAGCCCCTCCTGCTGTTCCTGAGTCGGCGGCCTCGCTTTCCTGGCTTGGGGATTTGACTGCTTTCCTGAAGCAGATGGTGAAGAGGAGGAGGTCTAGGAAGGTGTCGTCATCGTCTTCATCTTCATCTTCATTGTTGTCGTCTGCTGCTTCTTCCTCTTGTCCTTCAGAGGCTTCGCGGCCAAAGAAGAAGAAGTCTGCCTCTCCCCCCCCTAAGAAACCTCGCACCGAGATTTCTAAGGGTCTGCCTCCTTCCACAGGGAAGGCAGTGGGATCTCTCGTCGGCTCTTCCCGATCCTCGGATCAGGGAACTGCTGCCCCAGCCTCTGGGCCAGGGGCACCAGGAGCCAAGGGCGTGCAGACCAAGGTCGGCACACTCCCCGCTGCGCCTAAGAAACCTCCTGCTTCTAAGGCCAGCGAGTCTGCGTCGGACACTCGTTCGCGAGTTGCTCCGAGTACCCGGGTCCCCAAGGAGACTCAGGTACCCCAGTCTGATACAGTGGACACTTCTCGCCGTACAGACCAGGGCATGGGACGAGAGAAAGAGCCGGGGCATGCAGGTGCTCCGCCTCTTCCTGCTGGCACTCCTTCCAGTGCCAGGTCAGGTTCCCGGGATAGTGCTTCAGCCCAGCGGGGCCGAACGCAAGGAGAAGTAGGGAAGAAGTCCACTACTCAGTCTTCCCGAGAGGCTACGGCCTCGAAGAAGTCTGGGGCGCGTCCAGAGGACAGCGCAAGCTCGCGCCAGCCAGCCGCGCGTTCGACTCCTCCCAGTCCCCGGCCACGCCCGCGCGGCCAGCCTGGCTCGGGGGAGACGAATGCGCGGCTCGACTCTCGCGAGCTGCTCCGCTCTCCTCGGGAGATTGTTTCACCTGGGCTGAAGCGGTCTCCTCGACCCAGGGGCTCGTCATCACCGCGGGTTGGTGACTGCTCTCGGCCCACTACCTCTGCTGGTTCTGCTAGTAAAGGCAGTGGTAGCGCCTGATCTTCCTCGCCTGTCCCCTCCACCCCTTCGGTTTCCTCCAGGGGGCGCGAGTCAGAGAGGAGGAACTCTGGGGATTGTTCTCCTCAGAGTTCAACTGCGTGGGGGTATGCACCTGGCTCGGTCCTTGGCTCGACCAGGTCCTACGCCCGCGTAGTTCAGGAAGGTCCTTGGGGGTCTGCTGAGGTTCTCCCTCCTGCATGGAGAGTAGTTCGAGAGGACTCGAAGGTCCTCTGCCCCAGGATGCAGACACCCCCGAAATACAGAGGACTTTTGCGGAGGTTATCGCGCTGATTCGTCAGCACAATGACCTTGGGGAAGGGACCACGGCTTCGTCTGTGGATTGTCCGTCACGCCTCGAATCCTTCTGGGGACCCAAGAAGGAACCCAAGGCTTCGGTGGGGCTGCCGTGGTCCACACTTGCCGAGGGAGTTCTCGATCAGGTGAACGGTCTTGTGTCTGGGCAGGACAGCTCGCTTCGATCGAGTCGCTCAGACAAGCTTCTTCTTCTTCTTCTTCTTCCCTTCTTCTTCTTTCGTCAGAAGCGTTTCTACGCACCAGCGGAAGGGGCGTTGCTGACTAAACAGGTTGACCTGGACCTGACTCGTTTGGATCCGGGTCTGTCGTTGCAGCAATTGTCTGCAGAGAACATTTCCTTCTCTCAGCAAGAAGCTGCAACCCTGGAAGCCACCGCCATGGCGGCCTTCCAAGCAGTCTCCTGGCTCGATCTGTGGTCATTCACAGTATCGAAGGTAGCTGCTTCCTCAGGCGCTATTGTACCTGGGGAGGACTCCGCCTTTGGGAGACTGTGCCAGTCTGGAGGTAGGGCCATTTCCTACCTTGCCCACCAGACTGCAAACCTGTGGGCAAACCTGGTGCTAAAGCGGAGAGACGCTGTTCTCTCTAGCTTTGCCAGGTCCGTAGGTCCCGAGTCAGCTATCGCTCTTTGGAATGGACCGTTGCTGGGTTCCTCCTCTCTCTTCCCAAGAGAGTTGGTGGACGCCGCGGTGGACAAACACCGTGCCGATGAAAGCGACCGGCTTGTCCACCAGGCAGTGGTTAAGACCTCCGGGTCTTCTCGCCTCACTGCAGCCAGGTCTTCGGGCCTGGCTGGCACTTCCTCGGCCCCTAAGAAGCCCCAGTCTTCGAAGGGGTCCCGAGGAAACACCCAGCCTTCTTCTTCCTCGAGAAGGGGTGGTCACTCCCGCCCCTTTCAGCCCCCTTTCCATGCCGGTAAAGGGGGCAAGGGTAAGAAGAAGAAGGGGAAACGCTAGGGGCGGCGTTCCCCCCCAAAAGCTGCCGAAGGTGGGGGGGTGCCTGTCGAGCCATTGGGCAACGTGGCAGCGACACGGAGCCGAGACCTGGATAGTGGATGTCCTTCGGGAGGGATATCTACTACCCTTCGAGTCTCGGCCTCCCCTCACCTACTTTCCAGTCCATCTCCAAACTTATCTTCTAGGTTCGTCGAAGGACATCGCACTACAGCAAGAAGTGCAAGCCATGCTGAGCAAGAGTGCTGTAGAAGTCGTGTCGGACCAGTCTCCAGGCTATTACAGCTGCATCTTTCTCGTAGAGAAGGCATCAGGGGGATGGAGACCGGTCATAGACCTCTCTCCCTTGAACCGTTTCCTTCGTCAGACTCGGTTCACGATGGAAACAGCGCAAACTGTGCTGGCCTCCATCAGGGAGAACGACTTCATGCTTACGGTGGACTTGAGGGATGCGTATTTCCAGATACCCATCCATCCGTCCTCACGCAAGTACCTCCGCTTCGTCCTCGGGGAGTCGGTCTTCCAATTCAGGGCACTTTGCTTCGGGCTCTCGACCGCTCCCCAGGTGTTCACAAGAGTGTTCTCTCTCGTGTCAGCTTGGGCCCACTCGCACGGGATATGTCTACTGAGGTATCTCGACGACTGGCTAGTCCTGGCGAGCTCTCGCTCGCTGTTGCTACAGGACAGGGATCGTCTCCTCGAGTTTTGCCGGGATCTAGGGATCATGGTAAATCTGGAGAAGTCAGATCTCACCCCCAAGCAGTGGACAAAGTACCTGGGCATGCTGATAGACATGGTGGCAGCGAAAATCTTTTCCTCGGACTCTCGTATCAGCAAGTTCAGGCAGGCAGCACAGTTGTTCCTGTCTCGACAGGAGCAACCAGCTCGGCAATGGCAAGTTGTCATCGGTCACCTCACGGGCGTCTTCACCTGCGGTCTCTCCAGTGGAGACTAAAGGAGCATTGGTCCCAGTCCCGAGACCCCCAGTCCTTCCTCATTCCTCTTTCCGAGGAAGTGAGAAAGGACCTTCACTGGTGGTTAGACAACAGGAACCTCTTAATAGGAGTATCCCTGCATACTCCCCCTCCGGACATGCTTCTGTTCTCGGACGCATCGACCGAGGATGGGGCGCACACCTGGAGGAGTTGCTGACTTCGGGAGTGTGGCACCGAGATGACAAGCACCTTCACATCAACATCCTGGAGCTCAAGGCGGCCTTCCTGGCCCTCCAGGAGTTCCGGGATCGAGTGATGGGACACTCCATGGTACTGATGAGTGACAATACCACGGTAATGGCATACATCAACAAGCAGGGGGGACTGGTGTCCCACCAGCTTCATCAATTGACGATGCAGGTGCACGAGTGGCCCGTGACTCACTCGGTAGAGCTGTCAGCCAGGTATATTCCAGGCAAGAGGAATGTCGTGGCAGACAAGCTCAGCCGCCAGAGCCCAGGTGGTAGGGACCGAATGGTCCTCCATCAGAAGTAGCGGAAAGGCTGTTCGACCTGTGGGGGCGTCCAGTCATCGATCTGTTCGCCACCTGGCACAACAGAAAACTCCAGATCTTCTGTTCTGTCGTGCCGGACCCATGGGCCGCTGCGGAGGACGCGTTCCAACACCCGTGGGACAATCTCGACGCTTACGCCTTTCCCCCATTCTGTCTGATTCGCCGTGTGATCAGCCGAGTGATGATCACCCCGAATCTCAGAATGACTCTGGTGGCACCCAAATGGCCCCAGGCCAGTTGGTACCCGGACCTGCTAGCTCTCCTCTCCGAGGCGCCGAGAGAGATTCCCCCCTGGCCCAACCTTTTGCGTCAACCTCACGCAAAGCGGTTCCACCTGGCAGTGCATTCCCTGTGTCTTCACGGCTGGAGGTTATCCACCATCTCTTGCGAGCGAGAGGCTTTTCACGCCGCGCAGCAACAGAGATGGCAGGATACCTCAGAAGATCCTCCGCAGTGGTATACCAGGGAAAGTGGTCCGTCTTCTGTGGTTGGTGTCGTTGAAGGGGTATCTCTCCGGTCGGAGCTACTGTTCAGCAGGTCGCGGACTTCCTTGTCTTCCTTCGCCGAGAGAAGCTTCTCTCCGTTTCAGCTGTAAAAGGCTACCGCGCCGCACTCGGCCTAGTCTTGCGGCTGAAAGGAGTAGACATCTCCTCCTCTTTCGAGATTTCTCTACTCATGAGAAGCTTCGAAAGGTCTTGCCCACCCAGGGATCTCAGGCCCCCTGCGTGGGATGTGACTCTTGTATTAAGGAGCCTGACTCGGGCACCGTACGAGCCTTTAAGAGAGTCGTCAGACAGGGATCTGACCCTCAAGACCGTTTTCTTGCTTGCCCTGGCATCGGCGAAGAGAGTTGGCGAGCTTCATGGACTTTCCTTTGATGTTAAACACTCGAGGGGATGGGGATCAGTTACGCTCGATTTCATCCCGGATTTCGTAGCGAAGACTCAGAACCCTTCGGGTCCCTGGCGCACGGTTCGAGTCCTTCACGATCCCCCCCTAGAGGACTTCGTAGATAATGATCCAGACGAGATGCTACTGTGTCCTGTTAGGGTGCTGCGGCGCTATCTGAAGAAGACTCGGCACCTCCGGCCTGAGTGTCGACGACTCTTCGTTAGTACTGGCTCGACCAAGAAAGAAGTGTCCAAGAATACCATCTCTTTTTGGCTTCGTGAGACGATAAGGAGAGCGTACTCTGCTGCAGGAGAAGACGACACCGGTACGCTTCGTCCGAGAGCTCACGAGGTCCGCAGCATTGGTCCGTCCCTCGCATTCCGGAAGAATATGTCGGTACCACAGGTGCTGAAGGCGGGTGTGTGGTCCCAACAGACTACCTTCACCTCCTTCTACCTCCGGGATGTTGCACACAAGTCCTTGGACACTTTTTCCTTGGGTCCTGTGGTGGCTGCTCAACAAGTTGTGTAGCTTATCCAGCTCCCCTAACGGGACAGGTTGCATCTCGCCTATGTTGTACGGTGGTGATTGGGAGATGAATGTTGAGTGACTGGCCTCTATTCTTTCTCCCCATCCTAAGCTCTCTTCCCACGGGCAGGGAGCGGACGCGCCGTTACAAGCTGGACTGGGCGATCGAGGCAGGTAAGCACATAACGAGAGCTTCCGTTCTATTTCCGTTCAGGTTAATAGAAGCAACCCCACTCCTTCCTCTTGCAAGGGGAGGAAGGAGACCATGACTTTGAGACAAACCCAATGCTTGTATTTGCCTTATTATCATCCGACGTCAAATTCTTCCTAGCCTACTTTGCATGAACTGACGTTTCCTCTTTCATGCAAAGGGACCCAGAAGTCTGACAAACTGATCCTGCGTTTCCTACAACCCAATCTTTTGTCAGAGGCAGTTTTTCCCCTTCTCGCTCTTACGACCAGGAAGGGAAGACAAGGTGGTGAACTCCAGTCAGTTCAGAGAGACTTTATCAGATTCCTCCTCCAATCAGTGAGTCTCTAATGTAAAGGACCGAGGGTTTGTATATTGTGTCGGAAAAAATAACAATTTTTAAAAGTGAATTGTATTTTCCTAACTATACAAACCCGAGGTCCTTTACACTTTATGCCCACCTCATGCCACCCCTCAATCTGTACCTGGGCCGAAAGGCAAATTGAATGTTTACATCCGGGCAGGTGGTACTCCGCCTCCCGGACAGTAGTTAACTGCCTAACCACCTTGTTTGAAGTTCAACGGCCGTTTCCAGCCTACGCCTGAAAGTAATCTCCTAATGTAAAGGACCTCGGGTTTGTATAGTTAGGAAAAATACAATTTACTTTTAAAAATTATTTTAAGGTAATTTTTGAATGTCTTACTATTACAGGGGTCCAAATAATACATGCCAGGACTAAGGTTAAAATTACAACTGGAAGTAAGCTGTATAATAGCAGATTCTAAAAGATTTTGTGAAAAGAAATCTTTTGATCTGGCAATCACTGAACTGTCAGTCCAATTTATCTTGTGAGAGTTTTCACTTAAATGACTGAATACAGTGGCTCCTCGGTATATGAATTTAATTTTTTCCAAATTCCAATTTGTATATTGAAATGTTCATATATCGATCCGAATATTCCCAAAAGGAATAATGGGAATTCAATTAATTCATCCCACACTCATGAATTTCCCCCATACCCATACTTTGTAGCCACTCTAATACAATTATTTTAAGCACAGGCACAGTATATAGTTTAATAATAACCATATTCAAGAAAATAAGTAAAAGAATAAAGCATTTCACTATAAAATTTAACATAAAAGATGAACAAAATCATACGTCACCACGTTGACACACGGCTGACTTGAGATGGAGGCGGGGGAGCGTTTATACTGTTGAGGAGAGAAGGAGAAGAAACAGTAAAAACATTACTGTATGTACGTAAAAGCAATAACAGTTTACATAAAAAAATAAACGCAAGTAATTTCACAATAAATTTAATGTAATAATACAATATAAGAACTGTGAGTTCAAGAAATGTCAGAAGTGAAAGACTGATTCTTTATTATTATCGACAGGTGTTTATAATACTGAAAGCGGACGGAAAGATAGCGGGCAACCTGAAGCCCCCTGCTGCGTCCATACGAAGGTTGTGTTTGTTAACAGGCATAAAAAGACATATACAATGCATTACAGAACATGTAAAAGGCAAGAATATATATCGGCGGACAGGCCGTACAATGATGCATACAATGAGATACATAAAGAATCTTAAATATCAACAAGTAACATTAATCAGCAAGTGATCAATGTACGTATGAAGAGAGAAACACAAGAAAGGATAGGCGATTTGACGCCCTTACAAATACTATCCCCCCCCCAGACAATGATTAGAGGAGCAGTTGTTGGATGAAAATACTGTAACATTAATCACCCGGATGCTGAGGCAGTTGGAGCGGGCCCCTGCTCCTGGAGAACTGTGGGTGGGGTGGAACCGACATCGGGTTGGCTCAATGTGTTTCCTGGGCCACCCCGGACCCTGCTTCGGTGGGAGAACGGGTGTGTCTGCGGGGAGGTACTGAGGGGGAACTCTGGGGCGCCTGCCTTCTTCCTCACGTATTTCGCTGTCCAACAGGAATGCAGGCTTCAACCTGTTGATGGTGATCCAGTCTTTCCACCCGTGGATGTCAAGGAGGTATGCCTTGGCATCCCGCCTGATGACTCAGTGGACCCCCCTGTAGGGCCTGGTTAAAGCCAGCAGTTCTCTGTCGAAGGCGCTGTAGCGGGTCTCTGCTGGCGAAAACTTGTGGCTGAAGAAGGCCAAGGGCTGGGGTGTGGTGTTCACAAGCTGCTTGAGTACTGCGCCGCATGCTATGTTCCTGGCATCCGTTGTCAACTTGAGGGCAGCAGTGGGGTTGTGGTGAGTTAAGGTAGTGCCACTGGAGAGGGCTCTCTTTGTTGCAATGAATGCCTGCTGCTGCGAAGCCTCCCATGTCAGTGTTTTTGGTTTGCCCTTCGGGATTGATGTCAGGGGGTACATAGTGCGGGTGACATCTTGGATGAAACGTTGGTAGTAGTTTATCATCCCGAGAAATTCCTGAAGGACCTTGATGGTATGTGGTTTTGGGAAGTTCTCTATAGCTTTTACTTTAGAGGCCATGGAGCACAGTCCTGCTGGGGAAATCTCATGGCCAAGGAAGTCCACTTTTTCTTTCCCGAAAATGCACTTGTCGAACCTGATGACTAGTCCGCTGTCCTGCAGACATTTCAGGACGGCACGGACATGGCGAAAGTGTTCCTCTGGGGACCTGGAGAAGATGAGAATGTCATGGACGTAGCAGATGCAGAAAGGCAGATCCCCCAAGATGGTGTCCATCAGGCACTGGAATGTGGCACCTGTGTTCCTGAGACAGAAGGTAGAATAGGAAAATGTGTAGCTCCCGGAGGGCGTGATGATGGCGGCCTTTGGGATGTCATTGGGGTGCACAGGGACTTGGAAGTATGACTTCAGCAGGTCCATCTCGAAGAAAATCTTCGCTCCGTGGAGGGTGCCCATCAGGTCTTGCATGTTAGGGAGGGGGTAGTGGTCTGGTGTTGTTAGTAAATTCAAACACTGATAGTCCCCACAGGGCCTCCATGAACCATTGGGTTTCTTTACCATGTGGAGGGGAGAAGCCCACAGGCTTGATGCTTTTTTACAGACGCCCATCCGTTCCATCTCTGCGAAGGCCCGTTTGGCATCTTGTAACTTCCGTGGGGACAGTTGTCGGAACATGGCATGGGTTGGTGGGCCCATCGTGGTGATGTGATGGAAGATGCCATGCTTTGCTGAAGCCCCAGGTGACTGGCGTAGCTCTGGTTTGAATACGTCCAGGAACTCCTATAGCAGGGACGTGTAGCCACTGGGGGCTGTGGAGCAGATGGTGGGCATTCCAGGTCTGGTGAAGAGCTGACGGGAGTGGCAGGTTCCTGCGTTGAGGAGGCATTGTTTTGTGACGTCGACTAGAAGTCCGTGGTGTCCTAGGAAATCTGGGCCCAGCAGGGAGAACTTTACATCCGCGATGACGAAAGGCCAGTGGTATCAGCATCTCAGAATTGAGATAGTCTGGGTTGTCATGCCATACTTATGGATGGGAGTTCTGTTTGCTGCTATGAGGGCAGGTGTCGAGCCAGGTATTTTTTCTAAACCTTTCCTGGATGGTGGGAAGACTGACTGCATTGTTCCCGTATCTACCAGCAGGCGCCGTTTGGAAATTTCATCTCTGATGAAGAAACCTGCTGGCCGGGGGGAGTTGGATTTCACGGCCACAGCTGTTACTTGTGACTGCTTTTGTCGTTTTTTTGTGAAGGAACAGGGAGGCCTGCAGTTTCTGGCGTTGGTTCCGAACTTTCTGTGGAAGAAGCACCACGCTGGGTTTGACCATGTCCTGTGTTTCCTGAGTGGTGTCTTTTTGTAAACGGCATTGATGTTTCTGTCGTTGTCGTCATTCTCCTCTGTCAGGCTGCAGGCTCCCAGGGTGGTAGCTCCAAGGGTGGCGGCAATTTTTGAAGCCCTGGTGGCCTCGTATAGTTTCTGGGCATTGTCGACTAAGGCATCCATGTCGAGAGTGTCTGCATCCCTTATCTGACACCTAACTTCCTGCGGGAGGCGCCAAAGGAAGATTGCTTTTTTAAATCTGTCATTCTTCTCCCATTTTCATCACGGCCTGGCAGCATTACCAACCCCTTTAGTTCGTCCCAGGCTTCCCTGGGTGATGCTTCTCTGAGGGTCTGGGATAACAGGTCAGGTGCACGCTGCACTCTCTAGGTCATAGGCATGGAGTAAGATTGCATCAGTTTATCTTTCAAGGCCACGTATGTGACCTTGTCTGGTTGCGCATCGAGCCAGGGGGAGATTCTGTTGAGCACCTCTTCTGGGAGTGCCGTCACGGTGATGTTGGATTTGAAAGCATCGTCTGAGATGCGTGCCACGCGAAAGTGCGCGTCTGCGCATAGGAACCATGATGCCGTGTTTCGGGGGAAGTTTGACCGCATCTGGCTTTGTTGGCGAGAGAGGCATACAGACAATGCTCTTGGGTTCGCATTGAGGTTCAGCTTCTGACATCTTCACTACTCACGCACCAAAATGTGGGGAAATGTGCCGTATTGAGTCCGTTAATGGTGCTGATTGTTCGAGTGGTCGAACGAAGTGCCAAAACGTTCCCTTTTTGGGTACACTGTATTTAATCCATTAATGGCACGGTTTCCGCCAGGGAGGGTGCTATCAGAGGTGTAAACTTTGTGCCATAGTTAGTCTGCTAAAGGCTCTCTGATGGTAGGCTGCAGCCGTATTTAGTCCGTTAATGGCTGGGCCAAAACCTCACTACCTGTCCATTTTCCAGGGTCACCAGTGTGAGGTTCAAGAAGTATCAGAAGTGAAAGACTGAGCCTTTATTATTCTCGACAGGTACTTATAATACAGAAAGCAGACGGAAAGGTAGCGGGCAACCTGAGGCCCCCCGCTGTGTCCATACGAAGGTTGTGTTTGTTAACAGGTATAAGAAGACATATATACAGAGCATGTAAAAGGAAAGTATATATATTGGCAGACAGGCTGTACAATAATGTATACAATGAGATATGTAAAGAATCTGAAATATCAACAAGTAACATATATGACATGATTAATGTATATATGAAGAGAGAAACACAAGATAGGAGAGGCGATTTGATGCCCTTACAGAACAGTCAAATGCAATACAGTAACAATAAAAAATCGAAAAAGAGTCTTATTGGAGCGAGTGTTGGGACCGTGCTGAGTGAGGCGGTAGAGAGGAGAGGGAAGGGATGGTGATGGGTTATTGGTTGGGAGACATGGGTCCATTTTCCATTGACTTCCCAGCTGGGGCCGGGCTCTTTCAGTACATTTCGCCCGTTTCTTGCACTTACACTCGATTCATCTGAATCACTTCTTTTTGTTATGGTAAAATACTTGTTGAGTGACACTAGCTTTTTATGATTTTTCAGCACTGTAAAAGTAACTTGTCCCCACATCATGAAACACACTGGTGCTGCTCTCAGCTTCTGCATGCCTTGGATTGTTTGTTTAAGCGACTTCCTTGTGAAAAGTTATCTGATCTCTCTCTCCTTTTCCTACTTGCATTCTTTACTTATTTGTTTGCAAAATCCTCATGTCTATTGGATTATAATTTTTAATTCTTCCGTTTGCCAACAGTAAGTTGATGTGTTGTGGCATAATTAATCTCCTTCTTGCACTCAGGATCCAAGTGTAAACAACATGTCAACAAGCATATGCACATGAGGGATGGTTTTCACATCTGCTGGATGCTGATTACTCTCTCTCTCTCTCTCTCTCTCTCTCTCTCTCTCTCTCTCTCTCTCTCTCTCTCTCTCTCTCTCTCTCTCTCTCTCTCTCTCTCTCTCTCTCTCTCTCTCTCGCAACACGCACACAGACATACAACTGGACACACGCAGACACACTGTCGATTCCTTTGATTATCCTTGCAAAATGTGTATAAAATTGATTTTGTTATCGATTTTTGCTTACTGTGACCAATTTGGTTTCCTCGAGGGGATCTCATCTCTCGTCCCTCAATCCTAGCCGGTCACATGCTATTTACCACCAAACAGCTCGTAAATAGAATTTTTAGCTCGTATACGGAACAAAATTTTTAGCAAATTTTACTTCATATGACAAACATGAATAACGAATCATTAATATGCCAAGAAACCACTGTATTGCATTGGATGTTTGCCCAGTTTTGACAGAATACTTATGCTGTTTAATTCTCACTTCTAAATCTTTACTAGATTGACCTATATAAAAAGATGTTGATGTTGAAAGATTTTAACAGTGATTTTATGGTTTCAAAACCACTAAAATAAGGCAGGCTAAGAATGTTCTTAGGGTTTCTTTCTCCATGTTACTTTCACTATAAAACTTTTTGTGGGCTTTATTATAGCAAATATCAAGGACTATGTGTATATGAAGGGTAACATAAACCTGTCCCTATTTTTCTTATGTATTCAATTTCTTGATCAAAATACTGGGGACTGACAGTGTGCGATGCTTGTAAAAGCATAGGAGAAAAAATGGATATTTTGATATTAAGGTGGTGGCCTGAATAGAAATGGACATAAGTTAAGTTGTTGGTTGTTTCCTATGCGGTGGACTCCCGCCTATTCACAGTTCCAGATTCGCTGCTTCACCTATTTGCGGATTTCTCTGTGGAACATATATACTCATTATCCACTGAAAATTCGCCTATTTGTGGTATTTTTCAGAGAAATATTCACAGATGACTGTATTTTCATATTTTCAGGACTGAATGCACTTTTTGTGATAAAACTATTAAATCATTCAGGTATAAGCATTTTTAGAGGGTTCTTTGGTGTTTTGAATGTTCAAAATAGGCAGTTATAAGTGTTTTTAGAGGGGTTTTAAGTATTCATGGATTTGAGTTATTCATGGGGCTAGTAGTATGCATCCCCCGTGAATACCGGGGGTCAACTGTTTAAATAATGAATTTGCACTGAAATGGTTCTCTGTGTATTTAAACATCTAAGAAAGAGAGGCAATTCTCTTTTTCTAATTCTAAAGTAAATTTAATGGATAGTACACTAACTCATACAATCAATTAAAAATGTATTGCAACATTTTCCAGAAGTTTTTGTTCACCTAACAATAATTTATTCTTTTGATATATACAATGAAATGTGCTTTTCACATTCGATTTTGATTATTAATCATACAGTTAACAATATAAAAAGAATGGTGAATGAAAATTTCATATTATGAAAAGTAATGAAACATTTTGAAAAATTTTGTGCCAGATGATTGTGCAAAAGTCAGAGAAGAAACTATATTTCATGTAAGGGCGACAAATTGCGCCTCTCTTTCCTTGTGTTTCTCTTTTCAGATGTACATTAATCACGTCATGTATTTTACCTGTCTTTATTTGAGATTCTTTGTGTACCTCGTCTTATGCATCATTGTACAGCCTTTCTGCCGAAATTATTTAAATAAAGAAAGAAATAATTCTACCATAATCATCGTCAAATACACAAAAAATAAAAAATCTCATAACGTATGTTTTCGTGTGACACTACACTCAAGCAGGAAAGTTACGTCACTTGTAATGCTAAGTTTAATAACAGACTTGATCTCATCACCTTATCTCATTAGCTTGCATGAGACTAATGTTTTTATCATAGATATTGCTTGGTGTAAATAGAACAACCATGTATAGATGGATACAACAACAGATAGAAAGAGAAATATAATATAATAAATTTGTTGCTATAAAGAGTCAGTAGTATGCTCTCCCTTCAAGTTAATGCCCAAACCATCCGTAACAGGCTACATGAGTCCAAGATATTATTTCATCATATTCCTGACAAGAAACCCTGCATAACAGAGGGAGGCTAGGGTTTGCGTTACAATATTATCCAGTGGTCGATGATTTCTGGAGACATTCTCCACTGATGAGCATGGCAGTCTTCTTCACTGCTGGCATTTAACATTACCTAAGTTAATGTTGAACTTCTTGCTAATTTTAATTCTTTAGAAGCTTGGATAATAAGAAATACAAAAATAGGCATAATATATTCAGCTAATTTCATAAGAGGTATCAAAATGATAGGCCTGAGTAACATTGAAAGAAATAAAAAATGATGCATAATGGCATAATTATATACGACCACCACGGATGTAACCCTCCGGCATTCCTCGACGCTGGATGCCCAGATGATCCAGTCATCTAGATACGCGGCCAGCGTAATCCCTTGAGACCGGGGTTGCTGTACGACCGTGTCTGTCAACTTGGTAAAAATCCTTGGGGCTATGTTGAGGCCAAAAGGCATCACTTTGAAGGAATATGCCTGCCTTCCGAGCCTGAACCCCAGAAAGGGGAGAACCTTCGCAACCGGGACGTGATAATAGGCGTCGGAAAGATCTAGAGAAGTGGTTACGGCTCCACGGGGCAGTAGGGTCCGAACTTGGGAGACTGTAAGCATCCGAAACTTGTCGCAACGAATGTAGGAATTCAGACGGGACAAGTCCAGAATTACTCTCCGTTTGTCAGAACCCTTCTTGGGAACACTGAAGAGCCTGCCTTGGAACTTCAGAGTCCTCACTTTCCTTATAGCCTGTTTCTGTAGAAGATCTTCCACAAAGTCCTCGAGATCCTTGGTCGTAGCCTGATAAAACTTGACTGGTGGAGGGGGACCGTCGATCCAACTCCAACCTAGGCCCTTGGAAACTATACTCTGAGCCCAGGGACAGAAGGTCCACCGAGCCCGAAAATGGTACAGCCTCCCACCCACAGGATGTATGTCATCGGGCCTGTGTTTGCTTCCCCCTCTGGAGCCTCTACCTCCTCTGTTCCTGGGAGAGGAGCAGGGGGCTCCTCTTCCCTCACCATAGCCACGGGGCTTGTTGCCTCTGGTTGACTGCCTAGAGCGAAATTTCCCCTGACTTTCATATGCAGGATTGAAAGCTGGGGAGGAGACATAGGAGGGGGCAGCCAGAGACTGATGCGCCGGGTTCACCAGGACATACTGAGGCGGAGGTTGGGAGGAAGAGGTTGAAGGCTGATCTTGTAAGGGAACCTGGACAAAGGACTGAGCTGGGAGGCGTTTGAAATGTTTAAATTTCTTGCTGGACTTTGGGGAAGGCCCGGCAAGATCAGACTGCTTCCGTTTATAGGGCAGACCCCAATGAGAACGGAGACTCTGATTGACCCTAGCCGCCTCAGATAAGACTGCGTCAACTTCTTCTTGTGGGAAAAGATTAGCTCCCCAGATCGAACTCTTCAGAAGCTTATTTGGTTCATGCCGAACTGTGGCTGCTGAAAAGATATGCTTCCGGCAGGCCAGTCGGGCAGTCATAAAGTCAAACAGGTCTTGTTGAAAACTCGCCAAGAGAGATTTTGTCAAGACCTGGAACAAAGAATCTTCCCTATAGACCAAAGAAGTTGCTTCTGCTAAAGTTAAAGAGTTCAAAGACCTGGCGAGCCTATCCTTAGTATCAGCCTCTGCTTTCAGGAGCGACTCCGGGATCTTAGGGAGCTGCTCACTGAACAGATCAGAAGCGCAGTCTGGGTCAAGCCGAGTCACTGTAAACGTATTAGGGACTCCCTTCCAGAATTCGGTGCCCCCGGGAAAGACGAGAGATGTCGGGTCCGTCTCCTGGAGATGAGGGAGGGGCTTACCTTCAAAGCAAGCCTGACTAGTCAGAGAGGCCACTTTCGAAGTGCAAGGAGGAAGGAGAACATCACTGAGAGTGAACATAGTGAACACTCCCTTGGCTGATGTAAGCTTAGTGTTCTCCGCTTGCCACTCCGTAAGAGTCCTCATCAAAGACGACTGGGCTTGGTCCCTAGGATAGATAACGGTCTCCTTAGGGACTTTATCAGACCTGTTCCAAACCTCCCCCTTCAGTCTGGCGAAAACTGTGTAGGGGATGTCAGGTCCGGAGGATAGAACTCAACTCTTCCACTCTCCTTGTGCCCAAACCCTCTATGGTGAGAGTACCTTTGTACTGGAGCATAAAGGGCCAGACGCCAAGGATTCCCAGATCGAAGGGAGGGAGAGTGGAAGGGTCAGGAACAGAATGAGACCTAGAACGAGATCCACCGTCGGGCAGTCCTTGGATGAATTCCTGTTGTGATTCCACCTTCTCCAAAAGAGACTGAAAAGAATTAGCAAGACCAGACAGCTTGCTGTCTACCCTCGCGTCGATCCTCTCAAATCTCGCGTCGATTCTCTCAAGGAAATGCTCGAAGAAAGGAATCGTATCCAAAGCAGGAGGAGGGGAACCACTTGACGCGACTGAGACTCTGCTTGTGACCCGGAGGGGGAGGCTGTACTCGTCGACGGAACAGGGCTCGCCGCCCGTGCCGCCGCCGGAGGAACCTCAGATCGACCTGCCGGAGGAGATAAGGAGATAAGGTTTTCTTCCTGACAGACTTCACCTTCGGGACAATAGATCCAGACAAGCCCGTAAGGTATGAAGATTTAGGGAAACCTTTAAAAGAAGAAACGGAGGAAGAAGGAGAGCTAAACAGTGAAGAACCTGCCTCACTTACCCCCTTACCTGCTTGATGCTCTGGGACAATGCTCGGAGATTCAAGGCTGAGGTCAAGATCCGCCGCGCCTTCCGAAACGCCACCGCTCAGGGCCGAACCGTCTGGAGAGGGCTGGGTCAACTCCCGAATCCCAGCAATCAACGGAGCAGCAACATCGTCGGTGATTGAAGCTGTAATCCAAGCGCCGGGAAAAAGGACATTGCAAATGTCCTTCGAGAGTATATATGGATTGCCAGCTCCTACGTTGCATCCAAAGCCGCTAACCCAGACTTTTAAGGGCCTGAAGCGAAGCATCACGAGACTTGCAGTCAGCCTGCTGGAAGAGAAACATTATTGTGGTTTACCGAAGGCGGGGGAAATCGGTAATATGTATAAAAAACAGTTTGGCTAAAAAAGGAAAGATGCATGACAACCTACCGAATCATCGATAGCTTGCTCGTAAAGAGCGTAGCAAACATCACATCCGTCAGGGTGCCAAACAATGAGATCCCCTCGTGGACCGCATCCGGAGTGGGACCGACAAACTTCGTGGGCCGCTGGCCTGATGGAGGGCTGCGGAGCACCCCTGTTCTTGGCAGCGTACCACCTGTAAAAGTATGAGATTATGAGTACACCGTGTAAGGTGCCGGAGTAGTGTGCTGGAGCAACACATTGGTACATAAAGCCGTGAAACCAGCCGGAAGGATCCGGGAGGTAACCGGATTAAAATAAAATCTCATACAAAATAAACATAATATAATAAATATACCGGAACTAGAGTAACATGCCTTAAAAGTAAGTGACGGATACAAAATTAAATGGGAAGGTTAAAACTGTCCGGAGTAAGCGCATTCCCGGCAACTAAGATTGAAATAAAACCAGCGATAACGGAAGACCGGTAAACACTAGACCCGCCGGAGCGGGAAGCAAGGAATGCGCCTCGATAACAGACAGTGGTTAGCTAAAGTCGGGGAACGTCAAAGGTCCGGACATGAAGACACTCAAGTGGAAAACACTAACTGGCCACGAGAATAGGACTAAACCGGAGTGTCGCCAAATTAAACGACACGCCGGAGATGACGTACGGAGGGGAGGGATGAAAAGACCAGGAGGAAGAACCGTAAAGGAGCGACCAGAGAGTGGGAATGCACAATCCGGGCGCTCCGGGTCCTCACGTCCACTCGCTGACTGAGACGCTTCCCAGCAAGCGCGAGAGAAGCAGGAGAGGGAGAGGAACAACCTCCATGGTCAAAAGGGGGGTGGTGGGGAAGGAGGCAAAGAAGGCCAAAGATGGTGGACGGGAGAGGGGGAAGCTCTCCCGGCCACCAGCAGACCCAGGAGGGGGTATAGGCTGGTAAAGTCAGAGACCGTACCAAGGAAAGGCCAAACAATGCAGAGGAAGGGGACACAGGCTATAGGCTAAAAGGAAAGGAATGCTCCCAAGCCTTGATAAGTTAACAAGACTGAAAACGAATCAAGGGAGAGAGAGCACTCGGGAGGGGGAAGGAAAGGGTGTGTCGACATAACCAATAACTGGAAACTAACCTTAAGAAATGACCAAATTAGGGTAGGCTACGTGATGTCCTCGCTATCCCAGCTTAACCAAGAGGCTTATTAGCCTAAGCGAAAAGCCAAACAGGGAGAGGGAAGTTACACGAGATCCTCGATTTCAGCTTAAACAAGAGGCTTGTTAGCCTTGCGAAAGCCGAAACAGGGAAGGAAAACATAAGATGAAAAGACCCTAGTCAAAACTTAAGGAGAGCCGTACACAAAACACAATGAAGGGCATGAACAAAACATGGAAAAAAGGGGGCAATAGCCTAACGTCCCAAAAAAGGGAATACTAAAGCTAACAACCAACCCATGATAAATGGATAAAATAATCAACAAAACAAATATAAGAGGAGGACCATACCCAACCCGATGTGGGCGTGAAGGGAAATGGCCGCCCTCTAACAAAAGAAATATCCATAATAATCAACAAATATCAAATGCATCCGAACACAAAATCAAAGATTAAACAAAAATCTTAACAGTAAATAAATAAAATTCCCAGAAGCTAAGAGAAGTGAAGGGCAAATATAAGGCATGTTAAGGAAGTGATAAGAGGCGAATAGGCCCGAGGGGTAGCCCAAGCCTAAACACCAGCCTTCACTCTTGAAGCAAAGGGATACAAAAGTCAATCAATCAAAATCACTAATTAGACTTCACGAATAGGAAAAATACCCTAAACATGAAGAGGAACAGTGAGAAAGACCAAAAAACAAGGCGACCCAAGTTCACGAACCACGCATGGAGGTCACGTGAGGCCGCGAGAGGAGATCGAGACGGGCGTTATAAATCCCCTTAATTACTAAACTAAAGGGGAAATGAGGAGCCTCAATCGCCTCAAATAAAAAAACGAAACACTGGTACTCAACTTAGATGAAGAAAAACCTTGTGAGGATGCCATAATGATGCAAATAAGCACATGATAAAAGCACAACGAAAACACGTGTGACCGTAGGGTGCTTGCTGAAATGGAATGCGGCTAAGCGGTGATTTGTGTACTGTCCGCGAGTGGTGCATGGGTTTGTAACGGCACCTCTCTGTGGGACTTTTGACTTTGGGATCTCTATAGGATAAGGTTCCGTGTTTTTATAGTTCACCCTTTTCCATACACGACTCCATCTAATGGAGCTCGCTCAGGGGTAGTAACTCCAGCATTTCATTTAGCTTTCTCTGGTATCTAGCAACGGAATTACCTAGAAATAAGTGCTGAATGGACTTTTTCACCGGGTGACATGGTCCCTCTCCAGAAATTATATATATATATATATATATATATATATATATATATATATATATATATATATATATATATATATATATATATATATATATATATTATATATATATATATATATATATATATATATATATATATATATATATATATATATATATATATATATATATATATATATATATATATATATATATATATATATATATATATATATATATATATATATATATATATATATATATATATATATATATATATATATATATATATATATATATATATATATATATATATATATATATATATATATATATATATATATATATATATATATATATATATATATATATATATATATATATATATATATATATATATATATATATATATATATATATATATATATATATATATATATATATATATATATACATACATACATATATATATACATACATACATATATATATACATATATATATATATATATATATATATATATATATATATATATATATATATATATATATATATATATATATAATATATATGTGTGTGTGTGTGTGTGACAGAATTCGACCACATTAAGTCTAAGTGGGTTGAACTAGATGATGCGGTGCAAGACTTGATCGAAAAATCCAGAAGTCAAAAAAGGTTAGTCTATGAAGCCGGCGATTTCCTCAGTGAGGTAGACCAAACACGCATTGCTGCTGCAGAAGTTTTAGAAAAATTAGGCAATGGTAGACTCGTGATCTTGAATAGTAGGGCTACTGAAGGCAGTATAATTTCTGCAAGTGAGCCTAGTAGTGAATCACATAGTGTGAAATTGCCTAGGCTTGAGTTATTAAAATTTGGCGGGAAAATAACTGAGTGGATGCCTTTCTGGGATCAGTTTAAGGCTATTGTTGATGACAAGCCTATGCCTCCTGTTAACAAATTTATGTACCTGCGCTCTGTGTTGGAGGCGAGGCGAGAAGAGTTATACAGGGTCTGGCTCAGACGGCAGCTAATTAGAAATCAGCATGTGAACTGTTAAAAAGAGGTATGCGAAACCAAACAAGATAATTTCCGCCCACATTCAGGACCTAATGCAGCTTGCGTTGTCAAGGAGATCGAAGTCGACAATCAACTCTTGGCGTTGCGGAAGTTGCAAGACAACGTGATAGCCCATGTTAAGCAGTTTGGAGGCTCTTGGGGTAGGAGGGGACCAATATGGGCTGGTATTGGTGCCCATGATCTTGTCCCTACTCCCCATGAGATTAGACTGGAGTGGTCTCAGAAGTCAGCAAGAGGAAGGAGACCTTAAAGGGCTGCTGGAATTCCTACAACGAGAAGTTGAGGGGCGAGAAAGGGCCGAGGCCCTTCAGGGGCTGAACCACCGAAAGACTGAGGATCCCGGCGTGGAAAAAAGGCAGAAAAAGCTCATCCAGGGTTCTGCCTCAACCCTTCAAACTTCATCAGAAGATAGTGCCTCTAAGCAGCAGTGTGCATTCTGTGGAAAGCTGCATCCTAGTGATAAGTGGTTTGGTATAGTGAAGCTCACTCTTCATGAAAGAGAAAAAGCCATTCGTGGAAAGCTGCTGTGTCTTAAGTGTTTATCTCCTGGCCATTATGCAAGGGTTGCTGGGCCAGATGTTCAAAGTGCAAGGGTGGCCATCACCACGCACTTATTTGCCGTAAGTCTGAAGCGATACCCCTGCAACAGCTAGTGAGACAACCCCTGAAGGAGAAAAGGTGCGGGGAGAGTGAATCTGTTACACATGTGGGAGTGGCTCCTTGTGAGTCAAGGGCTAGGGCTATTAAGCAGTGTTGTGTATTACAAACAGCAAAGATAAAGGTTGTAGGCTATCAGGTATAATCTCTGCAACTGTAATGTTTGATACAGGATCGGATCGATCCTACATTTCCAAGGACTTGGTCAAAAGGGTCAGGCCCAAGTGGCTGACCTCTGAGTATTATCATTTTCTGCCTTTGTGGCCTAGCATTTGTGTAGCATTTATGATGAGTTTAGGGGCTAATAACCACAAATATAGCTTTAAGGTAGCTGAGATTAATGTAATTTGTCCCCCTTTATGTAGGACCAAGGTGGATCCTAAGTGCTTAGAGCCTTTTGCATCTTAACCTAGCTGATGAGTATGGATCCAACCGAAAGATACAGGTGGATATGTTGATTGGATTAGATTTGTATTGGAAGCTGATGCTCCCTAACAAAATTGTGTGTCATGAAGGGCTTGTAGCCCAGGATACTGTTTTTGGTTGGGTTTTGTCTGGATCCTCAGTTAGGTCCAAAGATAACTGTGATGTAGGTGTGCAACTGTTAACATTTTCTAATTTTCAGGAAGATAGCTTGAGTAACTTTTGGGATTTAGAATATGTAGGTATTCAAGCCCAGGAACCACGTTCTGACGCTATTGCCTGACCCTATTCTGGTGCAATTTGAGAAATTGGTAAGTTACAAGGAAGGCCGTTATGAGGTGGCCCTTCCTGGAAATCAGAGTCTGTAAAGTTAAAGTTACTTGATAACAAACACCATGCCTTGAGAAGATTGGATAATCTGAGTCGTAAGTTAGATAGGGACCCTGGTCTGCAGGAACAATATTATACAGTGTTTGAAGAGTATGAAAAGGAAGGTATAGAAGAGATCCCACCCCATCAGTTGGAGGGTGGGTACCCAGTGTTCTATTTGCCTCATAGACCTGTGGTGCGGGAGGCGATATCTCCACCAAAATCAGGCCTGTGTTTGATGGGTCAGCTCGTGGCAGTAATGGTGTGTCCCTAAATGACTGTTTAGAAAGTGGTCCTTCCTGAAACCCAGATTTAGTAGAAGTTCTACTGAGGTTTAGAAGATGGAAGGTGGCCTTAACTGCTGATATTACAAAGGCTTTCCTTCAAATTAAGGTGAGGAGGGAGGACCGTGATGTTCACAAGTTTTGTTGAAGAAAAAGGATATTGTAAAAACATTTCCGTTTTGTAAGAGTACCCTTTGGAAATAAGAGTAGTCCCTTTTTGTTGAATGCCACTTTGAAATTTCATTTAAAGAAATACCCTCCCTCGGAGGTGGTTTCTGAATTGCTTGAGAATCTGTATGTTGATGACTGGCTTTCTGGGGCTGATAGCCCTGCTGAGGCCTGTGCAAGATTTGATGAAGCCTGTGGTATGTTGAAGAAGGCTGGTATGTCCCTATCAAAGTGTACTTCTAATTATAAAACCTTGCCCATGACAGAGGATTGTATTGTAGAAGGTGTAAAGGTGTTAGGCTTACAATGGGATTCCTCCTCGGACTGTTTTACATTTAAGGTAGAGAATGTAGATCCCTTTGGGGATATTATTTGTACTAAAAGAAATGTGTTAAGCCTAATTGCTCGATGTTTTGACCCCTTGGGGTTCATATGTCCCTTTGTTATGCATGCAAAAATGCTATTTCAAGAAATCTGGAGATTAGGTCTAGATTGGGATGAACCATTACCTGAGGCTATGCAAGGCAGAGTTAAGTTGTGGGTAGTAGGACTTTCTGTACTTGAATCATTGAGAATTAATCGTTACTTATTTTCAGAATTGTCCTGGAGAGATCTCCCTGCTATTGAACTTCATGCCTTTGGTGATGTGTCGGAAAGGGGATACGGTGCTTGTGTGTGTGAGAGTGCCGAAGAGGGTAATTTCAAGGTAACATTGATTACTGCTAGAGGTAAGGTAGCCCCTATAAAGAAAGTTTCCCTCCTAGGCTAGAATTACTTGGTGCCTTATGGTGTGCTAGACTGGTTGTATTTGTGAAGTCTGCATTGCGGCTGGTCCAGGAGGTTTCAGTTCAATGTTGGACTGATTCCACTGTTGCCCTAGCGTGGATTAAAGGAGAACCGAATAGATGGAAAACCTTTGTAGCCAACAGAGTTGTGGAAATTCAGGATTGACTCCACCATCTTGTTGGCAACATTGTCCTGGAAAGGACAACCCATGAACCTGATATCGAGAGGTGTTTATGCGGAGCAACTCACACAGTCTGATGTTTGGTTAGTGGGCCCTTCTTGGCTCCGCACCTCATCTCTCCTACTTAAGGAAGATGCGAGAGAGGGATTCACACGAGAAGAGCAAAGTGAAACAGACACTGTTTGTGTTGCTGTTGGGTCTGATCAGCCCTTGTTTGAGTTTTCCCGATGGAGCTCCTTTCTGAAGGCACTCAATATAGTAGGTTGGGTGTTAAGATTTGTTGGTAATTGTAAAGCTTCATCCCTTAAAGCTGGTGGTCCCTTGACTTATGGGGAATTGATGAAAGCCAAGGTCAAACTGCTCTACTGTGCTCAAAGAGAGGCCTTTGCAAAAAGAAATAAATGCTCTGGCTTTGTCTCAACCCCTCCCTAAGGGGTCCCCTTTGGTCAAACTTGATCCTTATCTAGATGAGGAAGGGTTGCTGAGGATAAAGGGCGCTTAGAGAATGCCGAATTGAGTTTTGAGTAAGCACCCTATCATTGTCCCTGGTACTTACATTGCTTTGTTGTTGGTTCGTTTCCAGCATGGATTGCTTAAACATGCTGGTGTTGCTGTGCTTGTTTCCACTCTGCGAAACAATTATTGGATCATTCGTCTTCGTCAGATTGCTAAGAGGGTTTGCAGAGAATGTGTCGCTTGTCGTAGATGTGAAGCCAAGGCCTGTTCCCAGCCGGTGGCTCCCCTTCCTGAGTTAAGAGTTAAATCTGCCCCTCCTTTCACTGTTACAGGTCTAGACCTTGCTGGTCCCTTATTTTGTGTTGATTTCCCTCCAAGAGGTTGTATATTCTTCTTTTTACTTGTGCTGTTGTCAGAGCTGTCCACCTAGAGCTTACTGAGTCTCTCTCGGTTACTGATTGCAATTTGGCAATTCGTCGGTTTCTGGCTAGACGTGGTGTACCTTCTGTGTTCTACTCTGACAATGCTAAAACCTTTTGGGTGCCTCAACCTGTTGAAGCAACATTATGGCCCCATGGCCCCCAATGGAAGTTTATTGTACCTAATGCGCCTTGGTGGGGAGGCTGGTGGGAACGCCTCATTAGATCAGTGAAGGTTGTGCTGAGAAAGATGTTGGGCACTAAGACATTGTCTAGGAGTGAATTAGAAACCACTGTTCATGAGGTGGAGGCATGTATCAATTCTAGACCCTTGACATTTGTAGGTGAAGAACCTGATGTTGCTAATCCCCTTACTCCATCTCATTTTCTTATTGGTCGTTCAGCAGGTTTTCAGGTGGAACTGGCAGATGACTCTGCCTCAGGTGTGACCTCAAAGGATTTGTGTGTGAGAGAGGCTGTGCGTCTGAGTCAGTTGGAGAAATTCTGGAACATCTGGCAATCCAGTACCTTAGAAACCTGCCTTGCATGGTAAAGGGTTTCAAAGCTAATTGTAATTTAACAAGGGTTCTGTTGTAATAGTAAAGGAAGAAAGAGTGCCTAGGCTGCTGTGGCCACTTGGAGTTATTACTGAGTTGTACCCTGGAAAGGATGGAATGGTGAGAAGTGCCAAGGTTAAAACTAAACGTGGATTTGTAACTAGACCTGTTCAGAACCTATACAATTTAGAGTTTTATACATGAACTTACCTGTTGTTTACATATAGCTGTAATTCTCGATCTCGACAGAAAATTCAAAACTGGCGGTCCCGCTAATATATGGTCAGGTGATACGACTACCCCGCCCTCTACCGGGGTACCTGGATCCATTTCCATCAACAATTAATCATATTTTCTCTGTCGGGGCCGGCGACTAGTCGTCTGCTCCTCTTCAGGAAATTCATCGGTGCTTTTCGATTTTTCTTTGGTGAAGTACCCACTTTTGTTGACGGTTCTGGCTTGTTTTTGGCTTTGGTTGAGATTTTTTTTAGTTATGTCTGATTCAGGATCTCAAATTAGATATTGCGGGGGGTGGTTGTAAAACTCGAATGTCTCAGTCTAACATAGACCCTCACTCTTCTTGTTCTAACTGTAGAAGGAAATTGTGCACGAATCTGGATAGATGTGATGAATGTTCGTCTTTGTCTGTGCTTGATTGGCAAAAGTTGGCTAAATATCAGGCAAAATTAAGTAAAGATAAGGCACGTAAGGCTTTGGCCAGAAGTTCCTCCCAGAGTAGGAGTAGTTTTGCCTCTTGTTCTGTTCCTGTTACCCCTCCTGTTCCTATTCCTGCCCCGGAACCTGTTGTTTCCGAACCCACTACCGTGTCAGACCTTTGGGCAGAATTTGATGGTAAGATTTCGGCTCTTTTCTCTGCGATAGAGAAGATTGGCCAGGATGTGAGTGCGATGTCTAGACATCGAAGTGTTGCAGTGATAGTGTTGTGGAGGAGGTGACTGTTCGTCCCCTCGCTCTCCTAGGTCGAGGCCTCTGTCCGGCTCCCAGGGCTCAGGAGAAGACATGCTGAAAGCGAAGGGAGGCGAGTGGGGTCTGCTCACGAGCAGTTGCTCCCTCTAACAGTCCTGTTGCGTCCCAGGCTGTTGCAGCTCGCTATAGTAAAAACGATCGGAAGTGTCTTCTTGTGCTTCTGTTTCGTCGAGGAGGAGTTGGAAGCAGTCAGAGTCTAGTAGGCCGCTGAAGAGACGCAGAGAGCTTCCTCTCCAAGTCAAGTTCCTATCAAGAAACTTTCGGCACGTTCTCCTCTTCCGTCTTGTAGCTTTTGGGATGGCCCAGAGATCTCTTCTTCTTCAGGCAGTCCGGATGTACATTCTACGGATCGTAAGCGGCGCCAGATCCTCCTGTTAGCATGCAAGTAGCGGCTTCCTTCCCGTTGGATCCCAAGTCGGCTTTTATGCCTCCGGTTCCTGCCCCCCTTTCGCAAGAGGACAAATTGGACAAGATTTTGAGACTTTTCGAAGGTTTTAAAGCTCCAGCACTTCAGGTTCCTTCTGCAACTGAGGCTCCGGTCTCTGCTCCCGCTCACGCACCTGGCGCCGCTTCCGCTCGCGCGCCTGGCTCCGCTTCCGATCGCGCTCCTGGCGCCACTTCCGCCCGCACCGGCCGCACTCACGACGCTACTTTGGCGCTTGGCGCCTCTCCACAACACGTTTCCAAGGCGCACAATGTTTGCGCTTCTAGCGCTACCGTGGTTTTTGGCGCCTCTTTGGCTCTCGGATCTTCTAAGGCTCCTGACTCCTCTCAAGCTCATGTTTCGGATACGCTTGACGCGGGTCGGGCACTTGGCGCCTCGGTGACGTTCGGCGACACTCAAGAGGATAACGCAAGTTTGGCTCCCGGAGACGTTTCTATCCGCGGTGCTCCAACTGCTTCAGAGATTCTCTCCCAGTTTCCGATGTTTCGAAATAGATGATGTTCCGTCTGCTCCTACGTCCAACTTTAAGCATCTCTTACAACTTTTTGAAGAACATTTTCAAGAAGACTTTGCTCCAGCTTCCCCTTCTCGTCTCCAACTACGCAGTTTGCCAAGGATTTTAAACCTCCTTCCTCTAAATTTCTGAAGCTGGTCCTGTCTGTTTCGGCGAAAGAGCTCTCCGAAGGCAAGAAGGATGGTTGAGCAAGAAAAGATCTCAGGGTAAAACATCTTTCTGTTTTCCCCCTCTCAACTGTCTTTTAAGTCTCGTTCGTGGTATGAGACTGGGAAAGTCTTTTCCTTGGGAGACTCTGCCTCCTCTCAAGGGGATTTCTCAGCCTTGTGGATTCTGCCTGTCGCTCAGCTTTTTCTTCGTCAAAGTCGGCTTCTCGTCTTGGAAATTGACCATCTGGTGAAGTGTTCCTATAGGATCTTGGAGATCTTTTCTTTTATTGACTGGTCTATAGGAGCCTTGAGCAGGATAGTGAAAGTCTGTGATCTTCCCCCCAGACTGCTACAGATCTTGATGCTATTTTGGCCTGCCTGGACAAGGCCATCACGGACGGAACGTCAGAAATTGCCTCAGTGACTGCTACTGGCATTTTGAAGAAGAGAGCACATTGGATTTCGTTTGTCGCGAGAGGAGTCTCCAGGAACCAGAAATTTGCTCTTCTTTTTGTTCCTTTGCTTAAGGAATCCCTTTTTCCCATGGTTAGTTAGGGAAATTTCGGAGGCTCTCTCGCGGAAGTCTACTCAAGACCTACTGGCTCATTCTTGAAAAGACCCAGGTTTTCGACTTCTCCAGTAGTACCCAAGCCTTCTTTCCCTGTATCCTCTAGGCCTTCTCAGGGGTACTCCTTCTCGGCCCTTTTCCCGTGCTAGGGAAGAGGAAAATTCTCTTCTCATCCCCAGAAAGCTAGGGGTACCAACCGATGAGTTCAAGGTCCTTCATGCGACGGTCGGAGCCAGACTAAAGTCGTTCTGGCAAGTTTGGGAGGCCAAGGAGCAGAACCCTGGGTGATCAACGTTCTGAGAGAAGGCTACACCATTCCCTTCTCAGAGAGTCCTCCTTTAAAGTCTTCGCCAGTAGACTTCAGCGTATCATCCAGGGACTCAGAGAAACTTGTGGTGTTGGAGGAGGAAGTTACTTCCCTCCTTCAAAAGGGAGCCATAGAAGCAGTCCTCGAACCTTCATCTCCGGGGTTCTACAACCGTCTGTTTCTGGTTCCAAAATCGTCAGGAGGATGGAGACCAGTCCTCGACATAAAGCGCCTGAACAAATTTGTGCTTCAAACACCATTCAAGATGGAAACCACACAGTCGGTTATCAATTCCCTGAAGGAAGGAGACTGGATGGTGTCCCTCGATCCCAGGACGCATACTTTCATGTACCTATCCATCCGAGATCAAGGAAATTCCCTACGGTTTGTGTTCAGAGGCAGGGCTTTTCAATTCAGGGCTCTTTGCTTCGGGCCTATCAACAGCCCCACAAGTTTTCACAAGGACGATGGCTCCAATTGCTAAATGGCTTCACTTAGAAGGAATTCACATTTCCCTTTACCTCGACGACTGGCTGATCCGGTCTCCGTCAAAAGGCCAATGCATGAAGGACCTACAAAGGACCCTTTCTCTTACCGATGAATTGGGACTCATAGTAAATCTTCCAAAGTCACAACTCTCTCCATCTCAAGACTTGACTTATTTGGGAGTTCGGATGAACTCAGTTCTTTTCAGGTTTTCCAACGTCACAAAGGATCGAGAAATGCCTGCTGAAAGTGAGATACCTGATGGCAGCCAAGACTTGTTCTGCCAAGGAATGGATGAGCCTTTTAGGCACCCTCTCATCGCTAGAGATGTTCGTCAGTCTGGGAGGCTACATGAGACCTCTTCAGTTCTTCCTACAGCAGACCTGGAACAGGAAGAAAGACACGGATTCGTTTGTTTTTCCTCTATCCACTCGAGTAAAGCAAGACCTGTCATGGTGGAACGACAGGAGCAAACTAGATCGAGGTTTGTCACTGAGACAGAGGAACCCAGACCTGATGTTGTTCTCCGGCACGCTTCAGACGAGGGTTGGTTGAGCAACATTGGGGATCTTCAAGTGTCAGGCAATTGGTCTTCATCCCAACGGGACTGGCACATAAATGCGAAAGAGTTGAAGGCAATACATCTAGCCTTGGAACATTTCGTGCTTCTGGTGGAAAACAAAAAGATAGTAGTGCACTCGGACAACTCCACAGCTCTGGCGTGCACGTGAAAGAAACAAGGAGGCACTCACTCCTTCTCTCTGTTCGAGATCGCAAAAGACCTGCTTTTGTGGGCGGCAATCAAGAACATAGAGCTAGTAACTCGCTTCATCCCAGGAGCTCTCAACGTAAGAGCGGATATCCTCAGCAGGTCACTCCAGGTCATTCCGACGGAATGGACCCTCCACCAGAAAGTCTGCCAAGGCCTGTGGAAGGTTTGGGGAACTCCCATGCTAGACCTGTTCACCAACGAGGGAAAACCGCAGACTACCTCTCTTTTTGCTCTCCTGTTCCAGACCCAGAAGCATTAGCGGTGGATGCCATGCTCCTGGACTGGTCGAGTCTCTTCCTTTATGCATTCCCTCCCTTCAGGATGCTGGGAGAAGTCCTGAAAAGTTTCGAGCACACAAAGGTGTGTCAATGATCCTCAGCTCCATGGTGGCCAGGAAGATCATGGTTTCCAGAGCTACTGGAGAAAGTAGTGGATTGGCCAAGGAGGTTGCCATTCAGACCAGACCTTCTGTGCCAGTTGCACAGCAGAAAGTTCCACAGGAACCCGTCAGATCTAAATCTGACAGGGTTCAGACTCTCGAGCGACTCTACAGGAGGAGAGGCTTCTCTAGAAGAGTGGCGCAGGCAATGGCTAGATCAACCAGGCCCTCGTCTACAAAGGTCTATCAAGCGGTAGTGGGCGCTTCAGGGAGTGGTGCTCCGAGTCTGGAGTGTCTTCCACTTCTCGACTCTAAGCCAGGTGGCGGATTTTCTTTGTTTCTGCACAAGGAGCAGAAATTGGCTGTCAACACAATTAAGGGTATAGGAGTATGCTGGCGGCAGTTTTCAGGAATAGAGGTATAGACCTTTCCTTGGACAAAGATATTGCAGAACTCCTTAAATCCTTTGCTACCACTAAAGGCAAATCTCTTCGTGTACCGCATTGGAATTTGGATGTGGTGCTAAAGTGGCTTACTTCCAAATCTTTTGAGCCTTTGAGTTCCTGCTCCGTTAGGAATCTAACTAAGAAAACTCTCTTTCTCTTGGCACTGGCCTCGGCAAAGAGAGTAAGTGAGATTCATGCTCTGGACAAAAGAGTTGGTTTTTGTGCGGATAAGGCTGTAGTTTCCTTCACCTTGGGTTTCCTAGCTAAGAACGAAAACCCTAGTAATCCATGACCAAGGGAATTTCCCATTGCTAGCCTATCCTCCTTGGGTGGAAGAGAAACGGAGAGACTTCTCTGTCCGGTCAGAGCATTGAAATTCTATCTGGACAGGACCAGAAGTGTAAGAGGAACTCATGATTTTTATGGTGCTCAACTAAGAACCCCAAGAACCCTCTATCTAAAAATGGGATTGCTTTCCTTTGAAAGAACTGATTCAGGAGGCACACAAGGAATTAAGGGATGTGGATTTCCCCTTAGTTAAAGTGAGGCTTCATGAAATTAGGGCTATTGCAACTTCTTTAGCCTTCAAGAAGAACATGGCTTTAAAGGACATTCTAAGTTCAACTTATTGGAGATGTTCGTCTGTTTTTGCCTCGCATTATCTGAGACAGATCCAAACCACATATGAAGACTGCAGTATGTTGGGCCCCCTTTATTGCGTCTGACACGGTGATGGGCAAGGAAACCAGAGGCTCTAGATCCTCTCCTTAGTTTCCTTGGGTGCAGAAGTTTCTTTTTGGTCGACTACTAAAGCCTAAGAGGTTAGATGGCCTAGTAGGTCTAATTTTTATAGGTTGGTGTGAGTTTTTTATGGTTGGGTGATATGATGGTGGATGCTTTGAGTACTGCGCCTGAGCAGGGACATTATATGCTTTGGTTGATTGTGTCCGAAGACGGCTGGGCCAACAGACCTTTCTCCATATAGCAACCTGCGACTGAGCTACTAGGCCCCGTGCAGTTGCACTAAGGATAGCAGGTTACAGAGGCAGTAACCGAGAAAACAGCTTCCTTTAGCAGGTAAGGATCCAAAGTTAAGACGTTTTTCTTAGCCTGATGATCTCAGGTTTTCCATTTAACACTTACAGCTGTCCATGCCCACCGCCTCAATGTGGCAATCAGCTATATGTAAACAACAGGTAAGTTCATGTATAAAAATGACATTTTTATAATAAAATAAGATTTTATATCATACTTACCTGTTGTTTACATATAAAACATTCCACCCGCCTCCCGCAAGGGACAAGGGGACATAGAAAATATGATTAGTTGTTGATGGAAATGGATCCAGGTACCCCGGTAGAGGGTGGGGTAGTCAGTATCACCTGACCATATATTAGCGGGACCGCCAGTTTTGAATTTTCTGTCGAGATCGAGAATTACAGCTATATGTAAACAACAGGTAAGTATGATATAAAATCTTATTTTATTATAAAAATGTCATATTTCAGATATCAGTGAGGAAAGTGTTTGTAATTCCCCTGATGAAATAATAAAGGAAAATCCAGTTGTAGGGGATCCCATGGATCCAGTTGAATCAATCACTGAGTCTACTGTAGGTAAAACCCGAAGGGGGAGATCTATTAAAGTACCTGTTAAACTTGACTTGTAATTTTCAGGTTATGAGAAATGTAGTGGAGGTTCTTATGATGATAGGGGTGTTGACACACTCCTATGGTGGAGAGGATGTTAAATGTATGTTTGTTCATGCGACTTACCTGGCAGATATATATATATAGCTGTATTCTCCGAAGTCCGACAGAATTCCAAAAACTTGCGGCACACGCAGTGGGGCCAGGTGGTTAGTACCCATTCCGCCGCTGGGAGGCGGTATCAGGAACCATTCCATTTTCTATTCAGATTTTCTCTGTCGCCGGTACTGTCAACATCTGTTTTCAGTACCTCCGTCTTTGGATTTCGTAAACTCTATATTTTCCACTTAAGTATTCTATTTGACTTTTGGTTTTTGTCTTTGGATTGTGGATTGGCATACGCTTTTGTGGAATTTGCTTTTGATTGCTCTTTGGATGATGTCTGGATCTAGTTATGCTAGCTTCAGAGTATGTTGTGTGAATGAGTTTAAGGTGAGGCTACCGAAAGCTTCGGTAGATCCTCACAATATATGCATGAGGTGTAGGGGGCAGGTTTGCTTGATAAATGATCGCTTACTTTGCCTCCCACCCTGCTAATTTATTAGTTCAGGATTTCATTCTCGCACTAATAGTGCTCCTTTTTGCATCTGGAAGATGGCTAACAAAATAATAACTATTGCGGAGGTGCATAGATTGAGCGAGTCAAGCGATAATAAAGAAGAAGCAATAGTAACGCCATTTCCTCAGTCAAAGTGCACGTCGTGAAAACGGACTCGTAAGGCGGACGCTGAAGAGGATATGTCCAATAAAGTTATCGTAACTATGTTGTTACAACAAAATCAAACACTTATGGAGTTATTAAAGGAAATGTAAGGTTTGTTTTTGGAGATAGTCTACCGAGAGCAGCGGAACTAGACGAGTGACGTCACATAGGCAAATGGCTGCCTCCTAGTAAAAAGTAAACAAACGCTTCAGAGTTCAAAGTAGCACGTAAACGTTAAAGATGCCATAATTTACTCAGGTCGGTATCAAACATTAGTTTTAGTCAGGGTGAGGAGATAACCTACCATAATTTTAGTTAAAACGACGAGAATAGGTTTTATCTCGCCCAGACTGATTTATATCTACCGGCCTAAAGTAGGCGAGCCAAATTCGTATAACTAGTACTCGTAGGCTAAGCGGGAGTTAAGACTTCCCAAGTAGGTAGCCTATTTCACAATATATTGACTGGGGGGCCTTTCTGTCAAGCATGCTTCGTCTCCCAGTCGTGCTCACCGCTCGCTGGATCGCCATCGTGACGCTCTGCTGCAGCGTGACGCTCCGCAAGCAGCTATCCTGGACGCTTCTGTAGCTGCTTGTCAGGACGCTCGGCTGGACCGCCATCGTGACGCTCCGTAAGCAGCTATCCTGGACGCTTCTGTAGCTGCTCGTCAGGACGCTCGCCGTGCAGGACGCTCGGCTGAACCGCCATCGTGACGCTCCGCAAGCAGCTATCCTGGACGCTTCTGTAGCTGCTCGTCAGGACGCCTCCTCTCGCTGCCGTGCAGGATGCTCGGATGGACTCTCGAGGACGCCTCTTTGGTTGCTTTCGGCGTGGCGCTTCAGAGCAATCAAAGACTGCTTCCTAGCGTAGATCCCATCTGCGTGTTGGACCGCCAGGGCCTTTGTTCTCCCAAGGCCTTGGGAGACTCTCTGTTTCTCCCATTGAAGAGGGAGAAGTCTCTTGTGAGTCAGAGCCTGCAGTCCTTGAGCAGCCTCTCCCTTCCTCGTCTACGGACTACCAGGTGTTAGCTGGTTTTTCTTAAGGACTTGTTTGGCGACAAGTTCAACCCTCGGCCCCTCTCTCTCCTTCGCAGTTTGCTTCGTCCTAGACGAGGAGAGTGCCAGGGTTTGTCAAGATGACTTCGTCTCTGGCGACGAAGAAGGCCTTCAAGAAGGTTAACACCTGGATGGAGGAAAGGAAGACCCAAGGCAAGACTTCTTTTGCCCTGCCTCCGTCCAAGCTGAGCGGCAAGGCAGGTATGTGGTACGAGACCGGAGAGGACGTCGGCTCAAGAGTTCTTTCGTCGTCCCAGGGAGACTTCGCTAGCTTGGTCGACGCGCCTAGAAGGTCCTTCCTGTCGGCTGCCAAAGTGTCCTGGACTATGTCGGAGACGGATCACCATTTGAAAGGACTGTTTCGAACCATGGAGGTCTTCAATTTCCTGGACTGGTGTTTGGGGGCTCTAGACGTCAGGATTAGGAGTCCCGACTCGATCAGCCTGGGGGAGCTGTCCAGCGTGTTGAACTGCATGGACAAGGCAGTCAGGGATGGCTCGGAGGAACTGGCTTCCCACTTTTGTACGGGCCTCTTGAAGAAGAGGGCGTTGTACTGTAACTTTACAGCCTACGGCCCTACCACGTTGGATGCACCGCTTCTCGTCTGTTCAGCAAAGTTAAACAACGTTGGGTCTGGTCAGTACTTGGATGGGTGACCGCCTGGGAACTCCAGATTCCGTTGGCGTCATACTTTTGCTAAGTCAGTTTCTCCGTCGCAGAGGGCAGAATTGCTGTTCTCCCCATTTTCGAGCCATCTCTTCCCCCAGTCCTTGATCAAGGATCTCTCCTCCAGCTTGAAGGAGAAGGCCACTCAAGACCTCTTGGCCCACTCGTCAAGACGCCCAGCAGTCCCTTTGACGTCGTTGTCGGGTCAGACCTCCAGGAAGCAGAAGCCCTTTCATGGAGGAGCTTCTTCCTCGAGATCTTCTCCCCGAGGTAGAGGTCTTTCCAGAGGCGGAGCCCCGCCTAAACCTAGGGGCAAGAAGTGGCTTGCAGCGCCTCCAGACACCTGTAGGAGCCAGGCTTCTTTCGTTTGCAAGAGCCTGGAGAGCAAGAGGGGCAGACACCTGGTCCCTTGAAGTTATCGAGAGAGGATACAAGATCCCCTTTCTCGACTCACCACTTCTGTGCACGTCGCCCAGGGATCTGTCGTCCTCATTCCATCAAGAGAAGCAACAGATCCTTTTCGAGCTATTAGAGCAAATGCTCGAGTAAGAGCTGTGGAGCAAGTCCTGGAGCTGGACTCCCCAGGATTCTACAACCGACTGTTCCTAGTTCCGAAGCAGTCGGGAGGATTGAGACCAGTCCTAGATGTCAGCAGACTGAACCGCTTCATGGTGAAGGAGAAGTTCACGATGGAGACGTCCCAGTCTGTTTTAGGAGCATTAAGACCAGGAGATTCGATGGTCGCTCTGGACTTACAGGACGCTTACTTTCACGTTCCCATACATCCCCAGTCGAGGAAGTACCTGAGGTTTGTACTAGGGGGACGAGTGTTTCAATTCAGAGCTCTTTGCTTCGGGCTAAGCACAGCTCCCATGATCTTCACGATTATCATGAGAAATGTGGCGAGATGGCTTCACTTGGCGGGTATTTGTATCTCGCTTTACCTGGCCGATTGGCTCATCCGAGCCTCTTCACAGTCAAAGTGTCTGGAGGACCTGAATGCGAATTTAGAGTTGACAAAGTCCCTAGGACTTCTAGTGAACGAAGAAAAGTCCCATCTGATCCCGACGCAGTCCATCGTCTATCTGGGGATTCAGATGGATTCAGTGGCTTTTCAAGCTTTTCTATCCCAGGAACGTCAGCAGCAATGCTTAGAAAAAGTCTCATCCTTCCTAGGGAAGGAAATATGCTCAGTGAGGGAATGGATGAGTGTGCTGGGGACCATTTCCTCTCTGGAGAAGTTTGTTTCTCTGGGAAGACTTCATCTCAGGCCGCTCCAGTTTTTCCTGGCGGAAAACTGAATAGACAAGGAGAATCTAGAGGAGACCCTGAAGATCTCTCCCGTTTTCAAGATTCACCTGAGGTGGTGGCTCGACCCTCGAGGTTGGCAGAAGGGGTTTCTCTCAATTCAGAGCCCCGACCTAGTGTTGTTTTCCCTACGCCCCAGGGAGGGATGGGGAGCAACACTAGGGAGGAGGAAGTGTCAGGCACCTGGAGAGGGGAACAGGTGTCCTGGCACATCAATCTTAAGGAATTAGGGGCGATCCTGCTGGCCCTTCAATCCTTCGAGAGCCAAGTGTCAGGCCAAGTCGTACAAGTAAATTCAGACAACTCCACAGCCCTGGCATACCTCAAGAAACAGGGAGGAACTCGTTCCCGGTCCCTGTTCGCCCTGGCGAAGGAAATCCTGCTTTGGGCCCATGCGCGTCGGATCACGATCCTTGCGAGGTTCGTTGCAGGAGTGGAGAATATCCGTGCGGACCTTCTCAGTCGACAGCGTCAGCTTCTACCGACCGAGTGGACCCTTCACGAGGAAGTATGTCAGGAGCTGTGGAGGTTATGGGGACGTCCCTTGGTAGATCTGCTCAGGCAGCCCCATTTCGAAAGGTACCTCAAAACTTCCCCGCTCTGAGTCTAACTGCATTCAGACTATCAGCCGACAACAAGGATCTTCACGATCTCTTGAGATCCTTTGAGACTGTCAAGGTACCTCATTCCAGGATGCCTCCCTGGAACCTGGATGTCGTTCTAAAATTTTTTATGTCAAATACCTTCGAGCCTCTCTCTTTGGCGTCTCTCAAGAATGTGACAAGGAAGGTTATTTTCCTAACTGCTCTGGCTACGGCGAAGAGAGTTAGTGAACTTCAGGCTATCAATAATCATGTAGGTTTTAGAGGCCATAATGCAGTATGTTCTCTAAGCCCTATGTTCTTGCTAAACGAGAACCCGTCTACCCCTTGGCCCAGGACCTTCAGATTAAGGTTATGACGGAAATTCTTGGACAAGAACCAGAAAGAGTCCTGTGTCCTGTCAGGGCTCTCAAATTTTATTTGCAGAAGACTCAGGAAAGTCGAGGTCCTTCGGACAGTCTGTGGTGCTCTGTCAAGAGGCCGGATTTGCCTCTTTCTAAGAATGCACTGGCGTTCTTTTTTAGAAGTACCATTTTAGACGCACTTTCCGACGTTCAAGACAGTGACTTGAGTCTTTTGAAGTTAAGGCTCACGAAGTTAGAGCCATTGCAACCTCGGTGGCTTTCCAGAAGAACATGTCCCTTAGTGATCTTCTGGGTACCACCTTCTGGCGAAGCAATTCGGTGTTAAACTTCACATTACTTGCGGGACGTGAAGACGACATACGAAGACTGCTATTCGCTAGGACCATACGTTCCGCACTCCAGATCGGCCCCATAACACTTCTAGGCCTGGACCTCTGTCGGACTCCCAGGACCAGGGAGAGGGCAAGTCGAAAGCCCAAAGAGGTTTCTTGGGGGCATCCCACCGATCTGGCATCCCTTGGCAGGACCTGTTGTCGCTTCTGCAGACACAGTGTTGCGGGCAGAGAGCGATACTCATCCTATCCTTTAGAGGTTAGGAAGTATATTTTAATCTTGATTTTGTTTTTTTACGTCAGATCGGTCCCATAACGCTTCTAGGCCTGGACCTCTGTCGGACTCCCAGGACCAGGGAGAGGGCATGTCGAAAGCACGCAAGAGGGTTACCAGGGCTTCCCCGATCTGGCGTCCCTTCGGCAGGACCTGTTGACGCTCTAGGTCAGGTGGTTGGTCGTTGCTCCTTTTGCCCTCACAGTATGGCCTTATGATCTAGTCCCATTGTGGTCACGCCCCCGTGGACAGATCATCTAGAACTCACCAGCTATATAGGTCACTACCTTGCTGGAGACTCTAATAAAGCAGAAGCAGGCTTGGGTGACAGTAATCACGAAGTCAGCTATGCTAACATAGGCCTGGACCTCTGTCGGACTCCCAGGACCAGGGAGAGGGCATGTCGAAAGTAAGTTGGTTACGGGGGCTTCCCACCGATCTGGCGTCCTTCGGCAGGTCCTGTTGACGCTCTCGGTCAGGTGGTTGGTCGTTACTCCTTTGCTCTCACAGTATGGTCTTATGATCTAGTCCCATTGTGGTCACGCCCCGTGGACAGATCATCTAGAACTCACCAGCTATATAGGTCACTACCTTGCTGGAGACTCTAGTAAAGCAGAAGCAGGCTTGGGTGACAGTAATCACGAAGTCAGCTATGCTAACAAGTAAGGAACCAAGGCGTCAATCGCCTACATATATTTGTTTCCTAAATCCTTTTCTGTCTTTTCCCACCTCCAATGGTGGGATTCAGCTATATATATATCTGACAGGTAAGTCGCATGAACAAAATTATATTTTAATGATAAAATAAAGTTTGTTCATACTTACCTGGCAGATATATATAATCATAGTGCCCACCCACCTCCCTTCAGGAGACAGTGGCACTAGAAAATCTGAATAGAAAATGGGAATGGTTCCTGATACCCGCCTCCCAGCGGCGGGAATGGGTACTAACCACCTGGCCCCACTGCGTGTGCCGCGAGTTTTTGGAATTCTGTCGGACTTTGGAGAATACAGCTATATATATATCTGCCAGGTAAGTATGAACAAACTTTATTTTATCATTAAAATATAATTTTTTTGTCCAAAAGAATGCTCTCGATCTTGTGTTTACGTTTATTAAAATGTACGTTTAGCATCTAAAAGAACGCTCCCTATTTGTTTACATTGTATCAATATGTGGAAATTTAAGTAGATTTTCTGAGTATTGCTAAACTTTACTTATATGACAATTGTGGAGTGTGTTTAATCAGGTATATATGTGTTTGTGTTGTAAAACAATTATTTTCCCCTTTTATTAGGGTGACGCCTTTGGAAGTTCCCCATTCCCTGTGCTGTGTCATATTTATGCCCTTTCTTTTCAGAGTTTCTTGCTATTTTTATATTGAAGTTGTAAATTGATGTACCAATTGTGTTTTGTATCTTGTTTGTACCGTTATTGTGAATTTTTGAGTGAACTGGGAATTATAAAAAAAGAACTGTGGAACCTGTTACGTTCTCCCCAAGCTGTTTGAATTTTGAATTTTTTGTGAGAGGAATAAAGATATCAAGGAAGCACGCGTTTCCCTCTCTCCCATGAGAAAGTTGAGTATTTGAGGAGATTATGTCTCACGATGAGGGGCCAGAGGCCCTAAATAACCTACACATGTAAACAGGTATGTTTATTTGTATGATAAATAAACTTTTTAAGTAATATGTACTAATTTTCAAATAATAAGATTAATAAAATTAAATAATATAATAATAATAATAATAATAATAATAATAAATTTGTATTATCTTGAACAAACAAATTCTTCCCTCATCTTTTGTAAGAAGGTTGAAGGCAAAAGCTGTCAGACATGTCATTTAACATGACAAGAATGAGAGTGTTGCTAATCAGTGGTCAAATATCTCTCTCTCTCTCTCTCTCTCTCTCTCTCTCTCTCTCTCTCTCTCTCTCTCTCTCTCTCTCTCTCTCTCTCTCTCTCTCTCTCTCTCTCTCTCTAATAATTCATAAAAATTTCACTCTTTTAAGTAGGACAACTGTTATCTCTCTAAAAGTTAGCCAACCTACGTATTACAGCACTGTTTCTCTGTATGTCTTTAACTGTACAGTAGATAATTTTGAATTGATCTAATTTTACCTGTACCGTTTACAAACTGTAAATGCGTAGTTCTAAAACATAGAGACATAGAGCATTTCAGAACAAAGAGAAAGTGACAGAATAAAAAATTTGTAAAACAGGGTTGAGAAGACTTCTAAAAATAGATTGGTGGAATGGGAAAGAGTCACACACTATATTCCTAAGTCAACCATTTATTTCTTTTTAAGGGTAATGTATTAAGCTAAATCTCTCTCTCTCTCTCTCTCTCTCTCTCTCTCTCCCTCCGTAATACTGTAATTCATAAATAATATAACTTGACATTTCAAGTAAGGACAGTCTCTCTCTCTCTCTCTCTCTCTCTCTCTCTCTCTCTCTCTCTCTCTCTCTCTCTCTCTCTCTCTCTCTCTCTCTCTCTCTCTCTCTCTCTCTCATAGTTAGCGCTCACACATTTTTACAACTTATTAATTCTCTGTACATCTTTACCTGTACAGTAGATAGTTTAAATTGATCTAATTTGACCTGTATCGTCTACGAAGTTTAAATGCACTAGTGTTGCAAATACGTTCTAAAACATAGAGACATAATAACTAAGAGTTGTATTAGTCAAAATGTAAAACATTGTTTGTTCATGAAAAAGCATTTCAGAACAAAGAGAAAGAGACGCAGAATAAAAAAAGTTGCTAAAAAGAATTTGAGATGATTCTAAAAATAGATTGGTTGGAAGGGGAGAGAGAGAGAAATTCTCTTACAACTCTCAATTTTTATGTAAACCATTTATTTCTCTTTTTTAAGGGCAATGTATTAAGCTAACTTTTAAATGAAATTACAGTAACTTTAATTCCATTTAAAAGTTAACTTAATAATTTGGGAGCATGATTACGGTCATATTTAGTGTTTAAACTTTAGAAATAAGCATTTATTAGCATTTTTAGAGACCATGCCAAACTTACGCGAAAATTCACCCTGCGCGAGGGGTTCTGGAACCTAACCTCGTGTAAGTTCGAAGTATGACTGTATTGTAGTAACGCATCATGACATTATAATGTTTGGTGCCCAGAGACCCGTGGAACAAAACAAAATATCACTCTGGTTTATGGTTTATACTGGTGGTGTTAGGTATATATTTTGATAGGAGAGTGACCACATAGTTATTTTTTGCCTTGTATGTGAATTATTTAGTTGAGTAACTTAGAGAAAATGGCTCTGTTTGATGTTCAGAAGTTTTCAGCAACTCCTTCCATCCAAGAGTTATCTGAATCCAACCTGACTAAGGCACAGTGGATTGCTTTAGCAGTGGCATGTGGGGGTAATGTGTCTAGTGGTATGATTAAGGCACAAATCAAATATATTGCAATCCAAGCATTGATGAACTCTGGTAAAGTAGATGAAGAGTTAGGAGAGGTGCAAGAATTGTTGAATGCAGCTGAGGTAGAATTTACAGATAAACATGAGCAAAAGAAAGAGAAAAGTGATGCAGAAGCAGAACTAAGACGTATAGAAGCAGAAGAAAATTTGATTAAGCTGAGGATACAGGCTGAAAGAGAGAAAATACAGGCAGAAAGTGAAAGAGAAGATAGAGAGAAAATAGGAAGAAAGGAAAGAGAAGAAGAAAAAGCAGCAGAAGAAGAAAGAGAAAGAGCAAAAGAGGAAAGAGAAAGAGCAAGACATGAAAGGGAGATGGAGTTAATAAAAGCTCGATCCACATTACCTGTAACACCATCTAACCCTACTCAAGGTAATTCAGACGCTGTATTTGATGTAGTAAGAGTGCAGAAGTTAATTCCGAAATTTACAGAAGAAGCTCCAGATGAGTTTTTTGATCACTTTGAAAAAGTTTGAAGTGTATGTGAACCGACCTAGGAATGAAGAAATTTTAGTGTTGTCGGATCACAACCCAATCTCATTCATCAATAAGATGAAAAATAATAATATGAGACTGACCAGGTGGTCTTTATGCCTGCAACCGTATAATGTAAGTGTTAAAACACATTTCAGGAAAAGATAATGTCATAGCAGATTATTTATCCCGTTGTGAATCGTTGGTTCAAACCGGGATAAGTAATCTTCTGGGGAGGAATTTCATGATGTTGCCTTGTAATGACGTATATCCTCCTATAATTTTGACATATTTACTTTTTTCATGTGTTATGTGTAATGATAATGATCGTTAAAGTGTCATATTTAGTTTGCCATCAGATCTCAAAAGAACTAATGATTAAGTAACTTAATAGCATAATTTAGAATTGTTAATATAATTTTAATAGTAACGTAGTTTAGAATAATATCTTTCTTGATAAAAGCGTAGTAGAACACGTGTGTGTGTCCAGCAGGGACTTGTTTCATTTCAAATGTCATCAGTTGAGATAAGAGCGAGCGCTTTGTTTTGGGTTAGTGATGACAGGTTGCGAAAACAAACGCCAATTCGTCCCGTTCGGGCTCAAGACGAGTGATTTCACGTTGTTACATGTTTGAGTCACTTACACCACTTTGAGAGAAAGAATACGTGTCTTGATCAATTACGTCATGTTTTGTAAGATTGCATTCAAAACGTTTTGCTGGGATGACGTAACTTTCTTCTAGAAGCTTCTCCATTGTATCTCGCACCCAAAATGCTTTAATGACGTCACTTCCTGCTTCTAGAACTTTTGTATCTCGCCACCCAAAATGCTTTAATGACATCATGTAATTGTTTCACGTGTTACTGGAATTCTAAAATCTGTTTCATTCTGATTTCTGAGACCAGTCGATTTGGTTCCCTCTCTCTCTCTCGTTCTTAGAAAGAGATTATTTTAATGTAGTGTTTTGTGGTCACATATTAGCATTAACTTTTGATATCTGAATTTAGCAAAGTTATTTAGTTAATGCGCCTGGTAAAAAGTGTGTATTGTAGTAACAAGTGTAACATGTATATATATATAATATACAATATATATATATATATATATATATATATATATATATATATATATATATATATATATATATATATATATATATATATATATATATATATATATATATATATATATAATATATACAGGTTGTCCATCACTAATCCGGCATCACTGGGACCTGGAGGGTGCCGGATTAGCCATTTATTAGGCTAGAATACACAAAACCCACTAACTAAGCACCTCATCTTAGAATTAAAATATCCCATAAATCAGTGCAAGTTGGTTAATGAAGAAAAGACAATTATCAAATACAGGTAGTGCTCGAGTTACGATAATTCGACTTACGATACTTCGAGTTTACAATGGGGTTAGCAATTACAGTAATACCGATACGAAAGTATATAGGAAATATTTTTAGATTTCGCGCAGGCAGCAGGTACAATCAGGTTGCGAGAGAGACCAACTTACAATAGACCAACTTCTTTTCTTCCATCTCTTTATTCCATTTGCTAGTTAACCCTTAAACGCCGACTGGACGTATCGTACGTCAACTAAAATTGTCAGTCGGGTGCCGAGTGGACGTACGGTACGTTGACTACAAAATGTTTTTTTTAAATATTCGCGGAAAAATAATTATAGGCCTAGTTTGCGAAAGGTTTTAAATCACACGCTTTGAGGGATGCTGGGAGTTCATGGATCACGCTGTTGTTTTGTTTACAAGCGTTACCTAGCCGCGCATGCGCCAATTTCTTTCTTCTCGCACTACAGAGCATCAGCGGCACATCGTCGGAGAGCAATTTCTTGATGCATTCGTGTTTTGCAGAACTTTTGTGAGTGTTAGCGTATTTGTGACGCAACAGGACGTTTGCAGAGATGTCCCAACGTCGTCAGGACCGTGAAAGGCGTGTATTGCCTGTCGGTAGTGAGCGTGTGAGGCGAGTTTTAGATTGGGATGCTGGAGAGGGACCAAGCACCCAAGGTGACCCAGCTTTTCAACGCCGTGTTGTGCGGCCACGTGTGGCCAAAGGGGACCAAGGACCACATCCTGTGCCTTTTACGACCCCTAGGAAGCATTGGGGTGTCCTGAGGGGCATCCGTAAGCATTTGGGAGGCCTCCAACAAAAGGACATTGATGAGTACTTGTTGGAGCTTGGTCGAGAGCAGGTGGAAAGTCCTCATTTTGATGGCAGTTGGTCATCTAGTGATGAGGACATCATGCCCGATGTCAGTGATGATGAGTATTTGCCCCCAATGTCCATACGGGAGCCACAGCAGTAAAGTGAACTGGAGTTTAGTGGTTTCAGTGCGTATGAGGGAGAGTCTGAGGAGGCACCGATTGTGGCTGGTGGGGACGAGACAGAAAGTGATGGTGAAAGTGAGGGAGATGGGCCAGTGGGGAGGGTGGGAGTGTGAAGTCGTGCCCGCGCACGGGCCCGTAGAAGGTCGCAACGTCGCGGCAGCTTGGGTGAACGCCGTTCATCCAAAAGTGATGAGGGTGGTTGGAGGACCCCACCCCACCTAACATGCACCCATTCACGGCAACACCTGGACTGACCGTCCCTGTGCCTCTCACTGCACTGGGGTTCATTCAGCTCTTCCTTACACGGGAATTGCTGGAATACCTCGTTGCAGAGACAGCGGATTACGCTCGGTACTGCTGTGAGGAACTGCAGACGACGTTGTCGTATCGCTGGCGGGGCTGCAACCTCACGGACATGGCGCATTTTTTGGGGCTCCACATTTTTTTGGAATGATGCCTGCTGCCGACGTCAGGCAATATTGGAGGCGGAATTTTTTTAAATACGCCCAATGTGCCCGGCATTATGCCCCGTGATAGTTTTCTGCCGTTGGACAGGTATTTCAACGCCTTCAACCGAAGGGCCATACCCCGGAATAACCCCGACCGCCTCATCTTAGTCTGCCCAGTGGTGGACTACATTTGCGAACTGTGCCAGTTTCTCGTGGTTCCTTCCAAGAACCTTTCTTTGGATGAGGGGATGATGCCGTACAAAGGGCGTCTAAGTATAAAAGTGTACAACCCCAAGAAGCCAAAGAAATATGGTGTGAAGTTATTTTTTATTACGGAATCCAACACTGGATACGTCGTGGACTTCTCGGTGTATTCCGGGGTCTTCACGCTGCGTGACACTGTCTTCAGTCTTGTGGATCATTTCCGTAACCAGGGATACCACCTGTTTATGGATAATTATTATAACTCGGTATCCCTGGCCCAGGAACTGTATGAAGCAGGTGTGCACGTCAGTGGTACCCTTCGGTTGGTGCGTGGGGCCCCGAATGTCCTGAAGAGGTTCGCTAGCCAGCCGCAACATCTGGCAAGAGGAGAGACAGAGTGGCGGCGGAAGGGAGATGTCTTCGTCATCTGTTGGAAGGTGGTCCGACTCGTGCACATGATTACGATGACTCATGAGCACATCCAAGAAGAGGTCGTTCAGTGGAAGAAGACACGTCGGCAGGGCTGAGTTACGTATGAGGAGTTTAGTGTCCAACGGCCTACTGTTATCGGGCACTACAGTAGGCATATGGGAGGAGTTGATCTCTTTGATCAACTCATCCAGTATTATCCCTTCGCCAGGAGAACCAGGAGGTGGACACAGAAGCTCCTCAAATACCTCCTTCAGTTGGCTCTCCAGAATGCCTACATCCTCTACTGTGGGTACAATTCCGACACCCACAGGTTGTCCCATATCCAGTTTCTCGAGGTGGCCGGGAATGCCCTCATAAACTTTAATCCAGAGGAGTGGCCTTCCAACACCGCCCCTCTGCCCCGAGCTCCAGATCTGCCCCGAGAGGATAGGGCAGATGTCGCTAGGAGGGCCAAGCTCGTTCTTCCTGCTCCTGCCGACGCCGCCCTTGATGATGCCGCCATTGCTGCCGCCGCCCTTGACGATGCCACCGCCCCTGCTGTCCCTGTCCCTGCTGCCGCCCTCCCTCACATTCCAATGTCCCGTCGGGTAGTGGACCCTGTGTGTTGGCTGCAGGCAGGGGATCACACACTGGAGCTCCTAGAAGGGCCTAAGCAGAAACAGTGCCGGGTGTGCCATATGCAGGTTTGGGGAGTGTGACTGCAAATACCACACTGCGGTCATATATTGGAGTGCGCCTACCCGAGGAACACTGGAGGGTGCAGCAGACTGCCGAAGGGCGGCCCATCTGCAGTAAGGGCGCGCGTCTCCCTCCTCCACCTGTGCCTCGTCATGTCGAGAGGAAAAAAATGCAAGACTCTTCAGTGGAGGAGTGAGAAAACAAGAACAGAACGAAGAGTCAGGATTACGAGTGAGTATTCTGCATTGATTTTATATTTAGTTTTATATTTATTACAAGTTTTTATATATCTGTATTTATTGGTGTTTTGTATATTATTTCGTTTTATGCAAAAAAAAAGTTTTTCACCTGCATTCATTTTAGTTATGTATTTGTACCAAAATAAAAAGAATATATTATATATATATTTGTGTATGTATGAATGTATATATATACAGTGAACCCCCCGTATTCGCGGGGGATGCGTCCCACACCCCCCCGCGAATAGGTCAAATCCGCGAATGCTTAAAACCCCTCTAAAAACACTTAGAATTGCCCATTTTGATAGCTTAAACACAGAAAAACCCTGTAAAAATGCTTATACCTGAATATTTTAATAGTTTTATCACAAAAAGTGCATTTATTCATGAAAATTATATGAAAATACAGTAATTAGTGAATATTTCTCAGTGAAAAAATACAGCGAATAAAGTTTTATTTTCTGCAAATGATGGCTAGATATGTTCCACAGAGAAACTTCATTCACGTGAGTCCATGAACGTTGACAACGCTTTGAATCTGGGGGTTTGCTGTATATATATATATATATATATATATATATATATATATATATATATATATATATATATATATATTATTTTTTTTAAGCAAAACATCTAACATTCTAGTGATATTCAATCATTTACCTTCATTTTGCAACAAATGGAAAGTCTCTAGCACAATATTTCTAGATTTATGGTGAATTTAAAAAAAAAACATTTTCCTTCCCTCCACGCACAGTAACTCTGCTGAAAATCTCAGAATATCTTTAGTCACCTTGTCGTAATTTTCGCGCCGTTTTATATCAGGCGTTACATAAAGTGTTATACATGAAAATGTGCGCAATTTCAAGTGACAAAATTTAAACCTATGGTCAACTTTGACTTATTGACCGAAATGGTAAAAAAATGCTATTGTAAGCTAAAAACACATTCTAGTAACATTCAATCATTTACCTTCATTTTGCAACAAACGAAAAGTCTCTAACAATATTTCGATTTATGGTGATTTTTTGAAAAAAACTTTTTCCTTCCCTCCGCGCGCGGTAACTCTGCTGAAAATCTCAATTTCTTTAGTCACCTTGTCGTAATTTTCCCACCGTTTTATATCAGGCGTTACATAAAGTGTTATACATGAAAATGTGCGCAATTTCAAGTGACAAAATTTAAACCTACGGTCAACTTTGACTCGACCGAAATGGTAAAAAAATGCAATTTTAAGCTAAAACGCTTACATTCTAGTAACATTCAATCATTTACCTTCATTTTGCAACAAACGGAAAGTCTCAAACACAATATTTCGATTTATGGTGATTTTTTGAAAAAAACTTTTTCCTTCCCTCTGGGCACGGTAACTGCTGAAAATCTCAATTTCTTTAGTCACCTTGTCGTGATTTTCGCACCGTTTTATATCAGGCGTTACATAAAGTGTTATACATGAAAATGTGCGATACATGAAAATGTGCGCAATTTCATGTAGAATACAACTAAAAATAACTCATGGTTGTAGCTTTTATTAGTTTTGAAATATTTTCATATAAATCACGATGTGACAAAATTTAAACCTACGGTCAACTTTGACTCGACTGAAATGGTAAAAAAATGCAATTGTAAGCTAAAACGCTTACATTCTAGTAACATTCAATCATTTACCTTCATTTTTCAACAAACGGGAAGTCTCTAGCACAATATTTCGATTTATGGTGAATTTTTGAAAAAAACTTTTTCCTTCCCTCTGCGCACGGTAACTGCTGAAAATCTCAGCATTTCTTTAGTCACCTTGTCGTAATTTTCGCACCATTTTATATTAGGCGTTACGTAAAGTGTTATACGTGAAAATGTGTGCAGTTTCATGTAGAATACAACAAGAAATAACCCATGGTTGTAGCTTTTATCAGTTTTGAATATTTTCATATAAATCACGATAAATAGAAAAAATTCGAACTTAGGTCAACTTTAACTCAACCGAAATGGTCGACAAATGCAATTGTAAGCTAAAACACTTACAGGCTAGTAATATTCAGTCAATTACCTTCATTTTGCAACACACGGGAAGTCTCTAGCACAATATTTTGATTTGTGAATTTTTGAGAAAAAATTTTTTTACCTCCGCGAGTTACGAATTCATGCATCATTTTGTGATAATATTTTCTCTGTGTTGCGTTGATTGTTTTACAATTTGTTATATACCAAAATCGTCGCAATTTAGTGTACAATGCAATGAAAAAAAAAAATAACTCATTAACTTTAACCGTTTTGCTCACAGCGCGATTTGTATACAATTATATATGAAATTTTTTTTTGCGCTGTCATATATTCCAATATTTATATATGATAATGATATTTTTTTTTAATTTCTGATGGTTGCGTACTAAACTCCAGGCAATGACAAAAAAAGGAGCCAAAAATGAACTCTTAATCTTTAAAAACGAAGCGTGCTGTGATTTAAAAAAAAAAAAAATTTTCCGCTTCGGTGCTCACTCCCGAACGCCGCCGGCATACGACAGACACTTTTGTAAATAGAAGCTCGGTGTTTAAGGGTTAAAAAAGTAAAAGAGAATGATAAAAGTATTGTTAGTACTTGTACCATGTATAATGTACAGAATACCCTAGTGTAGGCTGGGCTATGTGCGAGATACGTTTTTTCCAACAAACGATGTGGTTTTGGGACCTAACCCCATCATTAGTAGGATAATACCTATAAGCATTTTTAGAGTTTTATTTTCTTGTGTTTGAACTATCAAAATAGGCAGTTCTGGGTGTTTTTAGAAGGGTTTTAAGTATTTGTGGATTGTACCTATTTGTGGGAGGGGGTGGTACGCATTCCCCGTGAATATGGGTTTTACTGTATATTTACATATATATATATTATGATTAGCAAGAACTCGCTAGCAAATTGCCTCCCCCCTTTCTCTTTTGTTGTTTGTTTTGTTGTCTTCATTTACTGCAAGCCGCTCGATCGATAGACCATCTGTCTATCGACTTCGCACGGTCAGAATACAAGGGTTTAAAAGATTAAGGCCACTCTCTTTAAGCAGATCTTTCTTCGTGGCAAAAGTGATCTCTGTCTGGTCGTTTCAAAACAGGCAAAACTCCCCTGCGGGCATCAGCTGAAGATGATTCAACACCCTATATGTTGGAAGTGCCCCTGCCCCATAGGAGGAGATAAAAGCAGAAAACACGAGGCCTCTTTCTTACATGCCTGGGGGCGATATGGAGTAAAGACGTCCTCAAACACCTGGCCCCATCGATGCCCTTGCATCCTAACCACGTGGCCCTTTCAAAGTATACTTTCTCCTCGGGCCCTTCGACCGCGACCCCTTGTTCGCTCCACCGTTGACCTGCCGGATGCCCCACATGCCATTGCCCGGCCCTTCGTGAAATTCCCACGCGTTGCCCTTTTTCGAGAAGTCCCCATCGCCGGAGATCGCTACCACTGGAGAAACTGCAGCCCATCGTTCGTGCACCGCCTGCAAGAAAAGGATGAGTACCCTTAAAAACGACAGACGTTCGTTGTGCATAAATTGCAGGAAGGTACAATGTAACGTCACATTGCGATGTGACGAATGTAGGTCATGGTCGATAGCACAGATGGAAGATTATCTCAAGTATAGGAAATCATTAGCTTCTAAGAGTAAACGTAAGGATTCAGCGGTAGAGACTCAGGGTTTTGACAAGGAGGCTTTAGAGTCAGAATTATTTAGGAAATTGGAAGACAAATTGTCAGCCAGCATGTCTAGTTTGTTTTCAAGTTTCATGTCAAAACTAACAGAAATCAAAGATCAGGAAAAAGGTAATAGGGACACAGAACCTAATCGCTCTTTTTCAGCTCCCCTGCCTGTTCCAGAACCAGCCCTAACGGGTGGTGGGGGTCATGGTAACGTAAGTCCTAAGGTAAAATCAAATTTAGGAATGACGCAGGCAGTTAGAGATAGGACGGTAGTAGAGAATCAGGAAGATAGGTTAAAGGTGCAGTTGGAGTCAGGTGTCATTAAGGTTGCGGCTCCCTTGTTGGATCCAACAGCGGTTCTTTTTCCCGCAGTAGGCTCTCTGCAACAAAAGGTTGCAAAATCGGTAGAGGATGACTCAATTTTGGTTCCTAGCTCTTCTGGTTTGGATAGGTTGGAAAGTATCCCTTCCTCTTCTTCGAAGTTTCTGTTTCCCCCTGGGGACAAACCTTTGTCCCTTTCAGAGTCTAATTCGGTAGATCAATTGCTGAACATTGCAGAGTATAATGCTGATCTGTTGGGACTCTCTAAAGGCTACAGATCTTTGGTTAGAAATTGTTTTAATATTAGTTTTCCAACATTTTTGAGCATGTTTTGAAAAATCTCCCGGAATTCACAAATGATGCTTTACAAGATTATCAGGGGGAACAGAATCGGTCTATTTTCTTTTCTTAAAATCTATGGCCTCTTCTGTATCTACAGACATCTCTTCCCCTATGGTTTCAAAATCTTCTATGGCTTTTTCTCAACCTTCCGTTTCGGGTCACTCTTCGGGGAGACTTTCGGTTTCTTCTCTCGCTCATCCGAGCTCTCTACCATTAACGGACTTGCCTTCGGGACAATCTTCCACAAATCATATGACTTCTCATCCTCCGGAGCTAGTTGCTGCGGCATCTGGTAGTGCGACTGTTCCCGTGTTCTTTTTGGCTCCGGTAGTCTCAACAATCACTGCAGTAGCTAGGTTTACTGGTAACCTATCATCCACAATCGCTTCGGGTTCAGTACCCCGCAGTTTCCCATGCGAAACTCCTGTGAGCTCCGGCCCGTCTGGTAAGTTCTCCACCGGTATGACGTCATCGGCAGGGACTCCGGTGGTTACCCCGAGTGTGGCTTCTTCTCTCTTCCCTCCTTCTGTACCTTCCTTCTCTACCTTTCCAACAGGTTTCTCTGTTCCTCCGGTTAGGATGGTTTTTGTAGGTTCGGGTTCGGTTGCGGGTCAGCAGGGGATGTTCCCCCCTTGTTCTTCTTCCGCTAATAAGCGGAGTGTCTGCTGCTGCGGTTCCTCATCTGCATGCTACTGTTATTCAGCCTAGTTCAGGGGTTGGCGAAACATTGCTGCTTCTCCGTTTTCTGAGGTGGGCGTGGTTGTGGGTGTGTCTGGCTCTCAGCGTAGCTCCACCGTTGTTGGAGAGTGGGGTTTTATGCAACCCTTCTCGGCTGCCCACAACATGATTACGACTAATCCCTCAGGTGTTCGTCTTGCGCACTCAGGTATTTCGTGTTCAGGGTTAACTGATCCAGCGTTTTCTAGGGGTCAGCCTGTCTCTGTTCCTGTCTCGACTAAAGAAAATCTTTCCGATAAGGATTTTTCTTGCGAGAAGAGGATCCGGTACCGGAAGCCTGTTCTCCTTCAGCGAACGAGAACAAATACAAGCGGATGGTGGACTTCATTCATGCGCTCTATCCACAGTCCAAGGCTCCAGAAGAACCTTTTCAACCTAATCAGGCGATGTTTGAGTCACTGTTTGCGACAAAACCAGTGGTGGCGCATGCACCAAAGAATCTAGTTTGGTGTGGCTGTGTTGAGCAGGCATTGAGGGAGGCGGACGGTAGGTTAGCGGCGTTAATTGGGTGGGGGTAGGCAGGATTCCACCTTGCTTCCTTCTCGTAAGGGTTTTTATAAGGTTGCGGGTAACCCTTCTGCGGGTGTTAGGGTCCCTCTTAATGAATCAGTGGAATCTGTCTAGGGTTCCTTCTTCAAATCGTTTGGTTTCTGTCACGGCGAGAGAGGCGGGTATTTTGGAAGACACTTTTCGTACTCAGTCGGAGGCACTATCCCATTCGATGTGGATGTTATCTGGTTTAATGGGGTTCCTTAAACAGGATGGTTATTCTCCCTCGGACCCAGCTTTGTTCAACAACCTCATCACTTTGGTGTCAATGGGACTGGCCTATCAGGCAAACATTTCGGCCGGATGCACAACCTTCTTCGGTAAGAAAAGGAGGGATTTCTTTCTGAACCATCTACCTCCGCATTATCCGGACATTCACAAAAAGGCTCTGTTGAGAGCACCATTGGCGCTCAGCAACAGTCTTTTCAGGGAGGAAGATGTAGCGTCGATGGTAAATTTCGTTTCCTCTTCTTCAGCTGTCGAGTCACAGCAAGCAATGATTCGGGTGGCAGCACAGACCGCCAGATCACCGAGAGGTTCCAGGATGACATCACCAGCTAAGCGGACGCGTTCCAAATCACCAACTAGGTCCCCTAAAAAAGTCCGCTTCTCATCCAAGTCTTCAGCTTCTGCTTCAGTTTCGAAACCTTCTGTCCTTAAGAAGGGTTTTCGGAAATAGGAGACACTTCCCTCGTAGGTTGCCTAGCTCCATTCTGGGAAATCTGGAAGGAGTGTGGCGCGGAGAGTTGGGTAGTGGAGGTGTTATTAAGGAAGGGGTACAGAGTCCCTTTTCATTCTCTTCCTCCTCTATCCAGCTCAACGGTTCATCTTCCCAGTTATTCCCCGTCCTCCATCAGGGGAATAGCTTTAGCAGCAGAAGTCCGAGCCCTCTTGGAGAAGGGAGCATTAGAACCCGCTCCTTCTTCCCCAGGATTTTACAGTCGGATTTTTGTGGCTCCAAAGTCAGGAGGATCTTGGAGACCCATCATAGATCTCTCGAGTCTCAACCGGTTCATCATCTCCCCGAAGTCCCATATGGAAACTTCTCAGTTGGTGCTGCGGTCGGTCCGGTGAGACGACTGGATGATTTCAGTGGACCTCAAGGACACTTATCTCCGGGTTCCGGTCCATCCGGAATTTCGAAAGTTCCTACGATTCTCGGGTCCAACTGGAACATTTCAGTTCAGAGTCCTCTGCTTCGGTCTGACCACAGCACCTCAAGTCTTTACGAGGGTGATGTCTCCTATTTCAGAGATAATGCATTGTCAGGGTTTCAGGATGAGGCGCTACCTCGACGATTGGTTAGTTCAGGCTTTGTCAGTAGAGGAAGTTTTGCAGGCAAGGGACTTCTTACTAAACTTGTGTCAAAAGTTGGGAATACACATCAACTTGGGAAAGAGTTCTTTGATTCCAGCTCAGACAAAAACGTATTTAGGAATAATGATTCAGACGCGTCTTTTGAGCGCTTTCCCGAAGGAGGAACGAGTTTTGGCAATTCTGAGCCAACTAGAGACATTCAGATCGAACAGATCTCAACTGGTGAGCCTATGGAAGAGCTTGCTGGGCAGGATGGCCTCCCTCTCACTCCTAATTCCAGGGTCTCGTCTCCGGATGCGTTCTCTTCAGGCATGTCTCAGGAATCGCTGGGACTTTCAGGAAGAGAACACGTTCATAGTCTGGGACGATTCTTGCCTGAGGGATCTTCGGTGGTGGTCAGAAGAATATCATCTGACCATCGGCGTAAGATTGGACTCCCCCATTCCAGATTTCCATCTGTACACAGATGCCTCGGATTAGGGTTGGGGAGCAACCCTGGAGGAATGTCAGGCCAGGTGCCTTTGGACGGATCTGGATCGGAGGGAGTCCATCAACCACAGGGAACTAAGAGCAATAGAAGAGGCTCTAAGTTGCTTTATTAGATCAGATAAGCAACAGGATTAGCGCTCTTTGCGACAACATAACTGCAGTGTCATACCTCAAGAAGGAGGGGGGAACAAAATCGCAAATTTTGAATCAAGTCGCCCAGAGAATTCTCCGCTGGTGCGAGTGCCACAGGAATACTCTCGTTCCTCAATTCGTGTTGGGAAAACTCAACGTTTTGGCAGACGCCCTAAGCCAATCGCAAGAGGTTCTAGGGGGGGAATGGACGCTAGTGCAGGAGGAAGTTCAACTTCTATTGAAGAAATGGCCAGCAACCATAGACCTGTTTGCTACAAGACTAAACTTTCGCCTCCCAGTATACTTCTCCCCAGTAGAAGATCCCATGTTGTTCGGGACGGACATCATGTTGCACTCTTGGAACGACATTCCCTCCATTCGGAATGATTCAACAAGTGTTGATGAAACTCAGGAGCTCCAACAACACCGAAATGACGTTGATTTGCCCTTTCTGGCCTCAAAGACCTTGGTTCCCGGACCTTCTCAATTTACTGACAGATGTTCCGGTTTTCCTTCCAGAGAGGAAAGATCTTCTCAGACAGCCGCACTTCCATCACTTCCACCGGAACCTCCGCGTGCTGAAGCTAGCTGCGTGGAGACTGTCCAGCAAGCAGCACGTCATGCCGGACTCTCTAAGGCAGTGGCTCGCCAACTGTCTTGCTGTCTGAGAAGATCAACCAGAAACCTATATCAGGCCAAGTGGGCGGTTTACCGCAGTTGGTGCCGGAACCAAGGTCATTGTATATCACTTCCAACCCCCCTTGACATGAGACCACCTTGACGTGGCGAGGGGGCTCTTGAACCCCAGGAATTTGTTTCTGGGTTTGAGTCCAAGAGTCTCATATGCCATCGTATATTGTTTTGGGTTAGATTTGTGAAAATTTCCACTTTTTGATAAAATTTGGTCGACCTGATAAATAGGAAAAGATATCATAGCTGGGAATGGGTTTATATCCGAAGCTAAAAAGTGAGAACTGTGGTAGGACCATCAACTGCCCGATAATGTTCGGACCTGAGAGATATCAGGCGGAACTATTCTTTAGTGCTAGACCACGGATTCCAGGGGGGTCTGGTTCTAGGGATAGGACTCTCGGCATTCTATCCGGTTTGCCCATAACATGATTAGGGTGGGGATGATTGTATTCTTGAAATACTCTCAGTCCTAGCAAGTGGGCTTAGCTTACACTTGGGCCACTCTAATCATGTTGTGCCATCCCCTTTGGGGTAGGGTAGGGACGCAGACATTTGGGAGTCGGTTCTCACTTGTGCCATTGGCGGAAGAATAAACCCCATGAAAGGCTGATGATATCTTTTTAAGGTTTTCAGGTTTATTTATTTTTTTTTTAAATTATTTACTTCAGTCTTAATGCAAAGTTGTATTAATGATTTAAGTACCCCTGGACCCATTGATGGTAGCGACTCGGCACAGTTGACGACTGCAGGAACCTCCTCTGACCTCTCTCTGGAAAAATCAGAAAAAAATACGAACGTAATTACACTGGAGCCCTATGCTCCAATGAAAAACAAGCCAAAAAAAAAAACAAATATCTTGACCCGACATTGACCTACTTCGACTCCCTCTTTGGGAGTGCAAGTTGGTCAAGATTCCTAACCTTAGAAACAGAGAAAAAAATATCGCCATTGAAACTAGAAAACTTCCTATTGAATCGACATTCAACTACTGAAATGTCATTCAGACAAGTAAAAGAACAGAGGTGGTTGATAGAAACCACTACAAGAAATCAATCGGAAAACTACTTAAATGTAAAAAATATTGATAATGTAAAAGTAAATATTAAAAAACATGACAATATGAACAGTGTACAGGGTACCATAGTACTCCCTGATAATGATGAACCAATAGTAAAGAAAATATTGCTAGATTCCCTTAAAAAAAGGTACAACAATATACAAGACTGCAAAAATTTACAACATAGCTAGTAGACGGAGTAATGAAAAATACTAAGAATAGCAAAGATAAAATTTTGAAGGCCATGAATTACCCTTAAAAATAAAAATCTTAGGCCAAAGCAGAGAACTGAGACCGTATGTCCCTAAACCACTACAGTGCCAAAACTGTAGTATATATGGACATACAAGAAAAAATTGCCATAATACATCTGTATGTGCATACTGTGGATCTGACAAACATGCCACACAGTGGAGGTGTGGTGAACCAAAATGCGTGAACTGTGGACAAAATCACCATGCAAGATCTAAGGAATGTATATATTATATATACAATACGGAATTGAAATTACTTCAAGAAAAGGACAGGAATGCTTATAAAAGAGGCCAAATTAGAATTAAAGGTTAGAGGAATGCATGATCCCACTAAGAAACGAACTTTTTCTACAGCAATAAGATCAAACAAAGAAACAAAAACGGAAATAAATAAGAGTAACAAAACCCTGATAGATCAACCTCAAAGAAAAATAACCACTTTGCAAGAAGAAGCTAATATAGCAAAGGACCAAGAAATGTATACAAATCTTTGCTCATATTCATTTGAGATTTTAAGAGAAATAGAATCACTAGAAGACAATACAAGCACCACAGAAATATTAAAAGATAGTTCTGATGAATTAGAAACTAAAGAAAAAAAGAGACCTTTAGAGAGAACTCCACCCAAGACCAACAAAAACCAACTATTATTAGAGATACATCCATTAAAATAAAGGCGGGAGACCCCAAGAAAGAACATAAACCAAATAATAAGAAAATACCTTTGTCTCCTAAAGTAATAATAAAACCAATAGAAACAGATACCCAGAACACCAAAGAAATAGCAGAGGAACAAACCATTGACAATAATGATTATGTGATGGGAGAAGAGATTACCCCGTCACCAACAATAGGTGCAGCAAGAGTAAATGAAAAAATGACACACGAAAACACATGTGGATGTAATGAATGCCTCATTGAACTGTGCAACAAAAATGAAAGCATAACAAAGGACAGTTTAAATAAAGAAACTACTAGTTTGGACACTCACGAAAAGGGCTGTATGTGCATTGGACACATAATGTCCTATAAAGAAAAACAAATAAATATTGTAAATAGGATTTTAAAAAAAATGCAGATTGATGATCCACAAAAAGAAAATAAAACTTGAACACATTAACGTTATACTTTGAATAATTATATTATTCAGTGGAATGTAAATGGTCTGCAGACCAGATTACATTTGGGAGAAATACAACTATTACTAAAGGAATATGAGCCAATGATAATATGTTAACAACATGTCAACAAAAAATATCAAAAATAGGTAAATATACCTTAGTATCTACATCTAGAGAAGAAGAAGGAAATTTAGGTACTGCTATATATGTACATAACAAAGTATGTTATGACAGAGTAGCTGTAAATTTTAATGACTTGCAAATATCAAGTATTAAAATACGGATAAAAAATGATAATTACATAATTTATAACTTATATAACCAACCTAATAAAAGTTACGACATTGATAAACTTAAAGATTTACTTAACAATGCCAAGGAACCTACATTAATAGTAGGTGATTTTAACACTCACAACCCAATATGGGACTGTCATTGTTCAAACTCAAATAGAACAGGTAGTAAAATAGAAGAGTTCATGGATTCAAACGACATGTGCTGTATAAATGATGACGAAATTAGTACATATTTTTCAAAAGCACATGGAACATTTTCCTTAGTAGACTTAACTTTATGTACAACAAGCATAGTTGACAGATTGGATTGGAATACAGTTGATGACTTGTACACCAGTGATCATTTCCCAATATTAATTTCCTTATTGCAAAATAATCCTGCAAAACATGTCCCTCACTATAACATTTATAAAGCAGATTGGGAGGCGATATGAAATGCACACTAGAAATATCCCACAATTTGAATATTTAAAGGACCATAATGAAGCTAATAAATTTCTTGTTGATTTCATTAAAAATGCTGCTGATAAAGCAATCCCAAAGACAAAACCCCATCCAACAAAACACAAAGTTCCCTGGTGGTCTGATGAGTTAACAGAATTAATAAATATAAAACATTCAATAGGGAGACAATTAGATAATTTGAATAGAAAGTTCAATAAAATAAATAAAAAATTACCGATATTAGAAAGAACTTTACAAAAAATGACTGTATTGTTACTAGAAATTAATACATTAAAACATGTATACAACAAAATATCTGCAAAATTTAAAAAAGAAGTAATTCAAGGAAGAATCATTTCATGGAGGAAATACGTATCAGATCTCTCTAATAATACTCCCATACAAAAAATATGGGAAAAATTCAGGAAAAGAAATGGTACCCATGTCAAACCACCTAGACATGCCATATTAAAAGATGGGAAAAGAACACTTGATCCAAAAGAAATAAGTAGTATAATGGGAAAAAATTTAGCAAATGTAAGTAGTGATAAGAATTTAGATGAACACTTCCGCTCAAAGAAAAATAAAATAGAATTAATAACAATAAATTTTGAAACAATAGAAGATATATATTATAATAGAAAATTTAGTATGTCAGAGATGGAATATGCTCTCTCGAACAGCAATAAATCTGCTCCTGGAGGTAACAATATTTGTTTTGAGATGATCTGCCACTTAGCACCTTTGGCAAAGTCATACTTATTAGAGTTTTATAATCATTTATGGCTTCGAAATTTATTTCCAGATGAATGGCGTAAAGCTATAATAATTCCTATCCCCAAACCTGGAAAAGATCCCAGTAACGTAAATAATTACAGACCAATTTCTTTAACAAGCTGCTTATGCAAATTGTTAGAGAAAATGGTAAATGCTCGTCTAACATGGCACATTCGAGAAAATAAAATTTTAACTCCCACTCAGTTTGGGTCACAGTGTAACAGATCCACATTGGATTCGCTCTGTAACTTAGAAGACCATATACGTAGAGGTTTTGAACGAAAACAAATTACTGTAGCTGTCTTTTTTGACATTGAAAAAGCATATGATACTACATGGAGGTATGCTATATTAAAAACTTTACAAAACAACAACATCTGTGGATATTTACCTAGGTTTATACAAAACTTTTTGACAAATCGCAGTTTTCAGGTGAGAATTGATGATGTTCTGTCTAGAACATTTCCTCTTGAAAATGGTGTTCCACAGGGAAGCGTCCTTAGTGGCACACTGTTTACTTTAGCAATTAATGACATCAATAAAAATCTACCTATTGGCATTAAAAGTAACCTGTACATGGATGATTTTGCCATATATTATTCAGCATCCTGAATAAAACATGCAGAATGAATCGTTAATAAAAGCATAGTAAAAATAGATGAATGGGCCTCATCTGTAGGCTTTAAATTTTCCATAGATAAAACTCAAGCAATCATGTTTTATAAAAATAAAAAGTGGAAAAAAGGTGAATAGATTTAAAAATCAGAAACCATAGTATACCAATTGGCCAAACAGCAAAATTTTTGGGATTAGTATTTGATACCCACTTGAACTGGAGAGCCCACATTACATATGTAAAATCTAAAAGTAAAAGAGCATTAAATCTAATTAGAAAACTATCGAACACTACTTGGGGAGCCGATAGACATACCCTTACTGTGCTGTATAAGGCAACAGTTCTGTCCATCATTCCCCCTGATCCCAACCCCTTGACGAGGTGGGGGGCTTAGGGATCCACAGCAGAGAGAGTGTTTCTTTTCACCTACTCTCACTGCTGTGGATTCAACTGATCATTGGGACCTTTAACTCCTTCACTCCTCCTCCTGTAAATTTTCCCCTTCCCTTCTTCCTCTTTCGTTGACGACTTTGGCATGATTTTGGATCATTCAATTGACTGCTCTCTTTGAGTTGATGGAGGGTGGAGTTGGACGGCATGCCTCTCCACCCGTAGAACTCGAGTACCTGACGTGATCGAGCGAGGGGAAAGTTTAATGTCAAACCCTGTCCTCAGTGCCGGGTCGTGATCTCGACGGACATCATGACACCTTAGCACCGGGGTGCAGTGTATATCCGGATATTACCCCTAGGACAGCCCTAATTAAAGGGATGACCTGTCCTCTAATTGTGACTCCATGGTGGGTATGGGGAATATCTGGATGAATTAAATATCTTCGTTTTTATGTCAACCCCCCTTATTTCTGCTGATGACTCTATGCTTTCCTCAAAGGACTTGGCCATGGAATCCTCCAAAACTCTAGTATGGCTACTTTACAGCCATATGTACCAAACACTCAATCTCAAAGGAGAAGAACATTTAAAAGAATGACCCTTGAGGATCTTTTTTTCTCCTCCAGTGTGGGCTCAGTATATCACTCTCACTTTAAGTGAAGAAGTAACCCCTCTAAGTGACTTGGTTATATACCGTTCACTTAAGAAAATTCTTAGCTGTGACAATCTTAAATTCTCCGTGGAAAAAAACAAAATCATAGTAAAGCTAAATCTGAAGAAGAATCAAAAACTACTTGAAACTACAAAACTTGAATTCATCATGTAAATGCTTCTGACAGGCACATTATAACACTAGAATTGGAACTATGTTGTTGGATAAACTTAGAGTTGAAAATGACACCAATGAATCTGTGTGTGAAACATTAAAAGAAGTCCTGCAAGATCAAAAACATAATGTTAAATCTGTTATTGTCTATGAGAGGAGAAGTGTTAAAACTGGACGAAGTCTGAAGATAACTAAAATAACTTTTTCACAGCAAACAATTCCAACATTTATGAAAATAGGCAACAAAAGAATAGCAATTAAAGAAGAATATCCAAAACCTATGCAATGTAAGATTTGCTTGAAATTTGAACATACAGCAAAACGATGCAAGTCTTTGGCCTCACCTAGATGCTTTAAATGTGGCTCCTTGGAGCATAGTAGTGATGATTGCAGCAGCCCCAAAAATGCTTTAATTGTAATGGTTCACACCACGCTTATGCAAGGGAGTGTGTATATTTCAGATATTTCAAGAAGCCCTTACCAGATCAAGAAAATATGGTATAACGGTCAAGGAAGCTAAAGAAGACATGAAAGAAGAAGGAATGCAACTTCCCAAAAACATTTGCAGATGCACTCAAACTCCAAAGTAAAACAACATCAATGATGTCTCACAAACCACCCAATCTTCTAACACCAGAAATCAAATAACTGTAGAAGAATCAGATAAAAGCAATACCATGGAGATAAGTAATAAATTAAAGTACTGTCCAGCCTTGCTGTACATGATCATCTTGATGAACAGAGAGAAGATATCTCTGATAATTTACATCTTAACAAAAGCCAAAACAAAGAAGAAGATATATCTCAAATGATAATCCATAACAAAAACAAACTACAAAATACTAAAGAAATCGAAGAAATACTAAGAGAACTAGATGGACCACCAGAGATAGGAAAAAGACCTAGATCACACAGTGTAACGTCCTCGCCTAAGAAAGAGAACGACCTTCATAGTCCAAATAGTAAATGTCTAAAAACTACAAGTTCAGAGGAAACCATTGTTTCTGAGTCCAGTCCCGTGTCAGCCGGTGAAATTCCATTACAGCACGAATTTCTAGGTATAATATGCTAGATATACCAGAGAAAAAGAGCTTTCAGGAAAGCTGGGGTTACTACCCCCAGTCGAGCGTCTTCTAGGAAGACGTCGGGTATAAAGAAGGGTGAGTGAAATACCACTACACGGAAACATACTCGAAAGATCTCTCCCTATCAAAACCCCGGAACAGAGCGGTGAGCTGTTACAGCCCCTACACTCGACACACCGCCAGGACGGGCGACACCAGCGCCATCTACCTCATTCCATTTTCTAGCACGTGATAACTATCTTGTGATTTTGTGTGCTCGTGCCTTTTTGTGAATTTTCCCATCTTTCATCATGTCATCGAGCAGCTTTACTATCTCCAAGTTAAGTACTATGTTATAGTGGGGTTTTTCGTTCTTTATTTGGCTGTTTTGGTCTCATTTTATATATATATATTGAGATCTTATTATGGCCTTATATACGGCGTCCCTGTATATCCAGCCATGTCGACCACGAGGCGACCCCATCAGTTTCCTTCTGTTGGAGTTGTCTCATTGTCGTTATAGTTATTATATATATTTTTTGCCCTGGTTCTCCTCCTGGCGGGTTTCCTGCAGTGGCACCCCCCCTTTTTTTGATAATTTACATAAATTTGGCCTACCGGCCCTTTTGAGGTGATGCCCTGTCCAGGTTCCCCCCCTCCAGGTTGGGTTCCCTTTTATTTTAGTCTGTATTAGGCTATTATTATTTTATTCTTGGCGATAGTGCTCTCAGTTCGTTATTTTTCATCTTTACCTCCTCGTGGTGGCGGCAGCCTTAGATCTAACCGTTGCCTCGGGGTAGGCTACGCACCCTATTGAGCACATTTTTATTTCATGTTTTTGTGTGATGGTTTTTTAGTGGAGTAGGTTATTGCTTCCATCCTCTTGCCCTCGGCGTGGAAGTCCATCAGGTTGAGGAGTTTTAGTTGCTGTTTCCTCCGGGTCGTTTTTTTGGTGGGCAGAGTGAGCCCCTTAGTTCTCTTCCTTCCTTTAGGGAATAGAGTTCTTTGGATGTGTCTCCTCTAGGCTATTCGCCTTCTTGCCCCCTCTTCTCGTTCCCGGTTGGTTCTCGGCACAAAATTTCTCTCCTTGTTTGTTCCTCCTCCCCTCCGTACTCCTGCCCTTTTCCTAGCCTATACTAGGTTAGGTCCCCATTAGGCTGTGCCTAGGCAGGAGTCGGGCATCGAGGCTTGGTCGCTCCCCTTCCCTAGTAGTAGGCCACCCTCCTATCACAGTTCCCAGTTCATTCTTGGAGTGGTGTAGTGCAGTTGATCGGGTTATAGGTTTCCCCCGTCTCCTGTTTCAGTAGCCTACCATTCTCCCCTACTCCACCCACCCCCCCCACCCTTCCAGCTTTGCTCTACTCGTGGGGTGACGCTAGATGGCGTTTTCTCGAGTTCAGGGACTTCTCTGTTGGTAGAGGGATTCGCTCCCTCCCATACAGTCCCCTCGCATCGCTGTGTTGGGTTAGTGATTAGTTCACTTTACGTAGCTCGAACGTGTTGAACACTTTATCCCAAGACTCCTCCCGCCCGGCCGACTACTTGTCGGCTGGGTTATTATTTTTGCTCCGGTTTATGTTAAAGATACTGAGCATCTGGTCCACCTTGTTTCTCTGGCGGGGTAGTAGTGAAGAAGAATTTATTTATTTATATAAGGAGCGGATCCCTCCTGTCTCCGGAGAATTTCTATTTACCGTCATTAGTTTATGTTATTACATGATATATGTATTTAAATATAAATATTTTTTTGTTATCTTTGGAGTACTCTCCTTAGTTTTATACGTGAGTCCGGTTCTACGCCCGGGGGTTCCGCTGTTAAATTTACAGGCAATCCCTGTGGCGAGTTCCTGTTGTCTCATTCCTTCCATCCCCCGGAGTATTCCGGGGTCTGGAAGTCTTGCCTGCCACTCTGTGTATTTTGGAGCTTATTGGCCTAGTTTATTAAAAGGTATTTCTTCTCCACCGGAGTATTCCGGCTGCAGTTGAAATTCCCGGCCTTACCAGCCTTAGATTGCTTAGAGTGGTAGGTTCATGTTCGTTTTCCACTTACAGACTGTTCGCTGTGAGGAGCCAGGGTGTACTGCGTCACTGCAACAACCTTACGGTCACGTAGTGTGCCGGACCCACGCTGGTTGCGCGGTCCGGCTCGACGACCTGGTAGTCTGGCACCCGATGGTTGTGAGGTTTGTTTCGCCTTGTGCGCGCAACCATCCAGGATGAGTCGGTAAGTGACAATCTTCCTCCGTTTTATGCTCCTCATTTTGAATTTTGTTTATGTGGTTTCCGGACTGTTTTTTCACCCTTTAGCTAATTGTTGGCTTTCTTTCAGGCGGACGAGTCCTCTAAGAAATCAGCCTTGGAATCTCTCCGGGCCTGGGTGGCTGGGTTTGGAAGGAATGTTCCGTCGGGGAAGCCCTTTGTCCTCGACGCGAAGTTGAGGGACCTGCTCTACCCCGGCGCAAAGTGGCGGCCAACAAAGCAGTGCCAGAAGATCTTGCCACCCCATCATCCAGCAGATCCGGGATGCGACCCAGCCACCCCAAGTGGATATTCTTTACTCAGAAGTTTCAGAGGACGTTGCCGCTTGAACTTAGACCTCGAACCCATGGCTGTTGAGCAGGACCAGGGGGTAAGTAGCGAGGTAGGTGAGGTTGTTGGGGCGGGCGCCCTTTAACGATTCCCCAGCTTCTTCATTATCTTCCTTTTCAGGTTTTGGGAAGTCTTCCTCCTTGGGTGATAGGGCTCCATCAGCTATCCCCAAGTTGAAGTTGAAGACTTCATGGAAGGCGAAGGGCTATAAGTCCTCGTCCTCCAAGAAAGCATCGCCTTTCCCCCCGTCGAAGGCTAAGGTCTCAGCACCTGTAGCCTCCAGGAGCAAGTCTAGTTCCTCCGGCAAAGGCGCGAGTAAGAGGGCAACAAGATCAAGCCCTCCTCGCCAACCTGCCTTTGACGCGGAGACCTTTGCGAAAGAAATGTTCCAAAGGTTCTCCGAGGACTTCAATGACAAGTTTAACCAAATGTCCGAAAAGTTTGCCACGTCACGACAATAAGATCTCTCAGAAGTTTGCCGCTTATGACAACATGCTGGCGGGAATAGCCAACCCACCCCAGCCGAACCCCAGTATGTCATTCCCCGATCACACGGAACTCCCCTCCTTTCAATCTTGGCAACCCTTGGCGTTTCGCCCTCCGGGCCATCCAACACGATGGCAAACTGTCCATTGAAGGTCTTGGCACGAGACGGTTGGAGGAGTTGGAGTTCTTCCCCGCCGATCTCTTGCCCCCGTATCCAGGTTTCGTAAGGTTGACAGAGGAAGCTTGGATTCGTTCGGATAAGGTTCCCAGGGAGACTGTCATCATCCCCAGGGACCAAGCTCAGTCGTCTCTCCTGCACACTCTGACGGAGTGGCAGGCAGACAACACAAAGTTGACTCCTTTCAAGGGCAGCTTTACTATGTTTGCCCTGGGAGACAACTTACCAACTCCCTGTTGGAACAAAGTCGCCCTGGCTACGGCCCGAGCGTGCTTTGACGGTAATCCGTTACCGCAGCTAAGGGAAACAGACCCCACTTCCCTGGTGTTCCCGGGAAGTGATGAGTTCTGGATGGATGCTCCGTCCACCTTCACGGTCGGGAAGTTGGACCCCCTCTGTGCTTCCTCACAGTTTAGCGAGGAACTCCCCAAGCTGCCGGAATCTTTGCTAAAGGCGGAGTTTGATGCCCAGACTAAGCTAGCCCGGTCCCTGAACTCCGTCTGCCTCACAGAAGCCACCGCCGTCTCCTGCGCGGACGAGCCCTTTTTCCAGGTCTTAGCTAAGTCCCTGTTAGCTGGCTTTCAGTCTGACCTGTTTGAATTCATCATGGCCAGACTGGAATGTAGGAAGTTCGTCTTCGCAAACGCTACTATCCGTCACGAGCCTAACAAGCTCGTAAAGAGCTCGATCTGGGGACCTAACCTCTTCCCAGAAGAAGAGGTTACGAACGTCATGACTGAGGCTACAAGGGCCAACCAGAGTCTGCGCTCTCGCTGGGGCATCCCCACCTACAAACGCAAGACCCCTGAATCTGGCGGCCCCCAGACGAGAGGAGGCAAACGTTTTAGGAGACATAAAAGACCCCACCAGCAGACGGTAGTTCAAGCCGTCCCAGTCTCGGCAGCGGCACAGCCCTCCACTTCAAAAGCTCTCCCCCAACAATATGTGCTGGTCCAACCAGCTCATTCCCTTGCTGCGCCCTCGTATGTTACTTCACCAGCTTACAACCCCACCTACGAGGGCCGGGGTTACTTTCACGGCCTTAACAGAATCGCAAGGGGGGGAAGAGGCAGGGCCCCTCACAGAGGGAAGGCGAACACCACCCCAAGGGGAAAACCTGGACGTGGTAGAGGAAACAAACCCGCTCCCTCCCACTGAGAAAACACAGGTAGGTGGTCGCCTCTATTGGTTCAGGGACCAATGGACCTTCAGCCCTTGGTCACACAGTATAGTGTCCAAAGGTCTGGGTTGGAGTTGGATCAAGGAACCTCCTCCTCCGAACAGGTTTTACCAGCCACCCTCATCAATCCTACGGGATTATGTGGCAGAATTGCTCAACAAACGAGCAATAAAGAAAGTAAGGCACCTAAAATTTCAAGGCAGGTTATTCACAGTTCCCAAAAAAGACTCAGATCAGCAAAGAGTGATCCTGGATCTGTCGCGTCTAAATCTCTACATAAAATGCGACAAATTTCGCATGCTTACAATAGCTCAGGTACGGACTCTACTTCCAAAAGGCATGGAGCCGTCACCACCTCCATCGATCTTTCAGACGCTTACTATCACGTCCGGTTGCGCTGAACTTCTCTCAGTTCCTCGGTTTCAGACTCGGGAATCAAGCCTACTCGTTCAAGGTCATGCCCTTCGGCCTAAACATTGCGCCCAGAGTATTCACCAAGCTGGCGGACACGGTAGTTCAACAACTCCGGTCCCAGGGATATCCCTAGCAGCGTACCTGGACGATTGGATAATTTGGGCACCAACAGTTCTGGAGTGTCAGAAGGCTACGACCATAGTCATCAACTTCCTAGAATCGTTAGGTTTTCAACTGAACAGACAAAAGTCTCGCCTGACTCCGAGTCCCGGTTTCAGTGGCTGGGCCTACAGTGGATTTGTCTGCTCACACGTTATCCCTCCCACCTCCCAAGAGGAAGGAGATAGCATCTCTCACCAGAAAATTTCTCAAAAAATCAATCGGCATCCCGCCGATCCCAAGAAAGGGTCCTGGGTCCCTTCAATTTGCCTCAGTGACAGACCTGCTCTTAAAAGCGAAACTCAAAGACATAAACAGAGTGTGGCGGAGTCGAGCCAATGTCAAGCTCAGAGACAAGGTCTCTCCATCCCTCGAATCTTGAAAACAAGACTGCGGCCTTGGACCTCAGTCAAGGGCCTCTCAAAGTCAGTTCCGCTTCAGTTTCCCCCTCCGGCACTAGTTGTCCACACAGACGCTTCCCTAAGCGGCTGGGGGATATTCCCAAAACAAAAGTACAGGAACGTGGTCCACAATGTTTCAGCAGTTCCATATAAACACCCTGGAAGCTATGGCGGTCTTTCTAACTTTAAAGAAAATCTGCCCCCCCAACCGGATTCATATCAGGTTGGTATTGGACAGCGCAGTGGTAGTTCATTGCATCAACAGGGGCGGCTCCAAATCAGGTCGAGTAAACCAAGTAATGGTTGCTATCTTCTCCCTGGCGAACAAGCACGGCTGGCACCTGTCAGCCACCCACCTTGCGGGGGTACGGAACGTGGTGGCGGATTCCCTGTCCAGAACGACTCCGTTGGAGACGGAGTGGTCCCTGGACACGGAATCTTTCAAATGGATTTGCCGCCGGGTTCCTGGTCTCCAAGTGGATCTGTTCGCGACAGAAAGCAACTTCAAGCTCCCCTGTTATGTGGCCCCCAACCTGGACCCTCAGGCATACGCCACGGACGCAATGACAATAGATTGGAACAAATGGGAGAAAATTTACCTATTCCCTCCAATAAATTTACTGTTGAAAGTATTACACAAACTCAGGACATTCAAAGGTCAACTAGCCCTTGTAGCCCCCTACTGGCCGAAGAGCAATTGGTTCCCTCTTCTTCAGGAACTGGGACTGCGGAGTCTTCGGATTCCCAAGCCCATACTGACCCAGACAGTACAAACCAAGACTGTGTCAGCTTCCTCAAGAATTCAGAATGCCCTAGTTTTATGGACTTTATAAAATTCGCAGCCCAAAAAGGGGCAAACATTGACCCTGTCAACACTCTATTTCTTGAGTCAGATAAAAGAGATTCTACTCTTAGACAATATGATTCAGCAGTCAAAAAATTAGCCTCCTTCCTAAAAGCATCTGAAGCCAAGATTATGACGACTAATTTAGGAGTCTCTTTCTTTAGATCACTGTTTGAAAAAGGCCTTGCTCCGGCCACTATTACCACAGCCAAGTCAGCCCTGAAGAAAGTATTCCTGTACGGCTTTAAAATCGACCTTACAGATTCCTATTTTTCATCCATCCCCAGAGCATGCGCTCGTCTGAGACCCGTATCACGCCCACATTCTGTTACGTGGTTTCTCAATGACGTCCTTAAGTTAGCATCAGAGATAGATAACTTTCAATGCTCTTATCAGGATCTGTTAAGGAAGACCTTATTTCTGATTAGCTTGGCCTCAGGTGCTAGAATCTCAGAGCTGTCAGTTCTCACTAGAGGTGATAATTTTGTGAACTTCCTCCCGTCCGGAGAGGTCCTCCTTTCCCCTGATCCTAGATTCTTAGCCAAAAACGAAGACCCACAAGACAGGTGGTCTCCTTGGAAGGTGGTGCCCCTTCCACAAGACCAGTCTTTATGTCCAGTTCATACACTTAAATCTTACCTTTTAAGAACTCCACAGAGTAAGTCGGGTCCTCTTTTTATCAGGGAGAAAGGTGGTACTCTATCACTGAATGGTATAAGACAACAAATTCTGTATTTTATTAAACAAGCCAACCCAGATTCAGTTCCTAAGGTTCATGATATTCGAGCAGTTGCTACTTCCATTAATTACTTTCATAATATGGATTTCTCAGAGTTGACTAAATATACGGGTTGGAAATCACCTCTAGTGTTTAAATGCCACTATTTAAAATCGCTCAAGCCCTGAAATTTTCTACCATAGCTGTGGGAAGTGTCATCTCCCACCTTAACCAATCATATCCTTATCCTCCTTTCCCCCCCGCCCGCCTGCCTCATTTACTTCTCTGCTTGTCCTCCTGGTTGATCATGCCTCACTGCCTTGCTCCTCATATTGATGTAATTTGTCTCTGTTGACTGGAAACTGTAATCTGACATGTTACGATTGTATTTTCTTGTGGGGTACTGGGCGGTTTTTATTTTGCTCCATGTACCCCAGATGTGTGTTTATACACTGTGAATTTTGCTTATTAATTGGTTGATCTCTTACGTGTTTAGCTTGAGTTTGCGTGTGTAGTTTTAAGATTGTATGTGCCATTTGAAATTGTATACACCATTGTACCTATCCAATTTCGTGTAATATTGTACTTTAGTGATGTTGAGTGGTTTTGGGGAACCCTTCCCCGTCGTGCCGGGGACCTCCCCTTGTCTTTCTAGTCTTAAGTCTTTGATGTGCCTTACATTTGGTGTTTTTCTCACATGTAAGAGATTCCCTCATTAAAACTGCTTTCGTGATTTATGTTTTTTTCTTCAGATTACCCAGTTTCCTCGTAGTTTGCAGCCTTGGCATGATTCTCTGTCACTATTTCACCGGCTGACACGGGACTGGACTCAGAAAAGGGATTTTGACAAAGGAAAATCTATTTCTGAGGAAGGTCCTGCGTGTCACCCGGTGACCCTCCCTGACTCACCTATGGCTCCCCCCCCCTTTTTCTTGCACATGCCAAGTCTGGGGTTAGTGCTAGCATGGAATGAGGTAGATGGCGCTGGTGTCGCCGTCCTGGCGGGTGTCGAGTGTAGGGGCTGTAACGGCTCACCGCTCTGTTCCGGGGGTTTTGATAGGGAGAGATCTTTCGAGTATGTTTCCGTGGTAGTGGTATTTCACTCACCCTTCTTTATACCGACGTCTTCCTAGAAGACGCTCGACGGGGTAGTAACCCCAGCTTTCCTGAAAAGCTCTTTTCTCTGGTATATCTAGCATATTATACCTAGAAATTCGTGCTGTAATGGAATTTCACCGGGTGACACGGGACCTTCCTCAGAAATAGATTTTTCCTTTGTCAAAATCCCTTTTATACCACCAATAGTAAAAACCCTTCTGAAAATAATTCTTCTAAAATAATTTCACAGAATTCTAAGGAACCTAAAAGAAAACCAAATATAAAAACACATAAGTCACTGATACGAGACTATGCCATGCCACCTGATTACAGAAAAGGTGCAGGAAGCAAAATTCCGTTGTACAACAACAAAGATATTATCAAAAGTTCCAATTCAAAAAATAAAGTGGACTCAATTCTCCCAACTCAGGGTCGTAAGACTAGAGTAAGTAAGTAAAATTCAATTCTGAAAATAATAATGACACTCCTTCATTTATATTACAATGGAACCTTCGAAGTATTAACAAAAACAAATTAGAATTACTTAAATTAATTGATGAATATAGCCCAATTTGTATCTGCCTCAATGAAACATTTTTACCCATTTCCTACAGTTTTACAAATAAGTTTTATACATCTTATCAACCTCACTCTGCTAATCAGAAAGGAAATATGATTCTCGTCAGAAAAGATGTACCTTTCACAGTACAAGATGTTTCATCTGAAATAAATGCCTTAGCAGTTCAGATTAAACTAGAGGAAATTATAACAATTTGTTCTATATATCTAAACCCGAATAATAATATAGATTTAGAAAAGCTGAATGACTTAGTCAAGAAGCTCCCCCAACCATTTTTACTTATAGGAGATTTCAATGCAAGACATTTATCATGGCATGATGTAAAATCAAACTCTAGAGGCAACATTATACTTGATTTTATTATAGATAATCAACTCCACATATTAGATGAAGACAAACCAACTCATTTTGATCAACGAACAAAGAGTTACTCTCACATAGATTTGTCCTTGTGTTCACAAGATCTAGCAGATAAATATTTCTGGAACACTTATGACGATTTGTGTGGTAGTGATCATTTTCCTGTCTTGATTAATATTCTAAATTTCACTGGAGAGGTAGCAATCAATAAATTTAATGTTAGTAAAGCCAATTGGGGAGATTTTGGTGAATGCACAAAGAATGTTCCAATATGGGATGATAATTTGGACATAGAAACTATTTTAGTTATGTTTTTAATTCTGGTAATTGATGCTGCAGAATCATCAATGCCATTTGTATCACATGTGAAGATCAAATGCCCAGTTCCGTGGTGGAATGAGGAGTGTAAAAAAGCAAAGAAGGCTCGTAATAAAGCCCAAAGAAAATTTAAAAAGTCTAGAAATGATTCGGATTACATAGAATATAAAATGTGCTGTCGCAAAACGAACGTTTAATGAAGCACAAAGAAAATCTTGGTGTAACTACCTAAAATCGGTGTGCAAAGATACACCCTTAAGAAAGATATGGAAAAAGTGCATAAAATACTAGGAAAGCACATTCGATCCCATGTACCAGTTTTGAAAATTAACAGCAAACTGATATATGATACTAAAGAGGTAGTAACTTGCTTAGGAGAACATTTAAGTAATATCTCCAAAGGTTCATCAATAAAATCTTTTCACAACATTAAAGAAAAGGAAGAAAAAATCCAATTAATTTTGAGACTGATCAATGTTATTCATACAATGATTGCTTTACCATGGATGAACTCTTATCGGCATTGTCAACATGTTCTAATACAGCCCCTGGTGAAGATTTGATCACTTTTGAAATGTTGAAACACCTTCACCCTAACAGTTTACAATATTTATTAAAGCTATACAACAAAATATGGATAGAAATATATTTTCCACAAGATTGGCGGAAAGCACTGGACCTTCCATTCTTGAAGCCAGGCAAAGATCCTTATGACACAAATAGCTACAGACCAATAGCATTAACAAGCTGTTTATGTAAACTGTTTGAGAAAATGATTAACAACAGATTAATCTGGTATCTTGAAAAAACAGGATACTTTTCTGTTTCACAATATGGATATAGGAAACTGAGATCTACCCTTGAGCCTTTAACTTTACTTGACGCTGATATTGGGAAAGCTTTTACTTCAAATAGTTATGCCATAGCCATTTTCTTTGATATGGAAAAGGCCTATGACAAGACATGGAAACATCAGATTTTAAAAGAAATGTATTATTCTGGACTGAGAGGGTGTTTACCCTTAAACATAGTACAATTTTTAAAGGAAAGAACCTTTAAAGTTAAGATAAATGGTGTTTTATCTAAGGAGTATCCACAATATGAAGGAGTTCCTCAAGGTAGTGTTTTGAGCACCACCCTTTTTATTATGGCCATAAATGACATTACAAAACAACTACCAACTGGTGTACAGTGTTCTTTGTATGTAGATGATTTTGCTATTTGGATCATCCACTCAGATATTTATACAGGACAGAGTATATTACAAAAATCTCTTGATCTTATTGTATCATGGACTACTGCACATGGATTCACTATATCGACAAATAAAACTGTAGCCATTACTTTTACAAATAAGAAAAATGTACCGAAAATGAAATTACTACTATATAATAAACTAATTAATTTTGTGACTCTTACCAAGTTTCTGGGGTTGTATTTTGACCAACGAATGACTTGGAAATTTCACATTAATTACCTACGTGAAAGTTGTAGTAAAGTACTTCATCTACTGAAGAAATTGTCACATACCAAGTGGGGCTCAGATAGAAGTACATTACTTTATTTACACAAGACCTTGATATTGAGTAAAATTGATTATGGGTCGCATCTATATGCTTCTGCATCTGCCAGTACATTGAAAAAATTAGATCCTCTTCATAATGCAGGTTTGAGATATGCTACGGGTGCATTTAAATCTACACCTGTTATTTCTTTGTATTGTGAAACAGGTCTATGTTCACTTGATCAAAGAAGAGTCGAATATAGTTTAAACTTCTATTCGCGGACATTAAGATACCCATCAAAATTGAGTAGAATTATAAATAATACCAGCATTCCAAAAAGAGTTGGACCACGATCTTTTTATTCATTTGTGATACGACTGAAAATATACATAGAGAAATATAGTATTCCACCATTAAAATTCCTGAACCACTTACCAAATTCAACACCTTTTTGGAAATGGAATAAACCTAATATATGCTATGAATTATTTGATTTAAAGAAAGAGGAAATTCCAAGTTTTGCTATCAAACAAATTTTTCTGGAACACCAAGAAATGCATGCAAATACACTCTCCATTTATACAGATGGTTCTAAAACTGATGCTGCTGTGGGATTCGCAGTTATTACAGACGAGGAATATTATTATGGAAGAATGCCTATATATAGCTCCATATATTCCACTGAATTAGCAGGAATTTCATTGGCTCTATATAAAATACCCAAAACTCCCAACAAACATTACACTATATATAGTGATTCTAAAAGTGCTATTCAAGCAATAGATTCTTTTAATCATCATCACCCTGCTATTAGAGCAATACAAGAAAATATTCATTTTTTAAGCATTCGAAATATAAAGATATCCTTGTGCTGGACACCAGGCCATGTTGGAATTGAAGGTAATGAAATTGCTGATAAAAATGCAAAGAAAGCAGCATTAAACGATAAAAATAAAATGTACAAAACTTATTATAAGGACTCAAAAAAGTATTTTAAATCTATATTAGATAAAATCTGGGGAGACCAATGGTTGTCACTTGAAAATAACAAACTTAGAGGAATAAAGACTACAATACTCCCTTTTAATAGTTCCTTACAGAAGCAGAGAAATCATGAGGTTGCTTTGTGCAGGCTGCGTAATGGGCACACAAGGTTGACTCATGGCTTTCTTATGACTGGTCAACCTCCTCCAGAATGTGATTCCTGTCAAACCAGAATAACAGTGAAACACATTTTAATTGAATGCTCCAAATATTCACATATTAGACATAAATACTTTGGATCATCTCCTAGAATGCAGGACATTCTGGGAGATGATGACTCAAAAGTTTTTAAGATTTTTAGATTTTTAACAGATACTGATCTCTTAAAATATATATAGATAATTTTATTCATACACATTTTAAAAGTGAAATGTTTTATCTGTTTGTTTGTTTATTTGATTTTTTTTTACATATAGCTTACTTATTACAATTTTAAGCATAAATATAGATGTATATGAGTGTGTGTGTGTGTATGCATAAATGCTTAAGTTTCTGCAATTTTAAAGATATTTGTATATATCAGACTGTAATCAGTGAAATTTTAAATATTTGGGGGAAAATTCTATACTTTGATTTTATTTATTTATTTATTTTTTTAATAATTGATAATCCCGTGAATATAGATATTTATTTTCTTCCTCTGTGCATGCAAATATATATAAAATGATATAAGTACTAAATTTAAATTAAAACAATAGATTCCATAAATATATTCTATTTAACATAGCATATTCAACAGATTTTATCTGCTTATTAAGCAGCCGATTGGACTTAGTCGGAAGTGGCTGCTAAAACAAATAATTTAATAATAATAATCTGTCCATCATTGATTATGGAAGCGAAGTATATGGCTCGGCATCTGACGCAGTTCTGAAAATGTTAGACCCTGTTCACAATGAAGGCCTTAGAATATGCTCAGGAGCCTTTAGATCATCACCAAAATCATCGTTACAAGTTGAATGTGGTGAACTGCCTTTGTCTCTCCATAGAGAGCTAGTAACAATGAAAAGTGCTTTAAGAATTCAAACTAGTGATTCTCCAGCCAAAAAATTATTTGAATTAAGAGATGTATTTATAAACAATCATCCACCACCTTTCCCAATTAGAGCTAGAAGATTGTTTGAGTCACTAAATATAAATATACAAGTGCCTGTAATAGTAAAATCACCTCCTCCTAGGACAATGAATAAAACGAGAATTTGCACACACTTCAAGTATTTATCAAAAAGTAACTCATATACAACAGAACACCATAGACAGCATACAGTAGAGCATATAAATCGTAAAGGTCCACATTACGCAATATATACGGATGGATCTAAATCAGAATATGGAGTAGGATATGCTGCAGTGTCCCAAGACAAAACTTATCAGTTCTCCCTGCCTAAAAATGCTTCTGTATTTACAGCAGAATTGTATGGAATTGCATCAGCTATAAAAATAATTAAAGAATCATCATTCAATAATTTTGTGATTTTCAGTGATTCAAGAAGTGCTATAGAAGCTATTCAAAGTTACAAATCAAATAATAATATAGTACAACAAATTAAATTATATCTCCATAAATTATATAATAATGGAAAAAATGTAGAAATATGTTGGATCCCTGCGCATGTAGGGATCAAAGGGAATGAAGATGCAGACAAAGCAGCTAAAGCAGCAACGCGCATGACAAGATCAAATGTGAATATCCCTGCTACTGATTATGCAACTCACATAAAAATGGGTATCATAAATAAATGGCAAAATATATGGTATGAAGAACCGGAAAGTAATAAACTGAAAGAAATAAAACCTAATGTTAAAAAATGGAGTTCATCTTATCAGAGAGAGAGACACGCACAAGTAATTTTAACACGCCTCAGAATAGGCCATACTCATCTGACACATGGGCACTTAATGAGCAGCCCACATGGCCCGGCTCCCGAGTACTCAGAATGCAGAGTAATGATAACGGTCAGACATGTGTTATGTGAATGTCCAAAGTATGACAGACAACGAATGTCTACTTTTGGAAATAGATCAGTGAAAGAAATTTTGTCAGAATCTTTCACATTTTCAATCGGTCCAGTTTTGATGTTCTTGAAGAACTGTAATTTAATTAATAAAATATAAAAATAAGTAAATAATAAAAGCATAAAACCCTTTTAACATTTGAATTTTTCAAAAAAGAAAAATTTTAAAAATTTTGTTTAATTTATATTCTGAATTTTAATATACCATTTTAGTATGTATGTAAGGAAGTCTGAGTAAATGTATTTATTGTATGAGAGGATGTGCTTATGTGCAGTTTTTAATTTAATTTTAATTCATTCATCTTTGTATCGGATGATCTATTGGGTCCTAGCACTTGACTTCAGGCCTGGACCTAGTATTTTAATCAAATCCTTCGGGCCAGCACTATGAGAGCTGAAAGTCAGCTCAGTGGTCTGGTTAAACTACTTTAACATAATAATAATAATAATAATAATCACTTCCAACGGGAGCGAAAGTAGCGGACTTTCTACTTTTTCTTAGGAAAGAAAAGAAATTATCGTACTCTACGATCGCCGGTTACAGATCAATGCTTAGTAGTACATTCCGTTTCCATCTTCCGGAATTGGCGACCAGTAGAATACTTCACGATCTCTTAAGGTCTTTTAAGATAGAACGTCCAGTTCTTCCTCTTCGGGCACCATCGTGGGATTTAGCGGCGGTATTAACTCTCCTTAGGTCGTCAGAATACGAGCCATTAGAAGCACTGTCATTAAGACAGTTAACAAAGAAGGTTTTATTTCTAGTTGCACTGGCCACAGCTAGAAGAGTAGGAGAGATTCGGGCTGTTTCAAGAACTGTATCTTTCTCAGGGAAAGATATTTTTCTGTCATATTTGCCGGAATTCGTAGCTAAATCGGAATCGGAATCGAATCCTTTACCCAGAGCGTTTAGAGTAACGTCTTTAGAAGATTTCGTAGGAGGTGACGCTTCAGAAATGCTATTATGTCCGGTCAGGGCGCTGAAGGCTTATTTATTACGCACAGAAAAGATATTGCCTCGCCCGAGAACGCTATTCGTTTCTCCCAGATGTCCTTCGCGCTCGATCTCGAAGAATGCTATTAGTTTTTTCTTAAGAGAGGTGATGCAACAAGCATCGGCAAATTCTTCAACTCTTTCGGAACCATCGAACTCCTCTGAGCGCCCAAGAGCTCATAGTATTAGAGGGGTGGCGACATCGTCGGCATTTCTCAAGAATTTCTCGGTGTCGGCAATTTTAGAAGCAGCAACTTGGAAATCAGTATCAGTTTTCACTTCTTTCTACCTTAAGGACATTCAATTTTCGTCGGAAAAGGGTTACTCGCTGGGTCCTTTTGTGGCAGCCAATTCAATTCTTTAGTAAAGGGTAAACTAAGGGTGGGGGTAGGGAGAGTAGGGGCAAGGTTAGACAGCATAAGATAGGTGAGTAGAACTGTCAGTGAATCGGAATTCATTTACGGAACACAAGATTTTACAATATTCATACATACATGTATGAAATACATACACGGCTAGCTTCGAGCGCCTGATCTCTTATCTACATGATGGACATTTCCTGTTTAGGGTTAAGCAGAAAAAGATATTTTAAACCAAATTCTTGGGGAGACTTACACAGCTGAGCAAACAATGGGGAGTGCTTTTAGACCCAAAATTAGTTGGTTGACAGCTCGTCAACTCCACTTATCTTACTATTCCTCATTCTCTCTTTCTCAGATTACGAAAGAATAAGCATAGACACAGCTAATAACAATGGGTTAAGCATACAGAACAAATATATAATAGGGAACTCGCCGATTGGGTGACAGCTCATCACGATAATACAAGAGGGTTCTTTTGCCTTTCTAAGCGAGAGTTACTGGACACCTGTGTCAATATGGAAGCGATAAACTCTTTACCCTCTCTCTCCGCAAACAGGATGTGGTGACCTGATAAGAATCCATCGTTCATAATACAATTTCAAATATCAAACAAAGGGAAAAATATTCCAAAGAATTGTAAGCTTACATGATATACAGTTTATCTGCAAGGAAAAGACATTTTAAAATCACACCTTCACAATAAATGATGAATCTGTAAGCAAAACATAAAAAATTTCACTGAGACATATAAACACATATAAAATGGTTACATATATTATAACACCTTATAATATTCCTCCCCCCAAAAGATTAATTATCCTGGGTTCGAATCGGTGGATTCGGAGAGAGATGAATAATTTACAATTACACTGCTCTCTCCAAAAATATTCTCTCTCTTTACAAAACAAGATTATACAAACAATCAGGGAAATTATTATGGCTGAAAAACTTGCACAAAATAAGCAATAAACTGTAAGCACATTCACAAAACTTTGTAACTCCTTCACCACTTTAGAAACAAACTTGGCTTGCAAAATATTATCAAGTAATTGATCAATAAGAGGTAAGGGATAATTATCAGCTACACTGATGGAATTCAGTTTCCTGTAATCAGTACACATCCTAAACAAGCCATCTGGTTTCTTCACTAACACACAAGGAGAACTGTAATGACTTGAACTGGGCTCTGCCAATCCGTGCTGCAACAAATATTCAACTTCCTTTTTCCAAACATCTCAATGAAAGGGTGATACACGATAAGCTCTTTGCCTGAATGGTTTAGCATCTTCTCTGATCTTAATCTCATGCTTTGTCAAGTCGGTACACATAGGTATGTCTGTAAAAATTTCAGGGAAATTTTGGATCATGTCAGTTAATTCTTTGCTTTGTTCAACACCTAGATGTTTTAGTTTGCTTTCTAAATTTTCTAAAATTAAGGAATTGTTCATCTTATTTTCAGCTCCCAACTCGTAACCATCATCTTCCTCTGTATATGAAGTTGTTTGGGTTATAGACATAACCTCAGTTGTAGTTTCTGAAAAGTAGGGTTTCAAAAGATTTACATGTATCTTCCTCCGTCGTTTCCTTCTCCCTGGTGTTTCAATCGCATAAGTTCGATCACTCAACTTTTCCGTTATCCTATAAGGACCTTGAAATTTATTTGTAAGGGGAAACCTTTTCACTGGTAAGAACACTAGAACATGCTGTCCAACATTAAAGCTTCTTAACTTAGTCTTAGCATCATATTTTCTTTTCATTTTTTCTTGGCTTGTCTTTAAATTTTCTAAAAAGAATTTTCTAATTTCTTCTAACCTCTTCCTCAAGTTCTTCACATATTCTCCTTGGACTTCCTCTTGATTTTCTTCCCAGTTCTCTACAAGGATTTTCAACGGACCTCTCACGTCTCGACTGAAAATCATTTCATTTGGCAAACATCCCATACTTTCTTGATGAGCATTTCTTACCTCAAATAACATTAAGGGTAAACCAACATTCCATTCTCTTCCTGACTCATTACAGTATTTGGTTAACATACTTTTCAAAGTTAGGTGGAACCTTTCTAAAGCTCCTTGAGTCTCTGGGTGGTAAGCAGTAGATAAATGTTGTTTCACTCCTAGCAAATTCAGCACATCTTGGAATAATTTTGAGGTAAAGTTTGTTCCTCTATCGCTCTGTACAATTTCTGGAATTCCAAACTTGGAAAAAAATTCCACCAACTTCTCAGCTATTACTTTTGCACTTATACTTCTTATAAGAATCACCTCTGGATATCTTGTTACAGGACACATTAACGTCAACAGATATTCATGTCCTTTCTTCGTTTTCGGAAGCCGACCAACCACATCTATTAACACCTTGCTAAAGGGTTCTCCTCTAACTTCTATCGGTTGTAAGGGAGCTTTTTGAACAGTTTCATTTGGTTTTCCAGCTATTTGGCATGTATGACACTCCCTGCAAAATTTGCTGACATCTTTGTGTTGTCCAGGCCAAAAGAAATACTTCATAACCTTCTCAACAGTCTTCCTGATTCCCATATGTCCAGCCTCGTGCACTACTGCTACCACTTGCTTCCTCAATGGATATGGAAATAAAATTTGATGATATTCACCCCATTCAGCATTTCCTGGTATATCTACAGGTCGATGCCTCCTCATTAGCAATCCATCCCTTAGACAAAACAGGCAGAAGTTTGTTGCATTTCTTCTGGTTCAACAACTCTGAAGAACAGTTCAGCCAGCATTGTATCCCTCTTCTGTAATTCTACTAATTTTTCTCTAGTCACTTGACCAACTTCAAGGGTTAAACTCTCAATATCTGTTACTTCAGTAGATTCACTACTGTCTTCAGGAACATTTTGACTACTTGGAGTCTCTTTACCAACAATAGGATTTTCTTCTTCTGCAAGAATCTCCTCAGTACTGACATTAGGGGAAACTTCACTTTCCTGGAACAGCTCTTCTAGGCTCAAAGATCCTTCTGGTGCAGGTATATCTTCAGTTTCTTCACTTCTATGCTCAGCTCGCTTCATGCGCCTGGTAGTTACACAACTTGGAAGTAGGTGAGGATTTCTCCAATTCTGTTGTAGGACTAATCCTTAATGGTTTGTCTGTCACTACAGGACAAGGAATGAAGGGAACACCACCAACTTCATTACCCAGTAAAACATGCACACCTTCAACAGCTAGTGAGTCCTTTACTGCAAAATCGATATTTCCTGTCACTAATTCACATGACAAATGCAAACGGCATATAGGAGTTACTTCCTCTCCTCCTATACCTTTTAAAATAACTGAATCTCCTGTGAGATTTTTCTCCAACTGCTGGTGAGCACCTCGAATTACCACACTGTGATTACTTCCTGTATCACGTAATATCTTCACTGGTACCTGTACACTCAAAAGAGGGGGTTGTCAGCATACCTTCATAGATATATGGCTTAAAAGCCTCCTCACTGTTCAGCCACTCACTACTGGAATTTGCATTTCCACTGGTTGCTAAGCACTGCTTGTCTGATTTCATTTTGTTCCACATTGTTCCTCGTAGTTGGCTTTACCTGGTTAGCTCTTGTCACCTGTCCAACTGGCTTAGTCTGCTGATACACTTTATAGCAGTCTCGGCTATAATGTCCTACTCTTCCACATTTGTGGTAAACAACACTAATTATCTGCACTTGTCTTGAGAATAGACTAGAAGGGGCGGGTTTAGTATTCCACTGCTGTGGGACATATCCTGGTTTGGCACTGGTATAATTATTAGAGGGGTATCTCACAGCACTGTTCTTAAAATTTGATTGAGACCTATAACTTGTAAATTGTTGGTTCTGGTATCTGCCATTATAATTCTTTTTGCTGGAAATTATGTTATAATCCTCGCTCAGAGTAGCAGCTTTATCAAGTTTCTCCACCTCTCTCTCTCTCAAATAAGCTCTTATATGTTCAGGAATTCCTCTTAGATATTGCTCTTCTAAGACCACTAATTCTTCAAGTTTGTCCATAGACTTAACTTTAGCCGCCTCCAGCCATCGTTTAAAACTTCTCCTGACTTTATAGGCATAATCCAAGAAAGTCATCTTGTCATCCTTCTTCAAAGATCTGAAATTTGTGTAGGTACTTTTTACACTGATCAGCTGATAAGGCTAAGTAGGCACTTCTTCCTTTACCAGTGAGAGCACTCTGTAACAAAACTGACCATTTATCATCTGGCCATCCCATACCTGAAGCCACCTTTTCAAAGATAAAAAAAATTCATCTGGAGCTGCTTCTGTAAATTTTGGAATCAACTTCTATACTCTTGCTACATCAAACACAGGGTCTGTGTTACCTTGGATATAGTTATATGGGTTTACAGGCAGTAAGGATCGAGCTCTGATTAACTCCAACTCCCTTTCATGTTTTGCCTTTTCTCTTTCTTCTTCTTGCCTCCTTACTCTATCTCTTTCTTCTTTTTCTTTTTCTCTTTCTTCTCTTGCTTTATCTCTTTCTTCTTTTTCTTTATCAGCCTGTATCTGCAGTCTAAGTAAGTTTTCTTCTGACTCTAACACCTTCATTCTACTCCAAAATTCTTCTGAGAATAAACTCCTAAATTCTGCCTGTACATCACCGTTCTCATTCTCTTGCCTTGCCTTATTTGAGAATTCTATCTCAGCTGCATTCAACAATTCATATGCCTCCCCTAACTCTCCATCTACTTTACCAGAGCTTATTAATGCTTTGATTGCGACACGTAACTTGTGCCTCACTCATATCAAAAGTAACATTAGCCCCACATGTTATTGCTAAGCGAATCCACTGTCCCTTAGTCAGGTGAGATTTAGATAACTTTCTGATGGTTGGAGCTGCCATAAATTCCTGAACTTCAAACTGACCCATTTTTCTAGTTTACTCAACAAGAAGGGTTTACAATTCACTTCAAAACAATTATATGGTTATTATCCTACCAAAAATATATTCCTAACACCACCAGTATAAATCATAAACCAGAGTGATATTCTGTTTAGTTCTCCCTAGACGATGGGCACCAAGTAATTTAATTTCCCTGGTCTGGCCAACAAATCTTTTGACTTCCCGGGCCTGGCCACCAAATCTTTTGATTTCCCGGGTCTGGCCACCAAATCTTTTGATTTCCCGGGTCTGGCCACCAAATCTTTTGTCACAAAGTGATCAAGCACCTGGTTATTTTACACAAATAATAATACCAAAAAGTTACCTCACATCGACCAGATACTTGAAACCTCATAACAAAGAGTACGACTGAATTACTAAAGGTACAATGATCCCATAAACTTACTTATCACTTGAGAAAATCAATGTAACTTTGTTAAGTTATGGATGAGGCAACAATTATTAAGTTATATCCAGCCTAGTGGAAAATGGGTATCGCTTCAACCAGCACTGTAACTGTCTCTCTGGTTCTATTTTACCTAGATAAGTCTCAGGTGAACAAACAGATACATCACTTACCTTGTACACATTCATTAATGTCTCTAATTACTGGTGATCAAAATGAAACGCTATGTTTTAAAAATTTTAAACAAACAGGTTTATTTCTAAGTTCAAAAGTTATATGTAAAGTTCACAATCTCAAAAGATTTACCATTAATTGACAACTGAGTAAGATTTAAGTATTTCTTAATCAAGTTTAATTCACAAAACTCTAATTTATTAAGAAAGCAATTTGGTTAGGTAAGAATCAAACTATTAACTATCACTCAAGTGCCAAGTATATACCTGGTTAACCAATACAAACAGTCACCAAATTCTTACTGACTGGAATCCACACAAATATTCTCCAAAATCTCAATAACAGGTAGGCACTAACAAAATGTTAAGAAATCACCAGCAAAACACAGTAATAATAAAATTATAATAATGTGATAGCACAAACATGTAAGAATGCAATATGCAAAAATGGAAATAAACCAATCACCAAAAATGTGCCTAAAGATTATATCAATCTTTCACAAGAACTTTTCCCTATAAAAAGAAAAAGTTAAACACGTCTTTCTAAGACTTTCTTATAGAAAACACTGTTAAGGCAATAAGACTTATTCAAAATAATAATTCTCTTTTACCAAGAATATCACTTTAACTCTTAACAATACAAACTCAGTAATCACCACATTACCTTTTGTAATTATTACACCATTATACTTCTCCTCAACACTTGCACAAAACAGTATTCCTGATCACCTTCTACAAAATTAACACACTCCTGGGGTGAGTTTAACAGAGCTTTTACAAACAGCAACCCTTCAGTATATAATGGGTTTATTGAGAGAGAGAGAGAGATGCTTCTCTTAGGGACCCCTCTAGCAGACTGAGTGTCTTGGAAAAGCACTGCGCTTTTAACTCTCCAACAGGCCCTTCCAGAATAAATGATACATAGGGTATGTATACATTCACACAAGTATACATACATTCATACATACATGTATGAAATACATACACGGTTAGCTTCGAGCGCCTGATCTCTTATCTACATGATGGACATTTTCTGTTCAGGGTTAAGCAGAAAAAGATATTTTAAACCAAATTCTTGGGGAGACTTACACAGCTGAGCAAACAATGGGAAGTGCTTTTAGACCCAAAATTAGTTGGTTGACAGCTCGTCAACTCCACTTATCTTACTATTCCTCATTCTCTCTTTCTCAGATTACGAAAGAATAAGCATAGACACAGCTAATAATGATGGGTTAAGCATACAGAACAAATATATAATAGGGAACTCGCCGATTGGGTGACAGCTCATCACGATAATACAAGAGGGTTCTTTTGCCTTTCTAAGCGAGAGTTACTGGACACCTGTGTCAATATGGAAGCGATAAACTCTTTACCCTCTCTCTCCGCAAACAGGATGTGGTGACCTGATAAGAATCCATCGTTCATAATACAATTTCAAATATCAAACAAAGGGAATAATATTCCAAAGAATTGTAAGCTTACATGATATACAATTTATCTGCAAGAAAAAGACATTTTAAAATCACACCTTCACAATAAATGACGAATCTGCAAGCAAAACATCAAAAATTTCACTGAGACATATAAACACTTATAAAATGATTATATATATTATAACACCTTATAATAATATATATATATATATATATATATATATATATATATATATATATATATATATATATATATATATATGTATATGTATATGTATATGTATATGTATATATATATATATATATATATATATATATATATATATATATATATATATATATATATATATATATATATATATATACTTAGCTATTCAAATACCACTCTTGAAAAAATTTGATTCTTATGATATGCCAGCAAATCTTTACAAAGGTCGTAATTGTTGATGTTACTAAGGCTAATAGTTCAGCTTATAATAATCATAGGCATATGTCTGCAAAGTTCACACATATGAAGAAGATAAAACATGAAGATAGTGATGGCCTTTGGAGATTAAAATATTAAAACATAAGAACGGTGATGACATTTGAAGTAATATAGTAACATCCTTGGTAATTCTAAGTATTAGCTCCGCACCTGTTTTTACCTTGGAAACTGGTTTTTTTCTACACTTTTAGGGCTTCTGATACTGGCAGTGCATTGTTTGTTGTCAGCCAAATGGAATGTCCCCTCGCCGTGTTTAGTACTGGCCCGGGGGGCCGGTACCCATACGTTAACAGGTTATTGCACTTGCCGGATGGGGTATGAACCATTCCAAACAGACATACCCTGCTCTGTCTTGTGAAGATCGCGTATGGAAACCCCTTGTTGGATGGACTTCAGGGATTAATTACAGGTTAATTACATTCGTGCAACAAAAATTGAAGGTAAATCCATAATTATCAACCAAAAAACTGTAGAAAAAGTCAAGTTAGAAGGAAATCGCCACCACAGAGCTACTACTTAGATCTACCACTTCCTGTAATCAAGTAAAATATGACAACAATATCAGAAAAAAACTCGGTTTAAGGGAAACTGCCGGTAATTTCTCTGACGCACCAGTAGTGTTGAGTTGTTTGAAGCGCTTATAATGTAGTTGCCAGATGTCACCGTTATAAGCTGTTGTGTGAAAGTTTTGAAGTATGTTGCAATACGCTTTTGAATGAGTCTACCTGGTTATTAAAATTAGAGAGTAAATCATTTACATTAATTCCAGTAGGCAAAACAGCTAAAATATCAACAACATAATATCTATACCGCTGTAAAGGAGTATAAAGTATATTAGGTAAATATCATGTTTCAAAAAATTCCATATTCAAGTTTGAGAGGAATAGGGATAAAGGGTTGTCCATTGTCATACCAAATATTTGTCGGTAGAATTCACCATTGAATATAAACTTATAATCACAAATGCACAACCTAGTGAGTGAAATAATATGACATACAGGTAGAGGTAATTCATGATCGATTAGTTCATTACTAAGGTACTCTAAAATAGAATCTATAGGGACTTAAGTAAAAAGAGAACAAGCATCAAAATTAACAAATCTATCAGTGGGGCAGAAAGTGATTTTGTTTAATTTATCAACTAAATCTAGTGAATTATATATGTGAGAATCAGAGATAATTCCAAGTAACGGGGACAGGAGCTTGGTAATATATTTTGAATGCTTATATGATATTGAGCTAACAGTGCTGATGATAGGCCGCATAAGATTATTTTCCTTGTGTGGTTTTACTAATGTGTACAAGTAAGGTAACCAGGAAAATTTTACTGACAACTGACCTATTACTTCTTTTATGTCTAAGGATTTTTTTTTTTTTTTACTGTGCTATTGAAATTTTTATGACTTGATCAAGGGGATTTTTTGTTAGTTTTTGTAAGTCGTATCGTCATCCAGTAAGGCTTGCTTGTGTGATGTGTAGTCAGCTTTATATAAAATTATAATACTATTCGACTTATAAGCTTTTGTGATGTGGATTGAATTGTCTTTTTCAAAGGACAGGTGTCTAAAAAATGCTCCTCCAGGGAGCACATAAAAATGCCTGCACACCTGTGAATGAAACTATTATTGTCAACAAATTCTTTCCTGAAACTGACTCTCTTTTTAATAATTTTAATAAATCTGATTTTAAGAAACTATTGCAACTGGCAGTGCAGGACACTGCCTTCATTTCTAATGACAATTGTTACTCTCAAATAGATGGTATAGCTATGGGTTCTCCATTAGGGCCCATATTTGCAGGCATTTTTATGTGCTCCCTGAAGGAGCATTTTTAAGACACCTGTCCTTTGAGTTACCATCCGCTGTTCTACAAAAGGTACGTTGATGATAACTTTGCGCTTTTTAAATCCAAGTATGACACCGAAAGGTTTCTTGATTTTATTAATAGGGAATACCCAAATATAAAATTTACTATGGGGTGTGAAAGTGATAATAAACTACTTTTCGTAGATGTAGATGTTTTAAAATGATCATAACACTTCATTTTACAGGAAGAGAACTTTTACAGGACTAGGTTCAAATTTTTGCGGTTAGTGTTTTTACAGCTTTAAATTAAACTCTTTATCTACATTACTTCATTGTGCCGTCTCATTGACATCTAGTTGGGAGTTTTTTAACAAAGAAATCCACTTCTTACATCAATATTTTACAAGTAATTATTTTCCCACCACATTTTTTCACAGATATGTTTTTAAACTTCTTAATAACGTCTTCATTCCAAAAGTCTCCTTACCTACTGTGCCTAAGCTCCCGTTTTATGCAAATACCTTTAATCCATGAAAAAATTTCTATGATGCACTAAGAAAACTCATATTTAATTATATACCAGCAATTAAATTTAATATCATCCAGACAAATCCACTTACTTTGGGTAGTTTGTTTAAATTCAAGGATAAACTTGACCCTTTAATGACCTCAAGTGTTGTGTACAAGTTCAGTTGCCTTAGATGTAATCTAGGGATGTAAGTGGGATCCACTCTGAGGTTACTATGGTCAGAATTGATTTTCCAACATCAGGCAACATGCCAGTAAATGCCAACATAATAGACAGTAAAAGATTTAGAAATATTGGGATAGGCACCAAATGGCAAGCTATTCACAATCCAGGAGTCCTTGTTTATTAAAACAACTTGTTCCTCAATTGAATACTTAGCAGTCTTCCTCGACAACTCTTTACCTTACATGAGCTGTTGCTGGTCCTTTCTGGTTTGTTCCCTCTGACTTTTGTCCTTCCTTCCTCTCTTGATGGTTTGTTCTGCTACAACTAATTTTAACTTTGCAATTTGCAATGTACTATGTCCTGTATTTGTATTTTAGCGCTGTTAATGTTAATTTTATTGTTTTTTGTCTTTATAGCTTGAAATGAAACCTTTGTGCTAAATGTTGCAATAAATATGTTTTAGGACCACCTGAGATGTACTTCTTCCTTCAGCTGTCATATTATATATATATATATATATATATATATATATATATATATATATATATATATATATATATATATATATATATATATATATATATATATATATATATATATATATATATATATATATATATATATATATATATATATATATATATATATATATATATATATATATATATATATATATACACACATACAGGTAGTGCTCGAGTTACGATGATTCGACTTACGATAATTCGCTCTTACGATGGGGTTAGCAATTAATATCGATACGACAATATTTTGAAAATACGTATTTTTAAATTTCGTGGGTTACTGGCGCAGGCAACAACGTACAAGCAGGCAGCGTATGGTGTACGATACGTTGGGCCGAGAGGCTGGAATGGGTACATTAATTCAATGAGTCGACCTTGCTTGCTCTCGTGCCGGAAGTTAAAATAGGTCAGTGTTCGTTTGCGATTTTTGTGTTTTTGTAAATACACCAAACTCTAAAATTCAATTTGTTCATGAGATTTACCTGTCAGATATATATATAGCTGTATTCTCTGATAGTTCGACAGAATTTCAAAACTTACGACACACGCAGTGGGAGATCAGGTGGTTAGTACCCATTCCCGCCGCTGGGAGGCGGGTATCAGGAACCATTCCCATTTTCTATTCAGATTTTCTCTGTCGCCGGTACTGTCAACACCTGTTTTCAGTACCTCCGTCTTTGGATTTCGTAAACTTGGTTGTCACTTAAGTATTTGTTTGACTTTTGGTTTTTTGACTTGGACTTGTGGCTAGGCATACGCTATTGTGGACTGTTTTGGATTTTGCTTTGTTTTTACTTGGATTAAGATGTCTGGATCTAGTTCTGCTAGTTATAGAGTTTGTTGTGTGCAAGACTGTAAGGTGAGGCTACCGAAAGAAAGTTTCAAATTAGATCCTCACACTGTATGCTCGAGTGTAGGGGGCGTGTTTGTTTGTTTAATGATTGATGCAATGAGTGTGAGACTTTGCCTGATGCTAGTTGGAAGACTTATGATTCCTATGTGCGGAAGTTAGAGCGTGATAGGATCAGGAGGTCTTCCTCCAGGAGTGTATCAGTGAGTAGGAGTCCGGGTAGTGTTTTTTCACCTGCTAACCCTCCCGTAGATGTAGCTATTCCTAATCCTGTGGTGTTGCCCTCGGGCCCTGAGGTTGTGTCTGCGGAAGGGGATGCCCTGTCTGTAATTATGACTTCCATTCGTAACCTGGAAGCTAAAATGCTCGCTCTTCAAAGTGCTGTGAAGTGCAGTGATAGTGTTTGTGCCCCTAGTGTTGTGGAGGGGGCGTCAGATCGGCCGTATAATGCCTCTAGGCCTGGACCTCTGTCGGACTCCCAGGACTCAGGGAGTGGGCAAGTCGAAAGCCGCAAGAGGGTTACGCGGACCCCCCACTGATCTGGCGTCCCTTCGGCAGGACCTGTTGACGCTTCCCAGGCTGCCAAGGATCGTGCTCGTGCACGAATCCTTAAGGATTGCTTCTTGTCCCCCGAAGCTTCCTCCCCGCGTCAGGGGTGGAGCTCTCGGAAGGACTCTCGCCCTTTGAAGAGAAGCTTCAGAGAAGGGGACGCTTCACGTCCCTTTTCTCGAGACGCTCTTCACTCTTCTCCGAGAGTTTTGACGCCTTCCCCCGCAGAAGAGGACCAGGACGTCATCGGACGATGACGCTTTTGAGCGCCCAGTCGCTCCAGGGAGAGAGAGCTGTTGCTTTCCCTGTGAGAAGGAAGAAGGTGTCCCCTCGCCCCTCGTCTTCTCACAGGATCAGCGCTTCTCCTGAGAAGGAGACTTCTCCTACTCGGAAGCTTCTGCTAGACATGCAGCGGCAGTTGGCCTCGTTTATGGCCCAGAAGGAGACAGATCCGTGTCGACGTCGGAAGGATTCCTGACTGCCGATCAAGAGATCCAAGCAGTCCCCTTCTCCTCGTTCTTCTTCTTCTCATGCTTCACTGCCCTGTAGAAGTCCTTTGGCTCAGCGCTTTACTGGTCGCAGCAGGGATCGCCAATTTCCTCTTTCTGACGCTCTCCATGCTGCTAGGCTTGACGCCCCTCGTTTTGGCGCTCTGCATTTTTCTCGCCATGACGCTTCTCATGCTGCTAAGCATGACGCTCCTCATGCTGCTCGGCAAGACGCTCCCCTTGCTGCTCGACCTCGTCAGGACGCTCGTCAGGACGCTTCTTGCCGAGATATTCGCGACCCCTCTCGGACTTCTTCTAAGCAGAAGTCCCTTTTGCGAGTTGGACTGCAAGGGCTTAGACCTCCCGGAGTTTCTCCAATCTCTTCGGTTGCTCCTGTTGAAGAAGGAGAGCTGTCAAGTGCATCGGAGCCTGCAGATGAGGAACAGCCCTCGACTTCATCAGCTTCTTCCGATTACCAGGTCTTGACACGTCTGCTGAAGGACTTGTTTGGGGACAAGTTTCAACCCTCTGCTCCTCGCCCTCCTCCTTCGCAGTTAACCTCATCAAAATCACAGAAGACTTCAGGTTTTGTGAAGATGGCCACGTCTCTCTCTACAAAGAGGGCCTTTAAGAGAGTTCAGGAGTGGATGGACTCCAGGAAGGCCCAGTGCAAGACTTCTTTCGCCCTGCCTCCGTCAAGATTGAGTGGGAAAAGGGGATTTGGTACGAGACAGGAGAGGATGTTGGTTGGAGAGTTCCTTCCTCTTCCCAGGGAGACTTCACCACCCTTGTGGACGCTCCTAGGAGGTGTCTCCTTTCGTCAGCGAAGGTGTCCTGGACGTTGTCTGAAACTGATCACCATCTGAAAGGTCTCTTCAGAACAATGGAGGTTTTCAACTTTCTGGACTGGTGCCTGGGAGTCCTGGACTTGCAGGCTCGAAGCCCTGACTCCATTAGTCTGGGAGACTTATTCAGCGTCCTAGCTTGCATGGATAAGACTGTCAGGGATGGTTCCAAAGAGCTGGCTGCCCACTTCTGTATGGGGCTTTTAAAGAAGAGGTCCTTATACTGCAACTTCACTGCGAAGTCGGTCTCTCCTTCACAGAGGGCAGAGTTGCTGTTCGCCCCGATGTCAAGCCATCTTTTTCCCCAGTCCTTGGTTAAGGATACTGCCGCCACTTTGCAAGAGAAGGCTACTCAAGACCTCCTGGCCCAGTCTTCTAGACGTCCAGCAGTCCCTTCGACTTCTTCTCTTGGGCAGGCTTCCAAGAAACAGAAGCCCTTTCGTGGAGGAGCTTCTTCCTAGATCGTCCCCTCGAGGAAGAGGTCTCTCCAGAGGTAGAGCCCTTCCAAATCTAGGGGCAAGAAGTGACTCTGTGGACCTCCAGACACCTGTTGGAGCCAGGCTTCTTTCCTTTGCAAGAGCCTGGAGAGAGAGAGGGACGGACAGCTGGTCCTCAAGTCATCGAAAAGGGATACAAGATCCCATTCCTCGACTTACCTCCGTTGTGCACGAAGCCCAAGGATCTGTCGCCCTCCTATCAGCAGGAGAACCAACAGATTCTTTTTTTCGCTTGCTCGAGCAAATGCTCGAGAAGAGAGCTGTGGAACAGGTCTCAGATTTACAATCCCGGCTTCTACAACAGGTTGTTCCTGGTCCCGAAGCAGTCAGGAGGATGGAGACCAGTCCTGGACGTCAGCAGGTTGAACCATTTCGTTCTGAAAGAGAAGGTCAAAATGGAGACGTCCCAGTCGGTTCTAGGAGCCTTAAGACCAGATGACTGGATGGTTTCTCTGGATCTTCAGGACGCCTACTTTCACGTCCCTATACATCCTCTATCAAGGAAGTACCTGAGGTTTGTCCAGCGGGGACAGGTATATCAATTCAGGGCTCTCTGCTTCGGGCTAAGCACAGCCCCGATGGTCTTCACGGTGTTAATGAGGAATGTGGCGAGATGGCTTCACCTTGCAGGGATAAGAGTCTCGCTTGGCTCATTCAAGCCTCGTCAAAGTCGAGGTGTCTGGAGGACCTTCACACGACGTTGGATTTGACGAAGTCCCTAGGACTTCTTGTGAATTTCAAAAAGTCCCATCTGACCCCGACTCAGTCCATCGTTTATCTGGGGATTCAGATGGATTCAGTGGCTTTTCGAGCTTTTCCGTCACAGGAACGACAGCAGCAGTGCTTAGACAAAGTTTCAGCCTTCCTGCAGAAAGAAACATGCTCGGTGAGGGAATGGATGAGTCTGCTGGGGACCATTTCATCGCTGGAGAAGTTTGTTTCCCTGGGGAGACTGCATCTCAGACCGCTTCAATTCTTCCTTGCAGAGAACTGGCAGGAAAAGGAGGATCTGGAAGTGTCTCTGAAGATCTCGCCAAAGGTGAAGGATCACCTAAGATGGTGGCTCGATCCCTCAAAGTTGGCAGAAGGCGTTTCTCTCAACCTTCAGAACCCCGACCTAGTGTTGTTTTCCGACGCGTCCACATCGGGATGGGGAGCAACACTGGGGGGGGGGGAAGAAGTGTCGGGCACCTGGAGAGGGGAACAGGTGTCCTGGCACATAAATCTCAAAGAATTGGGGGCGATTCAGTTGGCCCTACTTTTCTTCGAGGAACGAGTCACAAACCGAGTAGTCCAGATCAACTCGGACAACACCACGGCCCTGGCATACCTAAAGAAACAGGGAGGAACTCACTCTCGGTCCCTGTTCGCTTTAGCAAAGGACATCCTGCTGTGGGCCCAGGCACGGAATATTACGATCCTCACGAGGTTCGTTGCAGGAGTGGAGAACGTCCGTGCGGATCTTCTAAGTCGGCAACAACAACTGCTGCCGACCGAGTGGACCCTGCACCAAGAGGTTTGTCAGGGACTGTGGAGGCTATGGGGACGTCCCTTGGTGGATCTCTTCGCAACTTCCAAGACGAAGAGGCTTCCTCTTTACTGCTCCCCTGTACTCGATCCAGGAGCGATTTCAGTAGATGCTCTTCTCTGGGATTGTTTATGCCTTTCCCCCGTTCAAAATCCTCGGAGAAGTCATCAGGAAGTTTGCGTCGTCGGTAGGGGCAAGGATGACGTTGATCGCCCCGTTTTGGCCTTCGAGAGAGTGGTTCACAGAGGTCATGACCTTCTTAGTGGACTTCCCGAGAACACTGCCCATGAGAGTCGATCTACTCAGACAGCCCCACTTCGAGAGGTACCACAAAAACCTCCCCGCTCTGAGTCTGACTGCATTCAGACTATCGAGAAGCTGGCCAGAGCGAGAGGTTTTTCAAGATCAGTGGCGAGAGCTATTGCCAGAGCCAGAAGATTCTCTTCCAGTAATTTGTACCAATCGAAGTGGACCGTGTTTAGGAGGAGATGGTGTAGGAAGAAGGGCATTTCCTCTACCACGACCTCTGTGAGTCAGATAGCTGACTTCCTCTTGTTTCTGAGGAGGGAAGTCAAACTAGTGGTCCCGATTATCAAGGGATATAGGAGTATGCTATCAGCCGTTTTTAGGCATAGAAACCTGGACCTGACTAACAACAAAGACCTTCACGATCTATTAAAGTCATTCGAAACCACGAAGGTGCCTCAACAAAGGACTCCTTCTTGGAACTTAGATGTGGTGTTACGGTTCCTGATGTCCAGTCCTTTCAAGCCTCTCCATTCTGCGACATTGAGGGACATTACCAGAAAGGCTATTTTCCTAACCGCTCTAGCGACAGCGAAGAGGGTTAGCGAACTTCAAGCCTTCAGTAAGCATATAGGCTTTAAAGGGCATAATGCTGTTTTAGCAAAAAACGAGAACCCGTCTAACCCTTGGCCCAGGAGCTTCGAAATTAAGGGTATGGCTGAGATTCTGGGTCAAGAGCCAGAGAGAGTCCTGTGCCCTGTCAGGGCTCTCAAGGTCTACTGGACAAGAAACGAAGGAAAGTCGAGGCCCCTCGGACAATCTATGGTGTTCAGTGAAGAGACCGGGCTTACCTATGTCGAAGAATGCACTGGCGTTCTTCCTGAGGAACACGATTAGAGAAGCCCATTTATGCTGTCGAGACACTGATTTTAAACTTCTGAAAGTCAGTGCTCACGAGGTGAGGGCGGTTGCAACTTCAGTGGCTTTTCAGAAGAATATGACACTCAGTAACATTCTGGGTGCCACATTTTGGCGTGTTTTGTGTGTTCGCTTCACACTACCTGAGAGATGTGAAGATGACATACGAGAACTGCTGCTCGCTAGGACCATACGTTTCCGCAGATACAATCTTGGGGGCAGGAAGTGACGCACATCCTATCCTGTAGAAAATGGTTAGGAAGTGTTTTTTATGGTTGTTGGGTCGGCCGCCAGAGGCGGACTTCCCACTCTTTAGCTTTAGTTTTGCTATCCTAACTTAGTTAGGCTTGGTCAGGTGGTTGTTTTTACTTCGTTTGCCCTCATTGTATGGTCAATATGGTCTAGTCACATCGTGGTCACGCCCCCGTTGACAGATCATCTAGAACTCACCAGCTATACCTTGCTGGAGACTTTAGTAAAGCAGAAGCGGACTTGGGTGACAGTAATCACGAAGTCAGCTATGCTAACAGGTAAGGAACCAAGGTGTCAATCACCTACATGTATTGTGTTTCCTAAATCCTATTCTGTCTGTACCCACCTCCAATGGTGGTATTCAGCTAAATATATATCTGACAGGTAAGTCTCATGAACAAAATGATATTTTAATGATAAAATAAAGTTTGTTCATACTTACCTGGCAGATATATATATTCATAGTGCCCGCCCACCTCCCCTCAGGAGACAGTGGCACTAGAAAATCTGAATAGAAAATGGGAATGGTTCCTGATACCCGCCTCACAGCGACGGGAATGGGTACTAACCACCTGATCTCCCACTGCGTGTGTCGTAAGTTTTGAAATTCTGTCGGACTATCAGAGAATACAGCTATATATATATCTGCCAGGTAAGTATGAACAAACTTTATTTTATCATTAAAATATCATATTTGTATCACTATGTCTGCCAAACACCCAAGTGTGTCTCGTGCTGGTAGTGCGAAAAAGAAGAGGCAGTCTATCACTCTGGAGCAGAAAATGAAAATTATCAACCAGCGTGCCGCTGGAAAGCCAGTCATGGTAATCGCACGTGACGAACATCTATCTCAGTCGACAGTATCCACCATCCTTAAAGACGAGAAACGGATAATGAACGCTATAAGGGCATCTGCTTCAGTTCATTCGACACTTATATCAAAGAAGAGGATAGGACCTTTGGAAGAAATGGAGCAGTTACTGGTCACGTGGATGGAGGACCAGATACAGAAGCGTATGCCACTCAGTCTCCTAACCATCCAAACAAAGGCTCGCATGCTTTTCGATGAACTGAAGAAAAACTATGATGATAACCACAACAAAAGTTTTGTAGCAAGTGCTGGATGGTTTCATCGCTTCAAAAAACCGTCATAATTTTCATAGTGTGAAAATTAGCGTGAAAGCAACAAGCGCTGACGCTGAAGGAGCTGCTAAATTCAAGGATATTCTGCAAAAGATCGTCATTGATGAAGGGTACTTGCCGGAGCAGATCTTTAATGTCGACGAAACAGGACTATATTGGAAGCATATGGCTCAACGGTCCTACATCCATACAGAAGCAACAATGATGCCTGTGTTTAAGGCATACAAAGATCGACTGACTCTTCTGCTTGGGGGAAATGTGGCTGGGTATAAACTTAAGCCACTCATGGTTTATCACTCCGAAAATCCAAGGGCATTAAAGAGAATCGACAAGCATACGCTTCCTGTGCATTACCGTCATAATAAGAAAGCATGGATGACTGCAATGCTGTTCGAAGACTGGTTTGTGCAATGCTTTATTCCAGAAGTGAAAGATTATTGTAGGGAAAACAAAATCCCCTTCAAAATTCTGCTGATTCTGGACAATGCTCCCGGCCACCCTCAGAACATCGCAGATATTAACGAGAACGTAAAAGTTGTGTTTCTGCCACCAAACACAACTTCTCTCATACAACCCATGGATCAGGGCACTGTCGCTACATTCAAGGCCTATTATCTTCGGAACACGTTTGCTCAGGCTGTTCAGGCTACGGATAATGAGGAGAAAGATCTCAGTACTTTCTGGAAGGAATTCAATGTTCTGAACTCCATTATGAACATTGGAAAGGCATGGAAGGAGGTAAAGAAAGAATGTATGAATGGGGTTTGGAAAAATCTGCTACAAGTGGATGTGAACTCATTCAAAGGTTTCAATAAAGATAAAGAAGTTGTGGAAATTAATAAAAAGATCGTGACACGTGGGAGAAGTTTAGATTTAGAAATTGATGAGGAAGACATCCAAGATCTTTTAGATGTGCAAGATGTAGAGCTTACGGCAGAAGATTTAATTAATTTGCAGAAGAGAGAAAAAGAGCAGACGAGGAAGAAGAAATTGAAGAAGAGCCAGAGCGAAAGTTTACGACAAAAGCACTAGCAGAGGTTTTTGCCTCATTTGAACATGGACTGAAACTTTTGAGTGAAATGGATGGGAACATGGAACGGTTTGCTAAAGTTAAAAGAGCACATCAAGACGCTGTTGCATGTTACCAAGTCATTTATGAAGAACGAAAAAAACGCACTATGCAACCGACGATGGAACACTTCTTTAAGAGAACAACTCCAGTAGCATCGCCTTCTGCCTCCCCTACCCCCACCCGCACCCCTACCCCGACATTTGAGCCTCGATCCCCTTCAGCTCTTAATTTTGAAACACCTGAACTAACAGAAGAAGAAATAATATCTGAAGAGGAGCGAGTTGATGATCCTAAAGCTTTATCATCCTCCTCCTCTTCCGATTTTTAGTTATCCGTAGCCATGAACAGCCTGACACCGTTCACGTGAATCACGTGTGCCGACGATGGACCAAATCTTGGTGAGTACCCCTTACAGTACAGTCTGATTCTTTTTCTTGTTATTCAATTTCTTTTTATACTGAATTATCATAAGTCAATCTGCATTGAATCTGCAGAATTAGCTGGTATTAATAATTACCACTCTACCATATATGTATAGAATATACCGTAGGCTGGCTACTGTTTACGTATATGATTACCATACTGTACGCTATCCTAACTCTGGTTAGTTTTATTCAATTTCTCTTTATACTGAATTATCATAAGTCAATCTGCATTGAACCTGCAGAATTAGCTGACATTAATAATTACTGTACTGTATATGTATAGAGTATACTGTGTAGTATAGGCTAGGCTACCATATATGTATACATGGTACTGATTACCCTTGTGTAGGCTAGGCTATATTCGACTTACGATTATTTCAACAAACGATGGGTTTTTGGAACCCTAACCCCATCAGTAACTCAATCTAACAATATATATATTATATATATATATATATATATATATATATTTTTATATATATATATATATATATATATATATATATATATATATATATATATATAATATATATATATATATATATTATATATATATATATATATATATATATATATATATATATATATATATATATATATATATATATATATATATATATATATATATATATATATATATATATATATATATATATATATATATATATATATATATATATATATATATATATATATATATATATATATATATATATATATATATATATATATATATATATATATATATATATATATATATATATATATATATGCTAGGTAGTGCTCGAAAGTTATGATGAAAATAGATTCAAAAAACCCATCGCTTGTTGAAATAATCGTAAGTCAATATAACCTAGCCTACACAAGGGTAATCAGTATATATATATATATATATATATATATATATATATATATATATATATATATATATATATATATATGAAATTTTTATCACACCGTGATTTATATACAATCATGAAGCTACAAATGTCACTTGGTATCAAATTCACGCTACTTCTGGAATATCCCTGATGGGAAATTATCATCGAAGGGAAATTTATAAGTGATAAATGGACTGGTACTGCCGAGTCTCGAACCCACGACACAGATACTTATCCAGCGACTCCAGTCGACGTTCTACCCACTGAGCTATCAGTGAATTTGATATTAAGCAGCATTTGTAGCTTCATGATTGTATATAAATCACGGTGTGATAAAAAATTTCATGAAAAGAGCTGCACGTTCCAAACGTACCAAAGAACTATCATGGTGGAGGTGGGTTAATGCCGAAGCTAAGTACAATTTTCCCGCTCTCGACGGGTAAAAGTACACCAGACTCGGTACTGACTTATACCTTTCGTGATAGCTCAGTGGGTAGAACGTCGACTGGAGTCGCTGGATAAGTATCTGTGTCGTGGGTTCAAGACTTAGCAGTACCAGTCCATTTATCACTTATAAATTCCCCTTCGGTGATAATTCCCCATCGGAGATATTCCCGAAGTAGCGTGAATTTGATATTAAGCGACATTTGTAGCTTCATGATTGTATATAAATCACGGTGTGATAAAAAATTTCATAAAAAGAGCTGCGCATTCCAAACGTACCAAAGAACTATCGTGGTGGAGGTGGGTTAATGCCGAAGCTAAGTACAATTTCCCCGCTCTCGACAGGTAAATAAAGTACACCAGACTCGGCATTGACTTATACCTTTCTTGGTAGCTCAGTGGGTAGAACGTCGACTGGAGTTGCTGGATAAGTATCTGTGTTGTGGGTTCGAGACTCAGCAGTACCAGTCCATTTATCACTTATAAATTCCCCTTCGGTGATAATTCCCCATCGGGGATATTCCCGAAGTAGCGTGAATATGATATTAAGCGACATTTGTAGCTTCATGATTATATACTATATATATATATATATATATACATACATGTATATAAATATAGGTATATAGGTATATATGTATATATATATATATATATATATATATATATATATATATATATATATATATATATATATATATATATATATATATATATATATATATATATATATATACAGGCAGTCCCTGGTTGATGACGGGGGTTCCGTTCTGACGAGTAAGCCGAAAATCGTCGTAAACCGGAAAAATCGTCGAAAATCGTAAGAAAACCTTACTTTTAATCCTTTGGGTATCTTGAAAATGACATAACCTGCATTTTTATTGAGTCTTTCATGAAAACCCTCCAAAATTTTACCATTCTACTGTTTTGAAGAGAGAGAGAGAGAGAGAGAGAGAGAGAGAGAGAGAGAGAGAGAGAGAGAGAGAGAGAGAGAGAGAGACTGCCTCACCACTTATCTACCAGAAAAAGACTTGGAATTTCACAGAACTACATTGCTCTCCCATTTTTACTTTAGGTATCATCCTACATCAAATATAGCTTAAATTATTATCCTGTTACTACTGTATTAATCTTTGAAATTATACAGTATTAATATCTTTTCAAAGTCATCTTAAACACTAGTACCCTTTTCCAGTCAGAGAGAGAGAGAGAGAGAGAGAGAGAGAGAGAGAGAGAGAGAGAGAGAGAGAGAGAGAGAGAGAATGAATTACCACTACGACTTACATTCAGCCATTCTTGTGCTGGCATGGAGATGAGAGAGAGAGAGAGAGAGAGAGAGAGAGAGAGAGAGAGAGAGAGAGAGAGAGATCTTTAATCTCTTGAAGAATGTTAATCCATTTCTCTTTACTGCAACTGACAACAAAAAATTGTTTTTCTTTGCCTTCCAAAGATGTAGGCTACCACTACTTTTACCAAGCACTTTTAAAGCACCATGAAGAGAGAGAGAAGAGAGAGAGAGAGATTTAATTTTAGTATGCTGTAAGAGAGAGAGAGAGAGATTTAATTTCAGTATGCTGTAAGAGAGAGAGAGAGAGATTTAATTTCAGTATGCTGTAAGAGAGAGAGAGAGAGATTTAATTTCAGTATGCTGTATTATTATTTAATCTTATTAAATCTTATTAATATTTGAAAATTAGCTGCTCTTATTAGGTAAGTCATTTATATATCATACGTTATCTCCCACAAATTTGTTAGAAAAATATTATGCAGTCATTCTGTCTCTCACGTTGGTGAGAGAAAAAAAATACTACGCACCCTCTTTATAGTGTATGCAAAGCCCGTGAGGTACAAGCTTTGTGATTGGTTAAAATCCCACCCTTCCTGCCAATAGCATGTCATCAAGGAGGGTGGGAAGGGGATGAGGGGGTTGTTACAAGTTGTTATTGGCTACTGTCAGTCCTGCCAGCCAATAGCATATCGTCATGGAGAGAAGGGGTTGCTACGAGCTATGTTATTGGCTAATTCTAATCCCCCGAGCCGGTATCGTCATAAGCCTTCAAAAAAGCAATAAAAAAAAATTGTCACACAAGCGATGATGGGATTTGATGGGATTTTAGTATATTTTTATGTTTATATACAGTAATCGATATTTTTTTGAAGGATATATGCAATAGAGAGAGAGATATGGGCAGTTGGCCTTACTTAAATCGCAGAAGTTAAATTATTCGTGAATTATTCGAGAACAGAGAGAGAGGGAGAGGTTGAATGAAGTGATTACATCGGTAAGCAGTTTTATTATTTCACGGGATTTTAATTTAACTTTTATCGATACTTTATTGTGGTTACTCAATATTAATATTTTAAAATTAGTAAATAATTTTTTCATCATAAAAAATGTATTTAGTCATGAAAATAAAATAAAAATCAGTAATTTAGTGAATATTGCTCTATAAAAAAATCCGTGAATGTAAATTTTCTTCCGTCGTATGCGTTGGACACCGATTCATCCCAAATATTACCATCGAGAATCATAAGAAAACTTTAATTTTATTCCTTAGGATGTCGTGAAAACAACAAATCCTGCATTTATATTGCGTTTTTCACAATAAAAACCCTCCAGATATTGACCATTCTGCTGTTTTGGTTGCATATCTCTTCCGATCGTTGTTGGACTGGCGTCGTCCGAAATACCATCGAAAATCGTAAGAAAACCTTACTTTTAATCCTTTGGGTGTCTTGAAAACAATGAATCCATTTATATTGAGTTTCTCATGATAAAAACCCTCCAAATATTGACCATTCTGCTGTTTTGGATGCATATTTCTTCCGATCGTCGTCGGATTGGCGTCGTCCGAAATACCGTCGAAAATCGTTAGGAAACCTTATTCTTAATCCTTTGGGTGTCTTGAAAACAACGAATCCTGCATTTATATTAAGTTTCTCATAATAAAAACCCTCCAAATATTGACCATTCTGCTGTTTTGGATGCATATCTCTTTTGATCGTCGTCGGACTGGCGTCGCCCGAAATATCGTCGAAAATCTTAAGAAAACCTTACTTTTAATCCTTTGGGTGTCTTGAAAACAATGAATCCTGCATTTATATTGAGTTTCTCATAATAAAAACCCTCCAAATATTGACCATTCTGCTGTTTTGGATGCATATTTCTTCCGATCGTCGTTGGACTGGCATCGTCTGAAATACTGTCGAAAATCGTAAAAAAACCTTACTTTTATTCCTTTGGGTGCCTTGAAAACAATTTATCCTGCATTTACATTGAGTTTTTCAACAGAAAACCCTCCAAAATTGACCATTCTGCCATTCTGGAGCCATATTTCTTCCGTCGGACGGGTGTTGTCAGCATCATAAACCTGGAACATGCATTGTAACCCAGGAAATAATTTTTTTATGAATATATTTGAAAAGCGTCAGAAACTCGAACGTCAGTTTGCCGAGACCGTCGTAAACCGGGGACTGTCTGTATGTATGTATGTATATATATATATATATATATATATATATATATATATATATATATATATATATATATATATATATATATATATATATATATATATATATATATATATATATATATATATATATATATATATATATATATATATATATATATATATATATATATATATATATATATATATATATATATAAATCGTCGACTTACGACTGCATTAGGTTCGACAGAGCAGTCGTAAGTCGATTTCGTCATAAGTCGACCAACCACATATGAACATGTATTCTGTCTTCTTCGTTTTAACGTGCTTTTATACCCATTTTTATATGGGGTAAGCACGGTGCCTTCTTTGAAGGACTTTGATTTGGCGGTGGGGTAGGCCGTAACCTCGACCGGCTGCCCTGCCTGACATCGCTTAGACCCCGGTAACGAATGTGTACATGTATTACCGAAACCCCCGCTCCCTTTCTGTATATTATCCATCATCTATTATAGCCTAAGTATGTACTGTATACTGTACTGTCTTTTTTTAGCATATTGAATACTGTAAATTTAATCATTTTTGAGCTGTCTTTTTATCCTTTTTACCATATTCAAACACACATACATATATTACATATACTTGTATGTATTTTTTTGTTTACATTTTCATAGACAACTGACTAGCCTACATATACATTTTATATTATCCCAAAAATGTGCATGTATAGTACCTATTATTACGTTTAGCATATGAAATCTTATCATGCTTGAACTCCTTGATTAATACTTACTTTTATTACTGTATTTAACATTTTTATTGTAGGCATTCAAACCATCTGTCTGGTTTGTTTACATTTTCTTATCCGCCATTTGCATTGTCAATCGGCTACACGTATGACGTATTATTTACTTTTATTTATTTATAGGTTTGAATTAAATACATAATTTGTTATTACATTTGATTTATTTGCAAAAAATAGAAATACAAAATACATTACAAAAATATGAATCTTTTACCATTTTCGAACAAAATTTTACTTCTGAAAACATTTGTACTGTTGCCAACACGTCTATGAACACAGTTTTATTTTACAGTAAATTATTTTTTCTTTATAAATTTCAGGCAAACTACAGTAATGCATAGATAGATTTGATTTACAGTACAGCAAAAACATGAACATACAAAATAGAAATAAAAATTACGTAACATTTTAAATTTGAAAACAAAAAAAAAAAAGAAATTATTGTCCACTGGTGGATGGCTGGGGATCGTCGGGGTCGTCCATGGTCGTACTGGTAGATGGGGCAGGGGTAGACGGAGGTGTTATTTTCATAAACATGCTTAGTTTTGTCTGAATGGTTCGTTTATTTTTCTCTTCATAAATTTCCCGGTATGGACGAAAAGCACCAAGGACCATGCGTTCAATTCTTGAAAATCTTTCAATATTTGGATCCATTCCTTCAAAATGAGCTAGAAGTTTATTTAACTGTGATAAACCTTCTGCTAAGCCTTTGGTCATGAACATTCTTTGTGGTTCCTCCTCCTCATCCGCCATTTCTACTGCTGCTTCTCTCCTTTCTTCTTCTGCCACCTTTTCCTCTTCCAGCGCAATCAGATCTTCAGTTGTTAGTTCTTCCGACTCTTTGTCAAGCAATTCCTCGATTTCTTCCATTTCACATTCTAACGATAGATCTTTGGCTAATTTCACAATTTTTTTACGAATCATTTCTAGTTCATTCTCACTATCAAACCCATCAAAAGTATTCACATAGCGTTTAGCGCAATTCTTCCAAACACCGTTCATACATTTCTTCGTCACAGCTTCCCATGCCGCAGCGATGTTCTTGATGCATTTAAGAACATCGTATTTTTTCCAAAAATCGCGTAAAGATACGTCAGGATCAGCATCTGTAGCAGATATTGCTTGGGAAAAGGTGGTGTTTAGATAATTTGCCTTAAAGGCAGCAATAGCTCCCTGGTCCATAGGTTGGATGAGAGGAGTTGTATTGGGTGGTAAAAATACCACTTTCACGTTGGGATGGAGATCGGCTAGATGAGGTGGATGCCCGGGTGCGTTATCCAAAAGTAATAACACCTTGAATGGAACAGTGTTTTCCAAACAATATTCACGAACCTGGGGAATAAAGCAGTTTAAGAACCAGTCTTCGAAAAGTGCTTGAGTCATCCATGCCTTTTTGTTAGACCGATAGTAGACTGGTAGCGTATGCCTATTCACATTTTTGAAGGCTTGCGGGTTTTCGGAATGGTAAATAAAAAATGGCTTAAGCTTAAACCCGGCGATGTTACCGCCAAGCAACAAAGTCAGTCTATCTTTAGAGGCCTTAAATCCTGGCATAGATTTCTCCTCTTGGTAAATGTAGGAGCGTTCTGGCATTCGCTTCCAAAATAAGCCACTCTCATCAACATTAAAAATTTGTTCTGGTAAATAGCCTTCTTCTACAATGATTTCATCCAAACTTTCAACGAACTTTTTCGCACCTTCCTCATCTGCATTCGCTGCTTCCCCAGTGATTCTGACATTATGCAATTGAAATCTGTTCTTAAACCGTTTGAACCAACCTGTACTTGCTGAAAATTCTTCATTATATTCTTCTCCAGCACGCTCCTTCAACGTCTTAAAAATACTTAAAGCTTTCGTTTGCAGTACGTGAAGGCTTAACCCTTAAACGCCGAAGCCCTATTTACAAAAACGTCTCCCGTATGCCGGCGGCGTTCGGGAGTTAGCGCCAAAGCGGAAAAAAAGTTTTTTTTCAAAAAATCACAGCACGCTTAGTTTTTAAGATTAAGAGTTCATTTTTGGCTCCTTTTTTTTCATTGCCTGAAGTTTAGTATGCAACCATCAGAAATGAAAAAAAATATCATTATCATATATAAATATTGGAGTATATGACAGCAAAAAAAAACGCATATATAATTGTATACAAATTGCGCTGTAAGCAAAACGGTCAAAGCTAATAAGTTAATTTTTTTAGTTGTATTGTACACTAAATTGCGATGATTTTGGTATATAACAGATTGTAAAACGATTAAAGCAACACAGAGAAAATATTATCATAAAATGATGCATGAATTCGTAACGCGCGGACGTAAAAAAAGTTTTTTTTTTTTAAATTCACCATAAATCGAAATATTGTGCTAGAGACTTTCCAATTGTTTCAAAATGAAGGAAATTGATTGAATATTACTAGATTGTAAGTTTTTTAGCTTACAATTGCATTTTTACCATTTCGATCGAATTAAAGTTGACCGAATGGTAAAAGCTAAAAGCATGATTTATTTTTTGTTGTATTCTACATGAAATTGCGCACATTTCCCTATATAACACTTTATGTAACGAATAATATAAAACGGCGAAAAAATTACGACAATGTGACTCAAGAAATGCTAGGATTTTTTGCGGAGCGAAGGAAAAAGTTTTTTTTTAAAATTCACTATAAATCGAAATATTGTGCCAGAGACTTTCCGTTTGTTGCAAAATGAAGGTAAAGGATTGATTGTTACTAGAATGTAAGAATTTTGGCTTACGATTGCGTTTTTTAAGCATTTCGATTGAGTTAAAGTTGACTGAAGGTTGATTTTTTCTATTTATCGTTATTTATATGAAAATATTTCAAAAATGGTAAAAGCTAAAAGAATGATTTATTTTTTGTTGTATTCTACATGAAATTTCGCACATTTTGATGTATAACACTTTATGTAACGAATAATATAAAACGGCGAAAAAATTACGACAATGTGACTCAAGAAATGCTAGGATTTTTTGCGGAGCGAAGGAAAAAGTTTTTTTTTTCAAAAATTCACCATAAATCGAAATATTGTGCTGGAGACTTTCCGTTTGTTGCAGAATAAAGGTAAATAATTGATTGTTACTAGAATGTAAGAATTTTGGCTTACGATTGCGTTTTTCGAGCATTTCGGTCGAGTCAAAATTGACCGAATGTTAAAATTTTGTCAGTTATCATGATTTAAATGAAAATATTTCAAAACTGTTAAAAGCTAAAAGAATTATTTATTTTTTGTTGTATTCTACATGAAATTGCGCACATTTTGATGTATAACACTTTATGTAACGAATAATATAAAACGGCGAAAAAATTATGACGAGGTGACTCAAGAAATGCCAGGATTTTCAGCGAAGGAAAAAGTTTTTTTCAAAAATTTACGGATGCCCCTCAGGACACCCCGATGCTTCCTAGGAGTCGTAAAAGGCACAGGATGTGGTCCTTGGTCGCCTTCGGTCACACGTGGGCGAACAGCACGGCGCTGAGAAGCTGGGTCACTTTGGCTGCTGGGTCCTTCTCCAGCATCCCAGTCTAAAACTCGTCTCACACGCTCACTACCGACAGGCAGTATGCGCCTTTCATGGTCCTGACGGCTTTGAGACATCTCTGCAAACGTCCTGTTGCAGCACAAATACGCAAACACTCGCCAAAGTTCTGCAAAACATGGATGCGTCAAAAAATCGCTCTCCGCGGTCCGGCGCTGATGCTGTCTGGTACGAGAAGGAGGGAATTCGCGCATGCGCGTCTGGGTGACGCTTATAAACAAAACAACAGCTGGATCTGTGAACTCCCAGCATCCCTCAAGGCGCGTGATTTGAAACCTTCCGCAAACTAGGCCTATAATTATTTTTCCGCGAATATTTAAAAAAAGCATTTTTAGTCGACGTATGGTACGTCCACTTGACATCCAACAGACAATTTTCGTCGACGTATGGTACGTCCATTAGGCATTTAAGGGTTAATGGGACACGTTTCTGGAGTTGGCTTTCAATCCACACATTTAATAGTTTTTCCATTTCATGTATGGGTCCACTTCGTTGTTTCGTTATCACTGTTGATCTCATAGGTGCTGAACCCTTCACTGCTTCACGAATCCGTTCTTTATCCTTCAAAATTGTCGACACAGTAGAATGCGATAATTGAAGATCACGCGCTATTACATTCACTTTCTTCCCCCCTTCAAACTGCTTTATCACTTTCAGTTTCGTGTCCAGATCAATAGCTTTTCTTGCTTTCTTAGCAGGATTGGAAATTGAGGAAGATTTTCTTTTTGAAGACATCTTTGATTGGGGTTTGGAGCACACAAACAATGTCTTTCGGTAATAATGTGCAGTATGTAACGACACAAACACACTGAATGCTGCCGAGAGCTGAGCATCTCTCGGACATGAGCGCGCTGCCGGTAGTGGGAAAAAGTATTGTACGCGCGCTCGACGTATTTTAGCAAAATATAAAATTAAATATTATTATATATTATTATATTGTCGTAGCCGTCGTAAAGTCGATCAGTCGTAAGTCGCATAGGTCGTAAGTCGACGACTACCTGTATGTATTTATGTGTATATATGTACAGTCATACTTCGAACTTACACGAGGTTAGGTTCCAGAACCCCTCGCGCAGAGTGAATTTTCCCGTAAGTTTGGCATGGTCTCTAAAAATGCTAATAAATGCTTATTTCTAAAGTTTAAACACTAAATATGCCCTAATCATGCTCCCAAATTATTAAATTAACTTTTAAATGGAATTAAAGTTACTGTAATTTCATTTAAAAGTTAGCTTAATACATTGCCCTTAAAAAAGAGAAATAAATGGTTTACATAAAAATTGAGAGTTGTAAGAGAATTTCTCTCTCTCTTCCCTTCCAACCGATCTGTTTTTAGAATCATCTCAACCTCTTTTTAGCAACTTTTTTTATTCTGCGTCTCTTTCTCTTTGTTCTGAAATGCTTTTTCATGAACAAACAATGTTTTACATTTTGACTAATACAACTCTTAGTTATTATGTCTCTATGTTTTAGAACGTATTTGCAACACTAGTGCATTTAAACTTCGTAGACGATACAGGTCAAATTAGATCAATTTAAACTATCTACTGTACAGGTAAAGATGTACAGAGAATTAATAAGTTGTAAAAATGTGTGAGCGCTAACTATGAGAGAGAGAGAGAGAGAGAGAGAGAGAGAGAGAGAGAGAGAGAGAGAGAGAGAGAACCAACACGAACGGTAAAGAATCGCCTGGTTCAAGGGTTGTCCTTACTTAAATTAGAGAGTGAAATTATTTATCAGTTATTACGGAGACTGAGAGAATAACACAAGAGAGAGAGAGAGAGAGATATTGTCCTTACTTGAAATGTCAAGTTATATTATTTATGAATTACAGTATTACAGAGAGAGAGAGAGAGGAGAGAGAGAGGGAGAGAGAGAGAGAGAGAGTTAGCTTAATACATTACCCTTAAAAAAAGAAATAAATGGTTGACTTAAGAATATAGTGTGTGACTCTCCCCCATTCCACCAATCTATTTTTAGAAGTCTTCTCAACCCCGTTTTTACAAATTTTTTTATTCTGTCACTTTCTCTTTGTTCTGAAATGCTCTATGTCTCTATGTTTTAGAACTACGCATTTACAGTTTGTAAACGGTACAGGTAAAATTAGATCAATTCAAAATTATCTACTGTACAGTTAAGACATACAGAGAAACAGTGCAGTAATACGTAGGTTGGCTAACTTCGAACGAGAGAGAGATAACAGTTGTCCTTACTTAAGAGAGTGAAATTTTTTATGAATTATTACGGACAGAGAGAGAGAGAGAGAGAGAGAGAATTACAAGAAAAATTTGACCACTGATTAGCAACACTCTCATTCTTGTCATGTTAAATGACATGTCTGACAGCTTTTGCCTTCCACCTTCTTACAAAAGATGAGGGAAGAATTTGTTTGTTCAAGATAATACAAATTTTGTATTACAGTTTTATTATTATTATTATTATTATTATTATTATTATTATTATTATTATTATTATTATTATTATTTAATTTTATTAATCTTATTGTTTGAAAATTAGTACATATTATTACTTAAAAAGTTTATTTATCATACAAATAAACATACCTGTTTACATGTACCATAAAAATTCATCTCACTAAAAGAAAGAGAGAGAGAGAGAGAGAGAGAGAGAGAGAGAGAGAGAGAGAAGTTATTACTTTTAATAATATTTAATGTTATTTAATTTACACATAAAAGCTTGAAAACTTATAAATTACATAAAAAAATTAAACAAACACTTTTGCTGGGTTTCTCAGTGTACGGAAATGTTCACGTGTCTGTGAAAAACTCGTGTATGACCATTAGTTTGGTTCCAATAAAAAATTCGTGTGTCTGTGAATTCGTGCAACTCGAATCGCGCAAGTTCGAGGTATTACTGTATATATGATTATACAGTGTGTGTGTATCCTTGTTGTTTTGCCGTTTATGGTACAGTATTTCTATATTTCCTGTTTTTTTTTTTTTTTATAATTACTAGGTAATTTACAGTCAGGTTATTCCCAGTAAAACATGGCTTCAGAGAGGCATAATTCCAATAGACTGTGTGATGGTATCAAGACAATTTATAAATAGCACAGCACATTGCCAGCATCTACAAATTCGCCATATACATAGTTTTAGATCATTCTTGCCCATTAGTATCTCAGCTTGTGTGCATTTGTAAACGTGTCATGTATGTCTGCATGTACACATACATGGATGCACCACAGCAATGCACTTATATGGTATGGCATATGAAAATGTACAAATCCCAATCATCGAAAACACATAAATCAACTTAGGCAATTGTACATCATTATTTAAAACCATGGGTAAACAGGTAATGCAATATGTTTACTAATAAACACAATCATATAAACCACATTTTATTAACCCCTTGCATCCAGGCATGATCATGTGAGGCAAAATAATAACTCTTGATGTTTGATCAGGTATGCTTCATGTGAGAATTTATATTTTGCTCCGTGCAGGATGAACGAATTTTGCATGAAAATGTTAAAATCACTTGAATGGGCCATAAATGACTTATGGCTACACTAGCACCTCAGTAAAGGATAGAGGAGATCAGTATGACTTGAGATTTCATGGGAGGATGTACTACATCTCCCCAGTTCAGGACAAGTATACCCTGGGAGTGCTGCTGGTTCTAGTTCTTATCTTTTATGATAGTATGTCAGCTATAATTGTAATTTTGCAAACAAAGTACATGTACAGTTACATCCCCATTTATGATGGTTCATTTTATGATAAATCAAGTTTGTGATAGGGTTAGGAGTACAGTATTGAAATTATGATGCGATACTGATACGATAATATTTTGAAAATATTTTAAAATTTCACGCCCAATGGGCGCAGGCAGCAACGTATGGTGTATGATACATTGGCCCCAGAGGCTGGGATGAGCATGTCTCTTACCCTGACCCGACCTCACTCATGCTGTCCATCTACAAAGTTAAATTAGGTCAGTGTTCGTGTGCAATTTTTGTCTGTTTGTCTACACATATAAACTGCTAAAATCTCAAGTTAGTGTATATCAATATGTCTGCCAAATGCCCAAGTGAGTCCCCTGCTGGTAGTGCCAAGAAGAAGAGACATTCCATTACTTTTGAGCAGAAAATTAAAATGATCAACCAGCACGGTGGAGGAAAGGCAGTCATGGTGATCGCTTGTGATGAGCATCTATCGCAGTCAACGGTGTCCACCATCATTAAGGACAAGAAACGGATAATGGACACTATAAAGGCATCTGCTTCAGTTTATTCCACAGTTATAACAAAGAAGAGGGCAGGGCCTTTGGAAGAAATGGAGCAGTTACTGGTCACGTGGATGGAGGGCCAGAAACAAAAGTGTATGCCACTCCGTGTCTTGATTGCTCAAACAAAGGCATGCTTGCTTTTTGAGGAACTAAAGAAAAAATATGATGATACCCACAACAAAGATTTTGCAGCAAGTTCTGGATGGTTTCATTGTTTCGAAAAGCTCCATAATTTTCATAGTGAGAAAATTAGTGATGAAGCAGCAAGTGCTGATGCTGAAGGAGCCGCTAAATCTAAGGATGCTTTGCATAAGATCGTCTTTGATGAAGGGTACTTGCTGGAGCAAATCTTTAATGTTGACGAAACAGGACTGTATTGGAAGCAGATGCCTCAGAGGTCCTACATCCATAAAGAAGCAACAACAATGCTCGGATTTAAGGCATACAAAGATTGACTGATTCCTTTGCCTTGGGGGAAATGTGGCGGGTATAAACTCAAGACATTCATGATTTATCACTCAGCAAATCTCAGGGCATTAGCAAGAATCAGCAAACATAATCTTCCTGTGCATTACTGGCATGATAAGAAAGCATGGATGACTGCACTGCTATTTGAAGACTGGTTTGTGTATTGCTTTATTCCAAAAGTGAAAGATTATTGTAGGGAAAACAACATCCCCTTCAGAATTATGCTGATTCTCGACAATGCTCCTGGCCACCTTCAGCACATCAGAGACATTAATGAGAACATAAAAGTTGTGTTTCTGCCACCAAACACAACTTCTCTCAGACAACCCATGGATCAGGGTGCTGTGGCTACGGTCAAGGCCTATTATCTTCAGAACATGCTTGCTCAGGCTGTTCAGCTATGGATAACAAGGAGAAAGAGCTTAGAACATTCTGGAAGGAATTCAGTGTTCTGAATGCCATTATGAACATCGGAAGGGTGTGGAAGGAGTGTATGAATGGGATTTGGAAAAATGTGCTAAAAGTGTATGTGAACTCATTTAAAGGTTCTGACAAGGATGAAGTAGTTGTGCAAATTAATAAAAAGATCTTGACACTAAGGAGAAGTTTAGATTTAGAAATTGAAAAGGAAGATATCCAAGAACTCATATATGTGCAAGATGTAGAGCTTGTAGCATTTCCTTCCATGTTTGATACCCACACTTTTATTTTTGTATACATAATTAATTGTAAGAAAATCCTGGCGTGTCTCAAAATATCGTTTTAATAAAAGCGCACTTAAAATTTTTTAAAATTTTCATCTTATACTTTTTAGTTTTGACAGAAATTGTAACTGATTTATGATTGTAACAAAATAAAATTTAACATGATATCCTGTTGAGCCAAAGAAGGTTTGAAAAAACCCATAGTTATTAACTTATTCTACCAAGTCAAAGAAGGTATGAAAAATCAAAGAGTTTCATACAAATCCTGAGATACTGGGAGAGGTCACTGTACGGTCACTGCTGACCTACTGATCATGTAAGGTTGTATTGTCACTGGAAATGAGTAATCATGAAAAATATCAAAGACCAACGGACAAACGGAACAGGTCAAAAATTGAGTTACAAGTTTTGACCCAAACAAAGAAACACAGACAGACAGACACACAGAAGTCAAGTTAAATAAAAACATGTAAAAAGAGCAGACGAGGAAACAGAAATTGAAGAAGAGCCAGAGCAAAAGTTTATGACAAAGACAATGGCAGAGGCATTTTCCTTCATTGACAGTGCAATGAATCTTTTTAGTCAAATAGATTTGAACATGGATGATTTGCTAAAGTTGAGAGAGGACTTCATGATGTTCTTGCATGGTACAAAGTTATTTATGAAGAACAAAAAAACGGACTGCTATCTACAATGGATTACTTCTTTCCGAAAATGACTCCAGTTCCATTGCCTTCCCCCACATTTGAGCCTCGACCCTCTAC